>NC_135712.1:77426559-78026559 GCF_964656455.1 Halichoerus grypus
CTCCGAGGGAGTCAGGCAGTACTGTCCATACTTCCCTTGTATGCAGATGTCCAGCTCTCACACTGTTCAGAACATCCTGTACGAGCCATGGCAAAAAGTCTGACAAAGCCTGTTCTCACAATATTTGGGGGTTCGGGGGGAGGGGGCTAGAACCAAACATACTGGTAAACTGTTGCAGACAAACTGTCTCATGAGATTTATGCTCCACAATTCAAACAAAAGAACTTTGGAAACACATCCAGACTCTGCGTATGTCTAAATGCACCTGCAAGCTTTGTAAACTGCCCAGACTGCTGCTTCAGAACCATTATCACAGAAGGGAACCTTTCTAACAACACCGAACGTGAGATCAGAGGCTTCTGAAAGCTTAGAGAAGTCAGAAATCTGCCCTTTCTCCTTCCGGATTCTATGGAATTAGTATTAAACACAGAACACGTATTTTAAATATAGGGTTTTCAACACAGAGTCCCATGTTATAACCAAGAACAAGAGTTACTTCAATGCAACTCTAATTCTCTGTGTCCTGGGTTAGGGAGATGGAGGAATGGGGGAGAATCAGAACTGAATGAATGGCGGGCTGGGAGATCTTCTTCCCGTCCCAGTTCTATCTTCTATGCCTATAGTGCCTTGCACAAATGGCCCTCAGCCTGAGTTTCCTCACCTATTTCTTACCCCACTGAAATCTCTGCGAGCAGGGACAGCTTCTTCTCCATCTCGGTATATGCAACACCGAGCACAGAGCCTGGCACACAGTAAGCGCCCAATAAATGTCTGTAGAACCAATGAGAAGAATGAGGGCTTGAACAAGATGTTATATAAACACCCTCCATGTTAAAGTTTAGTGCAGCCGAGAAAACCTCAGGGTGGTCCCTTGAATGTCTGAGAAAAGGAATGAAAAAGAAGCAAGCTTTGATTCCAGAATCGGAGGCACTAAGTGCTTCCCGGTACTTTCTTTTTATTAAGGTTTATGTAACTACATTTTATGTGGAACATTTTCATTCAGCCTTTTGTACAGATCCCCTTAAAATGTATCTTGTGCAGAACTGCTAGGCTGACTGAAGCGGGTCGTGCAGTTGTGGTGGAAGCAAGCTATGCAGTTTATCTGATAGTTCTACGGCAGACAGAATTAGCCATGTCGGGAACAAAGGAAAAAAATGAGATCGGAGAGTTAAAAGCCTTCAAATTAATTCTCACGACCAAAAGCAAAAGAGTAAAAAGGAAGAGTGCTATATTACATTATATAACATAGGGACAAGGCATCAGTTAAAGACGGACCCGTGATAGTTTCGAGAATCATGTATGAACGATACAGAGAGATATTTTTCAATTATATCCCTGCCATTTTACTTGTAAATATTGTGACTGTATCACCTGCCATTTGTCAGGAGAATGGTTGATTCTTTTTATTGGCATATTCCCCTCACCCACCCAATTTTATTAATATTTTATGTCATTAAAATAACTTAACTGGAACAAAATTACCATAGGGAGCAACATTATGTGAGATCTAAATGTGTTTGAGACAAGTGTGTTCATCACTATTAGTGGAAGAGTAGTCTTTATATAGTTTTTCCTGTTATTATTCCTAATAACTCAGTATATAGACAGCCATTCCCACCAGAGAGTAATATTAATAGTGCTCACAGGTCTGCTATCTGTTCATTAAACCCTAAAATACCCATTAGGTCAGCAACAGATTCATTAGCTTTACTCCTCAAATTATACTTAAGAACAGTCATGGAAGCCACGACAATACGACATTTACTGAACACTGGCTCCGTGCAAAGAACCGTCTTTCAGTAACGAAGTGGGAGGCGACCTGGCTGGGTTCTGTTTACACTGGTTGGTGCCTATGTACCACCAGTCACCAAGATGTGTGGGTTTTACTACACAGTTCCTTACCCTCAAGCAGCTCCTAACCTAGTATGTCTGTGACAAAGGACCCGTGGCACAAAGACTGAAATAATCAACAGATCTATATGACTTGGCAGAATCATGCAAAGATTGAACATTCAGCCATCCCTACTGGTTCTGTCACCGGGTCACACTGGGTGATGCTAGGCCAACCCCCTGTGTCAGATTGCATATGAACAAGACACTCTGCTAGATTCCTCTCTCCTGGGCCAGGTACAGTTCAGAAAGACGGTCACACCTAAAATGTCATCGATGGGAGAGAAAAGTCAACCTGGCATAAAAAAGAGCAAATGGGAAATGGGGGGGAAAAAGACAGCTAAAAGCAAATACTTAAGTTTGACAGAGGGGAGGACCAGCGAGAGAGAAAAGGAACAAGTCAACATTGTGTGAAAAGTGGGGCATGAACATTGCTATCAAATATCATTGAAGAATAAATTCCATTTGTCCATGGGTGCTAGTTTTAAAACATGAGGTCTTAGTGAAGAGGCCGTATGAAGTCTTTTTCTGGTGAAGTGGGTAAAACTACTTGCTTAATTACTTCAGATGTTGTCACAGAAATTACCTATGGGATTCCGGAACACAGATGTGATCAGATGTTCTGAACCTTGAGTCTTGAAAGAGCCATCACACTCTGGAGGATATTTCTCAAAGGCACGGAGGTGGCCACAAAATCAGGGATTTCCTTCAGTTTGTTTTGGCCTTATAACCAAATAAAACTTTAAACATGAAGATACAGAAAAAGTCTTGTAGAGACACAGCCATTTACAGTATCAGCCCTCTGGAATACCCTTCTCTCTTCTCAGAATCACCACTTCCAATCCTAGACATCCTTTAGGGCCAGATCTAACGCCACTTCCTCGTAAAGCCTTCCCTGATAACTCAGCTGAATGTGCCACTAAGTCACCTGGCTATCCAGTAGGTTTTATCGTTAACGGCTCTGGTTACCCATCATTTTAGACCTGCGCTGTACACATTATCATATGTGTCTTCTCCCTGCCGACACAATGTCTGGGATATGGTATGCACTAAGTAAATGTTTGAGGAAGAGCAGGAAGGGAAAAAGAAATAACTGTACAAGCAAGTACCCAGAGAAGAAGAAATACTTTCAAATAGTGGAATGGCACGGAAGGAAGCTTTAGGGCCCCTCACTTGCTTTGGTTCCTTCTAATGGCCTGGCGGGGGGCGGGGGGAGGCTAAGCAATGTGTTCACTGCTGTGTCTTTCCACTCTGACTGCTCTCTGTCACACACTCACGTGGGCAGTGTTGGAATGATCTTGGAAATTTGGGGTTTGGTTAGGGGAAGTTCTGTGGAGGATACATTTCATTGAGTATGGTGCCATATATCTACGTAATCTGTAGTCACTATGGTAGGCACACAGGCCGTTGCCAGTTATCATCTTGGAGCAATGGCTTCCTGGAAAACCCTAAATGCCCCTGGCCCACTAGCTCTCCTAGTTCTGGGAGTCAGAGATAAGGAGCCAGAAATCCCATGACATCAATGTTTCCTACAACACCCAGTGTGTGGGTGGATTATGCTGGTAGATGAGTGAAGCAGGGTGTGAAATGTGTGGAGCTAGAAGCTGTCGGCCGAACATTCTACCAATCATCAGATGTGTAAAAGTATACAGGCGGGGAGGGCTACTCGGTATTCAACGATGCAAAAGGTGTTACTTTCTCTCACCAGGAATGTTTTTCGGCAATGTACTGGAAGCAATTATAAATGCGCCACTGCCTTGATTTTTCCTCTTGGATATGAATTTCACAACATAGAGTTTGTCAGAGGACAAGCTTACAGCAACAGCACAGGTATTTTTCCAACAGCTGACAAATAAAAGAAACTGGACAGCAGTTTCCCCAAATCCGACAATCACCTTAAGTTTTACAACATCACTGATAAAAAGCTGTGCAGATAAAAGGAAGTTTTCCAAACTTTTAATAATAAGGACATAATAGTAATAATAACTTTCTATCAACCATGCTAGAAGAAAGACTGAAATTCTCTTTCTCGTCTCCCTAAAGAAAACATTACAAAATTAGGTTGCATGGGGAAGTGACCAGAGAGCTTGTAGGCTCAAAATGTAAGACAAAGTCATCGAGCCTTTAATTAATTGTTAATTAAGATATTTTTTTCTGAATTTTGTGGTTTTTATCATATTTCACGGCTTTTCTTTTATCATTTTAAAGTATCTATATTTGCTTTTCTCATTTATAATAAATATTCATTTCTTACATAATTGTTATGGGACGAGTTATCTCCCCCCAAAATTCATATGTTGAAGTGTTAGCCCCTAGTACCTCAGAATGTGACTGTATTTGGGGACAGGGCCTACGAAGAGGCAGTTAAACTAAACTGGGATTGGTAGACTGGGCAAGATCCAGTATGACTGATGTCCTTATGAGAATAGGAGATGAGGACCCCGAAAAACAGAGGAAAGACCAGGTGAAAACACAAGAAGACCAGCTATCAGACGAGCAAAGAGGCCTCAGAAGAAGCCAACCTTACTAAAACCTTGATCTGGAAAATTCTAGCCTCCAGCAATGTAAGAAAATAAATTCCTGTTGTTTAAGGCACCCAGCCTCTGGTTCTTCATTATGGCAGCCCTGACATACTAGTACAACGATTTTCTGGTCATAATTTTGTATTTTTTAAAGAGGTCTCCCCAAAGTGAAAAGCTCCAAAGCTTTATTTAGGTCCTACAAAATTTGAATGTATCTCAACACACACATACACACAATAATCTCACGATTCACTGTCAGGTGTTTTAAACGAAGTAGCTAAGGCCAATGCCATTTTGTCAAAGATCGTTACTTTTTTTTTTTTTAATTTTATTTTATTATGTTATGTTAATCACCATACATTACATTATTAGTTTTTGATGTAGTGTTCCATGATTCATTGTTTGCACATAACACCCAGTGCTCTTTTCAGTACGTGCCCTCTTTAATACCCATCACCAGGCTAACCCATCCCCCCACCCCCCTCCCCTCTAGAACCCTCAGTTTGTTTCTCAGAGTCCATAGTCTCTCATGGTTCGTCTCCCCCTCCGATTTCCCTCCCTTCATTTTCCCTTCCTACTATCTTCTTCTTCTTTTTTTTTTTTTTTAACATATAATGTATTATTTGTTTCAGAGGTACAGGTCTGTGATTCATCAGGCTTACACAATTCACAGCACTCACCATAGCACAAGATCCTTACTTTTGAAACATACTTCTTTTTTTTTTTTTTTTTTTTTATTTAAAGATTTTATTTATTTATTTGAGACAGAGAGAGAGAGCACATGAGATGGGGGAGGGTCAGAGGGAGAAGCAGGCTCCTGCCGAGCAGGGAGCCCGATGCGGGACTCGATCCAGGGACTCCAGGATCATGACCTGAGCCGAAGGCAGTCGCTTAACCAACTGAGCCACCCAGGCGCCCGAAACATACTTCTTTATAAACACTTTTAACTTGAACAGTCAATTATATTGTAGTACCAATCACACATGCTTAATAGAATTGAATCATTTATTCAAAATGTTTATT
The DNA here is from genome assembly GCF_964656455.1 of Halichoerus grypus. Lineage (NCBI taxonomy): Eukaryota > Metazoa > Chordata > Mammalia > Carnivora > Phocidae > Halichoerus > Halichoerus grypus. Next base: position 77,431,995 of record NC_135712.1, read on the forward strand.
TGGCTTATGAGGGTTGTGTAACCTTATCATGTACAGAGTCACTACCTGCAGACTCTTCTCAGAATACTAAAGAATGCCTAGATACCATTAGATATCAGCCTAAGCCTTTTATTCAGTGTCTTGTTTAACAAATTTTCCATTTTTCAATCTAAATGTTAAGCAACAGAAAGGGGCATATTCCACAAACAGGAAAGTTGGGAAATGCAATTCCTTTTAGCTCCACCTGTTCCATGCAATGGGTTTTATGGACAAGGAATGAGGATTCTATGATTTATGTAGTGTGCAAAATTGGGGAAGTGATTTACTTCTCAGCAATTGTGTCATCATCTATAAAAGAGGGTAATTATTCATTCTCTGTCCATCTCAAGTTCTTTTTTGACACGTTTATTTGATCTCTGCCCATCTAAAAATCTATGAACTCCCCAGCCATCGAGCAAATATGTTGGGGTAACTATTATGTTCCAGAAGTCTATTTGTTAAATCTGATTTAATTTCTAGAGCTTCTTTTTGATTTTGCAATTAGTTAACACTCAAGATAGAAAACTAGGCTTCTGTTTATTAATAGGGAAAGTTAACATTAAGTATGGGTATAAGCATGGAACAAAAGGATATAAAATGGAACCCAATGACTCCCTCACCTCAAAATCTCTGGCTAAAGAAATGGGTCTTTGTAAATATGATCCATGAAGTTAAAAAAAAAAAAAAAGCAGCAGCACACTTGTGCTTGACTCCCTATTAATAGCCTGGGACTAGAACTCATAGAACAACCACAGAAGGCTGAACAGTCCCCGGCTTCTCACATGATCAAGTTCACACTTCCATGGTTCTCCAAATAAGGCTTTTCCAAATAAACCTGGCCTAGGCTTGCTCATTTGGCATTTCTCCTGTAGGAATGCAACTCAGTGTTCTACCCAAGAGTTTCAAGAATGGCAATTTTTAGATATTTATTTATTTTATCAATCCTTTCTCAGAACAGGCTTATTTTGAATCAATGGCAAATGCTGTTAGTCTATGGAACATTTGTTTTGTTTGCTTGACTCTAAACTTCAGACATAAACGGGCTGGATTTTACAGCTTATTTTAAGATTTTCTTTCCCCTTACCTTTTTCTGATCAGCCATTCAGTGATGCTGTAAGTTATTCAAGCAAATATACAATGTTACTCCCGGCATTTGTCAAAGAGTGGACATGCTTGGGTCACTTTATATCACTCTTGAGAAACTGGCCATTGTTGGTCTACCTTCAAGTCTTCTCACTTGGATACACTGTGCTGTGGCAGTACATTGGCTCTGAGGATGTCTTGAGCTTGGCTGGCATCTCTCAGAGCTCAGCAGTACTTTCCTCTCTGAGGTTAAAGTCATTCTGCTTAGCTCCATTTCATGGCCCACCCACCACACCTCTCATTCTGCCACTTGCTTCAAAAGTGCCTGGCAAGGCAGACTGGCAGATGAAAAATGAAGAGATGAGCTTAAGTCCTCTATTAGAAAAAGATAATCAGGAAACTTTCATAGCAGATAAGCTCCCAATACTCTCATTTTAGCAGGGGGATCCTCAGCAGCTTGGCATATGGGACCTCTCAAGATCAGAAGAGAACTAGATTTAAGATTGAAAGCTAGATGGCTAAACATCAGTGTGAATTTCTATAAATATCTTTTTACAAAGAGGTATAATGGCTAAGAGCTTGGGCCATGTGGTCTTGGGCAGGTAACCTTATCCCTCTCAATCTCACTTTCCCACTCAGTAAAAAAATCAGGATATTAATAGTATTTTCTTCATATACGTTTTGACAGGACTAAATGAACAAAAGCACACAAAGGCATTGCATAAAGAAATGATTTAACTTGAGTGATTTCTAGCACTCACACTTAGGGGCTTATTTTAAAACTTCAGAATGCATGGACATTTTACTACTATAGTGTTTTAAACAAGAAGGTCCCCAAGTGATTTAAAATTGCTTCCTAAAGGGACATGGGCTCCAAGTCATTAAAATTCACTATTGTAGAATATATAACATTGGGTTAGGTGTTATTTACCTACTAACTTTGGTCAGTAACATAAAGTTATGTTAGGGTCTTCATTATGCATCCTTGTCTTTAGGCTATCACATGCAAAGATATAAGTGGTGAGCCAGCTTTGAAACTGATCTTATTTTTAGAGGCAGATGGCTATAAATGTGGAGAATCAGAAAGGCACTCCATTAATATTGAAATTAATCTAAGTTAAGGAAGATCTTTTGATTCCCCAGCTTTTAGAGTTTCTTGGTAATTACACAATCTAATCTTGTCTCTTTCCCCACTCCCCATCTCCATTGATTCAAGACTAATAGAGGTCATACCCTACATGAAGCCTTGCAAAATTGATCCATTCTTTCTACTGCCACTAGAACTTTCTCAGGGCCTTTCTTTTAGCACTTTTACAATTTTTGTTTCATGAGGGTTCTTCGTCCATATGTATCCAATTATGGGGGAAAATGCTCTATTCTCTAAAAAAGTAGGGATATCAGCTCTATTTTTTTTTTAAATAATACTTCACACTGACAAATAAGAAGTTAAGAATGGTCAGAGGCCATTACCACTAAAACATATCTGATCTTCCTATTAGATTTTAAGCTCTTTGAGGATGAGCTAATTTTTAGTTGATTTCTGTATGTCCTCTGACATCGAGAAAAATGGCACCTAGATGGTATGTGTTATTTATTGAAAGTAAAATTTTAAGAAAATAGTTCTATGCAGCTATATATTAGCATTAGTAATTATAACTAAGACCCACATATCTCATCAACACTTTTTCTTAAAAAAATTACTACATAACTCATATATGCTTGGTGGTACTCATGGAATAAACAATGTGGCTAAACTACATATGTGCCTGTCTAGACAGAATTACTTTGTAAGCAGCTCATGAGCTGTTCAGAAAACCCTTAAGACGTCCCAGTATTGGTGCTGGGAAAGCAGACTTCTACTGATATACACTTCGGGCCATTTACACAAAGACCATTATGGAGCATGCAAAGTATTGCAGAAGTTATTTCAAGACAAAGGGATAACTTGAAAAGGGTAGAGTGAGTTGATAAGAAGCACATATGAAGGTGAGCAACACCTGGTATGAACAGGAAGTCTCGAAGAACTGATGTCATTATTTGCTTTTGATCGGTCCAATTGCCACAGTGGTGGAGGGAGGGATGGGGAAGGGAGAGCAGATAAGAAGACCAGACGGATCCCTGGCTGCTTCGAAGAATGCTCCTGTGAACCTACTGACCCTCCCTCTGAAACAGAAGTGGGTAAAACCTTCACCCCTCCCCCCTGTCTACACTGTCCCTGACTTTAGAGTAGCCAGTTTTTAACTGCTCCAGTGCCATTAAAGAAAATGTAGTGGTGTCAGACTATGTCTTTTTTGGCTAAGTAATTAAAATTTGAAGTTTAAAACATGCAACTTGAGTTCATCCCCCAAACTCATACATCTCAAGCTATTATCGCTTCCATTACTGCCTGCATGACATTCCATTGCTTGCATAAAACTTTCCCTGACACTTGAGAGTGAGTGGTGTGTCTTTTGTATTCACTTCTCATTCAATAACCATACCCCTCCACTGCCCCTGGAGCTGGAGGCTGGGAGTCTGCTTCAGGACAAAACTACAGAACTGGGAGATAACAAACTCCATACCAATAAAGTGGCCCATGCTTTCATGTTTCTTAATATAAAACCTCTTCTATTTACAAATGAGAAAGTTCATAAGCCCACCTTTTCAATAGTTTTAAGGGAAACTACAGAAGCACAAGAGCCTATCAAAGCTTCCTACATCCACTCTGATCTTACAGTGGCTGGGATTACCTTAAAACAAAACCAAGCCCTGTCACTCCCTTGCTAAAAATGCTCCAGTAGATTTTCATTTCACTTAGAATAAAGACAAACTCCTTACCATGGTCCGTAAGATCTGGACCCTGCTTACCTCTCCCACCTCATTGTATCCCATTCTCTTCCACCGACTATGTTCCAGCCACCCTGGCTTGCTTTCTTCTATTCTTGTCAATTCCAAGTCAGAGGACTCATCCTTGCTGTCCTCTGCTTGGAATGTTCTTCATCCAGATCTTAGAAGACCTGGCCCCTCTACACTATTCAGGGTTCAACTCAAATGTCACCCCTTCAGTGACTTTCCTGAGTTGGCTACCTAAATCACTCTCTACCCCAATATTAAAATCCTTTTTATTTTTTACTGAGTAAGTATCACTGCCTAAATTATGTCCTGTTCCCTATCCTTTGGGGGGAAAAAAAACAATTAGAATATAAGCTTGAAGAGGAAAGCAATATTATTGTGTTTCTGACTCTAATCCCAGCACCACAAAATGGGCAATGAATAGTTTTCAATAAAAGAACAAATGATCAAATGAAGCCACGTGTCACCCTCCAATAAAACTGATTTCTCCTGCTTCAACACCTAACTGTTTATATTCATGAAAGTTTCTGGATTGGAAGAACTACTTAATCTCTTCAAGACTCAGTTTTTATCAGCAAAATAGAATTAACATGTTTTAAAACTGTTAGTGTTACTGAGAAGATTGTGTGTGTTAATTCATGGAAAGTGCTCAGCACAGTACCTGACATAAATGCTCAATCAATATTAGCAGCTATTAATCCATACAGCTTTAAAATATTTAATAGTACCATCTGTCACTTAAGATTTTTAGTCCCCCTCCTGTAGCCTAAGCCCTTCCAAATATTATAATAATCTCTTATATAGGTATGGAATTTTATAGTCAAACAGTACCTCCACATTTGTCATCACACGCAAGTTTCCTTGTGGTTTCAAACTCAAACTCAGAGTTGATTTCAAGATCCAAAGTCTTTCCACTATGTAGACATTATCAAAATAGACAAGGCATGGTGTGGAAAGGAGGGCTAGGAGGCTTGGGTAGAGTGGGGAGTATAAAATTTGGGGAAATCTACGTAAAGTGGGTGTCACACATTGGAGGACCTTAGAGCTTTGTGCCCTTTCCCACATAATAGCTATCCGGATAAAAAGTTATCAGAGAGAACGAGTCTGTGCTCAGCATTTACTCATTCACTCGTTAAGGCATCTTTTCCAAGGATTTATGGCTTGTCAGTAGATGGTCACTACACAGCAATGAATAAAAAGGACAAACATCTTATCTATTATGATACATTCTAGCGGAAGAGAAATTCTAGGGCAGGGGAGGGCTTTTTGGCAGGGTAGTGAGGGAAGACTTCCCCAGCAAAGTAGCATGTTTCAATAAAGTCCCGCAGGAGGTAAGAGAAGGAGCCATGTGGAGATCTGGAGAAAGCATTCCAGGCAGAAGGTCAGCGAAACAAGGGCCCTGGAACAGGAGTGTGCCTGCATGGAGTGTGGCTGGAGCAGGGGGAAGGCGGGTGGGGTAGATGAAGTCAGAGAGTTAACAGGGGACAAAGAGAGTTGGGTCTTGTAAGCACCGTGCCTGCTTTTTTCTCAAGGGGAAGCTTGGCACCAGCAAGCCGCTGGGGAGTTTTGAGCAGGAAAGTGAAATGATATGACTTTCAAGGATCACTCTATGTAGAGAACAGGCCAGTGTGGGACCAGGGTGGAAAAGACCGAGTGGTAGGCAGCCATTGCAATAATTCAGGCAAGGTGGGATGGGCTTCCATCAGGGAATGGGCAGGAGAGGTGGTGAGAAGAGAAGGGATAATATTTTAGATATACTTTCAAGGGGGAGATGAAAGCATGTGCTGTGTGAGAGAAGGAGAAGAGTCTAAACAACTTCGGGTGTTAGGCCTGAGCCCCTGGAAGAGCGGAACCATCAGGCCTGAAAAGGTCAACAGCCCTGTGTGGGAGAAGCAGGCTTGGGCCAGGTGATATCCCCTCAGTGATGAAAAAGCTTCACTACACACAGCACTGTGCTGTAAGGGACAGAGACAAGAGCAGTTCAAGTTGACCACAGCAAGAGAAAAGCACTATAATAAGGCAGGCTGGGAAATTAACCTCAGTGACTAAAAGAGAGTGTATCTAAATGAAGATTAATCTACAGGTGATACAAGCTAGGATCTAAAGCCTGGATGAGACTGGGAACACAGCTACAATTAAAAAAAACAAAAAACAAAAAAGTAACACCAATAAGAACACACCTATTCAAAAAAACAACATTAACAATTCTCAGTAATAGGAACTGTATGCAAATCCGTGTCAATTCAGTAACTCATGTCCTTTTACTTACTGATAGACTGATTGATTCATGAATTCATGAGTTCCTGTTACATGCATTGTACCACGGTAGGTATATAAGAAACAAAACCAAAGTAGACATGAGTCACACCCTTGAAGAACAGAAATGACTACTTGAAGAGACAGACATAGAATGTGATTAAAATCCAAAGGGATACAGAGATGGAAAAATTAGAATGATCATGCGCTGCTGGTGGGAATGCAGAATGGTATAACCCCTTTCAGCAAGCAGTCCAGCAGCTTTAAAGAAGGTGAAACATGAAGTTACCATAAAACCCAGCAATTCCAATGCTACATATATCCCTAACAGAGCTGAAAAGATATGCTCAGATAAAAACTTGTACCCAGGGATGCCTGAGTGGCTCAGTCGGTTAGGTATCTGCCTTGGGCTCAGGTCATGATCTCAGGGCCCTGGGATCGAGTCTCACATCGGGCTCCCTGCTCAATGGGGAGCCTGCTTCTCCCTCTGCCTGCCGTTCCCCCTGCTTGTGCTCTCTCTCTCTCTCTCTGACAAATAAAAACAAACAAACAAAAATTTGTACTCAAATACTGATAGTAGCACCACTCGTAACAGCCAAGAAAAATGAAATCCAAGTGTCTATCAACTGATGAGAGGACAAATAGGATATATGTTTGCACAATGGCACAGTAGTCAGCAATAACAAGGAAGGAAGTACTCAGATGTACTACAACATGAATGGAACTTGAAAATATTATGCTAGGAATCCAGTCACCAAAGACTATATATTGTTTGAATCCAAATGTCCAGAAGTGGCAAATCTATAGATACAGAAAGTATTAGTAGCTACCTAGGTCTAGAGGATTTGAGGAAAATGGGGAGTGTTAATAAGTATGAGTTTTAAACTTTCTGGGGTGAGAGATTGTGATGATGGTTGCACAATTTCATGAATATACTAAAAACAATGGATTGAATTGTACATTTTAAGTGGGTTAATTCTACAATGTGAATTCTATTTCAATAAAGTTATTATTTATTTACTTATTATTTATTTTAGAGAAAGAGAGTGAGTGCAGGAGCCGGGGGAAGGGCAGAGGGAGAGGGAGAGAATCCTCAAGCAGACTACCCCCTGAGGGCGGAGCCGGACAGAGGACGGGATCACCCCAAGATCAGGACCTGAGCCAAAATCAAGAGTCAGCTGCTTAACTGGCTGAGCTACCCAGGAGCCCCAAAGTTATTATATACTCAGGATATCTACTAAGATGCATGTTATGGTAAAAGAACAAGAAAAATGCTGTGAGAAAATTCAGAGGAATGACAATAATATGTGGGGACTGGGTGAATGAATGGTCAAGATTCTCCAAGATTTAATATTGGAGATAGATCCTGAAGGCTCAATAGAAGTTTACCAGGAGGGATACAGAATCCATTCTGCCAAGTAGTAGGATTTTTGGTTTTGATATTTAATTCTTTCCTTCCCCAAAATTACCACCGACTATCGTAACAACCTCCACCTCAACATTCTTAATCTACTGGGTAAGAAAGAATAGTTGAGAAATATTCAAGAAGTTTTAATGAGAATCTTAATTTTGCAAACTGCTTCCATATTTTGATAAGATGTCAGTAAACTTCTTCTGTAAAGTAATATACAGTAAATCTTTTGGGCTTCGAAGACGATACACCCTCTGTTGCAACTCTCAACTCTACCACTGTAGTCACAAAGCAGTCATAGGTAACACATAAATAAGTGGACATGGCTGTATTTCAATAAAACATGACCTACACAGGTGATGTGTGAGATTTAGCCCACGGGGTGCAGTTTGCTGGGTCCTGGTCCATATTCCCCAGCTTGCCTTTCTGAACTCTTTTCCAGTTCTCTGCAGTTCACCAGAAATTTTCCTGCCTCTGCAGGGACCCCTGACACCAGTTTTTCCCAGAGACCCTGCTTATTTAATACTTTCTGTCTTTTGAATGGGATGGATAGCAGGATTGAAAACTGCATTTCCTCTGGTAAAAAATAGGAATATTTTTACAGTAACTATCCAAACTTTTGTTAAAGATAAGTATAAACCAGGAAAAACAAGTAATATCTAACAGGTCCAAAACGAATACAACTAGCAGTCTTACACCCTCTTAGTCTGTATTTTTCACAATAATCCCTAAAGGTATGTCAAAAATTAACATGGTGTCCATGATTGAGGAGATATAAATATACCAAATATTTATGAAGACTGAATAAAAGGGTATCTTTTAACTTGAACTTAGATTAGGTTATAGTTTCAGCTGCTTAAATCTTGATATAGTATTGACTGAATTTTGGGGTTCAAATAATGTTAAATATATGTTACGTCTCAGAAATACAACTCTAAAGTTGTGTTCTCCAGACTTCTGGGCCCAAGGGATATTTGATATTTGAATAACTGCTGTGAGCTAAATGGAGGCAAGTGCTATGGAAAGGAAGAATTCTGGGCTACCAGTCAGAAGACCCAATTTCTCACCCTACCTCTGACATTTGGTATTAGTGGGATACCAGACAAGTTGCCCCTGGACATGATAAAGAGTTTTCCGCATATATGAAAGCGTTTGGTAAAATTTTATAAGGGGTTATAAAAATGTTACATGTTATTATTCTTACATATCTCAAAATGATATTTTAAGTAAGTAACCTTCTGAAGTAAACCAAATTTATTTTCTGAAGAACATTTACTGAATTCCAAGGATAAAATAGAGCAAACACCACATTATTTGCCAAGAGTGTATCTAAAAGTTGAGTTTTCCATATTCCAGAAAATCAAAGAGCTAAAATAACAAGTAAGTCTTTATTACTGGGCATTGGCACTTTTGGAAAGTCAACTACTTGACTTTCACTATGGGAATATTTCCTAATACTCTGTGTGTAAAATCTTTAAAAGCATATATATTCACCACTAATCATTATACATCAATAATGGGCAAACTTCTTTGTTTGCTGGGGAAGGGAACAACTATAATCTGTCCCCTGAGACAGGACAGTATGAATGTCTGCAGCTGGCCATGAAAAAAAAAAAAAAATGAGATTTCTACAGGGGCATTATCATTTAGTTGGGTAGTTCTTTTACTATCAGACTGAAATAGAACAAAGATAAAACACTGGTAAATTGAAGTGAGATCTCTTAGCTCTATAAATGCAAAAAATTACATATTGTTAGAATCATTTGATTAAAGTGATTTATTTAATTTTCTACAAAGATTACGGACCTGGGATATTTCTAAACATCTAAAACCCTGAAGAAATAGGATTAGCAAAATGAATAATATTCAGAGACATTTCTTAGTGTTTGAGGACATCCATTCTGATGATAAATTTTAGAGTCAGGGGAAGAAGAAATTATGGACTGAGTCAAAACCATATGGACCCTAAGAACAAGTCTTTCCACAGGAGGAACAACTATGTATGAGACAGAATGAAGAACACTGAAATGGCAGAAATTTTCTGGGATTAGACAATGTATAAAACTGATGGGGAGATCTAAGGCTAGGTGTAAGCTCCTTTTGGTAATAACCATCACACGTTTTAAAGCTCCTTTATACTTCCGATTTCACCTGTCCTGGGCCAATGCAGAGGAACTGTGGTATAAAAAAAGCATTAGTTTTTACTGAAATGTGCCACTTACTGGTTGTATAACTAACTCTTCAAATCACTATAACACTTCAGGCCTCTGTTTTCTTATCTGTAAATTTAGGGAATTATGATCTAATAATTCTGAAGGCGACTTCTATGTCTGACAGTGTCAGTAGGCTAGTCTAGAGAAGTGAAGGGTAAAGGTTTATTATTTTTTCCAATTTACATTCTTCAATTTTGTGAAAAACTGTTTTTTCTTCAACCAAAAAAACACATCTTCCAAATATAGGAATTTGGTGGATAGACTCTTATCCACAAAGGAAATAAACAATTTAATCAACAATGTATTTGCTGATGAAATGATCAGGTAGAAAAGCCAAAGGAGTCTTAAACAAGCTCGTAAAACTGTTAAATTTAGCAATGTCATATGATACAAGGTCAATATAAAAAAAAAAATCTATATCCTAACAGCCAACAACTACAAATTGAAATTTTTAAAAAATACCATTTACACTAGCATTCAAAATGTGAGATGCTTAAGGATAACTTAACAAAATACGTGTAAAACTATAATACAATGTTGAGAGAAATTAATAAAAATAAAAATCAAATGAGAGATATACCATGTTCATGGGTAGGAAGATAAATCATGGCCAGTAAGTGCATAAATAATAAACATTCCACATCATTAGTCAAAGGGGAAATGTAAATATAAACCATAAATAGATGTATCTATATGGTATGAAAATAGCTAAAATTAAGAAGACTGACAATAGCAAGTGTTGCCAGGACTGAGGACCAACTAGACCTCTCATAGACTGCTGGTGAGAATGTAAAATGGTGCATTTAAGAAAAGTTTGGCAGTTTCTTAAGCAGTTAAATGGTTAACCATATGACTCAGAAATGCCTCTGCTGGGTATTTTACAAGAGGAATAAAAACTATGTCCATACAAAAACTGGCACATGGATGTTCACAGTGGCCTTATTCATAATTCAAAATGAATTTTAAAATGTGCCGAAAGAAATTGAGGGATAAGGAAAATGCAGTATACCCATACAATGGAACACTGCTTAGCAATCAAAATGAATGACTACTGATATGCACAACATAAATGGATCTCAAAAAATATATATATAATGAGTAAAAGCAGCTCTGACACAGGAGTGCATACCATGATATGATCCATTTATACAGAATTCTGGAAAGGAGAAAAGTAACCTATGTTGGAAAGCAGAACGGTTGCCTGGGGCTGAGGGTAAAGGGAACTGAATGCAGCAAGGCATGAGGGAGCTCTGTGAGGTAGTTGAAATCTTCTCGAGATTGTGGTGGAGGTTACATGGGTGCATACGTATGTCAAAGGCTCACCTCAAAGGGTTGATTAAAGAATATGAATCAACAATTTCCATGGACTGTGTATGTAACAGCATACATATACATATGCATATTCCAGAAGGAGTGTAAAATGTTAGCACCATGGTGAACCTGAGAAATTAGCTAGCTACTTTGGATACTGAGTTGCTGATGTGAAAATGCTTGTGTTCCTGAGGTCACCTAATATGACTTGGTGCAGTTAGGTTTGGGTTTTGGCATTTTGCTGAATAACATACTAAATGCCACAGCAGGGTTATTCTCCTTATTTCAGTAGGATATGGGAAGTTTCTTCAAGCATCTTTATTAAACAAGAATGTGGTATGTACTGTGTTAGTTATTCTGGAGGAGACAGGGTTATTCATCTCTATCCCCTAAATCGTAGAATCCAATATATGCTGGAGCAAAGTCTGGTGGAAGATCGATACACACATGACTCTAGTATAGGAAGAGTGTGGAAACTTCCAAAGGAAAGGGTGAAATAATGTACAACTTGATTTTACAAAGAGAAGACATCACAAGAGAGATTAACACATTAGCTTGGTCTTCACAGGTCACATTAGATGTATAGATATTTTATGTATTTGGGGGAAGGTCTGAGAAGGCCTTGCAGGAAGGAGTTCCATGAGGAAAGCTACAGAGATGAGAAATAACTAGGAACATAAGTTCTCAGCTGGAAGTCGGGAGGCTTCAAGGGGGGAGATGAACCTGGAAATCCAGGCTGGGGTTTCAATTAATTCCATAACTGGCTGGGAATTTTTGAAGGCTTTGTTTTTTGGGTTTTCGTTTGTTTGTTTGTTTTTAAAGGCAATTACCCCCACACTAGGCAGAGTGTGTAAGGTAGAAAGATTCATCTGCTCACATATGAGGATGGACAGGTGTGTGCAGAGCCTAGAGGTGGAGACACCCATTAAGAGGCCATTTCCATAACTCAGGTGAGAAATTAGGACACCTGAACTACGGCAGTACCAAGGGGATTTAGATAAGAAACCAGATTTGAGACATTGTGAGGTAGAAACAACAGGGTAAGTTGTACATGGGTGATGAGGAAGAGGAAGTCCAGCCCCAGGGCCCCAAGTCTGGATGCCCAGCAGGGATGAAAGGGGTTCTTCCCCTCCATTTGTTGATCTGAAGGCACTGCACCACAACCGCCTAAGCCCACTTACATGACTGCCAGCAAGTAGGGCCACGGTGGAGCCACGTCCAGGGGTTGGTGATGCTGATGTGGTGCTTCCCACCATCCAAACACCAAAGCATGCCGACACGCATGGCCTACTAAGGGGAAAGCATGAGGACAATATTCAGAAGACCCACATCGGAATTGTGGTCCTCCCATGAATCTGACATATGATCTGTAGAGAGTGACTCTCAGTCCTGAGCTTTTGAACCCTTGTGGATTCTGCGGGGTCCACAAAGTACTCTGGAAACTAAAAAACCCTGTACAAAGGGGGATTACTAATGTTCTTGTCACTGGCCTCATCAATCTCTTCCATCGTCATCTTTGTATGTACCCAGGTATTAGCACCTGACCTGAGGCATCTCTCTACATCCATCCCTCTCCCCACCCTAACCATCTTTTCTTTTTTGTTTCTCTGATCCTGGAATTGAGAGCTAATTAGTACAAGGATTACCATAAAGAAAGTCTTCTCCAAAATACTACCATTTCCTTGCAGTATACCCAATATGTACATCCATCTCTTCTACAGTGAGAAAAGTTCCACATTTTGATACTATTTGAATGTGTGAAATATTACTGTAACAACATTCTCAAATATTTTCTGAATCTTAACAAATTACAGGTCTTGGGACCCTTTAAGACTGACCCCAAAAGTCCACTGCCTTCACTCTCTTCTCTATACCATTAAGTATTCCCCAGATTCAAAAGCTAAATGAAGAGCAGTGATTTGTTCTAACTCTGCATTTAAAAAAACCCAAAAAACAAACAAACAAAAAAAACAACTTTGTGTTGGATTTATTGAAAAGTAGTTTGCTGATCTCCACACTCTCACCATCATGAGGGGTTTTCAAGAAGATGTTAACAGTAGATGATTTTAGAATTTAACCAAACACCCCCACACTAGGTGCCCCCCCCCAGTTTCCCTGGGATGCATAGCCCCTGTGCCTTTCACACACTGTGGGACAAACGCCATTTGGCTTCAGTAAAGCGGAGGCTGACAGAGATTAGGTTTATGACAAGGAAGTGGGTATTAAAGCTGACCTGCCCTTGGGTCACTGTGCACCCAAGAGCGATGACTGGCCTCCAGGTCCTGGCTCTGGCACTTTCAGACGGACTCACCTTATCTGAACATTAGAGAAAAGGCACATTCTGCCTCACGGGAGTGCACAGGACAAGAGTTGTGTGAACTGTACAGCAGCTGGCAGATAGGGGCTTCTAGAAAAGAGCCTAAAGAAAAGATTCCACTGCGTCTTTAAGAGGATTTCCAGTGGGAAAGAAATATTTCTCTCTTATAAAGACTTGCTTATAACAATATTTTTCAAGTAACTCAGCTCAGATGGTCCAGGAAACACATTATGGTCTACTGTAGCATGCAAATTCACTGCTCAGCACATTATGGGAACATAAATATAATCATGATCCCCCGCACTTTGCAGGTTCTCATGCTGCCTCCCTCCTTTCTTCATTCTTTTCTTCCTTGTCTTTCCTCTCCTTTTCTTTCCCCTTCTATTCTTTCCCCACTTCTTTTATATTGTAGAGAAATTAAAGCAGCTCATCTCAAATATAGGAGAGATTTCTTTCTTTCACTTAAAAACAACCACCACCACTTTTTCTTTAAAGGGTCCAATGTCAAATTCCTCTGAACTTCTCAACTGTAACAAAAGATAAGTGTTTTAAGGTATGAAGGTACGTCTTCCACCAGTGGCTAAAACAACTGGAAATAAATGAAAGCGAGTGAAAAACCCGAATAGTCCTCACTTGGCAATTATTCAGCCCTTGGAAATTTCCAAGCCCTCTGCAATCATTAATTAATGAGCGAAGATGATGTTCCGCTTTACTGAGGCTGGAAGCATGACATAAAGGGGTCTAGAGGCCTTTCCCCAAGCTGAAAGAGGAATGTCAAGGGAGGAACTGGGATTAGAATTAGGAGCTCCTTTCTCAAGCCAGCAGTCACATCACTAAGCCAAGCAGAGTCAATATTGGGACACTCAGGGCCTCTGTGCACAGGTGCAGTTGAATACAGCAGTGTTCTGCTCAAAGACCAACTGTGGAAAGCCCACCCCTTCAGCTACCAGTGCCCCCACAACACACACAGGAAATATCTGTAGCTTCATCGGCCTTTTTCCCCTTTCCCCAAACACAGACAGATGCCTAAATATCAACCTCTAACCACTCTCCTTTATAATGGCAGCAAAAATACACGGTTTAATTTTCATGTTTAAAAGGCACAATATGAGGGCGCCTGGGTGGCTCAGTCGTTAAGCGTCTGCCTTTGGCTCAGGTCATGATCCCAGGGTCCTGGGATCGAGCCCCATATTGGGCTCCCTGCTCAGCAGGAAGCCTGCTTCTCCCTCTCCCACTCCCCCTGCTTGTGTTCCTGCTCTCGCTCTCTCTCTCTGTGTCAAATAAATAAAATCTTTAAAAAAAATAAAAAAAATAAAAAAAATAAAAAAAATAAAAGGCACAATATGATGTTAAAATGCATGACATGGTTATAAATAAGTATTTCAAAAAAATTTTTAAATGACATGAAATCCACTGACACCCAGAATCTGTAATAATGTAGTAAATCATCCTGAAACATTACCTTATGCCTCTAAGAAGGAAAATGAAGTTTTGTGCTTTCTAGTGAGTGGTTAGTCAAAGTTGATTCCAGCACCCTGATTGGATGGCTGAGGGCAGATTAAATGTTAGTCATGTGGCTGGACCTGACATCTTAGGTCCAGCTCTTGCAATGGGTGCTGATTTTTTCCCCCTACAATACTGGGTTGGTTAAAAATGTTGAAGAGGGACTATCTGTGGTGGTCTATGACGTGATGGGTAAACAGGAAACTCGAAGACTGGCTCAGTCCTTCTCACCAGATGACTCCCTCCACCTAGACATACTTTTGCTCTGGCTTATGTCTGTTTCTCTAGGTGGGGTGTTGGCATCCTTAAACATAACTCAGGGCCCATCTCTTTCCCGCAGGAACATCAGTCAAGCTGCTCTAGACAGGGCAAAACTTCATGCCTATATGAGCTTAAATGTGGATGGCAATTTTCCCAACCTAAACTTTTAATCTTCCATAGGAGAATTTGTTTCAGTTATACCAAAGTGATGTAAAGTTGAATAACCCCCTTTTTTCCTGACCTGGTTGTTTTTGGGTCCTCCTAGAAAAACTCTTCCTTGAAAACTGTAATGTTAATGAAGGGCAAGCCTATCCAGCTTGACTATTCTGGATAAACTTTATTTAAAAACAAAACAAAACAAAAAAACCCTTAAAAATTTTCTTTGCATGGAGAGATTTTGAAAAGAAAGGCCTCCCAAGAGTAATGTTTCAAAAACACATTAACATTTTAACTGGGAATCTTTATGTTGGAGAATGACCATGGCTGGTCCACTTTCATGTAATGAACATTCATAAGGTTAACAGGTGCCTTCAGCTACTCACAGGCCCCACTGGGAAGGGTTCTTTTCCTCTAAAGAACCTAAACTTCTTTTGGAACACAATTAATAGAGCAGATGCTTCCACGTGAGAATCGTGATTTAGTAAACACCTTACCTGGAGAGTAAAGACCTGACAAATTTTTGTTATAATGTTGAAAATGTGAATAGCTATATCTGGAAATTGACAATCTTAAATGGGTAAAGGATTACACACACACACACACACACACACACACACTTCTATAATCCATCTCAACAATTACCATTTAACTTTCAGCTAATGAAGGGCTCTCCAGTTTCTGATTTCTCACAGCTCTAACTAAAAGGGAGGGCTCAGTTCCAACCCATTAACTGGAAACTAGCTTTGTTTCTCCATCACATCCCTTCCAAGTAATTCTCCTTGGTTCCTCTTGTCAGGGTGGGAGGAAACATCATCATGTTGGTTCTAGTACTTATGGAAAATCCAAGTTGTAGGTGAGTAGGTATGTGTAGTATTACATCTTAACTATTCACAGGAAGTAACTGAACGCGTTGACTTAAAAGACATGCATGCTTGCAATTAAATCAAACCACTGTCATAAAGAACTTTTAAAAATTTCCTAATATAGTTAAAGCCTGGAGAGGAAGATTCTTCCTGGAGGATCAGTGATGGGAATAAACAAGAGGTAATAAACGAGTGCCATTATACTTCAGCCCCTTCGCAAAGGAAACTAGACGAGGTGTCTGCATTATCTTGAATCCCCTTGACCTCACCCACCTCCTAGGCCCTGGGCCACTTGTTCTGTCCCAGCAGTCCTGGCTCACTCTGCCCAAGGCAGAACCCAAAGCACCACCTTGGCTTGGGTTCTGACTGACTTTACACG
The DNA here is from genome assembly GCF_964656455.1 of Halichoerus grypus. NCBI lineage: Eukaryota > Metazoa > Chordata > Mammalia > Carnivora > Phocidae > Halichoerus > Halichoerus grypus. The sequence continues at coordinate 77,448,601 of NC_135712.1, forward strand.
AGACCAACTTGACAGCACTGCACCTCCTGTGCCCTAAACACCTCTTCCCGACAATCCTGGGAACATCCTGTCCCCACTAACGTAGGAGATACTGCAGATCTATTCAGAGCCCAGGTAAATGTAACGTCTAAGTGGGAGGACGTTTTTGAACCACAGAGGGAAGCTTTGATAAACAGGAGACAAGAGCTGGAAGATAAACTATTTTCCCTTCCTCTCCCTGAACAGACTGTCCTGATGTATTCATATAGAGTCTTTTGGAACATGATCCTCAAGATTGAACCAACTGGTTGTACTTGATGCTAAATGGTAGCCATACTGATAACAGACCCTGCATAGGATCTTCCCCCTGTCCTGCTTCACTCATACTTCCCTGGCACTCTATTTCCTAATGACATCAAAGGAGCACATGCACTTTTGCCTTAGGCTCTGCTTTCTGGGGAAAGCAGGCCAAGATACAATCTCCTTCAGTGCCATCACCATGTGAGTGAGCTCCCTACCTTTTGTTGCAGTGGTGGTGCGCACGGTGCTGAAACAGGATCTGTGATATAGGTCTTCTTGGGACCAGCAACTGGATACATCCCAGCCGGGTTCTGGTTTCCTGTACCAGAAGGAGTATACCCTTGTTCCCGCTTCCAGGTATTTGGGTGACCTTGTTGACCATAAGCCGGATCAGAGTCATTTTTGCCCCCATAGCCAGGCCCCGTGGGGCAATAGGCTTCATAGTAACGTCCTTGGTTGGGGGTGTACCCATATCCAGACTCAGGCTGAAGTCCTGGCGGTGGAATATATGCATAATCCATGCCCCCCCGTGTTGAAGGAGGTGGGCACTGCCCAGAGATAGAAACTGGTGGAGCGTTATAGCCCTGGGGTCCCGGGCCCGGGCCATAAAATTGTCCTGATGAAGGAGAAGCCATGTAAAGAGAGCTGGGCTGGGCTGACTTGACTTGCACATTGAAGGTAGGCCTGGAAGGCGTGGACGCCGTCGTATAGGAGGCGGGGACCGGTGGAGGCTGGGGTTTTAGTGTTCCAATTGGTGCCACGGGGATGGGTCCAGCCTGGGGTGCAGGCTGTGGTTTCAATGTAGACTTTTTCGTTGCTGTTAGAGGGGGTTGGTTTGGTATAACCATTCTTTTGTGTCCTGTGACAGGGGTGGAGGCTGGAGGAGAGGCTGTCGAACTAGCAGACCCCTGAAGCGGGAAAGAGAAAAAAATAAAAAGGGCAAAGATTACCAACAATGAAAAATAATAACACAGAAATGAACACATATTAGGCACTATTATTATCTCATATTAACTCTGTAAAATACAAATAAGGCATGGTTCCTGCCTTCTGAGAATTCACAAACGAACACAAAAATCATGTGCATTTTTGAGTACCAGCAATGAACAATCTGAAAAAAAAAAATTAAAAGAAATGATTCTGTTTACAATTACATCAAAAGGAAAAAAAAAATACTTTAGAATAAAGCTAATCAAAATGGGCAAAAGACTTACACCAAAAAGTAAAAATGCTGCAGAAATAAATTGAAGACATAAATAAATATAAAGACATCCTGTGTTCATGGATTGGACGACTTAATATCCTAGAGATGTTAATATTACCCAGAGTATTCTACAGATTTAATGCAATCCCTATCAAAGTTCCAATGGAAATTTTATAAAAATAGAAAAAAATCAGTTTAAAATTCATGGAATCTCAAGAGACTCCGAATAGCCAAAACATTCTCAAAAAGGAAGAACAAAATGTAGATCTCTCACTGTCTAATTTCAAAACTTATTACAAAGCCACCATAATCCAAACAGTATGATAGTGGCATCAAGATAGACGCACAGACCAACAGAATAGGACAGAGAGTCCAGAAATAAACTCTTGCATGCACAATTAATTTCTGATGAGGGTGCCAACATCATTTGTTTGGGAAAGGATAATCTTTTCAACAAGTAGTTCGGAAAACTGGAGATGTACATGGAAAAGAATGAAGTTGGACCCTTACTTTACACTATATACAAAAAGTAACCCAAATTTTTAGCTCTAAATGTAAAAGCTAAAACTATATATATATATATATACACACACATATATATAAGCTAAAACTTCTGAGAATTCACAAACTAACACAAAAATCATATATATATATATATATATATATATATATAAACATGGGGCAAAAAAAACAAAGCTTCATGACACTGGCTTTGGCATTTTTTTTTTTTTTAATTTAACACTGAAAGCACTAGCAATAAGAACAAAAATAAACAGAACAATGCAATCTCAATCAAATTACCCAAAGATTTAGTCACCATTCAGGATAAAAGGAGGTACCAGAGAAAGAGAACAGAGGGCCAAGGGAACAGAAAAAAGTAAAAGCAAAGAGGGGTGTTGAGAGAAACAAACACCCTCAGCACAATCAAAAAGATGCTAAATTTTAGACCAAAAATTCCTGTCAAAGAGTGATTTACCAAAGAGAACTCAAATGCAGACTCCTCCTCCTTTTCTATCTGCCCAATTTCTATTGCATTCATTCATTCAATTCAGAGACACTTACTGAATATCCTAAGAATGTTTAAGGACACAGGGATGAAAAGATCTCACTGCCAAACCATGAGAGGTCTTGGTTAGGCTGGGGATAAAGAAAGGCTCAGGGAAGGCTTGGAGATTTAAACTTCCGTCCTCAGGCATTAGTCTATTAGGGATCAGAAAATGTGCCAATGACAGAATGTTTTCAATTTACTTTGAGTTACTATGATTAGATTTGTTGCTATAACAAATGAATGAGCACACCCTGATTTTGTTGTTTATTAATTTCCAAGCAAAATAATGTATGCACAGAAAGAGAGAATGCAAGGTCTTCTATTACTCTAGTGTCATTCATCCACACCAAGACACTACAGATATGTAGCTTGCTGGAAAGATGCTGCTAAACTGCTTCTTCATGCCCACTCCCCTTCTTCATTACTCAAAAAATTGCAATTCTATTCAAGGTAACAATGTGCCCAACTTAAAATACTTCCCTTGACTATGTTGTAGGATAGGAGTTGCCTTGGGACACAGTTCTGACCAATGAGATATATGCTAAGCATTTCTGGGAAAACTAACACTCTCCTGATTAAGCATCATCCCTACCTACTTTGCCCATTCCTCTTTCCTGCCTGATATGTGGATACGGGGTCATAGACAGGGCAGCTATCTTGACCCCTCCATAACATACGAGTCTATCGAATCACACATATAGCTTTCTGAAGATAGCTTTCTGGTCATCTACGTTGATCTAGTGACAAAGATGAAAACATTCCCAGGGGTATTTGGTTAACATATAGTGATTCTCAACTGGAGAAGAAATCACCTACTGACCAGGGAAGTTTGGGAATGAGTGGGGATAACTTGACTGTCATGGTGACTAGGGGCTGCTATTATCATTGCATGGGCAGGCAGCAAAACATCATTGTCAAACCCAAGATGGCAACAGTGCTCCTGAGGAAAAACATTGATCGATTCTTGGGGCACATTTCTTCTGTCAACCTACCTGGGAAGTGTCCAGATGTGAGCCAAGGAGGTCACCAGTCCTCTCTAGCATCTCTCCTCTACACCACTCGCCACCTCTTCATTGAAATGACTGCTCTCCCCCTTTGTCCCCTTGAGCCTAGAGGACATGACAGCTCTGACTTGGCTAGCTCCAGATTATCGCTCTGTCCCTTCAGGCTTCTCTCTACCCAAATGGGCCTGTGTACACCCTGCATTTATAAATCAGCGTGCTACCATTTGTGTTGGGATCCTGACTGTTAGAGCTCTTTTTTCCACATTTTATTTGTCTCAAATTCTACTTGTCTGCTTTCCCGGGGAATTTGTAATTCTAGATGTAGTTCTCTAAGTTACAGGAGGCTGTTGAATACAGTTATCTTTTATTTCCCCCCCTCTTTTGATACTAGCCTTTCAGGGAACAAACTTGCCATTTACTTTTGTAATTTAAGCAACCTGAGTAATATTGTCTTGGCAGAGTAGCTTTTCCCTTCTGCATGAAGATGGCTCTAATAGTGCCCAAAAGAAAGAGATTCAGTTTCTTTTAAGCAATGTATTAAAATATATATCCTGAAGAAATTCCTAAATAAATAAGCAGTTAAGATCCTGACATCCTGTAGTAGAAAGCATGGTAGAGTCAGTTTGAACCTAAAAAAAAGGTCAGTTTTTTTTTTTTCTAGTCAACCATGTCAGTCTTAAAAAATGTCAGCATAGATGGAAATGAATATAAGAAGAAATAAAGCTTTTCTTTTCTTTGATGACTCAAGATCAGCAGAAACCCAGAGTTCCTATTTTGAACACTTTACAAACCCAACTATAAATGGAGACAGTGACTGAGCAACTGGGCTAATGACGGGCATACTCTCGGCTGCAGCTGTAACGAAGTCTGCCCCCAGAGCAGATCCTTCAAAAGTCACAGATTTGAAAATGAAAGCCAATTACATTGATAAAGTACAGCAAAAAACACCTAATGTCAACCTAACTCCTTAGAAGCAACTTTTTCCAACACAATTCTCTTTCTCTTTTTCTTTCTTGGTGAATACAGACACAGACCCCCCACCACGCCCCCCCCACACAATTTAAACATCCCTAAAGTCTTTGAAGGAAGGCATCAGGGCACAAATTCAATAGCCATTGCTTTCTTCTAGGAAATATCTCTCCAGCAGAGCTCTCTTTGGGGGAGGAGAAGGTTTCTCACAACTTTATTATAAATTCTGCTGTGTATGTGTCGGCATGTTTCTGAGTATTTCCTATATCATAACTATGTTAGTGAAAATAGCACATTTAGCTATATTTTTTCCCCTTGTGATTTTACATTCTTTACCTCATTGGAGGTAGAAGGGGTAAAGAACAGGAATCATTTTAAAGCATATTTATTTATGTTCTTCATAGTTAAAGAAAGCTATGGCAACATTTTCCTGGCCCACATATTCAATTAAATACATAGTGAATCTTTTCTACTCACTGAATTAGTTGGCACTTCCGAGTATTTATTTTTGGCATATCATTTCTTTTTTGTTTTTGCAGAAATTCTTAAAGTTTTATCATGATTTAACATTTTTATTTTGAAAGTCAAGCACATTTTAAAATTATATATATATATATATATCCCCTGAGACTTGAATCTCTGTAACAGTCTTTTTATGTGGTTATTTTCCCATTAATTATTCTCTAAGGATCTTGGACATGTAAAGCTCTGTGAGGTTGATGGGAGAAGGGCAATATCCTCGGATGAGCAGTACATGTCTCCCTGTCCCTGGGGAGTTTCTAGTCGGGTGGAGGGGCTAATACATAACAGAAGCTGTTGAATGGATGTTCCCGTTACCAGGAAGAATTGTCTTGGCCATAAGACAACAACAAATAAGGGGTCGCTAAGAGCATCCCTCGTGCTCACCCTACGGGCCAGGTCCTTGGCTTCCTTTATGGCCAAATCAGGATAACATCTTACAGTTCCTCAGTCTCTCTCTTGCCCCTGCCTACCCACTCCCTGGACATACCTGTACACACACACACACACACACACACACACACACTCCCCTACCCTACTCTACTACTATGTCTTCTATGGAAGCCCTGCGTATTTCTTACAACTTTGCACTTGACTCTAGTCTCGTTTCTTCCTGCTACTATTCGTCCTCATTCCCACTTCTCTGAGCTATTTATTGCCATCAGTTAACTCCACTTCTTTCTCACTTCCCTTTTCCAATAACGCCACAGTCACCTAACGTGACCATCTGAGCCCGATCCCAATTTGCAAATGTCTCTGCCTTGTGTTGAACTCTTTTTATGACATTGCACTCTGTTTTTTTTTTTTTTAAATATACTTTACAAAGACTTTCCAGTCTAGCCCCTGCTTCCCTGTCCAGCCACCTCCTTTTTTCCAAAATCACTCACATCACACACTCCAGCAATTTTAGGCGTATGCAGAGACTGGAATAGATCACAGTTATGTCTGTACTCATATCTGTCAGCCAGGACCTCCTTCTACAGTCTCTGATCTGTTCCATCCAACTCTCTACCACGTTGCTCCCCTGCTGCTCAAACACAGCCATCTGGGCAGTTGCTTACTTATTCTGCAAGTCTCAGATCAAATGGTGCGTCTTCTGTAATGTCATTCTGGACTCCGCTGTAAGGATTTTGAGGTTTTTTTCTATGGTCCTTCAGTTATATTCCACATGAACTTGGTACATATCCTCATTAAAACGGTTACCTTATGGTGTTTTAATAATTGACTTGCATGTTTTACCAACTGGAAAGAAGTCAAGCTGTAAGCTCTCAAAAGTCAAATTATCATGATCTCAGACAGAGACTTGTCTTTTATAATAGATAATCCAGGAATAGGCAGCCAAGAACTAATATGTCTGCTCAACAGTGACAGCAGGGATTCAGGCTCTTTCTAGGTTTCTGCTAGAAGTACTTTACTAATCTTGCTTTAAAATTGCTACCAATGATAGTAGTCAACATATTGCCCAATGGCCCCAGAATCATGATCATCTTTATCTGACACAGGACCTCCTGTCTTCTATTAACTCTTTCCAGGACCATATACACAATTTAAAATACCTTCTGTGTTATGAAGATTCTCCTGAGTTCTTGTCTCCAGAATTTAGAGTACTCTGAATACCAGACCCAGATATTCAGCTGTTTGTTTCATGGGTCTGTCTGGATGTCTCATATGCTCTTCAGGCTCAATGCGTTAAAAACTGTTTCATCATCTTCCTTGAATCTGCCCTTCATGCTTTCCGTCTGGTTTTCTCATCCACACAGGTGTTGTTCAAATGAGAACACTAGGAGTCATTCTTGAGCCTCTCCCTCAAATCCCATTCAGGTACTAAATCCTGTGGATTCTATTTCCTAAATAGGGAGTTCCGTAACTCTCAAATATTTCCACATTTCCTCATTTCCTCTGCTGTGACTCTCTTCCAAGATACCACCACCCATCACCGGGAATTCTCCAACGGCATCCAAACTGGTCTCCCAGAGTGTACTCTTGCTCCCCCTTCAATGAATCCTTCATTCTGTAGACAGTGTGTTCTCTCAAACGCAGATTTAATCACACTATTTTCCTGCTTAAGAGTTTTCAATGGCTTAGGGGAATGGTTTGGACTCTCGCTCTTCTCCCTCTCCTTGAGAGCTACACATCATATCAATCACTCTCTGACACAGACCTTCTTTCATAGCCAATGTGCCAGGCTCTCTCCCATCTCAGGGATTATACCCATTTGGTTCCCCACCTTTCTCTGAATTCTAATGAGCGAATCCCTAAGAACCCCTTAAGTCTCAACCTGGTGTCTGGCTGCTCAGCGACCTTTGCTGAGTCCTCCCGCAGAGTGAGAACTGCTGACTCCTTTCCTTCTACACAGGTCACACTTGTACCTGTCTGTTTTCATGGGCTTAGAGACCATCCCTCTCATTCACTGCTGCTTCCCCGGTGGCTTTTTCACATCATAGCCACTAGTAGGCATTTGACAAATATTTGAATACATGAATTTGAATAAATGAATTACTAATAGACTCCAAAAAAATTCATTTCTCTTGTCAGATTATAAACAAACATGCAAAATATGAGCTAGCTCATTTCTCTTATTACTTGACAATCAAGAAACTCTGTCATGCATTTAATGCATGCTTAATTACAGTAATCTCATTAGTCTCTCCCTTCCTCTAAATAGTTCAATGACTTTACTTTTTTAATTTATTACTACTACTATCTTTCAAAGATGCATTGAGGATGCTTATTTTCATCTTGATGGTTATATTGTGTATGCAAATTCTACTTGATCCTGGCTCAAATCTCTTACAGAAATAGTCAGGGGCCAAATTTTAAATAAACTTATCATGAAAGAAAGGAGACTAATGCATTTTAAAATAATCGTTAACAACATGCACTGCGACAAAATGCATTTGAACTACCAAGGAATCACAATACCCCGATCTCTAGAAATTTAATTAATCAAAGTTATTTATTCAATTAAAAAAACTGAAATTCTGCTATGTGTTAGTCACTGAGCTTAGCTGCTAAAGCCACAAAAAAGACAAAGGCAGAATCACTGCACTCAGTGAATTCTTAATTACATTTTTTGGACGAAACATGGTGTGATAAATAAAAGCGTTTCTACTAAGAAAGAAAACTTTATAAGGTAACAGAAGGTGAATGTATATGAAAGCTAAAGTCCTACATGAAAGCAACTATAAAAAACTCAGAGCCCCTTCAGATATTTTGATTCCAGCTATTACAGTGAGGTGGAAAAATGCCTAAGACAGTCAATGAAAATGTAAATGCTAAATGACAAACACAGAATGTGAAACCAATCATATGTGCAATACAGCTGAAGCTACATGAAATGTTATTTCCATACGGACAAGGAACAGATAAAACTCTGGAAAGGGGGATGGTTGATTTGTTGGAACGGATTCTGGGAATTTCAACTTCGGTTTTATTTTCATGACACTTATTTCCAGATATGTGAACCATCCAGTGATTCTAAGAATAAATTCTGAATATTTAACGATGAGTTTTAATGGCCAATAAAAGCCTAATCTCATCACTAAAGATCCACACCAGGTAGGTACTTAATAAATAATGGCTGGATAAAGAAATAGCTAGACTTGGTTTCTGAGTCTATACATTTAGAAAAAATACAAACACAATTTACCTAAGTCAGTTATACTACATGCATTCCTCATATTTGTTACTTGTTTTTTGCTCAATAAAAAATCACTTCCTTGTTTTCTTCAAGCCCTTAACTGAGAACTAACTTAATTTTGATTTCTTGAGTCCCCTTACTAATTATCTTCCAAAATTCAGGATTCACTGATTGATTTTTAAATAAGCTCCATTCCCAACGTGGGGCTTGAACTCAGAACCCTGAGATCAAGAGTCGTCTACCAATTAAGCCAGCCAGGATTCAGAGCCCCAGAATTCAGGATTAGTACCCACAGCAAATTGATTTCTCATTCATTTGAGCCACTCACATTATCCACTTGATAGATGACCCCATGAGCTAGAAAACAACCTAACAGACCAAGAGTACAATGCATGAACATACTACTATACATTTAGACAAGTATTTCTCAAATCCGGCTGCACGAAAGGATCACAGGGGGGCTTTTTGATATAAATTATCTTTCATTAGGTCTTTCTAGATACAAATAATCTTAGACCCACCCACTTCGAGAGTGAAATCTGTAAATTAAAAAGGAAAGGGGCAAATGATTCTTTGTTGAACCCAGAATTCACAACTACCTCCTTAGGTAGTGTTGTTAAAGCAGAATAAAGAGGCGTTGCTGGAGTTGGGAGGTAGGAGTAATAGGAGGGGCTTACCCTAATTATCTCCAAAGGACAATGTTTATATGAGTTAGACTTAGGGACCAATGCAGTGTTTGGTTCTATAAACGCCTTATGGGCAATCTGTCTCTGGGTTAATTTGGTGATACGTGTATCAGAAGTCCTGATAAAGTCCATACTTTTTGCTTCTAGGAATTTAACCTAAGGAAATAACCAAAAGATTGCATAACTGCTTGGTTTCTAGAAATGTTCATGCAATAGAATATATTAAAAAAAACTGAGGGTTGCTGGAGTGGTGGGGGTTGGGAGGGATGGGGTGGCTGGATGATAGACATTGGGGAGGGTATGTGCTATGGTGAGCGCTGTGAATTGTAAGACCGTTGAATCACAGACCTGTACCTCTGAAACAAATAATGCATTATATGTTAAAAAAAGAAGAAGATAGTAGGAAGGGAAAAATGAAGGGGGGGGAATAGGAGGGGGAGATGAACCACGAGAGACTATGGACTCTGAGAAACAAACTGAGGGTTCTAGAGGGGAAGGAGTGGGGGGATAGGCTAGCCTGGTGGTGGGTATTAAGAGGGCAGGTATTGAATGGAGCACTGGGTGTTATACGCAAACAATGAATCATGGAACACTACATCAAAAGCTAATGATGTAATGTATGGTGATTAACATAACATAATAAAATAAAAAAAAGAAAGATTATAATCTGATAAGCAATTTAAAGAATGAATACATGAGAGCTGTTAAAATAAATGATGTTGCATTCATATAATGGAATACTATTCAGCAATTAAAAACTATATTGTTAAATGTTTCAAAATGTATCAACAATCCACCAATCCCACTTCTGGTTATATACCCCAAATGAATTGAAGGCAGGACCCTGCACACTCATGTTCACAGCAGAATTATTCACAATGGCTAATATGCGGCAGCAACCCAAGTATTCACTGATAAGTGAATACATAAACAAAATATGTGTGTGTGTATATATATATATATATATATATATATATATATATATATATATACATTTTTTGGACGAAACATGGTGTGATAAATAAAAGCGTTTCTACTAAGAAAGAAAACTTTATAAGGTAACAGAAGGTGAATGTATATGAAAGCTAAAGTCCTACATGAAAGCAACTATAAAAAACTCAGAGCCCCTTCAGATATTTTGATTCCAGCTATTACAGTGAGGTGGAAAAATGCCTAAGACAGATATATATATATATATATATATATATACACACACACACACAATACTGTATTTCTCAGCCTAAAACAAGAAAGAAATTCTGACACATGAATGAACCTTAAAACACTGTGCTAAGATGCACTAAGGCATTTTACAAAAGGACGCCTACCGTATGATTCCAATTACATGTGGTGCCTAGAATAGGCAAATTCACCAAGACAGAAAGGACAATATAGTCACCAAGGAGGGAGGAGGAGGGAGGAATGGGGAGTAATTATTTAATGGTATGGAGTTTCAGTTTGGGAAGATAAAAAAAAAAGTTCTGGAGATGGATGGTGGTGATGGTGGCACAACAATATTAATGCACTTAATATATTCTTAAAAATGGATAAGATGGTGGATTTTTGTCATTTTAACAGAGTAAAAGGGGAAAGAAAAGAACAAAAACTAAAAAGAAAGAACAATTAAAAAATCAGTAACTTTATACATATTAAAATCAGGCTAGGAAACATTTTATATTTGTTAATCTATATTTGCATCTATCCACAGCTCTCATACATGTATACATACATATATGTCTAGAAAGATTTATTCTCAAAATGGTAACAGTAAGTATTTTAAGGGGGGTGGTTTTCAGGATTCTGTCTATACACTTTTCGTATATCACAAAGTTTCTAAAAGAACCATAATTTACTTTTTTTAATCAGAGCATGCCTGTGTGTATATATTATTTCAATAATATATATTTCATATATATATATGAAAAAATATATTTTAAATATAAATTATTTTAAAAATTAACACATACCAAAAAACAGCGTAGTCTCCCAACTTGTATGTGTATGTGTGTACGCAGAGAAAAAAAGGAACATAGTAAGATACTGAAAATAGTTAAAAATATTTTTTAAAAAATGAAAAACTGCATCTGCAGATGCAATTAACAGAAATTTGGGTTTTCATCTTCATATTTTTTTTCTGTATTCTCCGCATGAAAGAAAAAAGTTACCCATAAATGGGAGCTGAAAACTGGCGAATGGTTAAAATGATCTCAAAGATTACTTTTGAAATTAAAATCACAGGATTTTAATTGGTGTCGCTGAGCTCAAAACATTACTGCCAATACAGAGACACTACTAGCACACTCATTGTGAGCTGTTGCACACCTAAGCCACACACACACACACACACACACACACAGTCCCCCAGGAGTTCCTGTCAGAGCGATGCAGACATCAATCTCTTACTTCTGTGCACTGTTACCAACACCTGTTCACTTCACAGCATGGCGTTTCGCACACATGAACTAGCGAGGGGCTCCTCCGAATAGCTAGTGGGGGGCTCCTCGAAGAGCTCCAGAGGTAGAAGCAGCAGGACCAGGACGGTCTGGTGTGGCACTCGGGAGCAGTTTTTGTCTCAGAAGCGTTTCCATTTAATTACTTCGCACAACACTCCTGAATGGGTGTAAGAGACTCTGAAGACAAGTGGCTCCCCGGACGACTGAGGACACCAATGCCAGTATGTCCAGCTTGTTTTCCCGGAAATAAAACCAAGATGCTACCTTGGAAGCCCTTATTTCTTAATCCCTAAAGATCAGACAGGGAAGCAATGATCCGGGTGAGGCCCCGCGCTTACATGTTCAGAAAACTATCATGTCATCATGTTAAAACCAAGAAGGCCAGTATTCGAGGAGAGTTTCCCCCAAAAAACAGCTGTGAAATAAGATGGCATGCCATCACTTTTGAACTTGAGAGGTCTTCGAGGCTGCTGTTTAGACAAATCCCCATCCGGGACAATACACTGAGTCCCTAGCATGCATGGGGTCGGCCCTGGATAAAATGCCATTGCACGCAGCGTTCATTCAATCTGACTGCGTTTTTAATCTAGGAACGTAGTGAGAGAAGAGCCTATTTCCATAGCAAACGACCTCATACCTGGAATCATCCCTTGTGGGGCCTCTGTGCTCTTGCCCAATCAGGCCAGGGGTTTGGCGAAAAGTACCGAGCGTGGAACTAATTAGCCAGGAAACAATAAAACACAGTCTTGGTGAGGCTATGATAGTAGTACAGGTATAGTTTTACATGGCTGGTAGCACTGGAAGTTGGGATAATTCCTTTGGTGGGTAAACTGGCGGTAAAGGGCCATTAAAACGCCCATAATTTATGCTAACTGTATATTTACAAACTATGAGAGAGTGGTTTAAGAAATCATGGCATGCTGATCTGATGGAATGTTCGCAGCTGGTAGGCAAGGGAACATATAACCAAAATAAGCCTATAAAGAAAAGTAAAACAAGACTGCGTATGTACACGGACAGAAATTTGTACATCAGTAATATCTTAAGGTTAGTGGGTATCTTAAAGATGCATGGTCATGTGATTAGATGTTTTAATACAGCCATACCATGTTTTCACCCCTTGGTATTGCAAAGGTTGTTGGTTCTATCTCCTAATTACCAACCTTTCCGGTTCTCACTGCCAACTTATTGATACCAAGTTCAGTCCACCATCACTGGTGCCCTAATTCACTGCAATATATATACCAAATACACGTAAACATATGCTTATATATGAATTAAAAAAAAAAAACCTTAACTCTTATTGTCCTCTAATATATCCTTTATGCTGCAAACAGAATATTTCTAAAACCCAAATCAGATCATCACCTTCCTTTATTAAAATTTCCTGAAGGTTGTCACTACTCTTATTAGGAAGTCCAAATTCCTTTCTGATAGAGCCAGGGCTCAGCTTGCTAGTCTCCTCCCCAGCCCCCCAACCCCCCACCCCCACCCCCCACTGGATGTTCCAGCCATACTGTGATTACTTGACTTGAACACATTCCAACCCCCACTCCCACTTCTCAACTCCTCGTGAGTATTCATCCTTCAGGTTTGAAATGAATGATGCCTCATCTGGAAAGCCAGTTCTGAGTCTCTAAGTCTAGATGAAGTGTCCATCACTGGTGTCCCTTTAATTGACTGAACTTCCCATATGATAACCCTTATCCATTGTTTCTCAATTCCTTCTTTAACCTTCTCTTCCCCCAACCCCCAAGCTTCCTATGGGCAAGGACTTATCTTTCTCATTCAACATGATGCCTTTAGCATCTAACAAACCCATACTGCATAAGCATTTGTTCAATGAATGAAAGTTATTTCCGTAATGCATTATTGATAAATGCTATAAGAGAGGGAGATGTTTAAATAAAAAAAAAAAAAAAAAAATGGCAGTAGTTGGTTAAATTATAACTGTCCCATACTCTTTTGGGGCCCCTCCTGGTTTTGTAAAGCCAAAGCCTTAGTTAGATGAATAACTAAGTAATAAGTATTTTAGTATGATAGCAGGTTCTTTAATTCGATCTAATTAAAAAGATATTCTGAGTTAGTCTATGTATTTTAGGTTTCCTAGCTGTAGGTAACAGGAAATGTGGTGAGCGTGGTTCAGTAGTTTTTGGTTATAATCAACTACTATAAGAGAACCAACCATTCCAGTATATTAGTGCTACTCAGAAGCCATTAAAGACAAAAAGATGAATAAAAGGGTGGGATCCCTTCTCTCAGGAAACCCCCAAGTCCTATAGGGGTTTCTCATTGTTAAAATTTGCATGTGGGTGGTAGAATTTAAAAGAGACACGGTCTGAAAAGAGTTATCTGGGGCAGATGTAAGCACAAGGAAATTTCTGAGAAAGAAGAAAAAAAGTTGACTTATCTATGGATTATTATAAATACTCTCTACAGAATCATGGAGTATTAGAGCTTGAAGGAATTTGAAGGTCACAAATTTCTACCTTCTCCTCAAGGAAATGTGGCTCAGGAAGGATTCACCCCAAGTGACAAGGGCCTGACAGGGTCAGAATTAACCCAGTTTTCCAGACTCTAAGACTGGTGTTCCTGCCATCACACCAGAATGACCAGACTTAGCAACAAGCCTACAAAAGGCAACAGACCCAGTTCTGTTCTTCAACAAAAGTGAACCTCAGTGTATAGACATCAGGCAGCTTTACGTGGAAATCACCGACAAGGCTCAATGGGGACAAGTTGGGTTGCTGTGTTTTCATACAGGAGTTTCCAAAATAGTAGTGGAATTCAGTAAGGGAAGCCACCAGTGTGAGCAAGTGGCTATATTTGCTACAGTGGAAACAAACAGACCTTCGTTCACATATTTCCAAAGGAATTTGGGTGACCGAAAGCAAAGCGAAAAACGAATAGGTGCTGTGTCACAGTTCTTAGAGAACTCCATGAGCAAAATTTGCTAAGACTTCAGATATTTCAAATAAAAGATGGAAAGAACATCATATTCTCAGCACATTAAGCTCATAGCGAAGTCACTAGATGGTTGTTCTGTTTGTTTTTTTTCTGTAGAAAACATGCTCATTTTTAAATGATCATTGTATCATTGTGATTTGAATATACGTCATTCACATTATATATTGTATGAGATAATAAAGTTTCTCTTCAAACATATTTGTTCTCAGAAATGGAGACTGTTTGTCCACTTATTGTAGACGGACAAAGGGGTTGAATCACAGAAGGGTATAATTTCTAAGGAGAGAGCACTTCGCCACAGAGTAGGAGGAAGGATAGAAAATGTTTTCATAAAAAGTGACTATTAGGGACAAATAAGAGCTCTATTCACCAAACCTGTACATATCCCTTTATCCTTGTAAAACAAGCTATGAAAGCACATAATGACTAACTGCAGCAAAATTACTCACATTCTAACTTTGCATAATCGCTAAAATGGTTCTGGTTTTTTAACCCTCCCCCTTCAACAATTCTGCACTCTTAAAAAAAAAAATTTTTTTTTTCAACCACAGCACAAATGGTTATAGCAAACGAGTGTACCAGGCACATCTGCTGTTCCAGAAAGAATTTACTCTCCTGTGCCAAATCCACGTCTATCGGAAGAAATAAAAATAAATTGAGAGCAGGTTCAGCAAATGCCCAGATAAACCCTGCAATGACCACATGGAGTCGATGCACTTCTGGTAGCTGGTGTGGCCTGAAAAGGGTGAGGCAATGGAGCAATCTGGAAGCAAAGATTGTTCTCCCGCCAGTCTTCGTGCCTCACTCCCGGAGTGCACAGTAGAGGTGGTAGCTCCTTTCCTATTCTCTCCAGGCGACTATTTAGAGAATAGCGTATAACTTCAGAGGTGAAGGGAAATGGGCAAAGTGTTTGCAGTATATGGATAGTCATCTTAAAAATAATAATGACAAGAGCACTGATAGTCCTAGTTTGAATGGTCCCCCAAACCACTCCCTGCTCTTTTGTCCATTTATAGTTTGGAAAGCTTTGCTGCTAGAGTCTATTTGATATTTTAGATCCTGCAGTGCAGTAAACGTGCTAGAATTTGGAGTAATAAAGAATTTGTTTTCTCTTTTCTAGACAGCCACTGCCAGCTGGAAATCTGAGGATGGCTGGTGGGACAGATCGCCATGACTTTGGCCATGGCACATGGTGACCGAGCTCTATGGACGAGCGAGGGAATGGTGGCTAAGCCAAGAGCAAGGTATTAGCACCACTGCTGAAATCCTTCACCGGCTGAGAGGTACAAATGGCTGACAGCTCGATCATTCTGGAATCATTCTTCCAGAGGAACCTCCTTCTGGTAAAATAAAGAGTAGTTCAGTCCTGCTGTTGTTGTTGTTGTTTTTTATTATTACAAAAAATGTTTATTTTTATTTTATTTCAAAATACCAAACAATAACAAATTCAAAGATAAATAAATATTATTTGGGGCCCAATTTTAAATTGGGACAAGGTCTGAAAGTCCTGGGTCAAAACTAATTCCCTTACGTTGTTCTCGGTTTCCTCTTTATAAGCAAGGGGATATGACTGGGAAAATTGAAATATCTCTGGTGGCTTAAAACAGCTAAGGAACACCTCTGATCTCAGATAAATTCTGATACCTGAGGTCCTTTGGAATGGCATAAAAACTGAGATCCTTCCAATTCCAATACTATTTTCAAGATGCATTTTGGTAAAACTCAAGGTCTATATATGTTGCAGAATGCTTAACTCCCTTTTTTTATACTGTTACATGAAAATAACAGGATATAAACTTATACATATAGCATGATTAGAGTCCAATATTCGAATGAGGAAAAAAAACGGAATGATTACTATGGGTATTAGAAACAGGTATTTTGCTCTTTTTTACTTCCTTCAATTTCTTTTATAAAACAAGCATTATATTTGTATTTGAAATAAAATAGTTTTATTTACAGAGAGAAACAATCATATCTCCAAACATCTTTTCCTTTCAAAGAACATATTGCATCTTCCCAAACCACCTTAAAGCAAAGAAATATGATATTACTTGCCTTAAATACATGACTTTAGAATTTTTTTTTGAAAAATGGTGTCATTCATACAGTCATTGACCATTAACTGACCACCTTCTAAATACCAGAAATTTTGCCAACTGCTGGGTAACAAGTTACGGTTCCTAGCCTAAATGAATTCAACTATAGTTGGGTGAAACAGGCAGAAAACCAGTGGAAACTTCTCAGATTCCCAGAAGTCTGACAAACTCTACTTGGAATACTATGCTCTATAGCAACCCATTCATTTTTTAAACATAGAACTGAGCTCCAGCCGGCCAAAGAACATTGACTTAAGAGGCCGAGGAGCAGGGTCCTTTTTTCTACTCTAACTATGGGATGACATTAGGTAAGTTTCTGTCTTCTCTGTTGTTCAGCTCCTTCCCCTTCAAGGTGCTGGCTAAAAATGCTTTTTCACACTTCACATGGGCAGCTGAATTCAAACATCTTCCCCTGGCCTGCTCTTCCTGATATCCTATGTATCTCAGATAAATGTCATCACCTAGGCAATTCTTAGGCACTCTCAAGTTAGAGAACTGTTGTTCAAAACTATAAAACCCAAGAACAGTAATCATGTTCTAATATTCACTATTCATCCTTTCATTTAGATATGGTAGCACAAAGATTAAGCTACAGTAGGCTATCAAAACATCATTGAGGAATCAATGCATTACTGAATAAATATATTCAAGTCTGAAGTTATCCCCCATTTTCTTAATTTTCTTTATGTAGTCTCTGTATATGTGAGCCCTTGTGGATTCTGGGATGATTGGCATTATAGAAATACAAAGAACATGACAGGTAGTTTCAACGACGTCATTATGTGGTGAGAAAAGAGGAAATCACATTTTAAAAAAATGAAGAAAAAAAAAAACCCACAAATGATCCTAGCCATCAGAGGTGCAATCTATGGAGCTAGTCATTTTATTTCTAGATTTCTTCACTCAATACCCCAGCAGTTAAAAAACAAAAAACAAAAAGGCAGCAAAACATACCATTTTCCCAGGACACCATTCATAGATGGTACACAACAGAACTACTCAAGAAGATATTTTACTGTTATAAAAAGGTAGTTCAACTTTGTATTTGTTCTGTTGTCGCTCCATGGTTTTTTAATGATGGTTCAACAATATTTTCACTGTTTGTCAGAGCTGTGAAGGACAGGGCTGGGTGAACCCTCACATTAAGATACAGTTTCTTCAATAAAATAGTATACTTATTTCAGAAAATATGGGAGATACTACCAAGATTAATAAAGAAAATGGAAACATCCATAATTCAAAACCTTGGTGTTAAGAACTGTTAAATTTGACAAATTTTTCTGGGCGCCTGGGTGGCTCAGTCGTTAGGCATCTGCCTTCAGCTTGGGTCATGAGGGATCCGGGCTCCCTGCTCCCTCTCCCACTCCCCCGGCTTGTGTTCCCTCTCTCGCTGTGTCTCTCTGTCAAATAAATAAATAAAATCTTTAAAAAAAATTTTTTTTGACAGATTTTTCTACGCATTTACCTGTACATTTGTATGCGCGCGTGTACGTGTGCATATGTGTAGCTAGGATGAGTACTGGTACTTACATGTAAACCTTGTTTATATGTAATTTAATATCTCATTGTTTTCATTTAACATATCACATATAATTACAGACTGAAAAATTCTTCAAAAAAGCTGTTTACGATGTGGTAACCAAGTAGTCAATCCGCCTTCACAGATGGGGACACTCGAAAGCAGTAACCTACTCCTCATCATACATGTTTCATTACAAAGCCAAGATGAGGATGTGAAGCATTAAAGATTCTCCTGCTGTCCTAAAATGTGCTATAGTCTCTTCGCAAAGTAGTTTATTTCTGGTAACAATGATTTGAGGAGGTGAAATAGTATAGCAAAATGCCAGGCATGCACTTCTAACAAAATGTCATCTCCCCACTCACTCACTTCTCATGTCTATCAGATGATCTTTCCATCAGCCAAACTATACACATGCAATTCAGACCAATGCCAAATACCTCACTGATAAACCCTCTGATATTGAGTTTCAAAAGCCTGTTGCCTCAAGACAGTTGATATTTGAGATGGGGCACCCAAGAGCATTTGTTTATTATTACTGTTACTGCCATTATTACCATTATAATTACCACATTCTTTCTATCTCTCTAATATGTAGCTTGTTAGGAAGCCAAATATAGAATGACAGGACCAGGGCTATGTTGAAGAAATATTAATCTGGAAGCCATATGGTTAGGAAGGGCATAAAGGCGGCCATACCAGAAGCTACCACAACAATCTAGGAAAGAAAAGATGGGGCCCTAACAAGGGCCAGAGTTTGAAGGAAAAGGCTCCTAGAGCATCAACTAGAGAGCTTATACCTGTACAGACTGTCCCAGAATACCTTTTCCTAGCAACTTTTACTTTGCACAATGATATTTCCAAATATGAATAGATACGGGGCAAATGAGATCCTCTGGTGTGGCTAATTTAGTGGAAACCAAGCAAATATGCTTGAAACAATAAGACTTGACAAATACTAAACCGGGGCATTAGAACAAAGAGAAACAGAATCATGGAATAGGGTTGTCATAACTGAAGGCCTCAATTCCGGCACTCAGAATTAAGTGACATTATTAACACTGAGTAGACTATGGTTCCTTTAAGGAAGAGGGTGATTTGTTGCTTTTGGGAAATGTGAGTAGCACAGCAGTCATGCATTTGTCTTACAGAGGGGTAGACAACTTTGTGGGGAAGCACCATGTATGTGTCTGGAGTGACCTCAATGATTTTACTTCTGGCCAAAATTCAAAGATAAATCTTGCCTCAGATTCTGAAAGTTATCATCTGGCTGTGGATCTTCGTAAATGAGCCCTCAGGGGGTAGGGAAAAATGAGCATTAATAACACCCACCAAATTATACCATATTTCATATACTTGATAGGCTTTGTCTCAATAGTTTAACTAAAATTGGGATTCAGAATTAGAAAAGAACTACCAATTTAGCTTTATCAGACAAAGCACTAAACTGACTGTTTTCAGTGTCGCTGAATCTCACAAATTGAAGGCCTTAGAAGTCATGGGCCATCCAACAGAACTCAGTCAAGGGGTCTAGGAACACTGGGTTTGAATTCACACAGGTAGCCTGGGTCAAAGCTGCTGCACTCCTCACCACTCCCTAGTATCCCCCAATCAGAGGCTAGTATCAACTAACCATTTATCTCCTTGCTTGCACTGTGCTTTGTCCTTTGATCAAGGGTAAAGAGCAATACTTCTTTTGTAATAACTTGTCTATTTAAAAAAAAAGAATGATTTGCTTAAGAAATATGGACCACAGTGTAGATTACCCTTAGGTGTCTTTTAGATAAATAAGAAGCATCTGTAAAGACAGAACATGACCTCAAATACTGTTATGAAACAAACCTTAAGTTTGGTTGGCTTCAGTCATTTACCTGGACCTATGATATTGTAATTACCATCCTAGAATAAATGAACTATGATTCCACATTAAAGAACCAAAGAGGGTATTTAAGTCCATGTAAAAGAGTGCCGTGCTGTGTGGGGTCACAGAAACGAGAAGCAGACACACCCCCAGCACCACAACAGCAAACACAATGGCGATAACAAAGCACAGAAACCAACTCCAACACAAATGGTACAAACAACAAGAGCAAACCTTCACATTTTCAAATGGAGCTATACAAATTCTACATTTCATGTTTTCAATTCAAAATTTGTTTTTTAATAAAGTCTACAGTCTTCAAAGAGTCCAAAAATAAAATAGCCAATAGAATTAGTGAAGCTATCACGTTTTACAATCTTCAGCTTTATTTTAAAATATGGTCAAGTAGCTTCAATGTAGAAACATTAAACTATTTTGAGCCTCCTAAGTTTTCAGCAGTAAAGTAATAATGCCACATGACTTTTATCGTAGAGCATACAGTACTAAAACTTTATTTCAGAGTATAATTATTTTAAAGATGTAACAACATTAGAGTTTTCAAAATGTAAATGTTGTTTTATAACCCACATGAATGTGACAAAAAAAAAAAAAATAACATACAGGCACTGAGAGTTTTGGACACTGTTTTCATAAATATATTATAACGTGCTTAAACCATATGTAAATATTCTACTTATCTATCCATGGATAAAGAATACCTTTCATTATGATAGAAGTAACATATCTGCTTTCACTTTCCTTTAAATAAGGAATTAGTTATTCTTTTGCTAAAGTATTGGGAGCTAACTGAGGGAAGGAAACACAAGAGGAACTTACATATTGCTTAAATGGACTAAATGTATTTTTGTTCCTCCTAATTTTCTGACCTTTGCCAATGCCCAGAAGTGATGGGATTAATGCAAAAGTAAGCACATCATGTATATTCAAAAGTGTCCGAAATAAGATACATGTAAAGAAAAGCACTCACTAATGAAATGAGCACAGCAGATGACAAGACACTGGGCTCTTTGGAGTAGGGAGAAATTTATGACACGAGCTCAAGGAGTTCACAACGCAAAAGAGACAAAAGAACACTAGTAGATGCCTATAACATAACCGTTGAGAAAAGCTAAGCAGCACAAGAGAAGCAATTAAGGTTTCAGCTGGATTATTCCCACACCGGCAGGCAGAGAGTAGCTCTCCCGTGATGCCTTGGGAGGGGATAAAATGAGAACACAAAGATGGTTTCCTGTTGTGGGCTTGCATGCACCTGTGTTTGGAGGAGGAGGGTGGATAGTCTCGAGTGAATGACACAAGCAGAGAGGCAAGGACAAAAGGAGAGGGAACACTGGGAGAACAATCAAGCTGGGCGGGAATTTAGCAATAGCTGACCCATACTACGTGCCAGTCCTTATCTAAGTGCTTTCCATAGAACTGAGGAAGGGCCAATCATGGTTCCCATTTTATAGATTAGGAAATTGAGGTATAGGGTGAGATGAAGTAACGTGTCCAAGGTCGTAAGATAGTCTCACGTTGGTATCTGAATCTAGACTTCGTGGTTCCAAAGTTGTCCTGTTGGCCTCTTCGATACTGAAAGCAAGCGCCTAAATCGAGGCTGTAAAATTAGATCAGGATAGACTGTGAAGGGTAACATCTGCCTTTAATTTTAGTTGACAACTAATCTGATAGAATTAAGGGACAAATATTAAGGCAAAAGAAGGGCAGGGGAGGAACACTGAGTGCTGAGAAAAAAAAAAAAAAAGAACACATTGCAAGGAGAACAATTACTCTCTGAAGAGAGGGACTCTTGTTTCATTAAGAGTAAGGACATACACAGCGCTGATGCAAATCACATCTGTTTAGCTGAGGGTGACATTTTCAAACAGTCTTGAAAAAGACAGCTTACGAAATGTTATTAAAGCCCCATTGTCATAGCAATATACACAATATTCTGTATCCACATATGATCTCAGTTTAAAGGATAATATTATTTTCAAATATCAAAGTTTTTTCCCATGCGTGGTGCCATTTAAAATTCTTTCCTCACAGGACAGCCATGGGAATTTAATTATCATGTTAACACATTGCGAAAATTAAAACCACATCAACGATGGCCACAGAACCAGAAGCATGACCGCCTCTTCATTAGGACCCATCACAGTTCAATGTACTAAATACTTGAAATTAACATTTTGGGGTATTTTTTTTTTTTTTTTTTTTTTGGTACTGCCTGGGTTTTTAGAAGAAGTAAGAGGAGGGAGGGAGCGTAAAGAAAATAAATGAATTATCCCCTAAACCTCTCAAACAGGGAGCCCACTGAAAAGCAAGAACATCTACTTTATTTAAAAGAAAACAAAACAATACTAGATCCTACAAGATTCCTGACTATAATTTAGACTCTTGAGTGCATTGCATCAGATAATTCTGGCCATTAATCTCTTAATCTAAATTCAAAATTCAACAGACACAAAGCACATAACCACTTTAGGAAAGGCTGTTTCAAAACACACTGCCTTTTTATTAGCTTATTATACAAAAATTATGGTAATCTCCTCATAAAGTTATGGAAACAGGCCACATTATTAATTGTATTGCAAATATAATATTTAATTAAAGATACATTATGTTGATAGAATTTAGCATCTGGCACTCAGGCTTTGCAGACCATGGAGGGTAACAGCATGAAAATCATGACGCTAAATGCTCTCTTGTGTTCCAGTCCTCATCAGAGTCAACTTCAGAACACCATTTAGGGCCATTTTATTTTGCAGGCAGACCTAGGACGGGGGGAGAAACTCATCGGCAACGGTCACATGTTACCTCCCCCAGCCTTCTGTGGTCCCTTTCTCTCAGGAGACACACGGCTTTTCTCTAAGCACCTGTTAGTGAGAGGGTTGCTGCTTTGTGGACCCTAATGCGCAACCAACTGTTGCTAATTTTTAAAACAGACACTAATCACTTTTATTAGTTTGACACCAAGTTTTCTTCTATATACTCCCAAAGTTTTCTAGATTCCTTTTTAATGTCAATTAAACATAGGCAATGGTGGACTAATGAGACCTATTTAGTAGTGATTCATAATTTACTGCACTTGTACTGTTCCCCGCAGGCCTTTTCTTTCTCCACTAAACCACAATCATATCTCATTACCGTGGCTTCATGACTACTTTCTGGTCTAAATTTTGTCGCTGGCATTTAGTTAAGAAAAAGATTTTTCTATAATATCTATAGAGCCTTTTCCTTTTAAAAATGTCAAATCAAAGTGTTCTTAACTTAAAAATACTGCCCCCGAATTACGACAGCTAATCTCAATAACAATAGAAGAAAAACAGCAACAAAAGGAGGACAATTTTTTCCCCCTCCTGGTTTAAAAGTTATTCCATGCTGCTATGAAAACTGAGACAAATCTTCAAACAGCCACTTTTGTAGGTATCAATGACCCTGCTCTACTTAAAAGCAGAGCGTAAAGGATCTCCACCCCTCATTCTGCCCCAAGGAGACCCCCACCAAAAACTAATCATTTATTACAAGACGCAGCCAGGAACTGCATGTGCAGCACCTTGAAGATGGACGAATAAACACTCTAACAGTGTTAATAATGTTGCTCTCTCCATACAGAAACACACTATATATATTTCATACACATATAACAAAGGAACAGAAATAATCTTGGCAATTCAGGTATAAAACAAGTACACTTACGTGTTCTTTTATTTTTTCTCCTATGAAATACCCATATCCACAGTGATAAGCTAACTGGTTTTCAATTATAAATGGTTTTGACATTTTCAACTTCGGCATTTTAAAACCTGGACCGATAGCCCCGGGGCAAAAGCAATGTGTATATACCTCAGCCTCAGGCCTAAGAGAGGAATGCCAAGTCCCTCACACTGGTCCATCCAGTTAGAGAAGGGGGCATTTCTCTCATCTCTTCCCTTCCTCACCCGGGGCAGTGCTGCAGGAATTGTGAGAGCTGTCTCTCATGAGTCTATCCAGTTGACAAAAAAATGGCTAAACTCAGAAGTCAGTCTTCAAAAATAAGGAGGGAAAAAAAAAAACAAAAAACAAAATAACCTGACATACCCTAACCAAAATGGTGAGGCATAGAAATAGAAAACCGAATCGTTGAATACTACATCAAAAACTAATGATGTTATATGTTGGTTAATTGAACATAATAAAAAATAAATAAATAATAAATATTTTTAAAAAGAAAAATGTAAAAGGAAGAGTGTCAGTCTAGTCTAGTGCATTTTTACAACTCCCACGAACTTGTTATAAAACCTAGGTATTAAAATGCCAAAGGCAACAAGTTCAATAAACTTCTAACATGTTATCCTACCTTTCTGAGGACTCTGATTCTCTAAATGAGCTACTGGTTCTCTGCGGAATTAGAAAGAAAAGTTATGTCAAGTGATTTATTTATCTGTTCCTTTAGGTTCCCTGAAACGTGGGGTCCCTAGAGAAAAGATCGAATGACAGGTATATTTGCTAGAACTCAGTGCAAACACTTTACCTTTCAAAGTCATTTCTTAAATAACAAATAAGAAAAAAATACATCTTCTAAGCTCTTCAGGCAATGATGTTTCATTTCCATAATGCCAAATGACTTTTGTTCACATTTTCAAACTGTTACAGAAATATTGCACGGATGGAATTTTTCAGGGAGGAAGGAGTTTATATCACAGAAGTAAGTGAGACTATCTTCACCAGTTTTAATATCAAAAAGAAGTGGGTTGAAGAGATGCGGGGTTAGAAGTAAGAAGATGTGGGAACTATTAAAAATAAGGCCCACATAAAAAAATACGAAAGAAAAAGAAAAACAAGCAATGGAACAGGATATAGAATAATTCAGATACAAAACATGAGATATGAACCATCCCAATAAATGGACATAACTTAAAATCGGAAATACCCTGTGTTATTTCATGTCATGACCAAATTCACACATACACAAAAAAAGACCAAAAGTTAAAAAAAAAAAAAAAGTCTAAACCTATTTTTTTCTAGTCTAAAACTGGAAAAAGAAGCTTACTTTTTAAAGAAAAAAAAAATCCCTCATTTAATTCTTGCTCTTATCAGAGAACCTTCTTTGTCAGTTTTAAGAGCAGATTAATCACTTTCGCAACCTACGGAAAAAGTTTTCTGGAAAGCATAACAGCCTGAGAGTGTAAATGACAGTATTAGTTTTCCTGCAGCTCTGCCGCCTACAAATTCTCTCTCATCCATGACTCAGCATGAGGTAAAGGGAGCTAATGAAAAGGACCACATTTCCTTTTAAAATTTATGAACTTTCTTTCAGCATACAGAACTGTTAAAAAAAAATCCCCCAAAAGCTTGATAGAAAAGGAAAGCAGCTCTCCATGAATGCTCATCAGTTATATACCTAGAAACTTCCAAGTAATGCTAAAAATAAGTGTGTTATCTGCCCCCCCCACCTAAGGCTTAACATGATAATCGATGAAGGATTTAGGGTGTACACATTTCTGTATTACATTTATAGCGTTACTGGGAGGAGGCAATCAAAAAGTTGCTTTGCTGAAACCAAGATTTCAAGAGGATAAGACAGAAAACATAGAACTTTGTGGTCAAGAGAAGGGACTTGTCCTGGGGCTTTCCCTCCTAGTAAAATACCACTTGATTTGATTGTGTAAACAGCTCTCTAGAAGCACTCAGGTTCCTAGGGAACCAGGACAGAGGTAGGAGAATTATAGTTTATGATATGTGTTCTTCTACAGAAAAAAGAAAAAAGATGTGGTCACTTTGTTGGAAATGTTTGTGAGCTAGTGAGACGGTCTCATTTATAAGCATTCATCAAATATTTACCGAGTGCCTGATCTCTGCTAGACAATACATCAAGCACTGGACAGCAAGGACGGGAAGCTTAATGAGTTAGGGTCATGGTCTATGTCCTTGTGGAACCCACGATGGGTGGAGAACTGGGTGATCATGCGGGAGAAGGCAGTGAGGAACACTGGGACAGGTTTTCACCAGGATAGGGTGAAAAGTGAGGGGATTCACAAGTTCAAGGAGAAAAAATATAGGAGCACATAGCAAGGGTACCTAAACTAAGTAAGAGCAGAGGAGGTGGATGAACATTGCTCAAGGCAAATGACATCCATGTTGAGACATGGCAGTAGAGGGCTGGGGGCAATAGAGTATTCCCGGCAGAGAGAATAGCATGAGACTATCCAGTAGCAGCTTGATGCCCTTGGGGATCTGAGAGAAGTCCAGTGTGGCCAGAGCATGGAGCATAAGAGGGGAACTTGAAGGAGAAAAACAGTTTCAGTAGTATTACTCTCATGGGAAATATAACACAGTGGTGTTACCTTTTGGTAAAGTAGCTCTTGGTACCTTATAAATTGCATAGCCTATAGCCTTACAGTTTGTATAAGCCATAGTTTGAACCTGACCTCTTAACTCAAAAGGGTCTTTAAAAGTATAGTTAGAACTGTTAATTAAGTTAGACATTGACTAACCAGAAATATTATATATATATTTTTTTCTGTTCTTTTTAAATGTGATTGCTTTTGTTGTTTTTTGTTGTGTTGGCTTAGTTTTGTTAACACAGAGATGTAATCAACATGCATGACCTTTCTGTGCTGGAACAGTTGAAGCTCAGAATGTCAGTGATGAAGATCTTAGTCTGGCATCCTTACTTTACACATGATACCTGAAGTTCCAAGGAAGGTAGATAAGCTTTCCACTATCAGGAGATTAGGTGGAACCAGGTCTAGAAAGCAGGTTTCCCAGACTTTTGCCAGTGTTCTTTCAACTCCACATGGCTGGGTAAAAATGCTTTAAAACACATTCACATACACACCTCCATATCCCTCACTTTCCCTACCCTTAGCAAAATCCCACGGGATGCTTTTGGCAGGACTCAGAGATTGCTTTGGCAACTCTAACAACATTCCTGGAATCCATTTGTAAATGCTGGTCAGCAGAGCCCGCTCATTCCCTTTTTGGTATTACTCACTCAGTAAAGGTTAAGTGTATGTGAATTATCACAAGTTTATTTTTGTTCTCCTACCACCCCCTTTTTTTGGTAAGTGATCATTGACTACCAGGCACAGGAAATACATTTCACTGAATGATTTTTCTAAAATCAAAACTCCATCTGGGCTGGAACTAAGACAGATTTAGGGATGTTCATTTATAACATTAATACCAGCTACACTAAGCCACTCAAAAATGATCTGGGTGGAGAAGGGTTCTCCACCTTTTCCTGAAAGTACTTCCCAGGCCGATTGTTGGCTACCCTGCTCTCGAATGTGCTGTGTGCAGGAACAGCACAAGCAGCTGCCGATCCCATTGTGACTCAGTGCACCGCAGGGAGAGAGGGCCAGAGGAGGAACTAACTCAGAATTGTAGACCACACGTCTCAACTAGCAAGTACTAAATGTGGTCTCCGTACTTGGACAGATCAAATTGAAAAAGGGAGGGAGGGATGCTAAAGTCAGTCTCCTTAAAGTGAGAACTATCCCCCCTTAAAAAATTCACAGACGCACACAAACAGTGGCTCTCTTCACTCTGGGTTAAATTAACATCATACTAGCTAAAATTAGCAGCATAACACAGACTGATGAGGAAAACATCGCACAAAGAAAAAAGTCTAGGTAGAGCAGCAGTGGTCCCAAGAGGAGGGAATAAAATTCATATCCATAGCAGACATCTGGAGAGAGAAAATAAAGTATATAAACTTCAGATATTAAGACCCCAACTGCTGGCTGCTACAACAAAGCTAATCAACCAAGATCCTACAAATACCTTGAAAAGAAAGGAAAAGAAATCATAATGGTCACTGGGAACCATAAAGGTCACTCAACTTGGAAGTGGCTTACTGTAACCACTGGACTTATGTTCCAGTGTTCTTTTCTCTCTCTCATCAGGGTGGTTGGCAAGGAGGAGCAGCTCTATTCACTAAATATTTAAAATAGTGCTAAAAATCATAGTTATACTTTTGTTTTGAGATAGGTTCGAGTACCACAATGATATATGGATGCAAGAACGAGTCATCTCTTCTTGAAAGACTCATTCTGTATTTCTAACACACTATATTTAAGATGAAGATTGTTTCAGTTTCTATTCTGAAAGATGCTGGGCATTGACAAAAAAAAGGGGGAGGAGGGAGAGGAGGGAGAAGGAGACAGGTAAATAGATAGATGAAAGAAAGGAAAGGAAAGGGAGGATGGAGGGAAGGAAGGGAAAGAGAAAAAAGAAGAAAGAAAAAAAGGAGAAAGAAAGAAGGAGGGAGGGAGGGAAGAAAGAGGGAGAGAAAAGTTAATAATAGTTTTAAATTTGTCTTTATTGACATATATAGCTAAAAGATGCTTCACACTGCCAAAATTTCATATATGTGCATACAAACATATATTTACACAAATTTATAAAAATACACACATTATATTATACATGGCTATAAAAATACTTATATAAATTACATATATATGTAAAACAAAAGCAAAGTGGGCTCATTATAGAAAGTTTAATATAGAGAGAAGTAGGGGCACCTGGGTGGCTCAGTCGGTTAAGCGTCTGCCTTCAGCTCAGGTCATGATCCTGGGGTCCTGGGATACAGCCCAGCGTTGGGCTCCCTGCTCAGCAGGAAGTCTGCTTCTCCCTCTCCTTTTGACCCTCCCACATGCTCGTGCTCTCGCTCTCTCTCAAATGAATAAATTTTTTAAAAAATTAAAAAAATTATACAGAGAAGTATAAGAAAGAAGTATTATCTCCCATTACCCCAGAAATAACGGTTAGTATACATATATATCCTTCTAAATGTTTTAAAATATGCATATGTACTTATATGTGTATGAAAATATGAGTCACAATTCAGAAAATATATAGATTTGTATCTAGTTAAGAAAAATATATAATAGATGTGGATGGTGTTACTTCCTATTTCACATAGAGAAAATGACACACAAAAAAATTTGCAACTGTCAAAGAAATAAAAACAGAAGGAGGATTTTTAAATCTAAGACCCTACAATTATACATAAGGAATATCACAGATATTTTCAGATTAATTTATATAACCTGAAAGTTTTGGAGTAGAGACAGAGGAGAACGTAAGAGAGAGCTGGATGAGCGCGAGAGTAACATTCATACCTGACGTTGAGATTACCACTTTGCAATTGATCATAAGCTTCTGGCTTATTTCTTCACAACTCAACATTTTCACGCAATGTTGTTGTTCCATTTTTCTCATGGGAAATGAGGCTCAAGGATGTCAACTACACTGGTTAAGGTCGCCAAGCCAGTAAGTGGCGGAGCTAGAAGGAACTTCAATGAATGTCTTGAAACAGGTGGCAAAGCTAACACAGAATACATAATGTTCTGTGAAGACGTGTAATTCCCTTCATCGTTTTGAATTTCTGCTTCTGGAAATCTGCTCACTGGTGACAGAGAAAGGGATGGAAATATCACCTCTTCAGGGGTGCATCATAAGATGCAGCCCCCTCTCCTCCCTGACTCCTATCATTCTAGACAGGATATGCCTACAAAAAATTTGTTCAAGACAAAAATAGTTCTCACGTTAGAACTTTAAGAGTTCAGATTCAGTGTTTTTAACCTGTTTTGTGATCTGAGATAAAGAAGACTGACCTTGAGGCACTATGGTACAAAGCAAAGGACACTGGACAGCAAGCTAGGAACCCGTACTCAAAACTCATCCTCACCGAACAGCCCTGAGAACAAGCAAGCCATCTCTCCCAGCTATGCTTTTACCTCCTCTGCAAAATGGAGCTAATAATAGAACTGATGGAAGGAAAAGAAGTAATGGGTGAGGCACCTGGCGTGGTGCTTGATATGTGGCAGGAACTAAGGCAACATGGTAGCAGCCCAGCACTTACCATTCCAGGGAGTGAGCCAACAACCAACTAGTATCAAGAATGTCATTTCCTGGGGCGCCTGGGTGGCTCAGTCATTAAGCGTCTGCCTTCGGCTCAGGTCATGGTCCCAGGGTCCTGGGATCGAGCCCCGCATCGGGCTCCCTGCTCAGCGGGGAGCCTGCTTCTCCCTCTCCCACTCCCCCTGCTTGTGTTCCCTCTCTCGCTGTGTCTCTCTCTGTCAAATGAATAAATAAAATCTTAAAAAAAAAAAAAAAAGAATGTCATTTCCTCTAAGCTGGTGCCATTGGACAGAGCACTGCCCATATGCATTCAATTCTATTTAAATTCTACATATTTACAGGAAACTTCCTAAGCGTTTTGAACCAAAGCAAATTCTTGGTCCATCAGAAGTCTGTAAAGGACCAAAAAATATCAAAGAGCTGCGACTTTTCCTGAACCAAGTCTGGGTATAAACTAATGGCCTGAAGCGGAATAAGAATCGCTCTAACAGCGACCACCCGGGAGCCTCAGCTCTTCAGACCAGGGCCCTAAATCAAGGGACTGCTGTTGCGGGGGTGGGAGTGGCTATTCAGAGGGCCTGCAGAATTCAGTCACGCTTCTTTCTAGGCACTTCCCTGCATCTCCAGACACTGCTGAAAGCCAATGGTCCTGAAAGATAATCCCAGGTTATCCTCCAAATCCAATCAATAACCCAAATAATCATTTTGCCTTCTTTTGTTTGGTGGAGTAGAAGAGAATGACCCCAAGTGGTCCTCAGAGGCAAGAACAACTAATGAGAACCCATTTCTCAGCATCCTTCAATCAAGAAGCCCACGTCATCAGCAACGCTAATTTAATAAAACAGGAGCCGTGTGCTATAATTGGATTGCCATTATAGCTAGAGGGTTTCCAGGGTAACTGTGTTCTTGCCACAGATAAAATCCACCTAGCAGCACAAAGATTAAGGGTTTGGGAAAAAGTCAGCATCCAACAAGAGGTCAAGAATTCCGGCTGAAGAGAACTATACCAAAAGCAAATTAGTTCAAGTGGACAAAATTCAAAACCCCAGCCCTGCCACGTCCTAGCTGTATGATTTCAGAAAAAAACATATTTAACTTCTCCAGGCCTTGTTTCCTCTTCTGGAAAACGAGCATAATAATGGTATCTGGCTCAAAGGTTTGTTACAAGGATAAAACAGGTAATTTAAACAGTAACTGGTACATTTTAAACCCCGACTGAACGTCAAAAAAAAAGAAAAAAAAGGGAGGGAATAGGAAAGATGCCCCCAGACTAGATATTCCAAAGGCCTGGAAAACTAGAAAAATAAGGGGTTTGTTGTTTTCACAAATTTGGAGGGAAAGCACCCTGAAAGCTTCTCAGGAGGGCCCAAAATGGCTTATAAAAAATCAGATTGTCTTGTGCTTGTGGTCATGTTGTTACTGCCCCCCCGGCCCTGACTTCTGGGAATGTGCCTTGTCAGAGGCAATTCGGCGAGTCTTAATTGAGGAGGGACACAACTTTTCAGGCCACAAATTAAGGATCGGGAAATCATCCTTGCTTAGGGTGTAACAGCTAACTGGAATGTTTCATAGCCATAAATACAGCAGGCCCATTTAGCATGTTTCTCCCTCAGGGGAAAGACTCAGCCACTGCAAAAGTAACAGTTATGAAGAAAACAGGGAATTTTCCTTTTGAGTGAAAAACAAAACCAGAAAGAAAAATGAGCCCTTTAAAAGATTCTTGACTATATGAATTTCAGGGTTGTGGGGGGTGCCTACCTTCCCTCGGCTCTGTTAGGATTAGAACAGGGATCTGAATGAAGGTGAAGAGCAAGAATGACCAAGCTGCTGGGTCACCCGTCCCCCACCCCCAGCCCCCCACATGGACACGTTAAGCGGGCAAAGAACCACCACCAATATGCACCTGTGTTCACACTCGCAAAATGACTTCCAGGCAGCAAACAGCAAAGCAGCGAGAAAGACGAAGTTTGAGAGCAAGAACATGCGCACACAAAAAAGTTTCTGTTGTCCTAAGATTAAATGCTGAGGCAGGAAGAGATACTATTCTTGAATCAAGTGAGAAAAGATGGTAAAGCGCGATATTAAAATGCAGCACACTGGAATAAGTTTGCCTCTATAAAAACTGTTATGTTCTGTATGTGATTTAAATTAATGCCTATATTTGTTGGAGATAAAATTAAAATGAAGATAAACGGTGCCAACATATAGCGTGTTCGCTGGAGCAATAAATAAGGCAGTGAAAGGTACTTTACATTTCAGTCACATGTATCCGAACAGGGAGCTCAAAGCATTTGAGGAACATTTGTTAATTAAATGCTATAATAGGTTTGTGAGGCACTCAGACGGTGAGTATACACGTCTTTCAAAAAGAAGACAGGGAGGTTCAGTGACCTGGGGCCTTCTGGATGTTGCTGAAGCCCTGGGTGCTGAAGGCAGCAAGCTTTCCAGCTCGGCAGCTTCTCTGCCTGGTGGTAGGGCCCAGAACATAGAGCCATCCTGTCCCCTGACAGACCTCACATGTCCAGCTTTCTCCATTAGCTACCCCAGTGGCCGGCAAGATTACTGCTGAAGCTAGGGAGAAAGGCAATGACTTTACAACCATACATTAACAAATCTCTCCTTCCCAACCCCGACCTTGTAGGAGTGGCCCACGAATGATTAAATACTGTCACATCATTTATCCTCTGCTTGAAAACTTGGCTAAAGTATTGATGAGTGATGTCTTCTCTTCACATTGATCCCTTCAACCCCGTCCTCCACATGTCCTGCCTGAGCCTCCCAGCACAGCACTGCTTGCTGGTCGCCGGCTTTCTGTTTCCAGAATCCACAAGCCCATGGAGCTCAGTCTGCCTTCAAAGCTCTGCTTGACAGGGGGCCAGATTAACTGACAAAGCTAAATCAAGCAAGACTGGGTGTGCACTGATCACTGCGTATGGATAACTAATAATCTGGTATACCGGGGTCACTCTAATCTTGGACTTTTACGTATGTTTGAATTTCCCCCATAGAAAGCTCAAGTAAGTCAAACGGGGAGCATTCCCAGAAAGCTGGGCAGCCTGGCAGTGGAGACAAACACTCCTCTCTTGAGCTACTAGGCAAGCGTGCTGGCCAGTGGAGGGCCCCTGCTTCCGAAGAGGAGGCTCTCAAAGAAACAAGGGAGTCACTTTTTTTTGGCGGGTCATTTGAGGCTGATGCAGGTGAAATTTTAGGGAGCCTTAGGGATCACCTAGTCCACTCCCTTGTTTTTCAGAACAGAAGAATTCTCCACTCTCTTTGTATCTTCCTTTTTAACTTCCCAGTTAAAAAAAAACAAACAACAACAACAACAAAAAAATGCATTCAAGTCCATGATAGTTTGATACAAGTTTCGATGCAATAGATGCGAAATCCCTGTTCTGTCCTTTGCACACGGTAATCGACCTCTGCGTGCCTCGGTTCTTCCCCCGTACCACGGAGATCAGGAGCATGCCCACCTTCGGGGGGGCTTAAAGGACTCTGCACCTGGAAAGTGCTTCCGACCGTGCCTGGAATACAGGGCACATGCACTGACTGCTCCCATTATCATTATTACAAATGTTGACAACCACCAGTGCTACTCTGTCCACAGTTCCCACTCTGCTGCCTGGCACCCTCCTGGCTAGGGGGAAACCGTAGGAATAGTTGTGGCTAACGAGCTGGGTTCCTTACAGGCCAGAGCATGCATTTGCCAGGTCAAGATCCTCAGAGCTCCCTTACTCTGGGGCGGGGGCCAGCAGTGGCTGAGATGGTGCCTATTCCTTAGCCTGCAAAGAAGCTCTTCTGACCCACAGGGAACCAGTAGCATAAGGAAGAAATAAACCTTTGTTTCAAGCATGGCGATCTGGAGAGTATTTACCGCCACAGCATTGCTTCGACTACCCTAACTGATACTTCTTACTTTGGTTTACAAATCGCTTTCACTTCTATTATTCAAATGTAATTCTCATAAACAAAAAGAAAAGTACAGTGTACATGCACTTGGCGGATATGAATTTCAGCCCAACTTAGCGCCATATTCACGGAACATGTACAGAGAGTCATGCTGATACAACTCCAAGTCACGTGCTCTGGACTTTTGGTCAATCCAAGGTATTCTTTCAACACACTCTACTCCATTTCAGAGGCCTTAGGACTCTTAACTTCGAGAGTGTACCTACCACATCAATCTTAACACACACACTAATTAGAACTGCTAACATTTACTGAGTACTTACTGTAATATCCCATCAAAAAAGATGCCACTAGTTATAAAACATGCCATCAGTTACGGCACCACGAAAAACAAGCAAACAAGCAAACAAACAAATACACTACTACAGAAATGATGATACAGTGTTTTATTATGATGCAGAATTTTTATTACATGCTTATTTAAAGAAATGTCTTAAAATTATTTAGACACAGTACTTCTTTTATCATACGTCACCCACTACTTATATAAAAAGAAAAATATAAGTGAAACAAATTGAACCATTCCTAAAACTTCTTCTTATTCAAATTCAATCCTTTAAACCACTTTGCAACTGAAAATCATGGGGCTTTCATGTTTTTTCTTCCCCCCCATAATATTGTCCTCTTTGGGCCAACAAGAGCAATGACCAAAGTCATCGATCTCCAGGATTTTCTTCCAAGTAAGTTTCGATGTGCAGGTGGGATGATGACAACCACGCCATGATTGCCACCTCAATAACAGAAATCTGTCAGAAATGTTCGGGATGTGCATAAACACAAGACTTAAGCTGATAAGCTAGAAGTATGCTCGAGACGTAGTGCTTTACTATCTATATGTATTTGCTGATTTATTCCTCATAACAGCTGCATGAGGCAGGCTCTGTATTATTATAACCATCTTGGAGTCAGGAACTGAGATCCGTCTGGAAAGATCACTCTGCTTGCTGAAGAACACACAGCTAGTAAGTGGAGGATCTAAGGTTTTCCATCTAAGGCAGGTGACATCTTAGAGCAAGTGTTCTCAGCAAATATGAGGTCAGGCTTCTCATAATAGCAATTAGATTAGCTTTCCCCCCACCCCCGACAGTGGGGACACAAGAATGTATTACAAACTCTAAAGAAAGTGTTCAAAGATTTAAGTCTCTTAAAGTTTACATATTGGGCTTCTTATTTGTTTAAAGCAAACCAAAGGGAAATTGACCCTTGTACTACTGCCAACTCCTTTTGATATAAATAGACAATTTAGCAGATGTCTGGGCCTCCGTTTGGTTATCTTGAAATAATTATTGGAAAGATCTGCAGCTACGCCTATCTTCTGAAAATATTGGGATATATGTGCAGTGAACACAGATATAAAACATCCATATGTATATGAACCTACATGGGATAGATCTTCAAACACATTTTTAACACATGTAGTTTTATTTGTGTCTATGTTTCTACATGGACATTATCTTTGGAAAGGCAAAGAAATCAGCCCTATTAAATAGGAAGACCAAATGCATGCTTGATCCTCATGGAGCATGAAATTAGACTCAGTCTATGTCCAGAGGGAAAAACCTCACTGAACAAGTATAAGAGTTGATTTTTTTTCTTTTCTAGCAGTTCTTTATCTCTTCTCCTATTTTAAGGACAGTTAGCACCACTGAACAATTACTTAGGAGGTACAATACAGAGCTTTGAGTGTAGCTCTTTATACACTTATCAAATGAGTATTATAATTTGCTATAATTCTCCCTCCTGATTACATACAGTAGCTATTTCATTCTCTAAATAATATCTTATACATTTTTTTTAGAAGTTGGTTAAATTGCTTAGGAGAATATTAGGCTCAGTTTCTTTGAAGGGTAATACAGTGGGAGTGACTGCATAATTATCTCTACCGGGCTCGCACCCACTATACAATGTCGTCTACTACATCGATTGCTTTCCTGTTGAGAACTCCAGTTAATCCTACTAACTCACACACAGGAAAATGAGGCAGGCAGATTTTATTTTTAACTTGGGACTGGGAGAATAAGAGAAAGAAATACTAAGATTGATCAAATCTGGTGCATTTGCAATTTTTTATTTTAAGCTGTTGTAGATCTATGTGCTACCAAATAGGTACAGTAATTTAGGCATGACAGCTACTTGTGTACTAGTGTCCTATCTGAGAAGCTCTGCCTGAGACCAATTGTCCTCTAAGCCACTCCACAGCTGGGCTCTTTGATGCCTGGCAATTACTACTCTATTCTGGATGGGGAGTTTTATTATATTTCAAATTGATGGGGATTTTATCCTCAAAATGCTAAGCATTCCAAATGCTTCATACATACAAGATTTTTACAAATAATCCCATGGCTTCCAGCAGAAAGACGTTTAACACAAGTCCTTCAAAATAAATGCATCAGGATTTCTAGAAGAATCCCATTTTCCAGTGTCATTCAATTATGTGTCTATTTATATGTCTGTCTCTCCAAAGGACAGATGGAGAATTCAAGGGTGGGGTTCTGGGGCATCTTACTCATGTTCACATGACCAGTGACTGACACGGGGCCTGGCACTTGAACCCTTCTCTGCCCCAAATTATGAATAGAGAACAGGTATTAGAAATTAGAAGTTCAAACTGTTTTATACTCCTAAATTAGTGAATTAGGCTCTCAGATTGCTACTATTCAAAAGAAACTGTCACTAAACTGTAGTCATATTCATTTAAAGACATTACCACTAAAGTCGACTAGAGGTTACCCTATGGTTGGAGGTGAGAACAGAGATTGACTACAAATAGGTATGAGATTTCTTTTTGGAGTGAAAGAAATGTTCTAAACTTAGATCAGGGTAATGATTATAAAATCATTGAATCAGTGAGTTGCAATGAAACAAAATAAGACCCTTTGCCCAAAATCTCTCTTCACAAACACAATTACTGTTAGTATTTTTGATTGTGCATTCAGTCATCAATTCAAATATTTAGATTTGGAGGTAGACAGACCGTGTTAGCTAAAATGCCAGCACTGCCCCTTGCTAATCCAGCAAGTTATACCTCTCTGGGTCACAATCTCATCTGTAAAATGGAGGGAAATGGCAGGTTACCTCATTGGGTTGCGATGAGCATCAAATAGTGACAGTAAGTTTTCAATGCCTTTTGGTTATCATCCCATGTGTTTTATTTAATTATAATTTCTTAATATTGAAAATAATCAGCCATCGCTGCAAAGGGTAACTGACAGGTAGAATTCTTGTAAAACCCTAGCTAGATAAGAACTACCCTAAACAATACAGTGACTTACTTCTGAGTTTCATTCACAATCTAGGGCTCCTCCAATTGAAGTATATCCAGAGTTATTCTAAAGCACACTTTTTTTTTTTTTTTAAGATTATTTATTTGAGAGAAAGAGAGAGCTGGAGGAGGGGCAGAAGGAGAGGATCTTCACACAGACTCCCTGCTGAGTGCAGAACCCTACACAGGGCTCAATCCTGGGACCCTGAGAATATGACCTGAGCCAAAATCAACAGTCAGACACTTAATCAACTGAGCCATTCAGGAGCCCCCGAAGTAAACTTCTAATTTCTTTTCTAAAACCTTCAATGCTCCAGTCTTCTCCCAAAATACTGCCCCTAAGAACCCTAGCTGCCAACAGGATTTAGAGTCCAATGTACAAATTCATTGCATTGCACAGAATCCATTTGTAAGCTGCCCTTCCAATCCTCACCAATGTATTATTTTGACGATATTCTTTCTCTGCTCCACATACCTCATTCTCCAAGTACTTCAAATTCCTTTGCAAGCTGAAAACACCATTCTTTTACACACATTTATTTTTGTGATTGCAGTTCCTTTTGCCTGGACTACCTGTAGTGTGTCTCAAAAAATTCTTAGATATCCTTTGTGACCTAACTCAAACGTCACATTCTTTAGTTAGCTTCATCCTTCTCTATAGCCTTGTAGTAAGATATACACACCTCTACGAAAGCACACATTGACAGACTCTGCCCTTCTGGGCCCGTAGAAACTGTCCTTCCACACTGCCCCCTCCCATGCTCTAACCTACTGAACTATTGTGGTTAACTTATGTTAAACCTCTGTACCTTGGCACATTTTCTTTCCTCTTCCAGAAGTCCCTTCCCTCCCCCCCTCCCCTGCTTATTTTCCCTGTGCCATCAACCTAGCAAACTCCCATAGGTTTCTCAGACCTCTGGTTAGAGATGACCACATCTCAGAAACATCTATAGGTCTACCAAGACTAGGTTTTCATTATCTGCCCCATGTGTTCCCAGAGCGCCCTTCGATGATCCTGAATATTGGCCTCTAACACCATATGGAAAATAGTCTGTGGAGGGACATTCTATGAGAGGCTAGGCTTTATAGAACTGTTGTCGGTCTCTATAACTCCAGCACCTAGAAAGTCCCTGGTACACGGCAGATGCTCAATGCATATTTGTTGAGTAAATGTACTGATTATCTCCTTTAGAAATAATTTCAGGGACACCTGGGTGGCTTAGTCGGTTAAGCGTCTGCCTTCGGCTCAGGGCATGATCCTGGGGTCCTGGGATCGAGTCCCGCACTGGGCTCCCTGCTCACTGGGGAGCCTGCTTCTCCCTCTCCCTCTGCCTGCCGCTCCCCCTTGCTTGTGCTCTCTCTGA
Organism: Halichoerus grypus; assembly: GCF_964656455.1. Classification (NCBI taxonomy): domain Eukaryota; kingdom Metazoa; phylum Chordata; class Mammalia; order Carnivora; family Phocidae; genus Halichoerus; species Halichoerus grypus. The sequence continues at coordinate 77,487,299 of NC_135712.1, forward strand.
TAAATAAATAAATAAATAAATAAATAATCTTTAAAAAAATAATTTCAGTCTGGGAATTACATGGTAAATGAATTATAACTCAAAAAAAATCTGTTAAAAAAAAATCTGAGTTACCAATCTATGTTTTTTCACTGTAGCTTCACATCCCAGTTGCTGGACAAAGGTCTTACATGCTTGCATCCTTATTATGGAGCCTGGTACACGTAAGATGCTCCATTATATTTGCTGAGATTTCATAAAAGTGAAGTATTATGCCAGATTCTAAGCCATTGAACACTTTCTACAAACGATCAATTTATATGATGCTCCTCAGTAGGTAAATTGATAGTGGTATCATAAATCACAGAGCTGGAAAATTCATTTATTTCAACATCCACATTTTATAAATTAAAAAAATTAGGCTCAGTAAAAGAAGTAAATTACACATGATCATGCAAATAGGATCCCAAAAGAATACCTCCTCCCAAATCAATATCATTAAAGGTGTACAACTTAGAAAGATTTATGTCATACCTGAAGCCAGATTTAGAGTTATGAGTATGGACTGTGCAAGCACCAAATAGTAAAAATAAAAGTAGGAAATAAATTTGGAAATAAATAAATCACTCACACACACACACACACATCTATATGATTAGATTAAACAGGTGTTGCTAATCATGAAAAGAGGAATAAATAAACACTTGGCTTGACATGAGTCATTATTTGATGGGCTATTTCAGGACAGAATTGATATTTCTAAATGGTTGATACCACGAGAGGCTATACCAAAGAACCACAGAAGTGGAAAATAATCACTAATGATTTCTTTTATGGAACAATTCCATAGACTATGACGAGTTCCCACTTAAGGATTCATAGTATTGGAAATTTCCACTTGGACAATTTTAAGCTTTTAAAAACCCTCCAAAACTGACACCTAGGAGTAAGTATGTGACTCAACTAGATATCACTAGCACTGTATGATATTAGAAAATTTACTAGGGAAAATCATTCCGTATCTGTTTTTTCAGCATATTCATCTAGAAAAGAAAAAAAAAAACAGGCCATGTGCTCACATATCTCTTCAGAATGCAACAACTTCGATAAAGTACCCCAAAGCACAAGCTTATGAGGTATGGTAAAGAATACCCAAATTCCTTGCTCCTCAGAGATAAAACTCAGCATATACAGTCTGAAGCCTAAAATCCCAACTATCTATTTCCTATCACAGGACTGAAGGCCCATCCAGGCTCACTCTAGTTCCTTAAAAGATCCAAGCTCCTTCCTAAGCATGCATTGTTCTGCAAATGATCATTCTCAATTTGATACCAAGGTGTCATTTCAGGAGTCAGCTCCTCTGAGAAGCACTACCGGACCCTTCCGGTAAACATCACTCCAGATAACTCCCCATCTACACCTTTTATCCTATATGACTATCTGAATTTGTTTACTGGCTTATTTTTTTTTTATGATAGTTATTGACTCACTAAATATTTATTGTGATCATCTTGTACAAAATACTCTTGCTTTTTATATCTTGGTATTCACTGCTCCAAGCACCATGATTGCACACACAAGCTAAGCAGATAATACATGTTTATGGAATAAATGTTTAAATAAATGAAAATAAAATGGCTTACTAGGTAGTAGCCAAAAAGAGTGAAGAAGCAGCATATTAAATAGGATAGGATAGGATAGGATAGGATGTTTACTGGCTTATTGTTTATGTCTTTACATTCCCTTAGCTTCTCCTCCAGCATTTATGGTCAGCCAGAGAAAGAAGCTCATCTGCCTTAGTTATCCTTTAATCCTAGTACCCAAAGTTCATACAACATAGTAGGACTCAGGTGTGATGAATGAAGAATGCAACAACCTGAGTTTATAACCTAGATCTGTTACTTACCAGTTGCAAGGTCACTGGTAAATCTTCCAGGCCCTATTTACTTGAATAAAGACCAGGAATCATAAATATATCTGTCTCATATTGCAGAACTCCCTAATATTAGGAGCAAATACCTTATGAACCACAAATATGGTTTTCAGACAATGATAACACTATCAATCTAGAAGACCTTTTGTATGCCAGGCTCTGTTCTAAAAAGCACTTTACACAGGTCTATGATGCCTTTGACTATACGATGCACTATTATGTTTTTACCACTAATATAGAAATAATTGGTGCCGGTGAATCTCTAACATGATGATTTCTCATCATACCAATTATAAGATGCGCTTCAATCTCAAAGAAATTAATGGAAAAAAAAGTACTTCATAGAATAGAATGCAGTTTTATACATTCAATACTCCTCTAACAATCCTATGAGATAGGTCCGATTACCATCATTATTTTACAGATGTGGAAACTGAGGCACAGAGAGGTTAAGTTACTTATTCAAGATTACAGGAGTTTTAATGGTAACAAGGAAAGATGAACAGGGACTCAAAAAGCTCTATAGCTTCAACTCTCCATAAAGTATCAAGAGTTAGGTTCACTTCTCTAAATGATACAACTGAACTAGGAAATTCTCCTCCCTGAAGTGAATGGTACTCTGACTTCTAATAATGCTCATGGCAAAGTTATTATGAAAATAACAGTAGAAAGAGAGCAGTTTTAGATACTGAACTTCCAGTTTTCTCAATCTGCAACCTCTTTGCACTTATATAACTCAGTTTTTACCAGACCAACTTGCACTCATTTAGATTTTGCTTTTAACTTTTCTCAATCCTTTCATTTATCTGTTTTCTGTATTCATAAAGACACTGAAAGCGATTCTGGAAATGATCATCTATTTGTGTTTAGATCTACTTTCTGCCCTTCTCCACTCCCCACTCTCCTTGGTCTGAGCTTACTAGGCATTAAATAAATGTTGCTGACTAACTAAAAGCAAAAATGAGATCTGATTTGGCATCATATCCCATGGCATGAAATTTAAAAAAAAAAAAAAAAAAAACACCAACAAACCCACAACTCAAGCATATATTATCGTTAGCTTCCCAAATATGATTAGTGGCAATCTTGGTGTAAGTTACATAAGCAGAGAGCATAGCTTTTCGAGCCCAAGCAGAAAAATCCAGGGATGTAGTATGTATGGTGGTGGGGGGGAGAGAGCTGAAACACATACATGACTTTCAGAGATGTGACTGTGATGTGACCCAAACCCAATTATTGAATAGCTAATAAAGCTAATATAGGAAATAGGACACAGATTTAAAAGAGCATAGTCACCATCAATGTTCAATTCTAAAACAATATTCTTATACATACAAAACACCTCAAACACAGATAAGTTGTTTGGGGTGTCCTGATCCTCCATATGAAAGTCAAGACATGTGATATTCCAAACCTCCCATGAAAGTCTAACATGCTTACTATTAGGAAAAGCAATCAAGACATAAATCCCTTATAATCATGTAAGGGAAGACTGAAAAGAAACACAATTCTATCAGTTTTTAATTGTTCATCAGAGATCTTGGCTACTTGAGAAATTACTGAGAATATAAAAAACCTTATTAATCCATTCGCAATCATATGAAAATTTCTACTAACTACACTATAGCTGTTCTCTCTTTCCGGACCTGGCTGAGCAGGAGGCGCCATCATGGGAGTCGACATCCGCCACAACAAGGACCGAAAGGTTCGTCGCAAGGAGCCCAAGAGCCAGGACATCTACCTGAGACTGTTGGTCAAGCTGTACAGGTTTCTGGCCAGACAAACCAACTCTACCTTCAACCAAGTCGTGTTGAAGAGGTTGTTCATGAGTCGCACCAACCGGCCACCTCTGTCCCTTTCCCGGATGATCCCGAAGATGAAGCTGCCTGGCCGGGAGAACAAAACAGCTGTGGCTGTAGGGGCCATAACCGATGACGTGCGTGTCCAGGAGGTGCCCAAACTGAAGGTGTGCGCACTGCGTGTGAGCAGCCGTGCCCGGAGCCGCATCCTCAAGGCTGGAGGCAAGATCCTCACCTTCGACCAGTTGGCCCTAGACTCCCCCAAGGGCTGTGGCACCGTCTTGCTCTTTGGTCCATGCAAGGGCCGAGACGTGTACAGGCACTTCGGCAAGGCCCCGGGAACCCCGCACAGCCACACCAAACCCTACGTGAGATCCAAGGGCCGGAAGTTCGAGCACACCAGAGGCCGCAAGGCCAGCCGAGGCTACAAAAACTAACCCCAGATCCTGCCTTGTTATTAAAGATTTTGAATGCTGGAAAAAAAAAAAAAAGCATCCTTTCTCACATACAGGTTAAGAACTGTTCCAAAATTGTTTCTAAATCCTGCTTGTCAGTATATAATCCCCCACCCACACCACCTCTTAGTAGCAGGTAGACTTGCGTAGAAATGACTTGCATATTTCTGGCCAACAGCTTTGCCCACATCTGCAAAAGTTTGGAAGTGTGTGAGTAAAGGAAGATCCATACATTTTCCAATAATACATGTTAATAAAAATAACCTTGACGCATAGTAAAAGTCCCTTCTGAGTCATCAAATATTGAATGCTTTCAATTATTTTAATATTAAATGTGTTTTATCCTATTTGGTTCTTCAAATTCTTTCTCCACAATGCATGAGACACAGTATGTACTTGACAACGTATTTATGAACAAACAAAAATCGTGTTCAGGGTTTTAAGAAAACTATTAGAAATACTAGCTTTGAATGGACATAAATAGAATAAAACCTTTTAAAAGCCCTAATAATATCCCACAATTGCTTTCTAATGGGCTCATTGCTGTATTCATTCTGTTTACCAGAAGTTTGTAAAGCATGATGCATGTGTGTATAATGCTAATTCATCCCTTTTAAGGGATGTTGGCATTTGAAGTGATGCTTACTTGGACAGGAGCTTACTTGCCCTCCATGCATAGGTGTGTTTGTGTATGAAGGGGCATCAGTGAGGAACCTGACATTTCATGTGATGGTACAAGCAACGTGGAAGTGTCAAAGGAGCCCGTTTCTCCTGCAAGGATTTTACTATATGAGCTCTGACAAAATCTCTTTGGCTGTTTTATAATCTGTAAAAAAGGCAAGTACAAAAAGTTTTTCTGATATACCTTAAAGAGTCATTAAGATGTGAACATTACTTGAAATATAGATCTTTACTAATGACAGTAATTTCCTTCATTAATTGTCTCTTACGGGAAATTTTCCATGGTACGTGCTAACTAAATTTCACTCAGACTACACATCAGAAAGCATTCCTCTGAATGTCTGGAGGAGCCAAAATGATGATTTCACAAAATCATTTAAAAGCTGTCACAGTAGGCACATCTTACTGCAGATAAGGGAACGCGGTTGTGATACGAAACTGACACTGGAGACAAGCCCACGCAAGCGTTCGTATAAATCTGAACATTAGGTGTAATCAGATGGTCCACACTTTCAGTCAACACAAACCAGGTGAGAGTGCTACCCAACAGTGGAGTGGATTTGTTATTCTTCTGAAACTACAGTGAAAACTAAATACTGGGGGAACATGGATCTAGAGCCAAGGAAAAGGCAGTAGGAAAATGTGAGGAACGTGTCTCTACATTACAGAATTTTTTAACTTGGAAACATCGGGGGAGAAATCCCATCTAAGATATTCAGTTCACCCTGACTTCCTAATCCCTCCTTCCTTCCAACTCCCCTGACAGTGCATGTCCACTCAGCAATCCCCACCACCCAGTGACATTCCAGACCTCCCCCCTCCACATATCGCCACACTAGCTCAGAATATGTTCTTTTAGTCACTTGCCTTTAGCCAGCTGCACTCTCTTTGCCTTTATACAACATCCACTCATTCCACCTTTACCTCGTCCCTGAAGCCCTATTTGGTCCCCCACCCCAGCCCTATACCAAGCTGGAGGCTAGACCCACAAATTACTACCTTGAATGCCGCTGTCATTAAATGCAGGGGAGACGTTCACTCTCTGCTCTGGAGTTTTCCATGGGGAGGGACCTTCCATGGAGAAACATTCATAACATGTCTCTGCCTCACACATTCTTCTCCTGATGAAAAGCTTACTGAGGAGTCAGTCCAGTGACTTAGCAGACTGCCGACTTTGAGGACAGCAACAGGGCATGTATGGTTCGGCCCTTTCCAAGTTCCACTCAGAACAGCTGCCTGCAAAGAGCATGCTTTCCTCTGCTTTTTCAGACTCCATATTGTTTGGGGGTGGGGCAGGCCCACCTCAGGAGAAGCCGGCAGCAGACCTGTGCTGACCACTCTCAGGAGGGCAAATCTGTCTGTTCAGAGGTAAGACAGTTATTTCTCTTGACCTAAAGCTAATGAAGTCAGCCAAGGTGGTTTTATCAGTCCCAACACTGACAGTTTGGTTTCCATCTATCTGCCTCCTCTCTTTCTCATTGGCTTCTGAGCAAGGATAGAAAGGAGGGACTCTGTTTATTGTGTCCCGAGAATGCTCACCTAGCCTTTCAGCTGACCTTTATCTTGAAGTCACTCGTTATCTTGTTTGTTTGTTTGTTTGTTTGTTTTTGGTAGCTCTGGGGTTGTACCTATTTTTGCAAAAGCCAAGACACAGTGCAGACCTGATCATCAAATTTCCAGGGGGCTTCAGTGTGGCACCACCATACCTTTGCATGAACCCATTCAGTGCATATCCGAAAGGGTCCATCTACACTTCCTTGGCTTCACACACTCTCAGGCCCTCTCCTGCACATCTAACTTCCCTTCCTTCTTTTGAGAAGAGCAAGGTTATGTAGCATACATTTTCTCCTATTCAGTAACCTGTTTCTGTTAATGGACTCTTCTCTGTGCAGGAACAGAGGAAGAGATGCCCCATCCCCGTGTTATGCAAATCTTCCCATTTGTGTTCTTGCTCCCATCGCTCCCACCCCGTTCCCTTGTTCACGTCCTTCTCCACACTCACTAGTATCTTCCATGGCTCCCACTCCACATGAGCCTTCTCTTCTGCATCTGAACACAGGTCTCACTTTGATTTGGGGGTAGTGGGAAGTTAGCTTTAGTTCTCTGAAGATAGCTTTTTCCTTTTTTACAGCAAATTTCTTGAGAAGATGGAAACAGTAAAGCCTAGAGATGAGAGCAAAACTCAAAAAAAGTTCCACTGTTGCTTAGAACCACGTCAGAACCAGAATCTACATCTTTGGAGCTTTTGGAGCACGTGGACTTGAATGCTACCTCCTGAAAACCTTCTGTGTGGCTAACTTAAAAACCCACTGTGATGGAGGAGGACATAGAAGGTTGAGTCTCTACCATATCCACAGTTCTGTTCAAGGTTAAGAGCTTCAAAAAGTTGTTTGTTTTTAAGAAATACATTTCCCACAGCTTTGTAACAGGTAATTCGGAATTCTGGCCACAACTAATTAGATGAAGAGACTGAACCCAAACCAGCAACATAAGATAGGTTGGAGGAAGAATTCCTTCCCAATTTGTACTGGAGAAGAACCAGCTACAATAATGGACCTTATTGTTTCAAACATGTGAGGGCAAGGCACAGCTGGCTGGCAGCACAGGGAGTAAGGAGTGGAAACAAGAGACACACAGAGTAGCAGGAAGCAGCTGAGACAGGAGACGGCATTAGCGAGGGAACATCATGGTGTCCTGTCCAGAAGAAAGCTACACAGCACCACTGACAGGAGCAGCAACAGGAAGACAGAAAGAAAAACTGAGAGAAGCTAAGCCATAGGAATGGAGACCCCTGTTCAAGGAAACACTGGGGCTTTACTTTGAGGGGATGGCAAAATCAGCTACTGTTGTGTCCTCAGTGATATTCCAGGTTTCCATATGGCTTTGTTGTCTGGCTGATGACACGGTAAAGTCAACTGAGGTAACACTGAGCACGCCTTGGCTTCCTGCAACCTGAAAGAGCCTAATTACAACAGAACCGAGGAACCGTTTCTTTATTTTAAAGGAAGTTGGACAAACATGAGTCTGACCACATTGGCATATCATGGTTTAAAAAATAACGAAGCCTTTTTATATAATGAAAAGGAAAATGGAAGGAAGGGGAAAGAGAGAGTTTACTGTGCATGTCTGCTTGCAATCTTGTAACACCAAACAAACCATTCAGATTAGCTCTCTTCTCTTCCATGGCCCATTTTCAGGTTTTAGTCCCTTTTAATTACCTCTAGTCCAAGGCAGCTCGGAAAGGTGGCAAGAGCAGGACGCTTGGGAGTAGAATTAACTCTCTGGACCTTTAGATCATATAAGCAGTACAGAAAGTTGAATCATATATTTTTCAAGCCTGATTATGCAAAACACTTGTTTCTTAACAAAGAATAAGATAAAGGTATTTTGCAGTTCATTGCCCCATTTGCATTTTTAATTACGGTAGACATCTTTATTGTATTAAATACCTTATTCTAGCTGAGTGAAGAGTGTGGCTGTTTTAAGTGAACAAAAGTGTCACAAGAATACCTTACTCTTCCTCCACGGCGAGCACCTGTATCCAAACCATAGAGCCATGGAAAACAACCTCCCCAACGTTTACTCTCCTGGCCACAAGTACCTATTTAGAGAAGTGTCTGCATTGGTCTGAACAACACATCCCCAAGCAACGAAGTGGAAGCTCAGGTCGATAACATGAGCTACTATGCGGACTCTAACATTTGGGGATGGTGGTTGAAACTTACTTATAAACCTCAAAAAAAAAAACCAAGCAGTTATGGGGCACCTGGGTGGTTCAGCCTGTTAAGCGTCTGCCTTTGGTTCAGGTCATGATCTCAGGGTCCTGGGATCGAGCCCCACATAGGGCTCCCCACTCAGCAGGGAGTCTGCTTCTCCCTCTCCCTCTGCCCCCCTGCTTGTACTCACTCTCTCAAATAAATAAATGCAGTCTTTAAAAAAACAAAACAAAAAAAAACCCCAAGCAGTTCCAGTTCTGGATGTCTAGTTCTAGATTCCAAAAAACACAAAGACACCCATGCAAGAAGCTCATCTTAATATTTATAATAAAGAAATGCCACCCCTTAATGCCCATCAGTAGAAGAAGCAAATGATGGTACACTCAAACTATGAAGCAGGGGACAGGTGTTAAAAACAATATGGCATATCCCTGCTTACTGGCATGAAAAGATCTAGAAGCAAAGAGCAAACTGGAGATACTATCATAACATTTATTGTTAAAATAAATGTTAGCTACAGAGTCACGCCCATAGCCATAGCCATGTGTATTTATGTATTGTTAAAAGATTGCAAAGATGCCTGACAAACAGACGATACTGATTATGAAAAATGTATGGAGTTGGGGGAGAGTATACAGCGGTAATCAATAGAGTAATCCGAGGGAATGCTTTTAAGTTCTATTCTACATACTTCTGATTGCTGGAATATGTTGTGATGAGAATTTACTCACATACTCCATACATATATATGTTTTGGTAAAGTTAAGGAACAGGATGTCTTCAAAGTACTGCACACATACGTGACTGGTGGGCCAGCACTGCTCAGTGGAGGGATCCCTGGATTCAAAATCAAAAGGACCAAGAATGAGACCCAGTTCTGCCACTTTAGAAGTAGGATTTGGGGCAATGCACTCAACATCGTGTGTAATACTGGGACAACAGTCTCTGGCCAAGCAAACTCACAGCACAGACTCGATGTGAAGGTAGAATAAGATGAGCACAAATCCATTCTACAAGCCACCAACACTCTATACATCTCAACTACAACTACCACCATTGTCTGTATTAATTTGACCTCTTAAATTTCCCTGAAAAGAAATAGCTTAGTTTGTGATAATAGATAATTTGTTTTAAACTCCTCCATTTGAACCACATCACTTCATCCTGTCTCCTTTCACTAAGGTCTGGAATTAAAACAAACATCAAATGAGGCCGTAGGATTTTATTTTATCTGTCACATACTGCTGTCATTAAACACACTTGAGATGAGTGGGTTTAGTTCAAATAAAACTGCTTCTTTCCCAAACTCAACAAACATGAAGCAGGGAGAAAAGGAAGCCTGCACTTGAATCGTGTTCAGAAGCCCTGCACGTTACATTTCAAGGAGATCCATCTGGCAGGCTGACACAGTAATAAGTTCTTTTAATTGTCAGGTCACTTAGATTACAGATCCAGGCTGTCAATTTTCCCACTGCAGTTTTTTTGTTATTGGTAGCTCCTTTAAAATTTGTTTTTTTCCTCTAGTTATTCTCAATGAGAAAAACTACCTTCTTCTTCCCCAGGAAGGTAAGGAGGCAGCAATTCAATGCAACAAGCATTTACTACTGAGCACCAACTACGGGGGAACTGGGCTTGCTATTAGCAATTCAAGAGAGAATATATAAAAATCCCCATCTTGCCAGAAGTCACAGGCAACAGGGGCAATAAACTCTTACAACCCCAAATGACACTCATAATGGCATCAAAGTTTCTGGTACACCTGATGTGCCCCATCTTTTTAAAGGAATTCCTTCTCAGATGTACAAATCTACTTAATCCTGGCAGTTTAGCTGCTTGAGGAAGTAAAAAGAGCAACATTGAGGAGACGGTAGAAAGGGGCATGGATGTGTCTGCTTGCGCACATGCCCAGTACGTACTGCGGCGATCCTCCAACCTAAGCTCAGACTGCCCTTCCACACAGTCTCGCGTCCACCTGCTCGCCTCCATGCACTGTAGCTTCTTGGCGATGCCCCATTCTCACCAGAATGTGTACTTTCAAGCTGCTATATCGCTACTCAGTTTCCTTTTCTGGATGTTTCCCTCCTCCAAACTTCTATTATACTTTCATTATATTGCACATAGTCAGTGTTCAATAACTAGGAAGGAGATCAACACACTGGAGGATTTACCAAACACTGGAGTTGAAAAGAACCTGAGAAATGATCTAGTTTGGTCCTTCATAAAAGATGAGCTAGATGTTCAGAGAAGCGAAGGGGTCTTCTGAAGTCAAATAACTAGTGGAAGAGGTGGGTTTGGAATCCACTCTTCTGACTTGCCCAGTGCTCTGTCTACAGCACGCTGTTCCCTTACATTTTTGAGGAGTGACAGGGACATGTACTGACAAGCTCAATGGATTAGTAAGTATAGACAGCATTCCATTAAAAGGAAGGAAAAAAAAAATCAAGGGTGCTTATTAAAACAAGCGCACTTTTTTTTACGGTGACTGCTCCCTGAGACAATGTCCAAGACATCGTACATTCAGGTACCAAGAGCACCTCTCTTGCCCACCGCGGTGAAAAAATGTGTACTACGAAACTCTGAAGAAGCCAATGGCAACAGTGAATTTCTACTCTGAGTAAAATGCTCTTGGAGCTTAAGAAGGCATTTAAGGTTGGGAATATATTAGAAAGGGAGGCAAATGCAGATCCTATAGGCTTAAGAAAATGCTTCCCAGTCTCATTTCATTCTCCTGCAAGAAAAGACAGATTTGCTTAGGGACTAAGGGGCACACAGACACCCTAACTCAGGTTGGAAGTCCCACTGACATTCAGAACAAAGGCCAGGGCGTTAGACGGAGAAAAGGCTGCTGCAGGAAATCAGCCTATGCGGCACTATTACTATAGGACTCCAGAGCACATCATTTCTTTTTCTTTTTTTAACATGTACTTATTTATTTGAGAGAGAGACACACACCCACACGCACGCACGCATGCAAGTGGGGGGAGGGGCAGAGGGAGAGGGAGAGAATCTCAAGCAGACTCCCCACTGAGCGAGTAGCTGGAAGTAGGGCTCGATCTCACAACCCTAAGATTACAACCTGAGCCAAAATCAAGAGTCAGATGCTTAACCGGCTGAACCAGTCAGATGCCCCCGGAGCACATCATTTCATCTATCAGCCTGTTTCCTCATCTCTAAAATGTACATAAGAATCCCCATCTTCAGGACTTACTATGAGATTTCAATACTAATGAATAAAGGAAGAAACTCTGTAAATATTAAGATATTAAGTGAAAGTACTGAATTGTCATTATCAAGAAAGAACATCAGCCTTCTAAAGGCCTCTAGATCTACCAGGCTCAGAAATCTTACCTGTTTACTACTGCAGGGGTAACAGTGGGACTGTATAAACTTTGAATCACAGAAAAGGAAGAAAACAGAAATGGTGTCCTCAATACTTGAGTATCCAATAAACTAAGGGGTAAGTGAATGAACTTGAACAATCCATGTGGCTCTAGAGAGACCTAAGGGATAGGACTGCCATTTCAATATAGAGAAGGAAATGACTTGGCATTGGTCAACGAGCAGCTAATTCTGAGAGTTAGGACTGGAATCCAGCTCCTTGGGAGCCCACATTCCATTCGTAGGAGACTATGAAACAAGAGAAGCCTAAGAAACACACAGAGAAATGGACAACCCAGCGCTGCAGAGATTGCTGGGTAGGGATTTGAGGCCTCATTAAACTGGAAGGGATCCTCCGGGATGACTGCAGGCCATCTTCCTCTCCTTATCAGAGCAGTGGAAGACCCTTTGGGGGTAGCACAGCACAGAGAAAAACCAGGTGAAGAAAGACACCCCAGGCCACCTACAGGAGGGGAAGTAAAGCTGCACCTACTCAGGGTCAGTTCCTGAGTTGAAGGTCATCTATGCATTCTCTCTCTTAATTCTAGCCATGTCATAATGTAAACATAATTATTCCTCTCTTACCATTGAGGAAATTAGGATCTACAGAAGTCAAGCATCCCTCCAGCATTCACAGAGCTCCTGAGTGGTAGATGGAGACTCCAGGTCCCACACAGCAGAGTGCGAGCATGAGCTCGTTCTCCTGGGCCAGATGAATGCCCGCACCAGCCCCGGCCAGTAGATGGTAAGGGGCTTAGATGCCGGACGCAGGAGGTCAGCGGATCCTGCTATGTGTGCAGCTTGCATTCAAAGGGGAAAGTGGTTTGGGGGACAGTGTGACATTCACATTTTCTGAAGTGAGTCGATGTGAGGTAAGTGTTATTATTTTTTCTGATGTGAAATTGGGGGATTCTGGATACCTTTTTCAAAGTGCAAATATTTCTCTTTGTGGCAATGACATGGCAAAAGAATAATAAAATATGCATAAGTATAAATATAACTGGAGTGGGTGAGGAGTCAGAATGGCTGAACAAAGAGGCTAATAAGCAGCTTTGTTTCCTAGTTCCGAGTGAAATAGTTGATTCTGTGAACACAGAAATACAAGAATGAAAACAACAGTCTCATTGGTTTTCCCTACTAGACACAACTCTACGTACTTCAGCTCCAGCCTTCATCTAACTGAAGCTCTTATTATACCATCATCCTTAACTGATAAAAATCAAATTGTATTACTCCGTTATCATAATGTTCTAAGTCTTTCTCGCTTGGTGCATATTTCACATATCATTTTATACTCTAATGAGATCCTGAATAGGTTACATTACATATACATCGGATAGAATATTTAGGACTCAATTTTCACCATCATTGAACAGCTTTATGCAATTCATATATTCAAAAGTGTGTGAATAATCAGGTACTTGTGATCATGATGGTGGGCCAATTAAGAGCTGAAGGTTGGGCCATATGTCTTCACAAGGAATTACTTCGCAGTCCCAGCCTAGAATTCTGGGCTGGAAGAAGCACTGGAAATTATATTCCTCCAGCTCTTGCATGTGACATTTGGGGAGACTAAGGCCCAGACAGGAACAGGGACATGTTGAAGGACACATAGCTAGACAGAGGCAGAGCACGTACTAGAATCCAGATATTTTGTTTCCTAATCTCTATAATACCTTCTTTGTCTCCCATCTGAGACAAAGTCAAGATCCTTGTTTTATCAATAACTCCTCTTTTTCCCCATGAATTCAGAACAGAACAAAGGCACTGCTACTCTGAGAAAAAGCAGAGTCATATACACAGGTCTCTCCGTAGACAGAAAGTTAATCAAACGTAATCAGTGTGACCCAGTGTACTTAAGATCATTACATTCATTTTTGACCTTTGGAGAACCTATGGTTTTATTTTGCTTTTATTTAGAACAGCAAGTGGGAGGTAAAAAATGTCAAAATAACTATGGCTTAGCAGTTCTGGTAATTCTATTCACTGAATTGTTTTAAAGATTGTTGAGGGTTTGATTTTTTTCCCCCAATTGTCTTCACTTGTTCAGCAAACATTTGTTGAGTGCCTAACCCATATCAAGTCCGAATGTGTTAAATACAATGAAAAATCCAGAAACAGAGGCGCAACACACACACACACACACACAGACACACACACACACACACACTCCCCACAATTTACAAGTTTCCTGTCTTATCAGAGGAGGGAAATGTACACAGCTGACCTTCACCGTCAGAGAGTACAGAACGTGACAAGTGCCCGAAGAATTGTGTACATCAAGTCCAGTGGGGAGGGAGGCAAGTTCCAAGGATGAGAGTGGCAGACAGATAGGGATGAGACATTATAGGAAGCTGTAGACGGAGAGCTAGAAATGACAGAGTCCACTGGAGATGTGTGCAGCAGGAGAGATTAGGATCTCAGTAAACTGTAGCACCATCAGGTGTAAAGATGAGGTACGGAGATACAGTTTTTCATCCTGTTGTGTTTAGTACATAAAAGTTTACCCCAAATTAGGAATGCGTTTAAGAGAAAGGCTTGTGTTTCTACAGAAGAACAAAAGAACTAAGAAGCAGAAAAGGAACTTACTGGCCAGTACTGGAGAAGATATTTTGTCTGAGTGTCTATGTGGGAGTAAACAAGCATGTGTACACACACACTTGGCTTGCTCTCTGCTCAAGAATATTGATGGGGGTGGGGAGGGTGCCTAGGTGGTTCAGTGGTTAAGTGTCTTGACTCTTGATTTTGGCTCAGGTCATGATCTCAGGGTCTTGAGATCGAGCCCCGCAAAGGGCTTCATGCTCAGCGGGGAGTCTGCTTGAGATTCTCTCTCCTTCTCCCTCTGTCTCTCCCCCCGACGCTCTCTCTCTCAAATAAAATAAATAAATCTTTTTTTAAAAAAAAAAGAATATTGATGGGGATGAAGCAGTACACTTGTTATGATGAGCACCGGGTATTGTACAGAAGTGTTGAATGCCTAATTATACACCTCAAACTAATATTACACTAACTGGAATTTAAGTAAAAACTTTAAAAAAGAATATTGATGGGGCACTGGGTGGCACAGTCGGTGAAGCATCCGACTCTTGGTTTTGGCTCAGGTCGTGACCTCAGGGTCCTGAGACTGAGCCCTACATCATGTTTCAAGTTTCTCTCTCCCTCTCCCTCTGCCTCACCCCAGCCCCACTCTCTCCCTCTCTCTCTGTCAAATAAATAAAGCCTTTAAAAAAGAATATTGATAATATCCGTTCTTTATTGGACTGTGGGATCTTGCACAAGCGAGTTCACTTTTTCTGTGCCTATTTGATAGCTTCTGACACGAAGTACCGAAATTGGGCTCTTCTCATGGGCTCTGTTGTTCTGCTTATTGCATAATTACAAGCAGACAAGAGAACACCAGAACACCATGAGCACAGTTCTACACACCTGAATCAATTATGGCCCGAACAACAATAAGAAGACTTCTAAAATCTCTGCCTTCCCCCAAGGTTCTTCTCGACTCTTATCCTCATTCAGATAGTGAAGTTAGCCACAGTTGTGTCATGGGGCATAAGCCACACAGTGCTCTGAGGAAGGACAGGTCAGTGGGAAGTATGGTTACAGCCTTCTCAGGAGGAACACAGCAAACTGAGAAGCTGAAGATACTGCCTTTTCCACTGAGAGGACAGCTATGTGAGAAGGCCAAGAAACACCTGTCGCTATTTTCTGACCTGAGAAAGCATGGCACAGGAATTGGAGGAGATATTTGCTCGTGGTAGCTCACTCTGTCGAGAGACACAGCTCCTAAAATCCACCACCCATTGCTGGAGTTGTTGCTGACCACACTCCTCCTGGCCCAGTGTTGATTTAGATGTAAAAACCTGCCTCAAGAATCCAACAACCGTAGTTTTTATTCCATTTCCCATGAGCAACTGCCCCATACCTACCAACCAAATGTCATTTCTAGCTTGGATCGTCACTGGAGCCTACAGTCTACCCTCACAAAGCTGCCAGAGTGATCCCTGAAGTCTGATCACATGACACCAAATGTCCCCATCTCCCTTGGAGTAAGAGTCAACGTGCTTCCAACAGCCTGCAAGCTCCTATGTGATGAGCAGGGGCCCAATGTGTCCCTGACCCCATCTTTTCTCACTCCCCGAAGATCACTCCAGCTCCAGCTACCCTTGGCCACTTTACTTTTTCTCAAACAGGCCAGTTGCCAGCCTGGCTCCTCTCCCAAGCCTTCCACACGTGTGCTCTTCTCTGTCCAGAACATGCTTCCCTCTGTCCCAAATATCTCCAGGGCTCACTCCCTTGCCTACTTGAGATTTATGCTCAAATATCACCCACTCATCAGGCCTTCTCTACCTACTCTATGCCAAATAGCAAGTGTTACTGCACTCTCACCAAAGTATTTCCTCTCTGTTTATCTTACTTTTCTCTACAGCACTTTACTTCATCAGACTTAATATATACTTGCTTATCTGCTTCTTATTCCTCTCCCCAGAGGAATATGAACTGTTTAAGGAAATACATTTTCTTTTATTCAAAGCAGCACCTTCACCTTCTACAAGAGAGCTTGCCATTCAACAGGTGCTCACAAAATATTTGTCATAATACAATAATCCCCCCCTTATTCATGGGGGATACATTCCAAGACCCCCAGTAGATGCCTGATACTGTGATAATACCGAACAGTCTATATACCATGTTTTTTTTTTCCTATTTACACATACCTATGACAAAGTTTAATTTACAAATGAGGCACAGTAAGAGATTAGCAATATGATAACAATATACTCCAACAAAAGTTATGGGAAGGAGGTCTCTCTCTTTCTCTCCCAAAATACCTTATTGGACTGTACTCACCCTTCTTCTTGGGATGACGTGTGAGGATAAAATGTCTATTTGATGACTGAAGTGAGGTGCCTCATGGGCATTGTGATGGAATGTTGGGACACTACTGACCTAACAATAGGCCAGAAGGATGATCATCAGCTTCTGGACCCAGGCTGACCACAGGTCACTGAAATTGCAGATAGCACAACCATGGATAAGTGGAGCGGGGGGGGTGGGGAGGGGGCTACTGTATTAAATACCTGCTTTCTCTGGTCACCCTTACTGGAGTTCTAGAAGTAAGATTCAACTTGAAGAATCCAGAAGAATAGCGTAAAAGTGTGAAATGTAATGCAACAGTGTAGGCACTTGTAAATGTGGCTTGTTGATTTAGAATCAAAGTAAAATATTATACATCACCATCAATTTGGACTGTGAGTCACAGACTGTCAAAAGTGGGAGGCAGCTGTGCTGGCCTAGGATGTAACTGGGAGCCAGGTGATGCTGGCCCCAGGCCTGGCAGTGCCGCTGACCTACTGCACGACCTCGGACAAGCAGCCTCATCCCTACCGATGTTCCTTGTCATCCAAAGAAAGAGTGATTCACCTCTAATCTCTTAACGTGCGTTGGTATGAATTCAACTACCACTCATTCACAAGATACTCTTCCTGAGTTTACATAGAGGAGATCAATTCACTACTGTCAACTCTACTTACAAGTTAGGAAATAAGTCACATTTGAAATTGTGTGCCCTTTTCTTAAAATTATGCCACATCATTGACATCTAAAGTGGGAGATAGAAGATTCTTCCTCACTATGCACCACAGTGGGTGTTAGAGATTATCAACTACAGCAGAGAAGTAACAATTCAGGACACTAAACTCTTCCAGAAACACACGTGCACATATGCACACACACAAAATTCATGCCCATGCACACACATGAAATTCACACCGAGAAAAACAATTTGCAGTTTTCCTTCAAATGGACTCATTTCCCATCTTGGTATGCAGTCTCACATGTGCAGGAAATGTGTTTTCTCCTAAGTAGCAGAGACGACCTTTAAAAATACACCCCCTCTTTATTCCCCAGCCTGCAATCCCATGAAGATCAAAGCCAGTTTGCTATTCTGCGTTCACATTTCTGTGATCAGATATAATGTGAGCACCTCGATTCTATCTTTACCTAAGTGACTCATTTGGTAGAAGCTCGGGCATCGAACACTGCTCTGACAACCCTCTCCTTTGAGGCTGACTCCACGTTGGTGGTGTTACAAGCCAATGTCCTGTTTAGCTGCTTCCCTCTGCAACACAACAGCGTAATTGGAACTGACTGAACAATAAATCTCAATTTCCCTTTTCCATCAGGAGAATCTTTCAATTTACTAGGCTTCCTCTATTCACCCGCTCCTGTGCGTTACGAATCATTCTTGAACAAGCACACAAGTCAACTGCCCACTCGTACATTGAAGGTACAGGGAATCGGTGCCAATTTTTTCATTAGACATCCTAGATCTGCTCCTTGGGGACCTCAGAGAAACCTGAGTGTTACACCTGGGTTGAATATATGAAGAGGCTATCCCCCTCCACACTCAGGCTCTGTCAGCTCCAGAAAGCACAAATCCAATGTGCTGCTCTTCCAAGGAACAGGCATCTCTTTGTCCTCCTAAATACCTCGTGCTGCGACTGAGTTCCAGATTCCAAAATCCGAAACACCTCTGCCCAATGAAAACCTTCCTGAACTTTTTACCCAAGTCATAGACCATGAATGGCATTCCCCCAGGCTCCAGAAAAACCAAGTAGGGAGATAATGTAGAAAAGAACATGGTAAAAAGGGATGAGAAGATTAACGATATGCAGATGGCATATCTGCATTGTATCCCAGTATGTTGAGTCAAAAAATAGATTTAATTTTCCCATAGAAATAAACGCAAAGGGTCGTTGGGTACCACAGAGCTGCTCACTGCAATAGTTCATTACAAATGAAATATCCCTGTGCTAAAAAAGAACTGAATAGTTCCCTACTGCCATCAGAATAACTTCAGAACCCTTTACATAAGGCACAGAACACACTTCATGATCGGGCCATTCCGTCTCTCCTCATCGACAGCCTCACTATCTGTGCATGAACAATGTGTAATTACTCACATTCCCATAAACAGACTGTGGAAGGCAGGATAATGGTTCACCCATACGTGTCCACAGTCTAACTCCCAGAACCTGTGAACATGTCCCTTTACGTTGGCAAAGGGGACCTTGCAGATGTGGTTAAGGTTAAAGATCTTGAAATGCAGAGGTTATCTGGGATTATCTAGGCAGGTCTAGGCTGATCACATAACTTCTTGAAAGCAGAGAACCTTTCCCAGTTGTGGTCAGAGAGATGCAACAGTGCTGGCTTTGGAAGGGCTGGGAATTTCCTTTGGAGAGGAATAGGCCACAAGCCAGGGAATGTGGGCGGCCTCTGGAAGCTGGAAAAGCCAAGCAAAGGGTCCCCTAGCACCTCCAGATACCAATGCAGTTCTGCTAACACCTTTATTTTAGGTGAAGAGACATGTACTGGACTTCTAAACTACAGAACTTTAAGATAATAAAAAAATGTGTTGTTTTAATCACCAACTGTGTGGTATTGTTACAGGAATAATAAAAAACTAACACATCGGCCAAGCTCACTCCCACTTTCTGGCCTTCGCTCACGAGTTTCACGAGCTGATGCTGGTCCTTATGGCATCCTCTACTTACTTCTCATAGAGTTTTCCAGATCATATTGAAATCAGCAACACATGACTATATCGCCAGCCCTAGATCCCACTGGGTTTCTCAGAACATGTGCTTCCTCACCGATGGGTGCCTAGCAGCTAGCATACAGTACTGTCCATCTACTAGAGAAACCACTGCAGTTATAGGTACTGAGTAAGTAATCCTCATGTGAGGTTAAGATACAATGATTCAAGGATTTATGAAACATCAGAGATCAGAGTCACAACCCTCATTTGACAGATGGAGACATTGAAACTAAGAGAGGGAAGGCCTCATGGATACCATACACTTTTCTTACAGTTAACCAGTTAATATTCAAACTATTTACATAAGCTCCTCCACCTGATGTGCAAGGACCTCCAAGATGGTGTCACATCTTTCTAATCTGAACTTTTACCATTCCTCCCTGCTCCTACCCTACTCCCAAGACAAAGCTCTCTCTGCTCCTGGAGCATCATTCCTACTGACATTATTGATGCCCATGGTTGACCAGTACATAAAGGTCAGGTGCAGGTGGGACATTTTCGGTGGAGAATAATCTCTTTGGCAGAAAGTAAGTTCGACAGCCACCACCATCCCTCCTACCCCCAACATACACAAGGTGTCTATTTTCCATATTAGCGCATATGTTATAACTTGTTTGTTTATTTTTATTAGCATATAATGTATTATTTGTTTCAGGGGTACAGGTCTGTGATTCATCAGTCTTACACAATTCACAGCACTCACCATAGCACATACCCTCCCCAGTGTCCATCACTCAGCCACCCCATCCCTCCCACCCCCCACCACTCCAGCAACCCTCAGTTTGTTTCCTGAGATTAAGAGCCTCTTATGGTTTGTCTTTACTAAAGTAAGTCCCTAAAGGGAAGGTGTATTTTTATAGCCTGGTAACCAACATAGTATCTGTTCCATATATACCTATTAGTTTGATGAGGAGCCAAAATATTTTAAAATATTTGGAAAGACTAGATGCTTTATAAGCAACTAGGTTTATTATTAAATGGAATAATAGAATATGAACTCTCTACAAGAGTTCATAGTTTGGACACTACTTCTCTATGTAGAAATTTATGCAATTCTTACTGAAAACATCCTATGACCCAGTTTCTCCAGATCCAACAAGCTCCCTGAGGCTCATAAGGAGACGCATTGCCAAAAGATACACGGATACCAACTAATGTTTGGGAATGTAACAAAGCATTTTCACTGATATCTCATTTAATAATACACAACCTCGTGAATTAGGCAGCACAGCTACTGTTGTCCTTATTCTGGAAATAAGGGATATTTGTTCAGACAACTTTTCTTACCATGATCTGTGTGTCCTACCACTCCTAACCAACAGCCATGCCAGCCCACTTGCCAGTAACCTGAAGCCTGTAAGTGCAATGGGCCAGCTAATTTGTGCTTTTCAGAGATCTCAACTGCCAAAAATAAATGCGTGCTTCGGAGATGCCCACCATGGTGAATACCCAAAGGTTTGTTTTTGTTGGCCTGATTTTTCAAGAACTGTCACTTTGTTGGCTGCTGCTTTATTTGATTTCTTATTCTGCTCTATGTTGACCTACACTTTTAAAATGTTGGACAAATCACTATAACACCGGAGTCTTGTTCAATTTGCGAAGTTACGGAGACTGGCAAATGGGAGGGGGGGTTCTTTTAAGATCCCGATAAAACAAAGATTGTCTTTGAAGTATCTTAGTCACATTCACACACACATTCACTTCTCTTACCATCAAATTACCTTGTCAGAATACTACCTAATCTGAGACCTACACACAGGTCAGGAAAGCCTTCTGACCAGTGTACAAACTGAAGGTATAAATACAGTGACAGAGATCACAGACACTACTTTTCACAAAAGGAGACATTACCATTTAGCATGAATATTTGAATGCACACCAATCTTGAACCTCCACGTGTCCATCAACTTCCAAGACAGGAATGACAGGTGAAGGAAAAAAGAACTTGACTGGTAATTGAAAGTCCTCTTTTCTAAAGTCCCTGTCTTGTACATATTACCTCTGCAACTATAACTTATTCGCATGTCACAGTGTCCTCATTTCCAGGATGGACAATACACGTGTGGCAGTGCTGTGGGAAAGACGCCGCGGGGAAGGCCTAAGATACTTGTTCCTGCAGCGAGTGGGAGTGCACATCAACTAAGAGCCACGTCTTGGCTCTGAATGTCCCTGCAATGAGATAATAGCAAAGCCGGTCCAAGTGTTTGCTAGAATAAACAAGAGACCAGAGATGTTCTCTGACATGGCTTCCCTCCCTGGCCAACAACTAGGTGAATGTGTCGAGAAGATGGTGTCAGAGGTAAAGGACAAGAGTCGCCATATCTCAAATGCAGATCATTTTGCATGTTTTCTAATAGACTTCTTTTGGCATCCTCTCAACAGAACTTAGGTACACTTCTATGTGGCTATAAATTGCTTCGTTTCCCCCATTTATGGACCTGCCCCCAAATCACCAGGAAGTGACGGAGAAAGTGATAAGGACCTACATGCTCTGATTTCTAGTCTGGATTATTCCCATGATAATACATCCCTTCCTTGTCCAGAGAAGTCACATGATATACATCGCAATGTGCAAAGAATTTTTTTTGAATTTTATTCTATTATATTATTTTAGTCACCATATAGTACATCATTAGTTTTTGATGTAGTGATCCACAATTCATTGTTTGTGTATAACACCCAGTGTTCCATGCAATATGTGCCCTCCTTAATACCCATCCCTTGATTTAATTTTGAAAATTCTTTCTTCTAGGGAGCCAATCTTTTCTGAGTACTATTTCAGAGTACCACTGGAGAGCAGATAGGAGTGTGGGCTTTGGAACAGATAGCCACAGCTGCATTCACCACTTAGTTGTGAGATGTACGACTTTGGGAAACTTATCAACAGCCCCCCCCAAGCCTCAGTTTCCTCATCTGTTCAACAGGGATACAGCTAGTACTACCTCCTAAGTGTAAACATTAAATAAGACAACGCATGCAAAACATTTAGCACAAATCCTGATAATTAGAACTTAGGTAATATTAACCAGGACTATTACATCCTGACACACTAAAGATCACACCTCTAAGTCGTGCTCAGAATGCACAGGCAACTGTGTGTGCATATATTATATGTGTAGGTGTGCACATGTGTGTATATGTGTACGTAACTGGGGATGTGCATGGCATATGTGTGTATATGGGTAACTCTGTATACGTAACTGTGTGCATGTACACATAAGTGCGTAAGTCTATATCACCCATATTGCTGTATAAGCCAGTGTGTGTATGCTCGTGTGCCTACAAGGGGCTGGAGAAAATGAGGAAAGGAGAAGGCAAAAACAGAGAAAACAGGGTCAGGGAGATGGCGAGAAGCTAGATTACAAATAAAAATAAAGGCCTTGACAGATAATATCTCTAAAAACACATATCCTGACCAGCAGAAGGGCAATTAGATATCTCATACCACAACAATGACACATCTTCAGATTAAATTTCTGAATCTATTCTCCCATTCTAAAGCCTTTTCTTCCCAGAAATTGCAAAACAGGGAACAAGAATAGATGTGTGAGCCCATGCATGTTTGCTTCTTACCCACTTCAAGAAAGGGCGTGAGGCGGTCATAAGAGCGTAGGCTTAATTCTTACGGGAAAAAAAATAAAAGCCTATCCCCCGCGAAGAAATGGGTGGTAGTGGAGGCCTCTGTGCTCCTGAGCCTCAGGTAAGCCGAGTCTATATTTATGGCAGTTTGTCTTTTCTACATCTCCGATGCTGCACTCTGGAGATAATGAGATAAAGCACAATGCTACAGCTTTCAGCGGTAAAGCCAGGGCATTACTATAAAGCAGAATGTTCTGGCAGTCAGGCTTGGAGCTACCAAAAATACATAAACTATATAAAATTATTTTTTGTAAAAATCACCGTTTACAGGTTTCTGAGCTATCAGGCAAGCCAATGTCCTCTAATCATCGATGGCACCAAAAAAAGAAAAAAGTTTTGAAAAGGTAGAAGCAACACAGTGAGGCTCATCAATTTATACCTTTCTTGGATTTAAATTAATAATATGGAGCTTTAATATACAGGGGGAGATAATATATTCTGGTGCTGTAATCATATCTTAATATGTTCCAACCCTCCAATGGAATCAGTAAGGAGTACAACAAAATAACACAATGAAATATAGACTTCTCTTAAACTGTCCATTGAAATCTGGCTGACATGGACATTGCTTTGTGTTGGAACATCTCATTATCGTTTTCATAAATTTTAAGGCCTCTAAACACATCAACTATGTGTATTCCGGGAAGGACGGTGGCCCCTACTTATCAAAATATCATGCCCATGGGTTTCTTCTCCTGCCATTCCTGTGGGAGGCTTGGTTTCTTCTCAACTAGGTCTAATCCCTAGTGTCAAGCAAATTGGTGATGATTTAGGTGAATCCAGGACGGAGGCCAAACTAGTACTGGGGCATCTTAGCACCCCCTGACCCCCGCACCACTATTTCCCAGTGGGATGCATTTTATGAGAGGGATGCATAGTAGCAACATGAGTAGACAAGTTGCTCCCCTGGCCAGGCCTCAAGGCCCTCCTCTGTAAGACCGAGGGACTCGAAACAGAAGCCCTCCAAGGGCCCATCCCATGTTGGAGAGTGGGACAAGGGCAAGTTGAAACAGGCAGCATTTTACAGAAAGCTCCACCATCGATAGCATCTATGCCCTCCTGGTTTCAACCTTCCTCCTCTTTCTACCTCTTAGATCTGAATCAAAACTATCCTGATTCTTCCAGGGCAAGAGACACAGTGGCTGACAAATTTTACACACACAGCCCTCCTCCTATTCTGTCTTTCCCCTCCCTCTTCTTCACCCCAAGGATTTCCTCATTTATTATCCCCATATTAAAGGCAGCAAAATAAGGCAGGAAGTCTACTGAAATGTTTATAGACAATGAACCACATCATGGATAAAAAGTGAGTACCTGAATTCCTGCATGGTGATAACTCATTCAACTCACCAGGTCAAGCTCCCTCTATCCATGAAATAGGACACTTTCAAAACACCTACCACAGCAGGTCATGAAAGGGAGTGTGAAACAGTAGGGTCGATCCTCCTTTTGGGGTCTGAGGTACGGACAAGCTAGGTGTCTTCTTCAGGGAATGAAAACCTCATGGGATATTTTCTATTAGAATCTGAGGGGATCCAGGGTTCAAAACCTTAGTATTGTGAGTTGAAATGCTGGCACAAGAGAAGGGAAGCAGATTGGCTGGTAAAAAATCACGCAACAAGTCAGGGGCAGAATTAAGATGAGAATTCACATGCTCTGTCCACTGTACCACATTGCCTTCAACCTCTTCTGGTTCTTTCATCCTCTGCTTTATTCTCTTATGGGCTTGGCTTTGATCCATGGAAACTCATGGTTGGATCAGTGCAAGAATGGTGAGTGACCCCACATGGACAGTGGTACCCTTCCAACATTAATCCCAGCCTAGGCAACAAAATAGTCAGTCATTAGGTCTTTCCTGAAAGCTCCGAGGTGCAACATGATGAATTTGCCCGGCAGAATGGGACTGCTTTTCACAATAGAGATAGAGATGCCTCAGCGTGGCCTCCAGAGTGAGCAGAGTGGGACTCAGCAATGTTCCAGAGCCCCAAAGGCCTATTTCAGTAAAGAGCTATTCCACGTTAGCCATCTTACAGATCAAGTTTCCAGTTCAGATTTCATTTGAACAGAGTTCCCAGCTATGGAGAACCACTGACGTGCTAGAAATATGCTGGTAACTGGAGACAGAAGAAACAAATTTAACCACCAGATTCTCTAGGATGTTTTTTTGTTTGTTTGTGATTTTTGGTAAAATTAAGTCATCAGATTTCAGGGCCTCAATTTTGTCATGTATCAAATGAGGTAACAACGAACTCACATGTGCTAAGGAAAACAAGAGACAATGTGAATGTGCTTTGTCTGTAGTAAAGCACTTCTGAATCA
Organism: Halichoerus grypus; assembly: GCF_964656455.1. NCBI lineage: Eukaryota > Metazoa > Chordata > Mammalia > Carnivora > Phocidae > Halichoerus > Halichoerus grypus. Next base: position 77,512,795 of record NC_135712.1, read on the forward strand.
CGAGTGTTACCATGTGATAACGCTATACAGCCCCGGCAGCTTCTAAAGAAGGGATGCTAGAGGAAAGAAGGCTGATCCTAAAGGCCTCACTGACTTGTGACTGGTTTGATTTTACCCTGACGGGACACAAGACGTTCTAGGCCCCATCCTGACAGTTCTCAGATGAGTTCCTGGCACTGAGGTGTTTGCATTGAGGACTGAGATCACAGGGATCTCTGAGGGTTCACAGAGAAATGCAATATCGTGTATGTTTGTTGTTTGTTGCCTGAGATTCCTGGTACTGAGTCATCACAGCATTTATAAGGCAGGAAGACAGAAGTGGGAAATGTATTTGCAGAAACATATCCACCTGCCTTCTTCCCCAGGTTTAGCTCATGACACTTGCCCTACGTACCCTGATCTCCAAACAGGCTGAACTATTTCTAACTCCACAATATATTGACTTAAATGCCACTTCTAAAAAGCCTCCTCTGACCTCTTCAGAAGGGGATTGGAGCACCTTCCTCCATGAATTCATAGAGGCCTGTTCATTCATTCATCATTATATTTATTATATATCCTGTCTTCTGTTGGCTCATCCGTTTCCTACATTAGAAGTCACTTATAGAGTGGGCAAGGGTAAAAACTGTTCTCCCTTGATTTTAATCTGTAGTGCCCTGCATTCAAGAGGGTCTTAACTATTGCTGGGGAATGAAAGTACATGATTCAGTGAATAAAGAAAGTGTTAAAACAGATACACACTAGCACAAAACCTAATTGTGACTTTCTCAATTCGTGGGTTGGACTCTGATAAAAAAAAAAAAAAAAAAAAAATCCCAATAGAGAAACCAGTAGGATTTAAGTATTAGATAGATCGTCATCATCTAGTAAAATAGCAGAGCTGAACTTCTAGGGGACAAGGAAAGATGCTTCTCAACTCCTTTACTTTTCAAATATTGGCCCCTTTTCCCTTTTTTTTTTTTCCATTTTGGATCTACATCTTCTTACTCGGCTGTTCTCCCTGGATTTCCTTAGACTCCGGTAAGTCTTTTTAAATTAAAGGCACAATCATGGCCCCTGTAAACTCTGTGTGGAACTAGTGGCATGTTAAGTTGTTTTCTTTCTTGGGGCCTCCTGGTACTAGCCCCTGGAGTGCCTACGGGCAGGCTCAGCCCCATCCCTTCCACAGGTATTACCAGTCCTGCCTGTGATTCCTCCCTCATCAGTCTGCTTCCCTCTCCACTCACTCTTGCTACAATAGACAGAGATGGGGATGCAGAAGGAGTGGGTAAGAGAATGCCATGCACGTGATTTGAGATATAGATACAGATGAGAACACAGAGGCAACATGGCAGAGGGGTTAAATGTAGGGACTCCAGAATTAGGTCAACTGGATTTAGATCTGAACTCTGCCACTGAAGAGCTGCTTTGACCTTAGGCAACTGACTTAACATCTACGTGCTGTGGTTTTCTCATCTGTGAAAATGGTATAATGACTAACTCATAGGGTGAATTAAGTGAACTTTAAGGGAATTATAGAACTTACAACATGTCTGGCACTTAGTAAGTACTTAATAATAGAAACCCATATAACATTAACCATTCTCATATGATATGATCAACTTCAGCATGATAGAATACAATGCAATACAATGGCACGTTGTATTTTCCAAAAATGGCCACAACAGTATCTCTTGCTCACATTTTTTCTAGAACCTTGCCACAACCCCATCAAAAGGTGGGATCTATGTCCCCTGTCCTTGAACTTAGGCAAGCCTCTGTGACTACTTCAACCAACACTGTACAGTGGAAATGGCACTCTATGTGACTTCCAAAGCTAACTCACAAAAATGCATGATTTCTACCATCTTTTGGGGGGACATCTGCTCTTGTAACTCAGCTATCATGTTACAAGGAAGCCCCCACTGACCGGTGGAGAGATGTACATGGCGAGAAACCATGGTTCCACATGCACAGCTCCAGCCAAGCTCCCCGTAACAGCCTACTGACCATTACTCATCTAACCTGAAAGTGAATTATCCACCCCCGAGTCAAGCCACCTGAGCTGGTTTCCCAGAGCAGAGATAAGCCATCCTCATGGAACACCACCAAAGTTGGAGATTCATGAGTAAAATAAACAGTACTATGTTTTTCGGTAGTTCATCATGTACCAATAGATGACTTACACAGATTTGGAAATAGATAAAAGTATCTGTATCTTTATGAACGGATACTCATCTTTTGTGGCAAAAGGAGGTGCTTGCTTTGCCTCAAACTATGCATCATTAATTTCAACAAAAACATGCTTTCTTCTAAAGGCTGATAAAGTTTATAAAGAATTTTCACCAACAAGAGCTAATGTGTTCATGAAACATAAATAAATATACATGACAAATGACAGCTTCATGTTAGACTGAATAACCGTATCTCAAGGAATTAACTTGATCAATGTCACACAGCTACTCAGAAGCAAATCAAAAGTTATAAAGACAAATCCTTTTACTCCCAGTCTGGAGTTATTTCCATTATAACAAGCTGACAATCTAAAGAAAGGAGTTTGAGGACTTTGGTCTAATTGGCTCAGATACAATCATCGTGGCTTCATCAAGGCCCCCTATAAGCTTTGGACTCCTTGAGAAAATGAGATGAGTTAGATCAAAAGACCCCTAAAACCCAATCCAGCTCTAATGCTCTCAGAGTGTGGAATTCCTCCTACATCTGTTAGAGCCTTTCATAACCTCTAATTTCTTCCAGATTTTATTCTTCTCTTGATACCTCACCTGCTCCTTCTACTCCTTAACTTCACACATCCACCAGATTCCACAAGTGGTACCCTGTTCTGTGGTAGGCAGGTTTCCAAAATGGCCACTGATGATCCCCACTTCCTGATATTTCCAGCCTTGCATAACCCCCTCATCTTAAGTGTGGCCTGATCTTAATCACTACTTCTAACAAAAAGAACACAGTAAATGGAATGGGGTGCTGCTTCCACAATTAGGTTACCAATGATTCTGACTTAGATCTCATGAGCAGACTCTACCTTTTGCTTTCCCAGCTTCCATGCTTTAATGTAATGAGCTGTCATACTGTAGAGGTCCATAAGGCAAAGAGCTGAGGGGAGTGTCTAGTCAAGAGCCAGCTAAAAACTAAGGCCCTCAGTCCAACAACCCAGGTGCAACTGAACCCTGGCAACAATTCCCTGAGCTTAGAAGCAGATCATTCACCAGTCGAGCCCTCAGATGAGACTGTAGACTCTGGAACAATAGCCTGATTACAGACTTGAGAGAGAACTGATGGTCCAGCTAAGCTATGCCCAGATTCCTAGCCTACAGAAAAATACGCGAAAATGGGTTTTTTAAGCTGCTAGGTTTTTAAACAATCTGTACCACAGCAACAGAGAATCAATACTTTTTACTACGTGTTAATAAGGGAGATCCTCTGAATATTACTGAACGGAAAAGGTCACTAAAAACATGAAAGCTTTTGCCACCACCACCCCAGCCCTAACAAACCCATCCCAGGGAACCAAAAAAGAACATAGTCCTCTTCTATTTCCAACTGTACCAACAGAAACACATCCCTAAGAACCCAGAGATGTCTCCCTAGAGACTAGCCATATCTTGAAGGAAAGGTATGGGGGAGCTTTAGTGCATCAAGACAAAAGCAGATGTCAGTTAGGCCTCAGGCATGAAAGGGAAAATATCTTACTAGAATAGACCCAGGTCAACATGCACACTCTATCAGTGTTTCTCAGGAAAATGAGGGACATAATTTAAACACTGCCTTATAACTCCAACATCATAGACACTGAGAGTGGAAAGAATGAGTAAGAACTAGCCTCATTTACAAATGGGGACCTGAGGCTTAGAGAGAGGAACTGACTTCTTTCACACAACCTGTTAATTGCAGAACTGGGAGGAGAATCCATTTCTCTTGGCAAAACTCAGTTTTTTTTCCAGTGCAATGCCAAAAGAAGATTAATTTCAAGCAAAATAGCAACTCACTTACTTTATTCTTAATGAATGTGACTTGTAGGGTATCTTACCAGGATACCAGGATACTTAGAGAAAAATTCATAATGTGAAAATGCATGTGACTGCATCTTACATACATGTATGTATTAAGATGCATAAATAGTTAAATGACAAGTTCTAACTGCTTATTTTTAAAGCAGATTAGGAGAGAAATCAACGTGGGAAAGAAATGAAAGGATGCAAAAGGTGACAAGCTTATACTGTACTACTTCCTCCTGAAAAGTTAGAAAAGATGGTATTTACCCTAGATGAGCGGGGGAAGGATGTGCCTATCATAAGATACTTTATGTTTAACATGATATTGCATCTGATAACTGGAATGAGGTTGAAAAATATTTGCATAGCACTTCATAATTTACAAAGCACCTTAATGCACAGTGTGCCATTGACTACTCACAAAACCCTGTATGGTAAGCAGAGAATGTATTCCTATCACATCGATGAGGAACACGAAGTTCCAAGAAAAAACAACTGAGCTGGAACTGGAATTCTAGTTTTCTAAATCTAAATGTTGAGTCAAAGAATTGCAGTTGCAAATCATTCTCAATGAAACAACAGCAAAAATCTGCCAAGGTTTGTCAAGTTATGTAACAAGAGAAAGACACTTCTCTAAGTTAGGGTTTCCTCCTCCAGAAAATGAAGACATTAGACTAGTGTCCATTGTTGACAAGAGCAGAGCCTTAAGGGTAGACAGCTGTAGAGATGAAAGAAAGGAGGAAGAAGGTGCTGCTTATGAAACAATTGGTTGACAAGCAGCTTTGAAGGTTCTCAAAGTGTGGTCCCAACGTCAGCACCATATGGGCCGTTGTTGGAAAGACAAATTCTTCAGCCCCACTGGAAAAATTGAGGGGGTGGAGTCCGACAATTTGCACTTAACAAGCCCTCTAGGGCATTCTGAAGAACAGCAACTCGACCATAGTTTTACATGCTTTAGTCTCTGTGCAGTCGAGAGATATAATGAGAATAAATTACACCAAGAGCCCAATGATAGGCTTATTAAATTGTGACAAGTTCATAAGTCATGATTTTTGTTTTTAAAATGAACCTTGCTCAATTACAAGAGGGATTATGGTGTAATGCACAGAAACAGATGTTGATGATTCATGCATATGCCAGATGAAAGGACAAGACTGGTTATTGCTCTAGCTTTGGCTTTCGAGTCTATGCATTAGAAGCCATGGAAATAACTAAAAGGACTGGACAAAGGCTCAGGGACAGCAATATACTGCCTTTCAAATATTCCTAAACTCTACAAGGTAGGCTACAAATCACCTTGAACACCATGACTTTGGGTTCAAATTATCTTACCAAAAACATGAACTTGGTCTTTCAGTTTGCAGAAACTTCCCTCGGGTTGCACATAATGACTTCCATCAACTTTAACCCAATCTTTAAAAAAAAAAAAACCTTCTATAGTGAAATAATAAAAAGACAGAGGAAAATCAATAGTTTTTCAGGCAAAAGCCATGCCAACTCAAAGTGAGAATCACCATAAGAAATTATCTCAAGTCCAATTTACAGATATTGAAACAGACCCAGAGAGAGGTAGTAACTATCCACTAGACATCCTGGCCAATCACGGAAATTCTGGACTTCTGATGACATCTTAAATAATTGTTTCCAGAGGTCTAACTAAGTTGTTTCACTTTTTTGTTTTTAAGAGATGACATATTCTTTGCAAGGTTGAGGAAATATCCTACTTCTGTTTGACCCTCACAGTGTCTCACCTATAAACCTTCTCAGTGTCAACCAGAGTTCTATTGATATTCACAAAGACCATCTCCAAGGTCACTGGAGATTCTTGTCAGTAACAATTCTAGTAAATCACACATCTGTACTAGCTATCATGGGGAACAGCACAAAGCCATTATTGAGGCTGAGTAGTTTGTCGTAGGAACAGAAATAGTCAATTTAAGGACCTGGAATAGAATCAAGGTCTTTTGTATTTCTTTCCAAATTTTATATCAGGGAACATAAAACTCCAAGTCCTGTAACCAAGAATGAGAGTACCATGAAATACTAGCATCATTCAAATCAATTTTTCCCATCTGTTGCCTGAATTCCTTTCCCAGAATTCTTGCCAAAATTCATTTGATAATGATGATGGTGGTGAGAGCGACAGTGATCACAGTGTTACATGCAAGATAGTGTCTTCACACATTAGACACACATCCATTACTTCATGTGGTCCTCATGTCAATTCTGAGATACGTTATTAACTCAGATTCATAACTGAAGTTTAGAGAGTTTAAAAAAATGCGCTTGGTAAATGCCAAAGTATCATTTCAAATGCCCCCAATGAAGGCAAACTTGCCATCTTCTAAGGTGGCCTACTTTGCCCTTACTATTAGAAAGGCATTCTCCTTATGCTGCATTGCTGATTGCTTTTCTCAGCTTCTAAATACCGATCCTTGTTCTGCTCTCTGGAGCTGCACAGAAGTCTCATCCTACTTGCAGAGATTCCTATCTGAGTAAAAACAGGAGGCAGAAACAGCTTCCATGATATCCAGGCAAAGTTCTACTACCTCTTCTTCTTGAAACAATATCCTATAAGTGCTTCTTCCTTAGGACGAATACTCTGCTATAATTGTCAGTCTGTGTTCTCCCAATAGATGGTGAGCTTATTTAAGGCAGGAGCCCTGCACAATTTTATAATGGTATTCCAGGCATACTGTTCAACACAGAGCTTTAAAAAAAAAAAAAAAATTTCAATTGAGATATAATTCACATACCATAAAATCCACTTTAAAAATGTAAAATCAGGGCGCCTGGGTGGCTCAGTTGGTTAAGCGACTGCCTTCGGCTCAGGTCATGATCCTGGAGTCCCGGGATCGGGTCCCGCATCGGGCTCCCTGCTCGGCAGGGAGTCTGCTTCTCCCTCTGACCCTCCCCCCTCTCATGCTCTCTCTATCTCATTCTCTCTCAAATGAATAAATAAAATCTTTAAAAAATTAAAAAAAAAAAATGTAAAATCAGTGGTTCTTAACATATTCAAGGACTGTGAAATCATCATTGCCTAATTCCAGGATATTTTAATCATTCTCAAAAAAACTCCCATACATATCAGTAGTCGCTCTCTATTCTGCCCTTCACCCAGCCACTCATAACCCATCTTTCTGTGTCTATAGATTTGCCTATTCATATAAATGGAATCACAGAATATGAAGTCTTTCGTGTCTGGCTTCTTTCATATAGCGTAATGCTTTCAAGGTCCATCCATGTTATAGCATGTATCAGTGTTCCATTTCATTTTATGGCTAAATAATAATCAATTTCAATGATATGCTACCTCTTATTTATCCACTCATCAACTGGTGGATACTTAAAGTTATTTCCACTTTGGGGCTATTATGAATAATGCTTCCATGTACATTCATGTACAGGTTTTTGTGTGGATATGTTCAAATTATCTTGGATATAAAAGAAATAGAACTTCTGATAGGTCTTCTGATAACTCTATGTCTAATCTTTTGAGGAACTGCTAAACTTTTTCCAAAGTGGCTGCACTGTCTTACAATCAACCAGCAATATATGGTAGTTCCAATTTCGCTATATCCTTGCCAAAATGCGTTACTGTCTGTCTTTTTGATTACAACCATCTTAATGTGTATGAAGTGGCATCTCATTGTGGCTTCATTTTATCATTTCCCAGATGAATAATGACATCAAGTATCTTCTCCTATGTGTGTTAGCCTCTTCTGCATCTTTAGAGAAATATCTATGCAGATCCTCTGTCCATTTTTTAATTGGATTATCTGTCTTCTTGAGTTGTAAGAATCTTAATATAGGCCATATCAGAAATATGATTTGCAAATGTATTATCCCAGTCCATGGGCTGTTTTTTCACCTTCTTGATGGTGTCACCTGAGGCACACAAGTGTTTAGTTTTTTTTTAAGATTTATTTATTTATTTTAGAGAAGAGAGAGACAGAAAGAGAGAGAGAGCATAAGTGGGAGGGGCAGAGGGAGAGGGAGAGAGAATCTCAAGCAGACTCCACACTGAGCATGGAGCAGACACAGGGCTTGATCCCAGGACCCTGAGATCACGACCTGAGCTGAAACCAAGAGTCAGGCACTTAAGGGATTGCACAACCCAAGTGCCCCCAAATGTTTACTTTTCAAGAAGTCCAATGTATCTGTTTTTTCTTCAATTGCTTTGTGCTTTTGGTGTTACTGACTAATTCAAGGTCATGAAAATCACTATGTTTTCTCTAAGAATTTTATAATTTTAGCTCTTAATATTACATCTGATCCAATGTAAGTTAATTTTTGTATTTGATCTGAGGTAGAAGTCCAATTTCAATCTTTCGCATGTGGATATCCAGTTGTTCTAGCATCATATGTTAAAAAACTATTCTTTCCCCAGTGAATGTCTTGGAACCCCTGTTGAAAATCAGTTGGTCATAAGTGTAAAGGTTTATTTCTAGACTCTCGATGCCATCCTACTGATCTACACATATCCTTAGGCCAGTACCACACTGCTTGATTCCTATAGTTTTGTAATAGGTTTTGAAATTGGGACGTGTGAGTCTTCTACTGTTTGTTTGTGTTTTTTTTTTTTCCCCAAGATTGTTGTGGCTATTCTTGATCCCTTCAATTTTCATATGAATTTTAAAATTTGTTTGTGTCTATTCTTGATCCCTTCAATTTTCACATGAATTTTAAAATTTGCTCATCAAAGAAGAAAGTTGGAATTCTGATAGGGATTACTCTGAGTCTGTACAACAATTTGGGGAGCACACCATCTTAACAATATTAAGTCTTCCAAGCAATGAACACAGGATGTCTCTCCATTCACTCAGGCCTTCTTTAATATCTCTCAATAGAAATTCTACATTCAATTTAGTACTCAATGAACAAAAGAAAAAAATGAATAAATGAGTGAACAAACCAATCAATAAATAAGAGAGAGCTTGGAAAATCATATGCAATGGCCACCATGTTCTTGAATCCCATTTCCCTGCTCATAAAGTCACCCTTCATGAGTCCCAGTTTTCAAGATATATCTTAGTCTTTTTCTCACATCTTCAGCAGTAAGTCCTATTGTTTCTTTCTCTTTTGCCCATCTGATATGATGGATAGTGGTAGAGGAGTGATGGTCTGCATGACACATATCCGTTCACACCCTTCCTTCAGAAGGTACTTCAGGAAACTTGTTCTAACACAGCTGCAAGCAGACCACCCTAATTCTCTCTCTTTTTACTCTCCTTGCTGTTTGTGAGGTCTGATCTCAAGTGACTGTAAAAATAGAGTTGCCCATAAACAAAGTTAAACATCGTTAACGTTTAGCTATGCTGGGTTGCCTGATGAGAAAAGGAGCCTTAAAATTAATATTACATAGAATATTATGTCATCCAGGATGCTGTTTATAAAAACCATTTCCTGACTTTGACTGTTTGGGTAAGGATCAATTTAACATAAGTTGGCCATTTGGGAAATAAAACATCACTCTGTGTAGGTTGCAGGGTAGAGAGAGCCAAGAAGATTCCTTATCGCTAAGGAGCTTAGCACATCTCGCAGCATCTAGGAAGCAGCCTTTTCCAGTACTTTCATGTAAGTACTACATTATCAAGATGAAATTAGGAAGAGTTTAAAACACTTCACAAATGATTCAGGTATTGGCCTCATGCATATAACTACTAGTCCTTCAAGCTTTCTGAAACACCACATTTCTTAAAAGAGACAAATAAATATTCTATCTTTTTAGCTCACTTTAAATCTTATATTTTATTTATATCAGCAAATATGTTACTTTAATGGAGACATTGTTTACCATCAATATAAGCAAAGAATCCATTTAGAATTAAATGATCTCTATTCAAAAAGCCTGAAGTTTACATATTTTTAAGGATGTTTATGGGCACACATACGTACATACATACAGAACTTACTCACATTTAAAAAGCATGAGTTAGATTTAGGAAAGTCATTAGTTTTGAAATGGCTTATAACTGGCATTTATTTATGACATTTCAAATATTGGTGAGGAGGTATCAGAAACAATGTGGTAAAGGAAGGAGAAGTTGAATCATAGAAACCCAAGCAAAAGAGTCATATGATAATTCTGCATTTTTTTTTTCCTGAAGAAAGGAAATATCTATCAGTTCATCATTCAGGTAACTTTTGTCTCCTATCACTGAATTCAAAGAATTTATCACATTGATCTTTGTATTAGGAAACAGTAATATGATGGTTTCCTCATTTCAGCAATTCTAAAGAGGATACAGAAAATAACTTGATGTTTATTTTTTTATACCATCCCAATAATAAGAGAATGGTATTATATTGAATCATAACCTAAGATAATATCCTCTTCTCAACCAAGTGCACTGCCTTCAAGTGTTAAAATGAAATCCAGGGGATAAAGCTAGAAATGCTAGCTGAATCAGCAGCCATCAATAAGCTGTCCTTAACAAAACTTACTTGCCTCGGTTGTACTTATTTTGTATTGATGCAAATACATGCCCACTATGTAAAAATCAGAAAGCAACAGTACCTTTGCTATGCACTAACCCAATGTCAAATCTAGACTGGATTCTCTGGCAGACTTCTAGGGTGTGGATACTTACATCATTACTGGACTTGATGACAACATTTACTCATTTGGTCAGTAAATATGAATTTGTCTGTCTCTCGCGTACCAGTAAACAAAAGATAATCTTGTCTCAAGGACTTCATAGTCTGGTATTTATCACAATTGTTTCTTTGCTGTTCCAGCTTTGTTATCTTGTCTCAGTAAGGCATACTCTGCGAGTGCTGTTGTAAGATGACTTTCTTTCCATTTAAGCAATGTGTGATTCGGTACAGCAAAACACAATCCGATTCCCTTCTGTGGCCTTTAACTCTGATATGACAGCGTAACTGAAGGGCACATTTGGGTGAGGGACCAAAGCAGAGAGACAAATTCCAAAATTCACAAGTAGTCCTGTCTGTACTTACTAATGAAATCTATACCTGCTGATTCAATAGAAAGAAGTATGTGCCCAAATCTTTTATTTCAATAAAACTCCAGGTTAGAACTTTATAAGGAAATATGCTCAAACTAAGAAACACAACAAACTATGGTTTTATGTTTGTAATTAATAGATTCCCTGAAAGGCAATGCATGACTTCCCTGGTAGTTTTTTCCACGGTGTGAAAAGAACCTTAGCAGTTATAGGCCAATGTGATATTTTGCGTAGAGGACAGACCAGTTACTCACCCTGACAAATGGTGATATGTAGGATTGGTTATTAACCACCTCCAACCTTCTGTCTAGAGAGACCATCATTATCATCATTATACTTTAGTTTGGCTATGAAGCATATAAAATGGACAAAACAATGACCATATCTTCTCTGAGGTATACGTTTTTCTCTTAAAACTCAATATGTACTTGCCACGGTAAAGTCTAATCATCTTAAGTAAAAAATATAGCTGAATTTGTATTTTGTTGTTTCTTTTTTTTTTTAACATTTTATTTATTTATTTGACAGAGAGAAACACAGCAAGAGAGGGAACACAAGCAGGGGGAGTGGGAGAGGGAGAAGCAGGCTCCCCGCTGAGCAGGGATCCCAATGCGGGGCTCGATCCCAGGACCCTGGGATCATGACCTGAGCTGAAGGCAAATGCTTAATGACTGAGCCACCCAGGCATCCCTTGTTTATTTTCTTTTAAATTGAAAAAAAAAAAAAAAGGTGTGTGGGCGGGGGGGACCCTGGGGTTTCAGACCAAGGCTACTTGCAAAATAGATATTTAAACAGTGGGAGAGGAGGAAAGAAATAGGGAAACCAGTCCTGACAAGAAAGCTCTTTAATTTTGCAAATACAATGTGTGCTTCTGCATGGACACAGAGTTAATCATTTTCACTAAGATGCTGTCGGAAAATGGGAGAAAATCAACAGCCAGCTTTGTGTGTTTCTTTTTAAACCAAGGCCTGGATTGAGAGGTTCGGTGTCATGTAAGACAATCACCTCTGAGCCAAGGACTCATCCAGGTCTGGTAAAGAAATCAGTTAAAGGCTATCCCAGGGACCATGGCCAAGGTACCAGAGATGACCCCCCCACCACTACACCAGGCTCTAGAAGGCCCGGCTTTTCCATGGTGCTCAGCAGCAGTGGTCCACTTGGCTCCCTCTCCCATCACTGCTAGGAGCTAAACTACACCAGACACCAGGAGCACATTCTGACACTGGGGCAGGTGAAATGAAATTTTTGTGCCAAAGTTTTGTAGAGGTGCAATCCAAGGTATATTTTGGGCCTAAATTTCCACTCTGAAAATGTTACATTTTCATGGCACTCAAAACAAAGATTAAAAGCTAACTTTATTATTATTTGTCACATATGACACAAACAGAAGCATCACCTTCTAAAAAAAAAAAAAAAGGAGGAGGTATAAATGTTATTGAGGTGCAATTATATACAATCTAAAAATTAATTGCCCATCATCAAACTCTTGGCATGCAGGTCTGAGTCAGCTAACCACTCCTCCACCCCCATCATGTTGTTATTTAACTGCTCAAGTTTTCTAACAGGTACAGACTAATTCAAAATAAACCAGATCTTCTCAATGCGGACAGTGCAAATAATAAGATCCGTTTTTCTTCTCAAGTGGTATTTTCACACATTTTATTTTATTGTACTCCAGCTCCTCTCATATATATGAGGTTTCTATAGTGTTTCAACTTTTCCCATAGCTCTCAAAGAAAGCTATTAGTAAACAGACAATTCAGATAGAGAGACAACTCTGGTGTTTCTTTTCCCTAGCAAATCACAGCATGCTCCCAAGTTTTTCCCGGGAGAATGTAGGAAAAGGAAGACAACACTGTCCATACCTATTCCTTTTCTCAAACAGCATAAGACCCAGCTCCTATCTCTAATTCTCAGGGAGCCCAACATGGAACCAACAAGGTCCCAGCGTGCAGGGATAGCCCGCATCCCACCAGAGTGTCAGCGTGGCTCAGCTTTCATCCCCCAGTGGCCTGCAAGTTTGGGTTGAACTGAATAATATGAAATATTAAAAATTTAATTACTAATTAATCTCCCCTGCAGCTGCTCATGGCTTTTGCAGGCTAGAACAGGGAGCGCAAGAGAATAGAAGATCCATGGCACCACCAGACTCCACCCTGATTACACTGTCTCCAAGCCCTCGGGCCACATGAATTCCTAATAAAAAGCCTTCCCTACAACACGCACACACCTGAAATACTTTCTCAGTTGGCCTCACAGATTATTGCTCTATGAAAAGAACTTAGTGTGGGAGCCCAGGGATGGCAGTTAAAGATGTGTCCATGTGACCAAACAGCATGTATGTTCTCTGTTTCCAAATAGACTAAGAAGTTACAGTCATTTTTAAATGCCTTAAATTAGGAAGATAAATATGTCATTTATAGGGTAAACAGCATGCAGAAATGATGTGCTCCAAATCTTCAAAGACCCAAAGCTTTAAAGCAAGCTCCAGGCACAAGCTAACAATCCCAAAGCAAAATGGAAAGAATCGCATGAATGGGTTGGTTGCTTAGGTCAACATGTTATTTCTTGTAGCTCTAGAACAATACTGCATCTCTGCAAAAGGGAACTCATCATAGTCACCACGCCCACTTCAGAAACGAAAGGAAGCTCAGCCTGATGATGTGACAGTTCCCGCAAATGAAGCTCTTCCTAGAGAGGAGACCACATGGAACGGAGAAGACAAGTAGTCTTCTTCCTGGCAAATTTGGAGTCTCAGCTCTCAAACTATGTCCAGCCCTATCCTTATGCCCAAAATCTCTCTAAAATTTTCATACTAGCATAAATGAGGATAGTGAAATCCCATCTGATCAATTCAAAGGCGACTTGATCCAAAAGTTACTAAATCCCCAAGTACCATCTCCAATGCTACCCAATTCCTTGTGGGAAGAAGAGGCAGCTTTGTACTAGGAATTAGAAGACCAGCACTCTAGCTCTGCCTCTGCAGAGACAAAGAAAAAAGAAGTTCATGATTTATCCTTCGTCTTCTAAAAAATTGACAGAATTGCAATTGAACCCGAGCACAGCTGCACTTCTACCAAGAAATGATGCTCAGTGGGTGAGGTCTAGATATATACCAACTCACAGATGCTATATGGTCATAAATTTTCTGTTTACCTTTGAGGTATGTTCTTTATCTCCTCCTCATTATGTTTCCAAGACATATTTTTAGGGAAAGTACCACAAAAGAGAGACACTGTGGAATAAACTAATTGAGATGCTAAAAAGAACCAAACTGTCCCTTGGTTGTTGTTATCATCCTCAGAGAACCATTATGGCATGCATGGTTCAGGAAAAAGAGAATCATTCATCTTGTCTCTAACTGAGCCTCATTGAACAATAATCTTTCCCTCTCTGGGGAAAAACTTTCCTTCTATAAAGTAAGTGCGGGGCTACATGACCTCAAGAGCTCACTTAAGCTCTGATACTCTATGATCATACTGGGTCTGTGATTCTCCTCATAACCAACTCTGACCTTCTCACAGCTGTTCTCAAACTATTTCCTAATACACACATTTTGAGCAATGTCACAAATGTATATTTTTACGTTATAAAATTTGTTTAAAAAATTACCCCCAATCCCACTGTAGCCAGAAGCACTATTGCTACCCCTCCACACACACACACACACACACACACACACACACACACACACTGCCCATTCCACCTCTTACTATGAGTCCTTGGGCATCATGAGGGAAACCTAGGTATTAAGAACAGGTGATTTCTCCTTCTGCCATTCCCCTTTGCATTCCACATATCCTGTATGTCACAAGGAACCTAACTCATCCTCAAACAAGGCATTCACTTTCAACATTCCTTGACTTCCTCATTCTTGTTTTTCTGGTACCTTGAATTTCATGTCCTTCCCATGACATGTGCAGCCAAGTAAACTCAAATTCTCCCCGCTCCAAGAAGTCTGCCCTGATACTTCCCTAGAAAGGTATGAAGTATAATGCTGATATTCCTATTTTTGACTTTTCAACAATTTCAACATCTGGTGAGTCACATGATAACTTCAAGTAGCACAGGGAAGTGCTTCTTTGGTGTCCTTTTGAATTGTTTATGTGCCTGTCTCTTCTGTAAGACTAGAAATTACTCTAGAGCAAGGACATATTGATGCTGATCTTCGTATTTCCAATGCCTAATCCACAGTGGGATCTCAATAAATACTAGGAGTGAACAAATATGTAGAATTAAGCCAAATTTCCCAAATTAAAAAATGGATAAATAAGCACACAGAACTGAAGTTGGTAAATCTGAGAGCACAAAGTATTCCCTTGGAACAAGGAAGAAAATGCCCCATAAAATATATCTTTAATAGCTCAGACATTTTTTAAAGTTATAGAGCTCCTTTGGACCTCTCCCTCTGCAAATACTCCACATATATCATCATTTTCCCTTAGATCCATGAGTCAAAGCAGCCTAAAAAGGTGATTCAGAGGTGGGCTTGGGTAAGCATACAACACATGCTTAAATAATGAGAAATCATAGACCTACTAGCCTACTTTAACTATTCAGGTGACTCAACGGATTTTGTAATTTGCTTTGTATCAAAAATGGAAACATCAAAGTTGGGCATTAATAGTCTACATTTCTAGGACTTTCTGAGTACCTTTTAATTACAACACAACACAGTCTCCTGCAAGTATCATCTTCTGTTGGCACATATTTTTTTAATATTTTAAGTGTGTGATTATTGTTCTCACAGCATATAATTATGTTAACCAATAAATACTAACACATCTAATTCAGTTCCACCAGAGTGAAGATAATTCAGAAGAATGAGATAGCTCTCCCAATTAATCCCTGCTTTCCTAAATCAGAATAATAAAAAAAAAGTTAGAAAGGATCACTCTTTAATTTCTGAATGGAATAGGCATATTGAAAGTAGATTTTCTCCTAATCCTCAACTTCTTCTATCTAAGGGTTACCATTACTAGCTTTTTAAACCTTCTAAATGTTTTATTTTTTATGAGAAAGCCATACTTCAGCAATACTGTTACTCACATGACTGATTTCATTGAGTTGTCATTGGTAAAAAAAAAAAAAAAAAATCCTGGCATCCTCAACCTTGTTCTAGAACTTAAAACCAAACACACAAAAAAGTCAAGGTCCAGCTATGCCCACACTATAGTCACATGTCCTGCTGAGCCATGTCACTTACCTGCCACATCTTTGTTTCCTTAGCCACAAACTAAGCATACCCTCTGTGTCTCAGAGTTGAGGCATCTATATGTTAGTCAAGTGAGAACATATGTGAAAGTGCTTTACCATCAGTAAAGTACTGTCCAAATATCAGTGATTATGAGTTTGTGTGCACAGTATGATGGCTCAAACAAAAATGTAGCTGCTGAATAACCCATTAAAATGCAGTGATTTATGGGAGACATGCAGAGACATAGCCTTAAAGAAAGAAAGCTATATTAAGCAAAAACCTCTAAGCAGAACCTCCCCAGTATAAACTACAGTATAAGAATTTAGGAGATTAAAAAAAAAAAAAAAAAGACTAGAAAAAAGCCCCATTAAAAAAGGGTGGGTCAGTGTGGTGGGGCATAGAAGTATTTGAGCATAAGACAGGTGAGTCCAGCTGTAAAGTCAGTGGTCTTGCTCTCCTGAGAAACTGGGCTTGAGGTATGTGTTGGGTGGAATACGAAAAATGTTTAACATCAAACAATGGCCAGGAGCGATGAAGTAAGCAAGGCTTGTTGAAGAATAATTCTCAGACTTGGGCTCATCTTCCTGGATCTTGTGAAAGAATCCACTGTGAATACAGGAGCTGTTGTTCAAGAACCAGAGTGAGGCTCAGAGTGCCGTATGCACCGTCACATGGTCAAGCAAACATCACATGAGTCAAACAACACTGATGACAGTACCAGTCCCATGTCTGCACCTAGAGCTCTGCTCGCTGTCTTCTGAGGACTCAGAAGCCCTCGAGTAGTTCTGCCATTGCCTTCTCGAGACCCAAGAGAGACACGATGACCCACAGCAGTGGAAGATCAGCTTCTGCGGACACCGAGGAGCAGAGAAACAGCCAATCTCCAAAGTGAGCAAAGGAATGCATGGAAGAGCTACTGACAAGGCTCCGTTTGCACTTAGAATACAGATCCTAGTAGCTATCACTAACTCTGGTGAGATGGGGAGAACTATACATATTTCCAAAGTGTTGATGGGAGTATAAGCTATCCACAACCTTTGACAAGAAAACTGAAAGAAGTGGTCAAGCTCCTCAACGTAGAAATCCCCCCTGAGGAATCTGAGACAGGGAAGGAACTCCAAAGAAAAGGGACATGGATCTCAGAGCATTACTGACAACAGCCACCACCAAATAGAAGCCACCTCCAGAGCCAGCAGAAAGGGTTTCTTCACAGAAGAGGTAGCCCTCCCCTTAACTTGAACCTAGCCATGCTAAAGTATGTTTGTGCAGACTATACACATAAAACAAAACACCCCTCATAGGGAAAGCCAGAAAAAGTACAGGGCAATAGAATAAGAGCAGATTTAATTTTCACAACATTTTTGTATAACACTCTTGCGTTCCTTTAAAAAAAAATACTCGTAAATTCAATTGAAGAAGTTTCTGTCAACTAACATACGTTGATATTAAAAAAAAAAAAAAACAACAATGTAGAACACTGACTCTGAGAAGGTCAAAAACGAATGGAAGGGCAACAAGCCGCAGCCTGTTCTCTCAGGTCGCTGTGGACTCCGGTGGCCGGCAGTGTGGACATGATTACAGAAGGCTCTTACCTGTGGGGGTCGAGGCTTGTAGGGAGAGCTGCACTCAAGGTCTGCCAAGATACTGGTCAGCGAGTCTATCTCGGCATCCAGGCTAGAACGTCTCTCCTCAAGGGTCTTGCCTCCAGGATTTCCCTGTTGAAAGCAACAGAGACGTGTTACCCCCCCCCAAAAAAAAACATCTCCAGTGTCTAGTGATATCAGTCTGAGTGCAAATCTCTCAAGTTACAGTGTGGCTTGGTCCAAGCTTTTCTGCACTTCACTTATTTTAGCTTTTACAAAATCTGAAGTAGAATTATCCTGTTTTGACAAATAAGAAAACTGAAAGATATGAAGTGATTTGCCTAAAATCACACTCATTAGAGGCTTTTTTTTTTTTTTTACTAATTTACAAGTAAAAGGAAATAAATGTCTCCATCCCTCTGCTGAAGGAGCAGATCCAGCTGGGGAGATATTACAAGTTCTTTGTGTTCAGAAACCATCACATAGAATTGGAGCATTTGAGTTGCAGCAGGAAGGGGCACGGGCAGGAGACTGACGGTCTAGGAAGAGGAATCGGCAGGCTAAGTTGGGTATTAGATGTGTCTGTGAGAGAGACACAGTGCATTCCAAGCAATGCACCTTCAAAGTGCACTAGAATGGGTCTGCTCAGAGTTCTGGCCAAGGGGCTGCAGAGGAAGCATGTGGTGGCGGTCATCGATCATGAAGCTGGAGATCTATGGACTTCACCTGTCAATACCCCATGTTATCACAAGCACCGCCCTCCACCTGCACTCAGAAGCACAGAGGGTGAGTAGAGGGGAAGACACTGTCACAAGGGCATTCCCAGGGATCGTGAGCGGGCTTGGGGAATGGGTCCTGGCACAACATGGAAAGACGGGACATTGGTGTTTGGGAAGGCAACTGAGAACTGTGTGAATCTGATTCTCCTACGTGTATTTCCATAGCATCACTGCATAATATACTGGTAAGAGCGGGGGATTGGTTAAATTCTTCTCTGGGCCATAGTTTCCTCCCCCTCACCTGCCCTACCTAAGCCAGAGGGATGTTACAAGATTCAGATAAGAAAATGGATGGGAAAATACTTTGTAAATTGTAAAGTGCTATAATTATGATCATTTTCTTAAATAGCATTAATTATAGTAACCAGTAACTATAAATTAATATGAATAATATAGCTATTGTTAATTATTCTTCCTCTTAAAGGGAGCATCATTCATTAAGTGTCCCCTTGGGGTATCAGTAAAGAGACAGAATTTAATCAGGTCTTCAACATCTGTACTTAACTGCAGTAGAAAGTACATCAACTGTCCATGCTCTAAGTACTGATGGATATCTAACCACAGAGACTCAAAAGTCACAGAATCACCCTGAGCTATACAACGAAACAAGTAATTATAGTGCTTAACGAGCCTGTACATGTAAGGCTTCAGTTGGTATCCAGGCTCCTTATCCTCTCTTCCCACCAAATTGGGACTACTCCCCATTTTTCGTTTCTCCTATGAGGTTGACGTAATTCAGCAGGTCCCCGCCTAGTGCTGTGGGATTTTGCACGAAGAACCCCAGACCCTTGCTGCCCTGCCTGGCCTTCTGGTAAGAGCTCTGCTGCCATATTTCAATCCCCATCATAGATTAGAACAGGTTTCTTTCTCTCTGTTGCATCTCTATTTTATGCCTCAGTTCAAATAATGGAAGTCCTGCCACATCCTCCACTGGTGATCCTCTTGGTCCTCTCCTCTACAGAACCTGTAGATGCAGGAACTGTCCTGCTACTCTCAATACTTTATGTTAGATCCCAGACACAACTGTCTTACAACCAACTCACAGAATGGCACACACTTAGGAACATGTCTCCTTAACTTCCTATCATTGCAGCCTTACGATCACCTGCTCAAGGCCCACTCTGCTGGCGGGGGAGCTCGGAGGAGCCCTGAGAAGCATGCCTCAGATCTCCCCACCTAAGGGATGAAAGAAGAGAATACTTATCCTCAGGCTCCATTTCTCCACAGGTTTAGGGTTGCCATGGGTTATAAACCCCCGCACTCATGCCAAGAAGTAGAATGGTGGCAGAAAATCATCACGGCAGAAAGTGAGAGACAGGTATTGGAGCTGAGGCGGAGTGCTGCCAGGTCATACCCGTGCAGAGGTGGGCACCGGAGCTGTGGCTGGGGTGTGCAGGTGGGAAGAGAGGACAAGAGGCTGGATACCAATGGAGTCCAGTGACAGTGTCTTTTCGCTCACTAACAGCTATAAAACCCCCATGAGTTAGCCATCCATAGAATATTATTTTCTGTAAGATATTTATTTTCATTCATTCAATAAAAATGTATGTGACAAAAGCTCACCAAACCACAACTGGGGCTTACTATAACTTGGAAAATCATAATTCTTCGCGCCACTAGCAGAATTACAGGGTGATGACATCCCCATTGCAAAGATGTAAGAATAGACTTTAAAGCAGAGCCCAGAACCAAAGTGTATAGCATGGAAGGCTATTTCTAAGAGTCTGACTTGAAATGGGTGACGTTTTTGCCCACACACTGCTTATCCACGAACTACAGGTAATAGACAAGGAGGGACAGTATTGAGTTATGAAAGAGTATTCACTTGTATTTATTCATTCTTTATACCCAAAGGTCTTTATCTAAAAAAAATTAAATTCACAGGAAAGGTACCCACATACCTTTCCCCCAGATTTATCAATAGCCAACACTCTGTCACAAGGCCAACACTCTGCCATACTTACTTGCTCTCGCACTCTCTCTCTTGTAACAAATACATTTATTTGTTCATTTGTTATTGTAGCTAAACCATTTGAAAGAAGTTGCAGAAACTTCCCCTCCATATACTTCAGCTTACATCTCCTAAGAACTCCTTGTACCATGATCATACCTGGACGTGTAACACAGGTATGGAATTTTTTTTTTTTTTTAAGTAGATTCCATGCTGAGCCCAACATGGGACTTAAATTCACGACCCTGAGATCAAAACCTGAGCTGAGATCAAGAGCTGGACGCTCAACTGACTGAGCCACTCAGGTGCCCGTGGGTGTGGAATTTTCTAATCTGCACACATGCTCACATTCACCAGCAATCTCAGTAATGCCCTTTTATTTATTGTTATTACTTTCCATCCAGAATCCAGTCAAAGATCACAGGTTGAGATGACATGTCTTTTAGTCTCACCCTTCTGCGCCCCCTGCCAATTTTTGTCTTCCATGACAAAAGAATTCAGGCCAGGTATCTTAGAAAAAGTTCAACAATCTTGCTTTGTCTGATGATTAGAGTTGGATTAAAACAAGCTGGACAAGAATATTATGTGCATGATGCTGTGTCCTTCCCACCGCATCACATCAGGAAGCTCAGGATGACAGTTTGGCTTGGTTTAGTGATATCAAATTTGATGACTTGATTAAGGTGGGGTCCACCAGATTTCTTCACTGTAAAAGTTGCTCTCTTCCCTTTTAAATCAATAAATTATCTGTGAGGTGACACTTTAAAACTCTGCTATTCTGCTCATCAAAACCTTTCCCCCAAAGGTTTTAGCATCCATAGATGGTCCTTGCCTGGACTGATTACTGCATTAGTGGCTGCAAAATGGGGAAAATGTGCATTATTAATGAATGGAAATAAGTGCATTCTGCTTAGCATAATAACAAGTTATTTGTTAAGTATTCATTTCCATTTTGAGGTAGGGGAACAAGACAAACTGCAAAGTCCTCTGCTATGAAAAAACATCAGGAACTGCCTGATCAAATCAACATTGTTAAAAACAGAGTTCCTAATCAGGCTGTTAAGAGAAACAAAGGATCAAGGGCAATGGTCTAGTTAATTAAGAACCACTGTCTGCCCTAGGAAGTTTACTTCCTAGAATTAGAGCCCATGTCCAGTATCACACTCAAACCATGCATGGGCCTGACCTCATCCTCAGCAATGTCCAGAATCTTTGAGGTGGCCAAGCAATCACAATGACACATCACAGAAGGGGGATTTGAAGAGCTAAGATTTTTATGTGACTGCTCAAAAGCACACCTGAGAAAGAAACCAAATCATCAGAGAGAAAACTTGATGTTAGAGGTACTAAATCTATGATATTTAAACCATGCTTCCCAAAGCTCAGGGAACTTGAGCAGACCCCATGTGTAACACCAAGGGAATCCCAATAGGACCTAAGCTTGGGCTTCCTTTTGTGATTCCTTGGAAAAAAACATTTCCCAGATAGCTTAGAAATATAAAACTATCTCATCTCAGGAAACCCTAGAAGGCTAGGGACACAAACCAGTACATTCTTTCACATGCAATTTTGATTTTCTTTTCAGTGGAATTAAGTATTAATAATACAGCATGGATTTCACTTAATTTATTTTCTTTTACGGTCAGTGAAGTTCATTATTCCCTTATTTCTAAGGTTAATGAAAAAACAAACACGGCCGGTGATAACAAAAGGGATACAAAAAAAGCCATACGGTCTATAAACAACAAAACTAAGTATCTATCATTGATCATCTCTATCTTTAGCGAAGCCGAGAATATGATCAATGAATTTCTTTGTGATCATTTTGATTAAATCCCCCCGCCACACAAAGAGTAACAGCAAAGCCTCTGGAGTCAGCCTTGTAGGTGTTAGACATGTGCAGCTGCCATCTTCTAGTTTGGTGACATTAAGCAGTCTACCTAAGCTCTCTGGGCTTCAGTTCCTCATGCTGCTGTTCTAAGGATTAAATGAGTTCCTATGTGCCAACTACTGCTCACATCTTAAGTATTCAATAAACATTAGCTACTCAACTATTACCTTGACCACAGTCTCAAAATAAATGCTTTGGCTGACACAGTCCTAGTGAGTATGTAAGTTTTAAAAGTATTTTGATTCAAAGTAAACCCAGCTGCTGGAGCTTCCGTTAGACGAGGCTCCTGCGCTTCTTAACCCATGATGGTGCTAGGAATGAACTGTAAAGAACCCAATTCTAGATCAGGGGTTCTCAAACTGTGGTCTGTTGTAGAACCACTTGGAGAGCTTGTTGAAACACAGATTCCTGGATCCAACCCCCAGTGTTCTGGATTCTGTGTATCTTCAGTGAGGCCCAAGAATTTACATTTCTAACAAGTTCTGAATGGATGCCGACATGTAGGTCTAAGGACTACACTTTGAGAGCCACTGCTCTAAGTAGATTTCTAACACAATGAACACTTAAAAGGGTAATTCTGTGGCGGGGGGGGGGGGGCTTGAAAATACCAAGAGGCAATCCAAATAATGGGTAAGAAAGATCTGGATAAAAATAAAATGGAAACAGTAACACTGCTTCTTACCATCCCCCATGCTATATAATAATGCAAGTCCCCTTATCACGCTGATTCTGATAATGTTGAGTCGACAGGCAGCATACAGTAGTGAAAATTACAGAAAATATGACCTATTTTATCTAATAAAAATGTCACTTTATTGAAGAGACCCAAAATGCTGGAAGAGGGGGAAAGAAATGCTTCAATTCATGGCTGTGTACTCTCCTTCCCACTCATTTAGCTGAAAGGCTTACTTTCTGAAACCCATCCACCTTATCAAATGTATTCTCCTCCAAGAAGACATTACTAATAACCTAATGACTTGATAACTGGCTCTCCTTTGTCTAATTCTGTGTGATAGCCAATAGTCATAGGGTAACTCTCACCCATTGGTTTGTGCAAATGGCTCTCCCATGCTCTCCCATGCTGCTCTATGAAAGGTTCGTGCTAAGTAGCATGCGGGCTTGATCCCTAACCTCAAGGAGTTTATAGTCTACTGGATAATGTTACTTTCATATCTGCCTAGTAATATCAAATGCACTATGTTCTTTGAGACCCTTTGTAAAATCATATGGAAGAGACAAGAGATTTAAAAACAAAAGCAATCCCCTTCCCTAAGAAGCTTATTATCCAGTGGCTATTCAACTTTTCTAATGTGCTAAACTAGTCTAAAACTCCAGTCTCTTTAGCATCTAAAAAGATTCATCTGCCCCAAAGTTAAGGGCAGTGGTGAGAAGTGCCACAAAAAGCTATCTTTGGGGCAAACTCTGTTGCATTCAAAATACAGACAACATTTTTATGATTCAAAAGAAAATAACAGCTGGGCAATGGGGAACATGGCATTGAAGAAACAGAAAGCGGGGTAACAATAGGAGACAATGAGAGTTTTCCATGGGTCTCGTATACCTGAAGCAAAAACATCAAGAAAAAACCTAAACGCTAGACCCGATCCATACCTCCATTTTTTTCCTTCACATTCCATATCATCTCATACTTTTCAGTACAAACATACCCAAAGTTGATAATGTTTGGCCAACCCACATCCCTTTAAAGGAAACAGTCCTGCCACTATCCCTTGGTGCCAAAAGATCCATATTCTGGATCATGTAACTCCACTTCAAAACACTGTGACCCACAGAAGCAAGGCTGGTCACCTGACCAAAAGTCCATGGACAGGCTGGTGAACCTAACCTTTGGCCAATGACAAAAAGATGAGCAAGGCTAATAAACCTCCTTCCCTTCTAAATTTGAACGAAGACACATGTCACAAAACCACCATGAGGATGAACTGTGGTCATGATAAGCCAAGAAGATCATGGTCATGGCTACTTACTAATAGTCAAAACACACAGGGAGTTAAGAAGCCAATTACTAGGGGCAGGTGGGGAATAAGGGACATGCCAATAATGGAGAGGCAGAGGATCAAAGAGGGAGGAGTGGGAGGGAGGGAGGAGGAATGAAAAGCAAAGAGAGATGGCCCTAGCCCTGAGCCTTCTGCTGCCAGATCCCACCCACAGGGATTCTTGAGATAAACTCCTATACATGGAGATACTCTGTGGGGTCTCCATTCTCCTGTCAGCCCGACTGAGGCAGCCAGCCCAAGACCCACTCACTCAAAGGACGACAGCGGGAAGCCAGGTCTACCTGTGACACCATAAGGGCTGATTTTCCCTTCCTAAAACTCAACTTTTTCCTCTATAAAATGAGGGGCATGAGCCTTCCAGGTCCTCTTTTACTTTTTTTCAATTCTCTCATTGGGTCTATAATGACATTTCACAACTGGCCCGTCATGATCGTTGTTGCCCACTTGCAACCAGATCTAAACCCACCCGACACAGGCCACTTCAGAGTTTAAGCTAACTCAGTAAGTAAGAGCAGGGGCATGGTAAAGTGGTCTCTGCCCGAGTACACACGAACAGCCTCATTTCTCACGGCTCTATGCATGTAAGAAAGCAAAAACAACAAAATACCAAAAAAATGTACTTTTCACTGTATTTACTTACTCATTGAATTATTGCTACTGAATTCTACTCTCATGAAATAAAAATAATATTCTTAAAGTAGCTCCTTACAATTAAAATAAAGATCAATTTGCATGAGAATAGCTATATAATCACATGGAAAAATATATTATCTATCCATCAATAAAATGCAAATCGTAATAACCACAATCAGATTATTTGACAGTAAAATAAACACTTGCCACATCTTTTTAAAGCAGATGAACCCTCTGCTGAAGATGAAATTATACACAGAACCCCATCACTTACGCAGATAAAAACAGAGCAGCTCTGGCTCAAGTACAGCAGGGGAAGTCTGGGGTTCCACCCAGGGGGGCCTCCCCATTGCCTCCAGTAATGCCCCTGAAGCACTGCTACACAAGATAGTTGAAAAATCACTGCGGCAGATGTTCTAGGCAAGCTACAAATGAATGAACCGGATCCTTAAGAGCCACCTTGCCAGTCAGCCTACAGACACAGTTTAGCAAACACGATACCGAGCTGCCTTTTCTACACTCTGTGTGTGTGTGTGTGTGTGTGTGTGTGTGTGTGTGTAAAAAGGAGGCACAGGCATACCTCAGATATTGGGGGTTTGGTTCCAGACCACCACAATAAAGCAAATAGCACAATAAAGCAAGCCAAAAGAAGTTTTTGGTTTCCCAGTGCATACAAGAGTCGCATTTACACTGTATTATAGTCTATTAAGTGTGCAATAGCATTGTCTAAAAAGAAACCAGTGTATACACCTTAACTAAAAAATACTTAGTTGTTAAAAAAATGCTAACCATCATCTGAGCTTTCAGCAAGTCAGTCTCTTTTAGCTGGCGGAGGGTGGGAGGGTCGTGTTCCATGCTGCTGGCTGCTCAGGGCGGTGGTGCACATGAAGGCGGGGGGCCGCTGGTGATGTCTTAAAATCAGGTAACAACAGAGTTGACTGCGTTGATAGAATCTTCTCTTCATGAACTATATCTCCGTAGCAGGTGATGCTGTTTGATAGCATTTTACCCACAGAACTTCTTTCAGAACTGGAGGTCAATCCTCTCAATCCCCACTGCTGCTTTATCAACTAAGTATATGTAATATTCTAAATCCCTTGTTGTCATTTCAACAGTCTTCACTGCATCTTCACCAGGAGTGGATTCCGTCTCAAGCAACCATTTTCTTCACTCCTCCATGAGAAGCAACTCCTCATGCATTCAAGTTTATCGTGAGATCCCAGCAATTCAGTCCCATCTTCGGGCTCTTCTTGTCATTCAGTTCTCTTGTGGTTTCCCCCACACCTGCAGTTTCTCCACTGAAGTCTCGAACCCCTCCAAGTCATCCATGAGTGCTGGAATCAACTTCTTCCAAATTTCTTACTGATGTTGATATTTCGAGCTCTTCCTGTGAATCACAAATGTACTTATAGGCATCTAGAACGGTGAATCCTTTCCAGAAGGTTTTCAATTAACTCTGCCCAAAGGAATTACCGCCTATGGTAGCTGTAGCCCCAGGAAATGTTTTCTCTTAAACAATAAGTTGGAAAGTTGAAATTACTCCTTGATCCATGGGCTACAGTATAGGTGTTATGTTAACAGGCATGAAAACATTAAACTCATTGTCCATTTCCATCAGAGCTCTTGGGTGACCAGGTGCATTGTCAGTGAGCAGTCACATTTTGAAAGGAGTCTTTTTTTTTTTTTTTTTAAAGATTTTATTTATTTATTTGAGAGAGAGAGAATGAGAGAGAGAGAGCACATGAGAGGGGGGAGGGTCAGAGGGAGAAGCAGACTCCCTGCCGAGCAGGGAGCCCGATGCGGGACTCGATCCAGGGACTCCAGGATCATGACCTGAGCCGAAGGCAGTCGCTTAACCAACTGAGCCACCCAGGCGCCCGAAAGGAGTCTTTTTTTTTTTTTTTTTCCCCACCTGGGCAGTAAGTCTCAATGGTGCGCTTAAAATGTTCAGTAAACCATGTTGTAAACAGATGTACTACCATCCAGGCTTTGTTGTTCCATTTATAGAGCATAAGCAGAGTAGATTTTGCATAATTCTTAAGGGCCCTACCATTTTCAAAATGGTAAGTGAGCACTGGCTTCAGTTTAAAGTCACCAGCTGCATTTGCTCCTAACAAGAGAGTCAGCTTTTGAAGTTTTGAAGCCAGGCATTGACTCCTCTCTAGCTATGAAAGTTCTGGATGGCATCTTCTCCCTAAAGAAGGCTGTTTTGTCAACACTGAGAATCTATTGTAAAGTGTAGCCACCTTCATGAATTATCTAAGCTAGATCTTCTGGATAACCTGCTGTGGTCTGCATCAGCATTTGGTGCTTCACCTTGTATTTTTATGTTCTGGAAATGGCTTCTTTCCTTAAATCTCATGATCCAACCACTGCTACCTTCAACCTTTTCTTCTGCAGCTTCCTTATCTCTCTCAGCCTTCACAGAACTGAATGAAGTTGGGGCTTTGCTCTGGATGAGGCCTTGGCTTAAGGGAATGTTGTGGCTGGTTTGATCTTCTAACCAGACCATTGAATTTTTCTCCACATCAGCCATAAGCCTGTTTTGCTTTCTTATCATTCACATTTTCACTGGAGTAGCACTCTTAATTTTATTCGAGAATTTTATTGTGCTTCACTTTATTGCATTCACAACTTGGCTAACTGGTACAAGAGGCCTAGCTCTCAGCCTAGCTTGGCTTTCAACATGCCTTCCTCATTAAGCTTAATCATTTCTAGCTTTTGGTTTAAGATGGAAGACGTGCAACATTTCCTTTCACCTGAACAGTTAGAGGTCATTGTAGGCTTGCTAACTGGACTAATTTCAATATTATTGAGTCTCAGGGAATAAGGAGGCCCAAGGAGAGGGAGAGAGACGGGGGGACGATCAGTCTGTGGAGCAGTCAGAATACACACATGTATGAATTAAGTCTGTCATCTTCTATGAGCGTGGTTCATGGTACCCCAAAATAACAGGGGCATCAAAGATCACCAGTCGCAGATCACCGTAACAAATATAATAATAATGAAAAATTTGAAATACTGCGGAAGTACCAAAATGTGACAGACACACGGAGTGACCCAACACTGGCAGGAAAATGGCACCAGCTAATGTACTCAATGCATAGTTACCACAAACCTTTAATTTGTAAACAAAAACAAAAACAAAAACCCAACCAATATCTGTAAAGGACCAGGTAGGCTGTACATCCCATTGAAATATTTATAAAGGTATCCATAAAGGCATCTGGGACCATGAAAACTTTCCCAGAAATGCTTTGCATAATACAATTAATAAAAAATAATACAAGTTTTAAAAGGCAGAGAAAAAAGAAACAGTTTGATTTTCCATTAAGGAAACATTAATTTGAGGTGTGGCTGGGGAGAACAAAAAATCATTTGAACCTGTGAATTAAATAGACAGACTAAAATATTGTTGGTCCTCACCGTGGAAAATATGCAGTAGAAAACAGGCCATGCCAGATATTTTTGTTATTGATTTTACTTTAAAACCTTACGGAAGATGGTTTTCTTCTTTTGCATTTTGATACTATGGGATCAATGAGTTAAGGCACGATAAATATCAGAAGCCACATTCTCACATTCCTCCATCACATAATAGAATTAACCAAAAGCAAATGTGTGAATACTTAGAAATTTGATGTTAACATTATCTATTGGCTCATCATCCTCCAACCTTTTTCCTTGAATCCTTTCATGACCCCTCAAAACCAAGGAAAGTATTCAGTTCCCACGTGAAGCATTCCATGTCAGATAGCCAGAGCGATAACACAAAGGGGCATGCCATCCAAGTGGAGAAGGAGTGAAACATTCTCTTACACATTTGTGGTTCTGATTCTATGTGCTAAGCACCATCAATCATGACTTGCGGATAAAGGATGTATGGGCAAAGTGTGAATAGATTATAGATGATTAGCATGAAAAAGGTAACTCAGGCTTATGAAATATTAGAACTGGAAGGGAGATTTGAGGAGCTATTCCAACATTTTCATTTAAATATAATAAAAGTGCCCCCAAAGAAGTGATTTAGGTGTCTCCGATAATAATTTAGTGAAGGGGCTGAAACAGGACTAGAATCTGAACATCCTATACTGGGAAACATCTTCTCCAGGCAATAGCTCATACAGTAGTTCAACTGTTGTTCTTAAGAGCCTACAATATAAGGAGAAAGTTACTCTTGTCCCATCTTCCAGATGAGGAAACTTTACAGAAGACGGGAGCAGAGGCACACCCCAAGGATTTGCAGTTCACTGTTGGGACAAGATCAAGAAAATGAGGGAAGAAGAGTCATCCTCAAGCCAGTTCAGAATAAAATACTGACACACGGGTGCAAATCAGAGCTACAGAAATTCCTAGAAGAGAGATGCCAGAATGGGTGGAGACACTTACATTCACAGACATTGGAGACAGGAAGAATCTTGGCTAGCATCTATTACAATGCCATGTTGTACCAAAAAAGGAAACAAAGGACCAGAGAGCTTAAGTGAATTGCTGTTGGTCAAAGAGCCAAGTGATAATGATGGGACAGGGTGACCTGAATAGTCAATGCTCCCTGGTCCCAGTCCTCCCACTCAAAACTCAAAACTATCAAGTAAAAGAAGACAGTATTAACAATGTTCTCCTATGAAACTTACAACTTCTGCTAATGTCAGATGATGACTGAATATTTAGGCCCAGCAAAGTGATCTTGATTACCTACCCAGAACAACCACAGATTTCTCTTTTGTGAACAGGGAGGCAGATGTGTGGGCAAGGAGAGTAGAGAAGCAGTAAACTAGGCATTCCATCCTGGTTCTGCCATAATTCAGTCTGGTGACCCTGGGCCAATCACTTTTTCCTTCTAACCTTATGTTGGCTCACCAGCAAGATGATGGGTTTAAACGTGATCTTCGTGGTTTCTTCTGATTCAAAAGTTCTGTTACTCCAACACTGTTGCGTAAGTGCCACCTACCTAACATTATAAGGAATTTTAAGTTATTCATCGTTGTTGATATATTTTTTCTCACTTACAGCCACTTACTGGAACCAAATTACTCTGTTTCTATTTAGTTTAAGTGTACTTTGATAGTTGAAAATACAGAAGATACAGAGCAGCTACTAACAAGACACAATTTGAAACACCCATTTCAAAAGTAGGGTCATGGATAGCAACTTTATAAAGGAAGCTGACTTCGGTTACATTGTTTGGAGAGCCAGCAGTTGATCCATGGAAATGGAAAAAAGAGAGGGGAGGGTGGGAATGTCCTAGCAAGCAGGCAGGAGAGGACAAGACAAAACACACATTACCTCTTACCTCAGAGGCTAAAAATGGGTAAGATATGGACAGGGAGGTTTACCTAAAATGTTAGGAATCATATTTGCTAATAATAAAGGATGCATCCTCTCCCTAATCATTGTCACAAATCTGTTCATCATTTTATCTTGGTCAGACGTGCTGTTCAAAGATGGTTCTGGGAAATGGCCTATGATCTAGTAGCACCACTAGTCCTAGTGGCCACTCCATCCATTGTGCACAGCCTGGGATGCCATGACCTCTGGGAACATGAGGAAAAGAAATCATAGCTCCCTCTGCACTGTCATCATCAACGGAGAAGTGCCTGAGTTTAAGAAAAACACTTGCATAAATATTTCTCATTGCATTGGTCAGGCAGTTTCCTGTTTGTGGAAAAAAAAAAAAACCCCTAGAGATTGGTAGATAGGATTCCTGTTTTACAAAAAAGGACACCACAGGTCAGAAGAGTTTTCTAAGCCATTTGGGTAGAAAATGGAAGAATTAGAATTTGGGACTTAAACATTTCACTCCAAAGCTCAAGCTCTGGCACCTTCCAAGACACCAGGCTGGAAATGCAAATGAGACCGGTCTTCCCTTCAAGCATCAAACTGTGATTATCCTATCAGGTTACTGTGAATTAGGTCACGGATGTAACTACAGTTAAAAAGTCAAGCTCCAATCATCTCTTTCCACCTTCCATTTCCCCATATAGTAGAGTTTTCAGTCATTTTTCCAGAAATATTTACAAATATTCAGGCCCCATTGATATGAAGGACAGGAATTTAAACAAAAAACAAACAAACAAAAAGGACATCAATGGCTCTGTCCTCGGAGTGCTTACAGTTCCATTAGAAAGGTTTGCTTATCCACAAATAACTGTATCACGGAGCTGAATAATTCAGCAGGCAGGTGAGTATTAAAGTATATGAAATGCAAGATGCTAGAGCACAAAAATAGAGAAATCAGAAAAGGCTAAATGGACTCAGGAAGAACTGAGAAGATCTTGAATGGAGAAAAGATCCTAAAGATATTTACCACAAGAGCATAAAGACATCAGAGGAGTACTGGGCATGTACCAGGACTTGGCAAATACAAATGTTCTTTTAGGTAAAAATAAAAGTAGATCAGACTCAAAGGATCGGCTGTGGTCAGAAAATGCAAGTGTACCAGCTCTGCAAGGAGGGAGCTTGCCCCGCATGCAGGGTAGAGACCTCCGCAGGGTAAGCATGTCCCCGTGACGAAGGAGAAGGTGGGCAGGAGTGGCTGTATCTAGGGATGCAGTGTTGATGTGGGAACAAACACATGGTATGAATCACATATATTTTAGGCGGTGCATAGACAACTTATATTAACGATGCTCCTAGCAGGAATTCCTATTTTTATAAAAAAGTTTGCCATTGATAAAAAAGTAAGTACAGGACTATATCAGGAAGCTGTTGATTTCCCCTTAATCAAGAATGAATGTGAGTCCACAAGACAGCACACATGTGTGTCTCAGCCCTCAGGAATACAAGTTAACCGAGCTCTATGCAAAGGCGGACTTCCCTATACAGAAAACAGGAAGGACATGAAGTTAAGGAGCGATGCTGTCCCAAGCCTCACCATTCTCATCTCCACTTTAAAAGCCTTTCTTGACTCCAGAATTCTGCTCATGCCTCCCCTCAGGCTTTCCCGAGACATGTTTCCTTTTTCACAGAAGAATCAAGCAATGATCAAACAGATACCACATATTTACCAACAGTGCGGTACCCAGACTTCATTACAGAACCAGGACAAATAACCAAGGACTAAGGAAAATCAGGATTGGCTGTCCCTGCCTTTCCCTCCCTGCTCTCCCCTATTCCAGTGTGAGCTGTTTTCTTTATGATATATTCCACTTAAATCAATTTGGGGGTTCTCTTCCCATCAAAGTGGAACCCGGGCCCTCACCTGGATTTAAATCAAAAGGACTGAAAGTCGTGAATGTTTTTGAGCAAGTCACATCCCCTCCTACAAAACAGGGGAATAATAATACAAACCTCACAGGGACATTCTGAAAACCCTGTGGGATAAGGTCCCAGGAATGGCATGCCCAGCAGAATGGCAAATGGACAGTAGGTCTTCTATAAACACCAGCTAGTCATGTGTTCTGTAAGTTAGAACATTACAGGATTATACTAGGTGAGTTCTAGGAGACTCTACAGATACTCTCAGAGTGAGGCTAGATTTTGGGGGCTGATGATGGATCTCATAAGAAGAAAAAGGCTGGGGTTTTGAAGGGAAGCTGAGCCTCCTCTGAGGACAAGAGCATTTCAGATACCCATTCAAAGGAAAAATTCTTAGTCCCCTTCCCACATTTACCAAAGCAGAACCTTGGGGAGCGGGGCCTAGCAGTCTGCATTTGACAAGCCTTTCGTCCCTCCCCCAATTCTTTTTCACATTAAATTTGAAATCTGCTGGCCTAGAATTTGGTTGCCTGGTGCTAATGCAGTGCTAACAATAACTGGAACAATTTAATTAAAATCCCACAACTCTGAACGCACTGAAGGAGAATTCTTTACTAATGTATTCTAACCCAGTTCCCGGGGACAGGGAAAATGCTTGTCTCTCTTCCGACAGCACTCTGTTCTCACCCACAGTGCCAACCGAGCAAACACAATCTCCTTCACTTCTCTTCATTTGTAGAAATGGCAACAGCACTTACCACCTCGAAGGGGTGCTATGAGTTCCCATTTATTGGTGTTTATAAAGTCTTCTGAGTGTTCTGATAAATCAACTATAAGTTGGCATTATTCATAGCACCCTGTTGGAGCTTAATACATATTCAATTAAAAAACAATGACAACAATACAGCAATATCCACAATTAGCATTAATTACAGCGCTGTATTCTTCTCACCCTGCTGCCACAATTTGATCTAGGCAGAGCTGTTTACGTCTAGAGACGGCACAGACCCTCTCATTAATGAGGGCAATCTTTGCTCAGTGGCATCCGCATTTCCTCCAGTAAAGCTCACTTGCCTCAGAGCACCGATTTTTCAGAGGATCCTCCTCTTTGGCAAACACTAGGACAGGAGGCAAATCTCTGTCCCCTGAAGAAAGGCAGGATGCTGCAAGCCTCTGGGACCACTCCGTTTCCCATACCCCCGCCATATGGCTCTGGACTCCAGCTCCCCTTCGCCAGGGTGCCCCAGTTCAGGCCCTCACCGGCCTCATCAGACTCTTGCAGTCAACTCCAAGCCATTCTACCCTTGACACTTCCCACAAGTCAAGTCCTGCTATCCTGTAGAAATCCATCTGATTGGAGATCAGGTCACTTCACTCTCTTTCATAAGGTTATCATTCCCTAATATAGCCTCGGATTGGGAAAAAGCCCCCCAGTCTGTCATCTAAACTGAAAGAGAAGTAATCCATCTAGTTGAATTAGGGGAGTGGCTGTAAGACCATCAGGGAATGTTTACCAAAGACAGAGCAGGGAGAGAGACAGAGAGACAGAGAGAGACACTCAGGCAGAAGGACTAGCTAAAGCAAGGGCTATAAAGCTGTGTCTCTATGCAGTTCAGGGTTCAACTTTCTCCAGGGGACCATATTTGGTAGCCAGCCAAGCCAGCCAGTGATCAAGAAGGAGTGTCACCATTCCATCCGGTGCCTTCCCTGTTCTGTCTCTCACACGCACAACACAGCACATCTTGCTCCAGGAGGTTTTGCTGACTCCTGTCTCCAGCTCTGCATGAGCCTTTGACATGCATAGTTGAGGTTGAGGAATCTGTGCCTAGCAGGTTTGAGGTTTCATCAAGAGAAAAAGAAGGAACTTCGGTGATTTCACTGAGTAACTATTTTCACGACAAAAAATTCCCATATTTATTTTTCCCCCTTTTGAAATGGCACTGAGGAAACACAAGCCAGACGGCCATGAACAGGGGCTGTACTTTCCAAACAGTAGCAAGGACTAAAAATAGAAAAGCTTGATTTGCTC
The DNA here is from genome assembly GCF_964656455.1 of Halichoerus grypus. Classification (NCBI taxonomy): domain Eukaryota; kingdom Metazoa; phylum Chordata; class Mammalia; order Carnivora; family Phocidae; genus Halichoerus; species Halichoerus grypus. The sequence continues at coordinate 77,547,033 of NC_135712.1, forward strand.
AAGATGTATAGAACTTCCTCTCCCACTTCCTTTCCCCACCACCCTGAGCCAGTACACTGAAGTGGTATGAGTCGAACAGTTTTGTTTACAATAGCATCAAGAGCATCAAAAGAGTGATAAGCCCATGTATGGTGCATATTCCATAGATGTTTCCAGAAAACTCCTATTGCCAAGACAAAGAATGAATCAATCAATCAATCAATCAATCCACAAACATCAACCAGATATCCCTCAGTGAGATACAGACTTAGGTGATAGAGGAATATGAAGGGTAACCCAGCCTTCAGACCATTTCTAAAAGGGGAATGAACAAGAGGATAATTGAATGAGGTTAAGCCTTTGAGTCCAGAACCCTCCAGCTGGGGTTGGGGCCAGATCTCATACTAACTGTGTCACTTTGGGTGGTTCACTTAAAAAAGCTAGCCCTGCCCTCATTTCCTCTTCACAAGAAAGACGGGCTGGATTAGGACCCTTTCAAATCTGGGTCTCTATGATTTGTGATGTTCAATAATTTCTACAGGTCTCTTCCATCTCATATTTTAATTCTGGCTTTATAATATATAGTTTGGAGGTAATATTAATGTACATGATATAATTACATCAGTCCACAAAGAGACATATATTAAATGTCAGGAAAATGAAATATCATTAACTGATTCATTGTAGCCATGATTACAAAATAGATACCCCTGGATACTCTCTACTCCTTATCTTAATTAATCCTCAAAATAACTTTCTAAGAATGTGTCATGATTCCCATTTTGCATGTGAAGAAGGGTCATGCAACTGGTAAGCAACAGAGCACAGCTTCCTGGCACTAAACCCTGGGATCATGTCACGACACCACATTACCCAGTCAACAGAGTCTGAGAAAACAGAAGAGAGGGACTGGGGTGAGCTGGTGGCATCAGAAGCTACAGGGAAGAAAGTCAGGTTTGAATTTGGCTTTCAAAATGGGAAGGATTTCTGATCAGGTGAGAAATGAGGATGTTTCAGGCAGCAAGATGACACAAGGAAAATTAACTCAGCATGGGAAGCTGACAATGAGGACATCAGTCTAACAAGAACAAAGACTGGGAAGAGCACAGTGGGAGATGAGGTGTGCTTTAAAGGGTGAGGGAGGTCATGGAATACTCTGAAAATCAACTAAGAAAAGAAATTTAATGTGGCAAACAATAAAAATCCAAAGGAAGAAAAATAACATTTTTTGAAGACTAATTGGTTAGGGATACGCAGCTGGACTAGAAAAACAACAACAAAAACCCAAAAAATAAAATAAAAAAAGAATCAAAGCAATGAGTCTATTGTGTTTCAGAGAAGGAAGAAACTGGGATAATGAATAGGAAAATAAAGAGATGAGATCAAACCTGAGAGTTTTTTTGAACCAAAAAATATGAGATGTTGGTAAGAGATAATATTAAAAAAGTAAGACATACCGGCAATGACCAGAGTTTCGAATTTGGAAGAATAGAAAATATGGTGCTACTTCTAACAGAGTGGAAGCCTTGGTGTAAGATGATGAGTAGCTCTGGGACATACTGAATGTGGAGAGACAGAAGGTTTTCCTGTGGAAAGACTCTATGATAAATGGCACAGCAGTTGCCTAAGGAAAAAAGTCATAACCAGTTCAAGTCATTAAATAAACAGAGATCAAAGTTGACTCTATCAGAGTTATGACTTCTATTGAGAGAAGACAGAATGTCAACAGGGAGAACACTGAGTGGGCACCTAAATTTAGGGGGAGATGAAAAAAGAAGGGGGATCTGGTACAGGAGAGAGAAAAGGAATTGTCGCAGATCCAGCAGGGGAACTCAGAGAGTTCTGTTTTGTGAAAATTGAAGGAGGAAGTGAGGAGGCTCGAGTCAAGTGTTACCTGCCTGAGAGAGGTAGAAGATGTCAGAAAAGGAACAGTCACTGGGGGCTCAGAGGACGTGGCAAACATGGACAAGGGCCATTTCAATAGAGTTGAAATTACTTCAGTTGATCCTAAGACTATGGCTTAAGTCCCAGTTTACAGAGAGAAACATGGCAGGCTGGGAGGGAAGGCTAGGAGAGACTCTTATTTAATGAATCTGTAACTCTATGAAAATACCTCTCTGTAGTTGCCATGGCCCAAAACTGGTCTCTATCCCCAATGGGTCAGGAAAGAATTACTAAAGTGACACTGTACGACTCTCAAGGAGCGAAAAGGAAATGAAATCAATCCTCCAGGCACATTTCCACCTACAAAATGGCTTGACATAAAATGATCATAAAAATGATGAAGTCTCCTGAATGTGCATCGTGAAAGACTCTTCTGGTGGCCATGTTTTTTATTTACTTGTTTGATCATCTCTTCGTGGACTACCTAAGCCTGAGCCAGCCAGGTACTCTATGAAGCTCTGGGACAGGTCCTCCGAAGTCTTTAGTGCTCATGCAGTCAGCGAGGGCTGCCCCAGCGATAGTTGGCCCTTCTCCTCTCAATACTCTCAAGACATCAGCTACAACACTGAAAGACCATGCAGTAATTTATTGCTCTTAATGTGGGGGTGATATAATTGCTAATAGAAAGAATGAATGCTCAAGGATGTTGAAACAATATTACCAAAAAAAAAAAAAAAGTACTTTTAAGGTAAATCCTTTACTTGCTGTTTTACAAAGTGCTATCAAGTTTTTCTATAGTCATTTAAAAACAAAACAAAACAAAAACAGAAGACAGGAAGCATCATACTAGTTTATGGCTAAAGAAACTGAGATTTGGTTCTTAGGAATGGTCTGCCCCAAATCACGTATCATCTTGATATATCACATATGGCTCAAAACAGAAGGTGGTTTAGGGCAGAGACAGACTGTTTTAAGCACTGGAAGGAATAATACAAATTATGGGCAAAGAAAGGACTCTGACCACCTCCTATGTCTTCCTCTCTCGCTCACTTTCTCTTTTGTTTTATTGAGGGGCTCATTAGTCAAATCCTTTACTTCTAAAAATAACAGCTAAATCACATTTCTTATCATGTGAATCTGCCTGTCTTGTGTTACTCCCATTTCCCCTTTCAAAAAACTGCCATAGAAGCAGTTTATCTACCAGGTACCACCAATTTTACTCGTTTTCCACCGTAATAAAAATTGTTATCTTTACTAAAGTTTATTGGTAAAATAAATATAAAAGCAAACAAAAAAATTATGGAAAGAATTCCATTTTAAAGGTTTATAAACATCTTCCCCATACGTTAAAGATTTATTTATTTGAGTGGGGGCGAGGGGCAGAAGGAGAGGGAGAGATTCTCCAGCAGACTCCGCACTGAGCACGGAGCCCAAGGCAGGGCTAGATCTCACCACCCTGACTGAGATCACGACCTGAGCCGAAATCAAGAGACTGAGTGACCCAGGCACCCCTCTTTCCAATATTTTAATACCACAGTACATTCTTACAATCCATAAAGATGCAGACAATGGAAGGGGGGAGAGGCTGAAGACAATATTGCCATAGAGAATTCTACAACAGAAGTCATATAAGAGGAAGAGCTTCCAAATACTGAGAATGTGGAGAGGAAAGTGACAATTGGTGTTTTGTGCTATTCATCGAAAAAGAATATAAAGGAAAAGTAACAATAAAGCGGCGATGGCGAGAGAGAGAGAGAGACAGAGAGAGGGTGAAAGAAATGGACTGACAGGACTCAGGGTCTGATCCCTGCCTGGGACACTTAATACCATGGAAACTTAGAATATTACTTAACCTCCCTGAGCCTCAGCTCCTTCACTTGCACAAGATGGAGATTATCCCAACCCTTCCCCTTTCATAAGTTATTTAAAGGCTCAAGTGAGATCAAGTGTATCAAAATCTTTTATTTAAAAACAAAACAAAACAAAACAAAAGACACTCCAAGTCAAGTTTGGAATTTATGGAATTTGCGGGCCTTGGACAGGTCAAACTCACAAAAGCTAAGGATAAAATGATAAGAATAGCGTAACCCCTCAAAACTGGTATAAGTATTGCATGCAATAATATATTGTAAATTATCAAGTTGGGATGCATAAATACTTGACTTTTGAATGGATCAAGCAAAATCAGTTATGCACAGAAAATCTCCCAAAACATTGGGAGTTTCAAAAATAAAATCTGAGTTAATGCCCTGGGTTTTCGGTCTTGGCATCTTCTACTCCCTCTTTTACCCCTTCTTTCAGATCAAGTTGTTTTGTGCCCATGTTGAGTGGATTATGTAAATTACAAAGGAACTGAAGGATTTGTGAACCCAATAGAGCCTCCTACCAAATCCATGGATAAAAAGAACATGGTACAATCTGTGAGGGGATTGTCAGAGAATATGTCGAAGACTAGGTTGGAAGATGTGCTTATTTCCACTAAAGAACTGCACAGAAAGCTATCTCAGTGGCCCCTGGCCACCAGCCATGAACACATATTGTTGATGACTTTGGCTGCTTTTTGAGAATTCAAAAAGATCTGCCTTCTCTCATTTGTAAGGGAATTGATACTAAGCCAAGAGGCTTAAAAGTCCCCAAAATACATTTTGTTTTTGTTTTTGTCCATTTAAAAATAAATCACTGCTTCCATGACACTTGTGAGATCTAAAAAAGTTGCCTCAACAACTTGGACCTTAATTTTTTTTTTTAATTGGTTAAAATATATTTGTTTCTTTTTTTATATGTGAAGATCAGGTAAGATAATATAAAGTATTTTGCAATTTGTAAATCACTGTGAAGTTATAAAGAGGTGACATTTTATTACCAAAGCAGTGAATTTAGAGCTATAAGAGATCTAAAAAGATTCATCGTTAATCCAGTCATTCATTTTCCAGAGGGAGTTTGTGGAAGTATATCTTTAGCAAAAGACCCCAAATCCCCAAGCATATAGGAGCAAGGAGTGGGGGGGGTTACCAGTGAACCTTGGAGAAGCAAACCAAAGACAGTGACAACTGTTGCAGAACTCAGCACAGAGGCCCACTAGCCCAGAATTGCCCAACAGTGATCACATCAACAGTAAACATTTCCTAAGTCAAACACATACTATGTTCTCTCTGTTCATCTTCTCTTTGAAACCTCACAGCAATCCAAAGAGGTAGGTTCAGTACTATGCCCAGTTTACAGATGAGCAAACTGAGGCATGGAAAGGTTAAATAGGGTGGCCATCAGCATACAGCTAGTGAGTGAGGGGCCAGGTGTCTGGACCCTGCAGTGACAGTGTTCGCCATCATACTATGTTATCCCTAGAGCTTGACTTGGTTTAGATGATGCAACCAAGGAGGGCTCTTCCGTGGTGAAACCCTTGAGGGCAGGAGAGTGAGCTTAAGATAAAAAACAAAAGGTAGCAACACCTGACTTTAATAGCTGACTCTGAGCTGTCACAACAAGAAGGGTGAGGGGGTGGGGGAGCCTCTTGGGAAAGGATGTTTGGAGTACAGAATGTCATAACAGCAGTAAAATCACTTAGTGAGTTCATCCTTTCTAATAAAAAGTTCTTTGCCACATTCCCTGACATTCCGGGTGACATAGTCATTGAGAAGTATGGATGGAGGTAAATAGTGATGGAAGGAATGGATAAGCCTGGAGAACTCACCAGAGACCTCCCCACCCGCCCCCCCCACCAAGCCAGCTGCTGCCTTCAATTAGCATCTATGTGGCAAGTGCAATTGGGAATCCTCACAGCTAATGCATAGCCTTGAAGGCTCCAGTAAAGCTTGCTGGTCTGCTCTTGGTCTGTGTATCCAAGGGAAACCCTTTCGTTGGCCTGCCTCCCCTAATTACACACAGAGGGTGAAGACCAGATGCAGATACCCACTCTGTGGTCACCATGCTATTTAAAGGACTATATATTCCTGATCAAGATAAAAGATAAAGTTTGGAGTACAAGTCAGCTAGGTCTACCAGAACAGTAGATCCAGAGCCACTCCCACCACATTCCCTTCCCTAAATTCAGGTGGATATAGCATTTATAAGTCAGGAGCAGAATATCACTACAAAAAATTAAAAAATAAAGAAAGGAAGCAAGCAATGGGGATTCTTCCAGAAGGCAGAACTACTGAAAAAGAATACCAGCATGAAGAATGGAGAAGAAATCCAAAATCATAAAACAGGGGCTCTGTAAGGAAGAAAAAGGCAAACAAAAAGTTAAAGTGTTTTTTTTCCCAATAACACAAGAAAGCCCATCTTAGCTAAATAAAAATTTGACTCCTCCAATCAAACAGATCCACTGAATGCTTTCTCACCAGCAACACTAAATGATACTAAAGTGATAGTATAGAAATTTTCATTGAATACTGATAAAGGAAATCTGACACTGGATTCTACCTGCAGCCACTTTTACTTAAATATGAAAGCAAAAATAAATCATTTTCAGATCTGTAAGAACTCAGGAGCTAGGTCATCCACGCAGGCCTCCTCCACCCCCCAAAAAATTACTTGATAAAGTACTAATGGCAGAGAAAAAAAAGAACAGAAAAGAATCAGGACGTGAATTCAAGAAGGAGAAACAGCAAACACGACACTGCAATAAACAAGTAAAAGTTGTAAATTATTAATAATGTGTGATACAATTTAATGTGAGAAATGATCCTTTCAAAAGAGATTAAAATACTACAGCACATTCTCCAAATTGTCTTAATAACCCTTTGGATGCATCAGGAAGGAGAATGCTCAAACCTCACATGGTGTAGATATGGGTAGAGATATCATAATTTTTCCTTGATAGAGAAACATGATTGAAATAGTTGATCTAGGGCGCCTGGGTGGCTCAGTTGGTTAAGCGACTGCCTTCGGCTCAGGTCATGATCCTGGAGTCCCTGGATCGAGTCCCGCATCGGGCTCCCTGCTCGGCAGGGAGCCTGCTTCTCCCTCTGACCCTCCCCCCTCTCATGTGCTCTGTCTCTCTCATTCTCTCTGTCTCAAATAAATAAATAAAATATTTAAAAAAAAAAAAAAAAAAAAAAAAGAAATAGTTGATCTATACTGCTTGATTTATTTACATTAAGAGACAAAACACATTAAAAAATAACTAAGCATATGAGAGATTTGAAGAAATCGCAAAGATTCTTGATGGGAGAGACAAAATGGGATAAACACTTTCACTGACTCAGAAAGGACCAACTGCAGTTTCTTCACTTGTCTCTGGGCAAAGAACATTTTCTGAAATATGCAAATATGGCCAATTACTCCCTATTAAGAAGCTCAAGAGCTAGAGCAAACCTGACCTCATCGGTTACCCTGACCTACAGCATTACTGACCACAACTAATTTCCCCAGAGGACTCGTCTTGTCCAGCGATTCCTCAGTCCTTCCCTGCAGAAAGCATACGGATGCCCTGGGTTACTTGAAGGTGGCGGTGGCAGTGGTAATCGGGTTGATAAGTGTGAATGAGCGTGTGTGTGTGTGTGTGTGTGTGTGTGTGTACACACTCCACTCCTGATCCCCAGGAAAAGGTTTACCTCTTTAAATAGATCCTTAAGAAATAAGGCAGAGAAAACTATGACATTCCATGAAAAAGATTCAAATTGCTAAATGAAATACTAAAATACCCTTATGGGCTCCAGGCCTGCTACTTTCAAAGAAGGGCTTATAAGTTCAGACACCAAAAATATCTCTCTTGGCTCATCCGAACACCCAAGGAGATGATGATTCGGGGAGAAAAGCAAACAGGAAACCTTTGAAATTTACTTGTAGAAAATCGCATTAACCAAAGCCCAAGAAACTCCCGGCCCTGCTAAACACACACTGACCTACCAGCGCAGACCAGAAGAGGAGAGAGTCATGAAGCTGCTGCTGTTGCCGAGGTCATGAACAACCCTACAAACCAACTAGGGCTTGCTAACCCGAGGCCCCGGGAACAAGGGAAAGGGCCAGGAAGAAAGAAGCATCTCAATCACTCCTTCGGTCTGTTCTCATGGATCAAGATATGCCTGTCTTCTCACTGTAAAGAAAGGACAAGCTCTTCCGAGTGGATTAGAGTTTCTGACCATTTCGGGTTTGTTCTGGCAGGACTGCCCATTACCTCTACTCTTAGACTTTACAGCTACAGCCCAGATCTCCTTTTTTTGCCTAGGCCCCTGCTGCCTCAGCACACGCTCAGGCAGCAGAAGGAAGGACCTCTACGATAGGGTATGTCAAAGCCATATAAAGCAAGTCCCGCTGCCTATTTCTGTGGGTGCCATGAAAGAAGGTGGTCATGGCTGAGGGCCTGAGTCCTCTGTGTCTACAAGTAAAAATCTGTCATTCCACACCCGTGACCATGATCGCACTAGACCAAGAGTCACGAGACACAGAATCCAGTGCCAGCTATGCTAAAACCAGGATAGACTTTAAAATTATTATTGATATAAGCGGATAACTGATGATAATCTACCATCCACCATGTACATAAATGAGCTCTGAAAATGTCTTCGTAAGAACAGAAATGAGTTGGCCTACAAACTTTTAAAGATGGACTGAGACAAGACCATAAATGATTTCAGAGATTTTCCTTCTTCCTTCTCTTTTCAATTAACTCTGGGCATTGGCCCAAGTTCAGTGCAGAGCTCACGTTACACTGTTCTCACTCGGTCCTCGGAAAAGTCACCTCTTTCGGCAGCTTTAATGATCAACTTCCTGAGGCAGACTTCACCTATCCCTCCCCTGGCCTGAGAGTCCCTTTGCAGGTGTGCCATGCTTTAAAAGGGTAGGAAGAAAATCACTGGGAAGAAGTCATAAAGAGACAAATTTCACTTCCATAAGAGAAAAAAGTTTTTAACATAGGGAGTAACCGGTGACAGCCATCACGGTCTGTTTTCTAAGGTGGAGGGACTGGAGTGACAGTGGCAAATGCGGCCTTGGCCATCCTGCCAGGATGAACGGAAAAGGAGAGATGAAAACCCGAGGAGGCAAGTCAAAGCAAGCCAGGGGACTGGCTCACAGAGAGAGGCAGTGAGGAGCCATCGCCTAGAAAGTCAAGCATAGATGTTAGGAAAATGGGCCATTAAAATCAGTCACCTGAACTCCAAGCCATCAGGTATCAGGAGACAAGCCCCTGAGAGCTCAAGGAAGTGTGCCAGACATCTCAGAGCTGTCTGCATGGTGTTTCCCACAAGTGCAACAAGTTATGCCTGATGAGGTGTTAAAAAGCACCCACATGGCATCCAACAACAGATCTGGGGAGGTCACCCTTATAATTAAAACATTAACAAACATCCGCAGTAAACTGTCGACGATTTCAGAATAAAGGGCAAATTCCAGTCTGGAATGCACGCCTATCACACTACTTTGTGCTTTCCTTCAATAATTTTACTTTTGTTACTTTATTGCTGAAAGATCTATTCTCCCCCCCGACCCCAGTCTGAAAATTAAGGTCCTACCTGGCCATCAAAGTTCAGGTCAAATGAAACTGTTTCCAAAAATCCTTCTTGTAGATCTCCAGCCAGTTAATTTATTTCCCCCACCCTCTACTACAACTGAGGACTCAGATCAGAGTGTGGTGACTAAGGAATAATTTACGACAGAACAACTTAGTTTAAAAGCTGTGTATGTGTGCATCTCCCAAACTTGATTCAGAGGTACTGCATGGGATCCATCATCTCCTTATCTTTCAACATCACCTCACCTGCAATAGTCATCCATAAGTATTTTGTTCAACTGGAAAAAAAATAAGGAGGTCCAAACAAAAGAAAGGGACTTAAATTATGATCTCTAATTCACTTGTAAAGCTGAAATTCTATGAGACATTCTCCCCCAGTGAAACTACTCTAAGCGGTACTATAGACCTGCCCATTAGCTGGCTGAAATAAGAACAAATTATTGTGGCATCAGATCGGAACAATGCTATACAGTCCCAAGGTCAAGACTCCGGGCACTAGAACCATGATGCCAACTTCTAAGGCTACAATCCCTAGTGTATGTGCCTGACTTACAGAAGGTATTCATTTCATAATGGGCCACTAAACTGGTCACTCCCAAACCTCACAGGTACTGAGGTCAAACTGATCCTGATGGAAAAGAAAAGATAAAGCCCTCATTTGATTTCCAAGACTCATCTTTTTTCTCAAAAAAAAAAAAAAAAAAATTCTCAAAATAAGAATTTTTGACATTAAATATTTGCCTTTTGCAAAAATGAATAAATAAATAAATGTGCCTAGCAGGTATCAAAAGTTCAGGGCACCAAGCAAAACCCCAGCAGCACCTGGTCCTTCCACAGAAAAGCTTGTAATGCCCTCGTCTGAACGTCAGAGCCTTACAGGCTGGAGGACTAACGCAAAACCATGTGCAATGTGCAAGGCCATCTGATGCAACAGGAGGTGACAAGCCCAGAAGTCAAGATTCCTCAAAATCAGGTATGGATTAGAGAATCCCTACCTTCTTGGGACTCAGTTTCCCCATTTGCGAACACAGGGAATTAATTCATTTAGCAAATCCTTGAAGACGCTGTAACTAATGGCTGGCGCCAGGGTTGGACTACATGATCTCTAAGGTCCCTTTCAGTGCTGAAAATCTTATAATTCTTATAGTCAGACTTCATAGACATTCTTTTGACGCTGACCTGAAAATTTGGCTGGAAACATAAACAGACTTCTACATAAAAACACACATTTACCAGCTATAATTTGGACTTGGCAACACGAGGTTTCACCATGGCCGAGAGGAAAAAGTGCAAAATTTTCTCTGGTGACTATATTACTTTGGGCTTTATTATAGTTCATATTCCAAGGTGGTTCAAATATGGCTAGAGCAGGGCCAAGTCACTATCACTCTCACACAAGAGAAGGGCGTGCCCGTTTTCTTTTGCCCTTGCGCAATCTTCCATATATTCAAGAATAACATGCCTCTCCTACCAGATCTGCACTTTCCATTTGGCAAACTCGGTTTTATTTTTTACCTTCCTTCTATTTTGCAAAATACATAAGCCAACATGGCAACCAGCTTTTTATTTCCTTCCTGTTAAAAAAACAAGTCATGGGGGCGCCTGGGTGGCTCAGTTGGTTAAGCGTCTGCCTTCAGCTCAGGTCATGATCCCAGGGACCTGGGATCAAGCCCCGCATCAGACTTCTTGCTCAGCGGGGAGTCTGCTTCTCCTTTCCCTCTGCTTCCTCCCCCCTGTTCATGCTTTGTCTCTGTCTCTCACTCTCTCTGCAAAATAAATAAAATATTAAAAAAAATTTAAAAAAAATAAAAAACAAAGTCATGGTTTTAGTATAGTTATCAGGACAAGGTCCATAAAGGAAAAGAGTATTTGTAATTTTTATGAAAGTACAGGTTTGGATTTTTCTTAATTAAATCTTTTCGGAAAGCCTTATTATTACTGCTGTGGTTATATTTACATAGTAATAGTTGTAACATCAAAATATCCATATAGCTATCATTATAGCTTGGCAATTTCAAATCCATCTGTATTTCATCTAGTTACTAGAGGTAGGCAGATACCGTACTTTTAATTATAAGAAAAACTGGACTTAGTGTGTCCTGTTCAAAAGCATGTAACTAGAGGGGCACCTGGGTGTTGCAGTCATTTAAGCATACAGATGTTTGGTTTCTGCTCAGGTTCTGATCTCAGGGTCATGAGATCAATCCCCACGTGGGGCTCCAAGCTCAACGCAGAGTCTACTTGCTTCTCTTTCCCTCTCCCTCTGCCCCTGCTCTCTGTGTGCTCTCTTTCTCTCTCTCTAAAATAAGTAAATAAATCTTAAAAAAATAAAACAAAAACACATAACTAGAGTAAGTTGTTCAACTAGCAGTCAAACATAAGTCTTCTGTCACAAGGTCAAAGAAGCTTTTTAGAACTAAAGATTCAAAATACAAGAAAATAGTTTCTATAATATTCTAAGAGAGCAAATAGACTAAGTGAAGTTTTTAATTATGTAAATTCAATTATACGTAAAGGACAGCCCAGGACCAAATAAGAGCAAAGGTATATAAAGGACAAATTTAAGAGGTTTTTTTGTTCATTGTTAACAAAAAATGACTAAAAATAAGGAAAAATAATCATGTTATTTCTATTTGCCAAAGGACCAATCTGTTGCATAAAATAAATATAAACTTTGTACAACTCCTATCCATGTGGAATCTGAGCTTTGATTTTACAAGCTTGCTACATTTTATCAGTAAGATTTTATAGGAAAATCAAGATTTTTGTAGGAAATCCATGATATGTATATCTAAGACACAAAATTTTTAAGACATAAAATTTTTAATAGATTTTAAAAGATCTAGGCTCCAAAGTGAATTGGAGGTCACCAGTTATAACCGCAACGTAATCATTTTAACTTATCAATAGTACAAAAAGTTTCTTCTGTTAAGTTCTCCTATATTAAAATATACTCCCAAGAAACTCACATGGTTACTCCCCTTTCCTGGCCTCCAGATCTTTGCTTAGGTGTTCCCTTCTCAGCAAGGCCTCTGGACCACCCTGTCCTCCAACCCACAGCCTTGATATCATTCTAATGCACTCTGTATCAATGTATGAATTTTGTCTACATTCACCAGTTTCGCTAACATGTGGGTTTCATGAGAGCAGAACCCTGTATGTCTTTTTGCTATAAAATTCCCAGTGCTATAAAGGTGCACACACACACAGGCACATGGAATATCTGCTGAATGAATGAATCATTTCTTCCTTTGTCTCCCCCAACCTGAAATTTAGAAGAAAGAAAACCAGACAATGGACTAAACCATTTAACTAGTTCCCATGACTTTTCCTCTCTAAAACTTATTATGGGAAACTATAAATATATATAAAGATAGACCAAATAATGTTGAGTGTTGCATGCACTCAACGATTATCAACTCATAACTAATCTTTCTTTCACCTATCTTCTCAATCATCAGCTCCCTACTCTTATTATTATTTTGGTGTCTTAATACCAGACACAATTAATTTCCTTCTCAAATATTTTTGATGTTTCTCTAAAACATAAGGGCTGGTTTTTCTTCTATATAGTTATAGTAACATCATCACCCGTAAAACACAACAATAATTCTATAACTTTGTTATTTAGTTTTCCTTCCTGATATGAATAGCATTTAGATGCCTAAATGGTGGCATCTGGTCACCAGTGACTCTGCATGATCACAGACTGACTATTCTTACTGTTGCTTCTGATTCCAGCCCCAAGTTACTTGCAATCAACACTCTACGGAGCACAACACTTGTATATAATCAATACATACTATAATGTGCATTCTTGACCTCACTGAGAAAAGAATACCCCAAGAAGGTTTGCTGGTGCTTTTGCTAGAAAGATGTTGCTGACCAATTAAGACCCGCGGTGACCAATCAGAGCCTTAAAATATCACTCTTAGCCATGCAGAATGCAATGTTTGTGGATAGAGAAACAAGGCAATAAAAAAGCATGGTTGGGTCCCCAGGATAACAAGAAAATGTGGAATTCTCAAATGACATTCCTAAAAAAAAATGGCTTTGAGTTTCAAAACAAAATTAGTAGGTAAAAGGATTTCTGGGGCTTCCGAATGCAAGCCAGCAGAACTCTGAGAAGCTTCAGCTGGGGATGTTACATTAAAGTACCTTAGCTCTTTGTGAGTTGTAAAGCTCTCTTTAGGCTCTGGATAGATGTTCATCTACCACAGAAACAATCACTGAATTCAGGATTACAAGGATAGGAACAAGCTTCCTAGCATGGCTTATTAATATGACTTCAACCACACACCTTACCTGTGCCCTGAAAGCACCTTCATCAAGGGGTGGTGGAGGAGGGAAGTTCCCAGGGCTGGATGGAAGAGCACCAGGATCATCTAGAGGCGGAGGCGGGGGTGGAAAAAAGTCACCTACAGAAAGGAAATGCAGACATGAAGTGAATACAGATGCAATTGTGGAGCGCTCTTGAAAAACATACATTTGCTGCCATTTTTCCGCTTTGTAATTGGCTTTGACATACAACTTTTTGTCTCTTATAGCAACTATCCTCTATTATAGCTCTTTTCAGTTTCATCAGTAGCCTTAATTTTGAGAGAATGAGGACCAGATCTGATACTTAGAAGTAACATAAAAGTTAGTCTAGAGGGGGCAGGTATGTTCAGCCAGAACAGAGAAGGTGCTTGGGGTGGGGGATGGCTGAGGTGTGTAAGACTTGGTACTTACCCTCGGTAAAGTTTCAGTCAAGTAGAGGAAGAAAAAAATGTGTACACAAATAAAGATAATACAAGATAAAATATATTAAGATGGAGAAACAAAGTCTTCTGGAAGCTAAGATAAAGGAAAGTTTATCTCCAGGTGGAGGGAGCAAGGAAGACTTTACCAGAGCATTACAAGGGCCCCTGAACATTATGATACAGACACCAAGTCGGCTTGGCAGAAAGACAGCGGAACAAAGGCCTCGGTTAAAACATCCAGGGCCTAGAGAATAAGGAGCAAGTTATTAAGATAGCATAAATATGGGAATGTAAAAGAATACTAGTAGGTAATAAAAATAAGTGCAGTGACAAAAAAAAAACTTCTAAGTGTGTTGCATGTCTAGTAAGTAGTTTGAATTTTATCATGTATGCGGTGGGGATCCAACAAGCATTTCTGAGAAGAAAAAACCTGGTTGCAATATGATTTACTAAAGACTAATCTAAAAGTACATGCAGGGCTGATCAGGAGCAACTGAAATAAGTAACATCATTGAAATCCATATACAATCCAGGCAGGATGTTATGAGGGGTCAGCACATCGAGAAACCTCAACATCACCGACCGACCAGCACAGCATACCAATGTTATGTTGTAGTAAGAGAACACCTAATCTCTAAGATCTGAGGTGTACATATAAATCCAAGAGCTCTATAGTTTCACGCCATGGAATTTTTTTAAATAATTTCTTCACAAGAAATCCTATTAGGAAAAGGAAACTTCCATTTAAAAAAAATTCTCTGTTTGCCTTTTTCCTTCAAAAAATAATATTTTAATAATAATAAACAATATTCATAGATAAGTAGCTTTTCTTTGCATTTCAGATGCTCAACACTTAACTGGTAAGGCAGCGGGTTCTGCCACTCGATGAGTTGCTCTCGGATAGTACCAAAATACCATGATTTAAGCTGTCAATAAAAAAGACTCTAAATGGCACAGTGGAAGGATGGTGGCTTGGATTCATTATTCTGATACACCTTGGAGATGGTTCATGTGGGCCCTATTTGTCCTATAAATAACAGTCTTAGAATTAGAAGAGTAGTTGTCCAATCTAGCTCCCCACTATATTGCGACTACGAAGCCGTCAAACACACTATATTTAGAGTACTGTACTGTGTGGACTCTCACTATACACCAATCACTGCTAAGATTTTCAAAGGCTACCTCTTAGTCCTCCAACCCTCTGTGCTGATGGTTCTCAAACTTTAGAGGTCATCAGGATCTCAGAAAGGTCTGCTTAAACACAGATGGCTCTGTCCCATCCAGAGTTCCTGATTCAGTAGGTCTAGAGTAGGGTCCGAGAATGTGCATTTCTAATAAACGCCCAGGGGATGCTGATCCTATTGGTCCTGGGACCACACTTTGAGAACCACTGCATTTAAGCAAAGTATTATATTATTCCTATTTTAGACCCCGTAGGATTAGAAAGGTTAAATGACTTATGTCATACAGAAACATTTCTGTTTCTCTTATCTTTCTGGATGGGCACATCTGGAGACATGCTTTATCCATATCCTTATTGGGGTTATAAGTCTCATAAACCTTCAGTAACTCTACCCAGTAGTTCTAAAAACTGGCTACTTACTAGAATCACCAAGAAAGCTTATCTAAAAATACCGATGCCCAAATTCCGTCTCACGTCAAACCAATCAGTATCTTGGGGATGGGGGAAAGGGAGCGGGGAGGAGGGGTCAGGTGCCACTACTCCTTTAAAACCCAAATGAGTCTAATGTGCAGTCAGAATTGAGAAACTATATTGGCCTTCCTTCAGTCAAACACTGCACTAAAAAAATATTTAACACCTGTTAAATAAAAAGAATTGTCACCAAGTTGTTTTCTGCCTTGAAAAGTCAGAACATATGAGAAGAATGCTCACAATGAGATCTTAAGTCATCAGCAAAGGAGGTCTAGGTTGATGGAGACTGGTCCTACCAAATTCTAGTGCACAGCCTAATTTGCTGGTTCAAATGTTCTATCCGGACCTATGCCTTCTTCATACCTAATTTAAAAGAAGACTTCTAAGCACCTTCTTATACTTTACCACATTTTATTATGTCACAGAGAACTGCTGGAACATTAAACAGGATCAGAACTGAACAGAATCTCGGAGATCATATTATAAAGGTAGAAACAGAGGCCCATGAAAGCCACATGAACAGTCCAAATTCTCAGCAAATTAGTCTTAGAATAAAAAGTACAACTGTTTGTCTCTGCAGTCCCTTCCAACTAGTCAGTCCCTGAAAAACATGGGTTTGAACTCCGCAGGTCGACTGACACACAGATTTTGTACAGCACAGTCCTGTAAATGTATTTTCTCTCTTTTTTTTTTTTTAAAGATTTTATTTATTTATCTGAGAGAGAGAATGGGAGACAGAGAGCATGAGAGGGGGAGGATCAGAGGGAGAAGCAGACTCCCCACTGAGCAGGGAGCCTGATGCGGGACTCGATCCTGGGACTCCAGGATCATGACCTGAGCTGAAGGCAGTTGCTTAACCAACTGAGCCACCCAGGCGCCCCTGTATTTTCTCTTCCTTATGATTTTCTTAACATTTTCTCTTCCCTAGCTTACTTACTTGTAAGAATACGGTATATGACATATATAACATACAAAACATGTGCAACTGAGTGTTTGTGTTATCAGCGAGGCTTCCGAAGGATCAACAGTAGCTATTAGTAGTGAATGTTTTGGAGAGCCAGAAGACATGAGGATTGTCAACTGCATCGGGTCAGCGCCCCTAACCCCCCCCGCATCAGTCAAGGGTCAACTGTATATCCTTCCTGACTATATTTCTAACACGAAAATTGAATATATATAATGAGGCACAGGTTGGCGACAATCCTAGGAGGGTGAAAAGAACAGAAAAGGAAGAAGGAATGTGTTTTTAAAAGAAATAACTTGAAAACAACAAAAATCTAGACTGCTTCTTCTAGGCGAAGATGAGATTAAGATTTTTAAAAGCCCTAGTAATAAGCTCATAATAATTATCACATAATTTTCAGTTTTCTAAGCTTGACCATCACAGGCCTCTTCCTTCATTCTTTGGGGTGGAGCTCACATTTTAAAACGGTGTGGAGGAACAGGCAAATGCCTAAGCAACAGACACACCCATGATAAAGGATAGAAAATGGGTCCTTTGGAGGGAAACATAACTAGTTGAGATAGTTGGAATGAAAAGTTCTTCATAATTATCTTAAATCAGACTAAGAACTATTTCGAGAACTCTTGATTTACGGTTCACCAGTTTAACAGGCCATTAAGCAAAGGAAAATGCTTCTAAGTTACAGGAAAAGTCTGCTTAAGAGAGAAGGCAAATTTCCATGTTTAAGGAAGATGGCAAAATGGAAAGAACAAAACAACAAAGTGTGTGTGTGTGTGTGTGTGTGTGTCTGTGTGTCTGTGTGTCTGTGTGTGTGTCTGTGTTGGGGGGATTCTTTCCATTCTAGCAGATTTTTTCAAACAATGAGAGAACATCTGGCTCAGAAGCTCAGGTGGTGACCCTCCTAGAGAAACACATCTGCACGGAATCAGCTGCAGTACCTTGCAACTAGCAACGCTAAGCTGTAGACCTTCCCATTAGTTCATGGCCCGTCCTCCTCTCTGCGTGCCAGGGAAATCCAGATGGAATTTTCAGACCCCATGAATTACAGGGGCATGGAATAAAATCAAGCAAGCAAGCCAAAAAAGAACACACCATCAGGCAACTGGAACAATGCAGGGATACATAAAATCTAAGATGCAAACATTTAGTTTTAGAAGAAGGGTATGGTGCCGGGCTGGCTCAGTCGGTTAAGCGGCTGCCTTCAGCTCAGGTCATGATCCCAGGGTCCTGGGATCGAGCCCCGCATCAGGCTCCCTGCTCAGCGGGGAGCCTGCTTCTCCCTCTCCCTGCCGCTCCCCCAGCTTGTGCTCTCTTCCTCTCTGTGTCAAATGGATAAATAAAATCTTAAAAAAAAAAAAAAAAAAAAGAGGGTAGTCACAGCCACATGCCTACAAACCTGGCTTCCTCCTTACCTTTTTCCTCACCATCCAAAGCCTACCCACATATAAAATACATTTATCCCTCACTTGCCAGGTAAAGAGTTGACTCAAGTTACACAGCTAATGAAATATGGAGCTAGAAAGGGATCCTCACTCTACATTGGAGAGAGGCTAGGAAGTATCTCACTTAATTTGCTCCATATCATCCCAAAGAATTCATCTAATATTCCAAAGATTTTTGCTTTGTGCCGGAAATAGCACCATGGGGCAGCTAAAGGGTGAATCGTGCAAAAGTATATATCCCTAACTCTCAAAGAGCACTTTATGCCAACTTACTGCCACAAAATAGCTTGTAATGCATAGCATTAACCTGAGAAGCAACTGAGGCAAATCTGCCAAGAACCCAGGTATGCATCCTTTCTCCAGCTACCCTTCCTAGTCTAGGGGTTAGAAGGCAGTAGCATGAAGAAGCAGATATGGCTACCTGCTGGGGGCTGAGTTATCAGCCACTGTCCTAGTAACATGGTTTGGGCATCTATGAAAGGCATCTACCCACCTGAATGCAGAGCTCACTTCTCCCTTCAACAAATCAAGGCTCCCATAGAGGGAAAAAAAATAACAAGAATTTACTAGCAAAGAAGGTGATAAATTACTAGTTACATGTGCTGGTAGTGAAAAAACACAAGGGAATAATTAAACGCAGATCATCAGTGAAGTCTGAATTAATTTACTATAGTTAAAAAAAAAAAAAAACAAAACAGAAAAAGCATCATTCTTTTCCTTCTTCAAGCATCCATGTACACCTGCACGCATACACGGGGATTCACATAGCAGCCCCTTGTGTGCCTCATAGCACACAAGGGTCTATCACAGCATCTCCAATACCTGGTTGCACTTGGGTGTTTATGGTCATTCTCTCCTACTTAGACCGGAAGCTCCTAACAAGGACAGCCCACGTACAATTTATCTTTCTAGCTCCACATCCTGGCATGAGATTTGGGCCATGGCACACTCTCAGTAAATAGATTAGCTGAATAACTGACATACACAGAAAGCCATTTAATCACTCAACTGATGTTTTTAAAAAAATGGCCTGATGCCTTACATGTTCAAACGTCAATGTTCAAATGGCCAAGGGTATCTAGATAGAATGCAGACTTGGACTCAGCAGACGTGGGGTGAGGCCTGAGGCTCTGCATGTCTAACATGCTTGCCAGGTAATGAGGCTGTAGATCCATGCTCACCACAGGGAGGAGCATGGCTTTGGCAGCTGTTGGTTCTCCCACTTTCTTATGTGGATGCTTTTTGGTTGTTTAAGGAAATAAACATTAAGGTATATATAAAGAAAATCACTTACAGCCTTTTCAAATTAAGTATTTAAATTATGAGTGCACAATAGATTAGATTGGAACACACACACACACACGTGAAAAAAATGTAATTACAGTGGCCAAATCATAAGCAATTACAGTGACCAAATCATAAGCTTCCAGTAAAAACAGTTATCCATTTCTGTTTATAGTAACAAATAGAGAACAGAAATATGTTCAAAAGAAAATAATACAAAATCCGAAGCCTAGAACCTGAAACACAAACCCCAGCTCCACCCTTTACTTCAGAAAAGGCAATGCTACCATCTCAGGTTTGGGCTCCCTCACCTATGAAATGAGGATGGCCATATCCACTTCCCCGTGTCACTCTGCAGATCAAAGCAGTTAAAACAGTGACTTTGAACCTTTTTTGACCACAACCCAGAGTAAAGAAATAACCTTTTATATCATGATGCAATACGACTACTTGGACGTATCTAAGCACACGTATATCTGAAACAAGGGTTTCATGAAACCATACTTAACTACATGTAACGCACACTGCAATTTCTGTTAGATTTATTTATTTAAAAAGTGTTGGTTACTCCATGGAATAACCACCACCAAAGTGATTGTGATGGGCCTCCCCTCCAGCTGAAACATCACTAAGCGAATGTGCATGTGACTTGTACAATGTCTACATAACCGGTGACAGTCCTTGTTGCTTTCCACATAGGCACAAGAGGACAACTCAGTCTAAAGCTGCCTACTCAAGAGACCAAGTCTGAGAAGGCAAAGCTCTTGCAATAGGTTGAGTAGGGGGTGCCTGGGTGGCTCAGTTGGTTAAGCAACTGCCTTCAGCTCAAGTCATGATCCTGGAGTCCCGGGATCGAGTCCCGCATCGGGCTCCCTGCTCAGCAGGGAGTCTGCTTCTCCCTCTGACCCTCCTCCCTCTCATGCTCTCTCTATCATTCTCTCTCCCTCTCAATAAATAAAAATCTTAAAAAAAAAAATAGGTTGAGTAGATGGAGTGGAAGACAAAGCCAAGGTGACAGGAGTGGCAAACCCTTGTAGTGTTCTCCTCAGAGATGAGAGGCAATTTATTACAAAACAAAGCAACTAAAGACCCTTTACAATTTCACCCTCAACTCCATCTTCACTTTATATGAAACACACTTGCCACCAAGGAAACTATGCCAGAAAGCACACTGAGTGAAATTTTTTAAAAATGAAGCATTCACAGGGCGCCTCCTGGCTAGCTCCGTCTGTAGAGCTATGACTCCTCATCTAGGGGTTGTGAATCTGACTTCCACATTGGGTGCAGAGTTTACTTAAAAAAATGAGGCATTCACGGTTTAGAACAGCATGCATAATGGTATCATTTGCATGAAAACATATATGCCTGTATTGTCATGGATTATCTTTTAAATGAATTCCTAAGAAATTGTTAACAGCAAGTTGCCTCTATGAAGAAGTTGAATTTTGTCACTAGGGACAAGAGCGGAAAAGAAGCTTACTCTTCATTACACAAAATTTTAACCTGCCGTTATTTTACCCATTTATAATATTTTTAAATTCCAGTATAGTTAACATACAGTGTTATATAAGTTTCAGGTGTATAATACAGTGATTCAGCAATTATATACATTACGCAGTACTCTTACTCCCCATCACCTGTTTCACCCACTCTTCACCACCACCTCCCCTCTGGTAACCATCAGTTTGTTCTCAATCATTAAAAGTCGGCTTCTTGGTCTGTCTCTTTTTTCCTTTGTTCGTTTACTTTATTTCTTAAATTCCTCATATGAGTGAAATTACATGCTATTTTTTTTATTTTTTTTTAAATTTTATTATGTTAGTCACCATACAGTACATCATTAGTTTTTGATGTGGTGATCCACGATCCATTGTTTTCGTATAACACCCAGTGCTCCATGCAGTATGTGCCCTCCTTAATACCCATCACTGGGCTAACCAATCCCCCCTCCCCCCTCCCCTCAAAAACCCTGTTTGTTTCTCAGAGTCCATAGTCTCTCATGGTTCATCTCTCCCTCCGATTTCCGCCCCCCTTCATTTTTCCCTTCCTTCTCCTAATGTCCTCCATGCTATTCCTTAAGTTCCACAAATAAGTGAAACCATATGATAATTGACTTTCTCTGCTTGACTTATTTCACTTAGCATAATCTCCTCCAGTCCCAACCATGTTGATGTAAAAGTTGGGTATTCATCTTTTCTGATGGCTGAGTAATATTCCATTGTATATATGGACCACATCTTCTTTATGCATTCATCTGTTGAAGAGCATCTCGACTCTTTCCACAGTTTGGCTATTGTGGACATTGCTGCTATGGACATTGGGGTACATATGGCCCTTCTTTTCACTACATCTGTGTCTTTGGGGTAAATACCCAGTAGTGCAATTGCTGGGTCATAGGGTAGCTCTATTTTTAAATTTTTGAGGAACCTCCACACTGTTTTCCAAAGTGGCTGTACCAACTTGCATTCTCACCAACAGTGTAAGAGGGTTCCCCTTTCTCCACAACCTCTCCAACATTTGTTGTTTCTTTCCCTGTCCATTTTTGCCATTCTAACTGGTGTAAGGTGGTATCTCAGTGTGGTTTTGATTTGGATTTCCCTGATGGCTAATGATGATGAACATTTTTTCATGTGTCTGTTAGCTATTTGTATGTCTTCTTCGGAGAAGTGTCTTTTCATATCATCTGCCCATTTTTTGACTTGATCGTTTGTTTTTTGGGTGTTGAGTTTAAGAAGTTCTTTATAGATCTTGGATACCAGCCCTTTATCTGTAGCGTATATTGCAAATATCTTCTCCCATTCTGTGGGTTGCCTCTTTGTTTTGTTGACTGTTTCCTTTGCTGTGCAGAAGCTTTTTATCTTGATGAAGTCCCAAAAGTTCATTTTTGCTTTTGTTTCACTAGCCTTTGGAGATGTATCTTGAAAGAAGTTGCTGTGGCCAATGTCAAAGAGGTTACTGCCTATGTTCTCCTCTAGGATTTTGATGGATTCCTGTCTCACACTGAGGTCTTTCATCCATTTTGAGTTTATCTTTGTGTATGATTAGAGAATGGTCAAGTTTCATTCTTTTGCATGTGGCTGTCCAATTTTCCCAGCACCGTTTATTGAAGAGACTGTCTTTTTTCCATTGCATGTTTTTTCCTGCTTTACCGAAGATTATTTAAACTCAATTTAATTAACATACATTGCATTATTATTTTCAGAGGTAGACTTTAGAGATTCATCAGTTGTACACAACACCCAGTGCTCATTATATCAAGTGCACCCCTTAATGCTTATCCCCCAGTTACCCCATCCCCCCACCTACCTCCCCTCCAGCTCATTTCCCATAGTTAAGAGCCTCTTATGGTTTGTCTCCCTCTCTGATTTTGTCTTATTTTATCATATGGGGAATTTAGGAAACAAAACAGATGAACATTGGGAAAGGGAAGGAAAAATATATGCTATTTTTAAAATAACATGTATACACAAAACCAAAGAGAAATTTTCAGTACCTAGAAATGTGTCATCTGCAAATATTGAGCTGAATAAGGTTTTAAAAACTGCCAGGAAACACTGGGATATGGCAGAGGTCAAGAAACCATTGAGGATAAGTCCCATTGAATGCAACACTTCTCAGGCTTCTCAACCTATTTACTACCCACTGGTCATAACTAAAAATATGAAAGGAATTACCCTTAGTCAACCAGTTATCTTCAGTAGAGAGGATAAAAAGCCTGCTTATTCCTAGAGCCAAAGCCTATGCACCATCTCAGTGTGACCTCGGACCTCCGTCCCAAAGAGAGATTAAGTCCTCATGGAGTTATTAATAAAGCAGCTCCTGTACTCGTATTTTGCTCCTGTTCCTTGAGTGTGCAGCCCCTTTGAGAACTCTCTGGGAGAACTGATAATTATCAGGGCAAGGCTGGGCATTCCCGGTTCCCTGTCCTCATCATCCAAAGAGCAATACCACCAGCCCCGCTTAAGTGATGCATCTTCATCTGTATGTGAGGAGATATGTGACCTTAACAAGTGATTCCCAATTCCTTAGCTCTCACACTAGACACTTTTGGAGTTCAGGCTTTCATTATACATAATTATACATTAGAAAATTAACCTTTCTATTTTCCTTCCATTTTTATTTTCTGCTCCTTAACTAAAAACAGATTGTTGATTGTGATAGTACTTAATTTTCTAAGCAATGTCATTTACATGGTAGGACTAAGATTAAAAATAATGAAACACAATATTGATGACAAAATAGGAAAATCTGCATTTTTCTGTGCTATTCATATATAGAGGAGTGTTAAGCGTAAAACTTTTCTCAAGAAAATTTGACAACAGATACCAAGAGCTGTAAAATATTTATGCACTTTGATGCGGCAACACCACTTTTAATAAATTGTCTTACAAACGAAGTAACTGGAGAATATATAGAAAAGCATGTTAAAGAATCTTCATCACAATGAAATATAATGGAAATAATCAGAATGTTTATCAATAAAGTATTGGTGAAAAAAAATCAACTGTAATCAATCAGACACTGGAAAATTGTATAGCCATCAAAATAATGATTTTCATCTAGATCTGACATCTATTTATTCACTGACTGAGGGCCTTTTCTGTGTCAGGCATTATTCTAGACATGAGGGGGGGGGGGAATCAAACAATAAGAACAAAAAAAAGTCCTGCACTCATGGAATTTATATTCTATCAGAAGGAGAAGAATACTTAAAAATAAATTAAATAAAACATAGTATCAAATGGTGATTAGCACCACAGAAATACAGAGCAAAGAAATCAAGGGAGTGCTAGGGTGGGGGTGGTATGCCACAATTTTTAAGAGAAAGGTTGGGAAATGCCTCACCAATGTGGTATTTGAACAAAGACTTAAATCTAGTGAGGGAGTGAGTCATGGAGTATCTGGGAGAAGAACATGAAGAACTTTCTGACATATCATGTGAGGAAAATAGTGGGCTACTGTATAGTGTTTATCACATGGTCCTCTTTTTGTAGAAACCTGTATGTTAACAATGGTTGTCTAGAGCTTATGGGATGAGCTGTGTTTTTTTTTTTCTTTTTAATCCTTCTCCTTTTGGTTCAACTGTTACACAATAAATGTGAATTACAGACATGCATTTTTTAAAAATCAAAGGAAGACGCTGTGAAATGAATCGCAGAATCTACTCAAACCCAGTGTTTAATTTTAATGTGCCACTATATTTACCCAAGCCCAAATGTAATGTTTCCGTCATCTTTCTAAATAACTTTAGCTTCAAATGTTCATTGTGATTCTCAAATTAAAAGCAAGAAGAATTATTTATCCTAAAGTGGATAAAGTCTCCCTGATTTTCAAATGGACAGTTTCACTCTAAAATTTGCTAATACAGAATCCCCGGGTCTTCACTGAATTCAACAGTCCTCGTGCTTCACCACAAATAAATTGTTTGTATGAAGGTGAAACACCTGAGTGCATCACATCTAAGCATACTGCATTCCTCTATTATACTGTGGTTTCCATTTGTTGAAAACAAATTCAATTTCTTAGTCAAAAGCACTGAATGATTTTTAAGTAATATGAAATTGGGAGGACGGTCTGGTTCTGCAAATGGACTAGAACCAGAACTAACATTTTTAATCCACCAACTGTCATCTGTCTTACAAAACATGCTAATTGCTACCCAAACAACAAACCACCCTATATATTTTGACTTCCAAACATGGGCACTCAAAATGAATAGGGCAATGACTTAAGTATGCCTAAGCATCAATCTTCCATCAGCTATTGAGATATCTTCGGCCCCAATACCAAAAAGTGAAATTCTCTCAAAATTGAAATAAAAATTAAAATTCATGTTGTGGACAGAGAATGAGGCAACAGTCCAGGGGAACAACAACAACAACAAAAATCTTCATTTACCACTGAAAAAGGAAGGTGGAAAACAAATAGTGTGCTGAAAGACAATTCCAAAAAATACCCCATTCCTTTGGAGATAGGACATCACCCTGTGGTAGTCACTGAGGCCAAAAGCCTACCTTCCCCCCAAAGATGGTGTGAAGCTTAAGGGGGTGAGTTTTCACAATAAAAACACTTGAAATATCTCAGCTAACTTATTCAATCACTGCTGTATATGGATAGAGTAAACCATCCCCACTTTGAAGACAACATACCTCTCTTTCCTGCTTTAGCTCGATTAGAGCATGTATTCTGCTCTTTGTTAGTTTAATTACATATCTACTGGTTTCTCCTACTAGACTAAAAGTTCCTTGAAGACAGACTCTGTTTTACTAATCTCTATAGAGAGCATATATAACATACAGGAGATAATAAAGGGTAGTAATATTGTTTTTATAAATTATCATTATTATAAATCGGTATTATATTAAACTGAATTGAACTCTGAAAGAATGAACACATGTATTTTTACCCTGGACAACTTTACCCTTTTCCAATTATTGATATAAGGTCAATACAGTACAGCACTGATGGGTCATAGGTCCTACAAGGTGCTAATAGCTGGACAGCTAATAACAACAGTCTTAAAATAGCCACTGAGTTTTGCTGTTGTTGGCAGTGGTGGTGCTTCTACACATTACCTTACTCAGAGCATGTCCTGATACAGGCAATGAGTCCACATTCCTTAGTCATCTGGTTACGGCGGCATCCCAGCCTCCAGAAACACGGCATCGTATGTATTGTACTTGATCTTTCTTCCACAATAAAACATCTGTAGATAGGTCTTAACAGTACCTATATCCCACAAAGTATCTAGAAACTTCTTGAAAAATCCTCCAGGAATTTTGAAGAGTCAGAACTCTTCCCATAAACAAGAAATGGGAATGGAGGAGGAACAGGGAAATGAAGGAAGATGAGGGAGAGATGTAACATGGACAAAATCTCAAAAGGTCAGTTCTTAAGGTGTTGAAACAGATCTGACTTTTAACTGAGGGCGTACATCAGAATCTCATGGGGCACTTCCTTCTCTACTACGTGCAGCCAGGCCCTACTCTAGAATTCTTCAACCAGAATCTTTGGGGTTGGGATGCCTGGGTGGCTCAGTCAGTTAAGTGTCTGCCTTTGGCTCAGGTCATGATCCCGGGGTCCTGGAATTGAGTTCTGCATCATAGGACCCCTTGCTCAGCAGGCTCCCTGCTTCTCCCTCTGCCTGCTGCTCCCCCTGCTTGTGCTCTCTCTCTCTCTCTCTGACAAATAAGTAAATAAAATCTTTAAAAAAAAAAAAATCTTTGGGGTTAGGATTGAGATACAAGCATCTTGATAAGCTCCCTGGCTGATTCTGATGCGTAGCCCTATTTAACAGTCATTGACTTCCATGAAAAACAGACTGAGGAATCAGCCTAAGTTAAAGAAGACTAAGGAGAAAAGACAACCAAATGTAGCTTGTGATTCTGGATAGGATCCTAGACCAGAAAACTGAAATTAGTAAGACAATTAATGAAATCTGAATGAAGTCAACATCTTAGGAAGAAAAAAAAAAAGTCAACATATTAGATAGTAGTATTGTGTCAGTGTATTAATTATCTGGTTTGCATACCTGTACTGTGATTGTGTAAGACGTCAACAATTGGGGAAACTGGAAAGACTAAGCAAAAACCCTTCATACTATTTTTCAGTGTTTGTGTACAGTCTGAAATTATTTCAGAATGAAAAGTCAAAACTTATTTTTAAATTTTAGGGGGAAAAAAAAGTGACTTCCCTAGTCCATAACTTTATCTTATAGATGGAGGAATTTTGGACCAGTGTAGTAAAGAGAAACAGCCAAGTGGTGTAGAACCATACCAAAAAATCCACTGTGACCCCAAATCTCCTAACTTCCAGCTAAGGATACATTTCCAACAGTACATGACAGATTTGGTGTGAGACTCTGAGACCTGTTGGGAATAAGAAGGAAATTTGTTCTGTCCCTACAACTTCAGAAGGCTATGATGAAGAGAAGGGGTTCTTGCTATTTAGGAGACCTGGAATAAATAGATCAGGAACATGTATAATATCTTCAACTAAATTCAGGCTGACTGCAGCCTGGGTAGGCCAGTAATCCTAGCTCAATGATCAGCAGCAGTGAAATCCCATAAAGCTTCCTTGTCCCCACCGTGGAACCCATTCCCCTGCTTCAGGAGACTCCTTGAGGATGAGAATGGCTACATGGCACCAGGGCCTTTCTATGATTTCTCCAGTCTTCATCTTTTCTGCACAAACGACTTCAAATTCTTCTCACTGAGAAATTCTTGTTACTATTTATATAAAATGATGCCAACCATTACTCACTCTCCTTCAACCCTGCCATTTCATCTAGACTGAGGCTTAGCAAATGCATAAATCCTTTAAAAATAATCAAATAGAGACACTCATTTCATTTCAAGGTGGTTGTTTTTTGGCATGATTTTTTTTTTTTTCAAAGGAGTACTAGAGCTGACAGGTACTTGCTCTAAAAATTTACTGCACCATCTGCTAACTGAAATATTGCTTTCACGGATTTATATTGTATTAAAAGGTCACTGGCTGTTTAAGACTTAAACAGTTTTAATCATTCTAAAAGTCTCTTAACAGTAAGAAAAGGAAGCTCAGAACAAACAGCAGCAGGGACTCTAATTAAAAGGGCCAATTCATCTAATTTTATTTGGGGTTAATTATTCAGGATTCACTCTTTGATGTGTAAGGAATAGCAATTAGTAATTTTAGTGATTTGAGAATCATTGGAGGTGTAATCAGTTAAAATGAGTGAGTGTTTACAACACAAGATGGTGAATTACTCTCTCAGCTGGAGAACAGGAACATTAGGCTCCAAGAGATCAAGGCTAAGGATTTCAGACCCTAGTAATAACAGTCACTTCAAAATAAAACACATGTCAACAGCATCTAGCATTCTGTTTGTTCTTAGCTAAAGCAAGGCACAGAAGCTTCGCAAATTACCTTTAACCACATCTCCATCTTTGCCACTGTCCCCAACCACTTCCTTCTATTTGGCTCTTGCCACCATGGTAACCATAAATGCATTATATTGAAAAAAGCAATTCTAAATGAATAGACCAGTTATAAGCAACATAAGACCCAGAATAATCATGGCACCCACTTATTCCATGTCTGCATCTCTGACCTCCACCGGAATCTCCAGTTCAGGGCTCAACACTGAAAGCAGATACCCTAACTCACAGACCCGCTTACCTTCCCTTGTGCCCTCTACTTTTCTATTTATTTCATTACAGCATGTGATTCTCCCAATCATACAGGTTGGGAGAAAGCCCCTTTTCTCTATTTTTTGTCCCACCATCCTCACTAAATATAGCAAGCTATATTGAATTATACCAAATTGTTCGGGGCGCCTGGGTGGCTCAGTCATTAAGCGTCTGCCTTCGGCTCAGGTCATGATCCCAGGGTCCTGGGATCGAGCCCCACATCAGGCTCCCTGCTCCGCAGGAAGCCTGCTTCTTCCTCTCCTACTCCCCCTGCTTGTGTTCCCTCTCTTGCTGTGTCTCTCTCTGTCAAATAAATAAAATCTTTAAAAAAAAAAAAAAAAAAAAACAGAATTATACCGAATTGTTCAAGTCCATTTACTACTCTCCACCTCTCCTGCCACCCAAATAATCAACACCTCATTACCTCTTATGGAGGCTTAATAAACAACCTAAATGGTTTCCATGATTCCTTATTTAGTTCTTTCCAACTAATCTGAGATACTGTCACCAGATTGAAAACATCCATTGGTCCCCCAAGAGCCAAAACAATTTTGAAAAAGGACAAAGTTGGAGGATTCCCACGCTCTGGTTTCAAAACTCACCACAAAGCATCCACAGTGTAGTGCTGGCCCAAAAGTAGACCTAAAAGACCAATGGAAATAGCAGAGAGAGCTTAGAAATAAGTCCTCACATAAATGGCCAATTGATTCTATGGCAGTTGCGCTGGAGTCTTAGAGAATGATGGTTTGGGAACATTATGGGCTTCCCAAGACTTGACAGGATCTCATACTGAACAGGCAGAATCCTAAAACAGGATGGGCCCCCTGGGAGGAAATGGAGAGAAACTTGACAAGCGCGGTTCACTTTACACTCTCCCAGAATGCTTTGGTAAGTGTGCATTCCTTGAGATTACTGCTGCACACAGCAGCTCTGGAAGTTTTGTACTTTAAAATGCTAAAGCTCCTACACCACATACCCAGTAATCTGCCTGACTGCTTCTCCTTGCTTCCTTGACTCCAAGAATTTGCTTCTGCCTTGTCTTCATCAGGACTTCCCTCTCTAACATGTCTTCATAGCAGAAGCCAAGTTATTCTCGGAGGCCCAGGTCACCTGCCAACCCCACATAGCCTTCCTTGGCAGCCCCCTGACAAGGGCACCTTCCCATCTCTCACCCTCTGCAGCACTTCTAGGGCACTTCCACTGTGTGTCTGGTTGAGAATACAAGAGCCATTCACCTGACTTTAGCGTGTGCTCCTTGAGAGGCCCCGTCATGTATGATTTGGCCCTCTAGCCCTATAGCACCTCTTCCCATGCCTCATAGTTGAGATTGAAGAGTTAAGAAAATATTTGCCAAGTGGGTATATGCATGAATTCTTGACAACTACAAGTTGAATCCTAGCCAAATAAATTATTCTTTAAAGGAAGAACTTGAAAAAGGGAGTGGCTACCATTCTCAAAATATGTGTGTGGTGGGGGGAGGGGAGAGAAAGAAAAAGAGAGAGAGGGAGAGAGAGATTGAAAGACAGAGAGGCACAAGAGAGAGAGATTGAAAGATTGAGAGAGAAACTCAACTGAACATCCCCATGGGGATATTTTCTATAAATGGAACATGCTCTTGACTGGAACTGTGACTCGGTTAGCTGACTTAGAAATATAAAAGAAATAGCACTGTGGTATTAAAATACATCCCTTACAGTCACACCTGAACTATTTACTAGCTGTGTGAACTTGGTCAAATCATGAAACTTCCGAGTCTCAATTTTGTTGGTCAGATGAGAACAACACTTGTCTTATATACTGCCCAGAGTTGTGCAGACCAGATAGATAAAATTAAAAATAGTTTAAAAATCATAATGTCCTACACAAATATAAATTACTTTTATCTTGATGTGATTCTCTATGCACCTTGACCATAAACCCTTTCTTCACCTTTAGAAACTCAAATAAAAAACATAATTATTAACTGAGTAGATAACAGTCTTAATATGGCTCTTCACATACAGGGGTTCCAAAGAAGGGGTAAAGGCAGAGAGAGAGAGAGACAAGAGCATGAGTAACTAAAACAATAGCAAAATGAAGTCCCAGCAGTCAAATAAATAAATATTGTGCTCTCCCCAGAATGTTTAGAAATATTGGAAAGGAACCATGTAAGGAGCCTGGAGGTGGAACTATCTTGGCACGTCAAGCGCTTCTGCAACTGATTAACCCGACATTTCCTTGGGTCTGGAACTATTACTAGGTCATTCTTTCTTTAATGGACAAACTGTTCCTGAACAATTTTTAAGGCACAAATAGCTATTGTGACAAATTGGTCAGAGAGGTCAGTTTTGTCCTCAAAACCCAGTGAAACAGCCAAGTCAAAACAACCACAGGAAGTCACACACAGAAGAACATCCCTAAATCCCAGTGTCCTCTGCTCAGTTCCAGATGGGCTCCTCCTTGCCCACTGTGATCTGTAAACCCACACCCCCACATCTACGGTGGGCAAGTCCCACATGAGTGGCAAACTTCAAAAGGCCTGCAAAGTCGATTGGATGCTTATCCTCCAGGAACTTATGTTTTTTGAATGAGAAGGGAAAATTCAAAAAGTAATCTCTTAAAAAAAAATCAAGTTTTGTCTCTAGGGAGGCACTCCAAGAAAAACCCCATTCCTTGTACTTCATTCACTCTGCTTTCTTCACTGCCTCACATTAGGAAGCCATGTGATGGAAGACAGTCCCAAATGCAAAGCTTGGTGACGTGTTCTGGGCAGAAGTTCAGGCACCTTGTTATGTTAGCAGACCCGGTCTGGCTGCCCAAAGACATAATTTAGCTGAGTGAAAAACTCATTCCCTCCTCCCACTTCATCTGGCCAGCTGCCTCAGAAGGGTTATCATTCTGGAGGGCAATGCATGTATGGCTCCCTTTCATTTCTCCGACCGTACTTCCAGCTCTCTGAGTTTCAAGTTCAGTGAGCTCAGCCTTGGCATTCAAGGATCTCCTTATGTCTCATCCTTAAGAGCATTTGTCCCAGATCTGTTTGCCAAGGACATGGTGGCAGTTCCCTTCCTGGCACTTGAGTCTGCAATATTATGCTGCTTCTTATAAACAGACCCAACCCATCACTTGAGTTACTTCTCCAAGTCCTACTGGCACTTTCATGGCTTAACTGGCACCTAATGGTACAACTTTATAAACTCACAATATCATCAGATCAGACAGGAATTAGAATGGAATGAGGAAGGTCTGCCAGTCTACCGGTTAGCAAACAATAGCCAAATGGGCAGATCCAGCCCATTTCCTGGTTTTGTAAATAAAGTTTTATTGACACACAGCTACGGTCATTAATTTATTTATCATCTATGGCTGTTTTTGTATTCTGCTAGTAGACCCGAGTAATTGAGACAAAGACATTTTAGCCAGCAGAACCTAAAATATTTTCTATCCAGACTTACAGAAAAGTTTGCCAACCCTGATCTAGTCCTTAAACTCATTTTGCAGATGAGAAGATTGAGATTCAGTAAAGCTGAACAATGTTCCTAAGGAGTCAGTAAAATTTGCAAAGCACAGTAACTAAGGCAGTGCTGGGCAGATGGTTTATACACATTCAGTAAATACTAGTTCTCTCTAGTGTTTGACAGGAAATTTTATGTTTCTTAAATGTGGAACTGTGCTGAGATGATTTTTTTTTTTTTTTAGAACACTGTTGCCCTTGAGAAATTTATTTGTCTAGAGGGGAGAACAGACATATAAACAGAGAATTTCGACATACTATTGTATGTATTGGTTTTCTATTGTTTCTGCAACAGATTACCACATACAAGTGTTTAAATAAGACAAATTTATTACTTCACAGTTCTAAAACTCAGAAGGCTGCCATGGGTAACACTGGGTTAAAATCAAGGTGACTCCAGGTTTGCATTCCTTGTTGGAGTCTCTAGTAGAATCCATGTCCTTGTCTTTCCAACTTCTAGAAAGTGCCCTCATTCCTTGACTTGTGACCTTCCCGCTCCATCTTCAAAGCCAGCAAAGGCTATTGAGTTCTTTCCCATGTTGCATCACTCCAAAACCTCTTTTGTCTCCATGGTCCACTTGCAAGGCCCATCCAGATCCTTGGAAAATTTCCCCATCTTAAAGTGAGTTGATTAGAAGCCTTAATTCCATCTGCAACCTGGATTCCTCTTTGCCATGTAACCCAATACATTCACAGGTTCCAGAGATTAGGAGGTGGACATCTTTGGGGGGCCATTATTGTGCTAACCCCAAGGTGCCATGAAGAAGGGAAGTGTGCACACAGTGCTGTAAACCTCAACAGACAATTCATCAGCACAGAGCCACCATGCAGACATGAGCAAAAGCTCTTTCACGGCACAGATTTTCTGGAATTTCCCATAATTTTCTGAAAATTTCATCATGTTTTAGTGTATTCTTAGATTTACATATATATTACTAAAAATAGTTCCACTGTATTTCATACACATTATTCTTTTATTTTTGCAACTAGCATCTTGATGTCACATTTAAGAAAAGAGAAAACAAAACCCTATTAGATATTAGGTTCGAAATTTTGAGAAGCAAGTTTGAATGAGAATGCAACAAAACCAGCCACATACTCTCCCTGTGGGATCGCTCTCCTCAGCCCCACTTTGTGGATAAGGAAACTCAGAAAGACCAGAAACCTGCCCACACAGACCACAGCTAAGGCCCAGAGAAAGTTCCTTCTGAACCTCATAAACGGAATGAGGGACATTCGTGCCGTGTTTCTGTGATGATCTATATGGCAATGCCCTTAAAGGGGGTGGGGAATGGATAAAATCTATTACTTTAAGAAAAATGTATGTTATGATTTAGCAAAGAAGTGGAGATAGATACAGCATATACCTGAGATGACAGAAATGTTTCATTTCAAATATGTTTACCTCTTCAGACAAAAATATAACTAAGGCTAAAAGACATAAAAATAGAGCCTCTACTGTTCTTATGATATAGAAAGAAAAATTATGCTTCTTTAGGAAAAAAACATGAAGAGTCTCACAGAAATATTAACAAAAGTGTATCAACAGAATGTAACTGCATTTATAGATCCTGAGACACAACAGAGAAACTACCTCATTTAAGGAGAAAGAAATCGCATAGTTTGAGAATGTGTGAGTGCCATGTAACTCAAAATATTCAAGTAGAGGCAAGAAGACTACTTGGCATGAAGATTATAAAAGAGATGTGGGCTTTATAAATCCAAGGAACTTGGTAAATGGTCTCTAAAGGCCCTTACAGCACTGATAGTTTATGATTCCATGACTCAAAATACAAGGGCCAATTAATGGCAATGAGAGACTCAGGCTTCTCTTCAATGGTTATAGTCAGAAAATGCCCCCTGATGCCATGACTGGACAGTTATCTTAGCTGCAAGTAGGTGCTTACCAAGAATAGGACATAAAGATAATTCTCTAGGCAAGATTAGACAAAAAGCAACTTGTAATGTGGATAATACCTATGTCTGACCCTAACTCCGTCACTGCACCATTGAAAATGAAGCTATTTACATTCCGAATTTCCTAATAAGCTATATTCTGCTCACCATCAGGCCATAATTCTCCAAAGGACAGATGGGTGCTGACCTAGTGGTGTGAAGGGGGACACCTAGGCTGTCAAGCCTGGCAAATCCTACCCATCCCCAGAGGAATCCATAAACTTTCTTCATGAAAACAGCATATTCCCTTTGACTTAATAGGTACATAAAGATCTGGTAGAAAGGCTTCAAGACATGTGAGAACTTTCTGACCCAACCCTTGTTAACTGAGATGGAGGTGAGGCAACCATATTTCTTAAATTCAGGTGTACACATTTCTACCCTTT
The DNA here is from genome assembly GCF_964656455.1 of Halichoerus grypus. Lineage (NCBI taxonomy): Eukaryota > Metazoa > Chordata > Mammalia > Carnivora > Phocidae > Halichoerus > Halichoerus grypus. Next base: position 77,581,440 of record NC_135712.1, read on the forward strand.
ACAATAAAAAACAAGTAAAATACCAAATTACCAAGACGGAAAATTCCCACCGTAAACAACTAGAGCTACCCAGAAAAGAAAAGTAAGTCATCCAGTCACAGGAGCTAAATGCCCTCCTGTTAAGAGAAAATATATACACATTCCCACGCAGAACCCTTTCCTTGTGAAAAGAGCTCAAGGTGCAGGAAATAGTTTGATAGAGACATTATATTACTTAGACAAAACTGAACTAGATTACCTGTTTGTTTATTAGATTATGGCTTTAGGCACATTGTTCTTTGCTAAGAGCTCTTGACAAGAGCCGACACACACATTCTTTGGAATGAAGGCTTTTGTGAGAGTATTTTATGGTACTTAGGCTCTTGAAAAGACTTGTGAATGCTGTCACACCAGAGGATTAAACCCAGTCTTTGGGGCCACCACATTAGGAGGGTGCAGTTCACTTCGCACAGCCTTAACTAGGACATGTGAGCTATCTTGCACACCACACTAAATGGTTCCAACTCATTCATTGTGGAATTTCTCATGTTAACCCCCACCCAGTCATCTTAGTCACAAACCACACACAGGATCCTAAGTACCAATATGAAAATGAAAGCAGAGTCCTCCAGAAATGGAATTCAACAAGGTTTCATTTCTACCTATCATTAAATGGGGAGATACGCTCTTGGTTTTATTTTTATTTAAATTTCAGTCAGGGGCATCCTTAAGATAATAAATTCCCAGAACATATCACACTCCATGTTCTGATTCCATACTTTCTTAACCGGATAAAAAATCATGGGCATCCACTTGGGGTCTAGTTTGTTTTCCTTTGTTTGCTTTCATTAGTAAGGCTTTTTCTGCATTGAATTTGGGTTTGTAATTATACCAGTGTGCGGAGTTCAAAGAGTCCCATTTTAAACTTCCTTAAAGGAAGGACTCCCAATGGCAGGCAGTTCATCCCAAACCAACAGAGGTATAAACATAAGAAGACTCACATTTCTAAAAAACAGAAGGACTTCTGATAATTCACTCAAACACCCTCAGCCTTTGTTTCTCTGATATTTAAGGGGCTGGGCTGTGGAGTGCCTATTAATCCCTTCAGTTATAAAATAGGTATAATAAGTATTGATCCATTCTTATAGTCAATACTTTGTCTATCTTGCTACTCTATTGATTCATGTCTATGAAATCATTTGAAATCATGGTATCTCAATGTTTTATCAATCACCAATAATATTTTAAGGCAAGGGCTCTTTGCACTAAAACATACAGAAACCAACAAAGCACACTTCTATGCTTGCTCCTTTTCCCCAAGTCTTCCATTTGTTAAACGATGTAGACCAACGTTGTACAGTAGAACTTTCTGCAATTTTGAAAATGTTCTATATTGTGCCATGTGTGGCTACTGAGCACTTGAAATGTGGCCACTGACTGAGGGACTATTTCTGTTTTATTTGAGTTTAATTAATTTAGATTCAAATTCAAATTCATAGCTACTTAATCAGACTTGGCAGATTTACTCATATTGTACTTAAAATGGTTCACCCACTCCCTATGCCCCACCCCCAAATTCTGCTACCAAAGCAAGAAATCTAACTTTTCTGTCTGATTCAAGGTGACATAAAATTAATTAATTAAACCTTATTAAACATTTTCCATTGAGAGCTAGAAACAGGAACACACATTTATTTAAATTCATTAAAATTCTTTGGGAAGAAGCACTATGCCTTTCTTTCTCTCAAAACTGCAAATTCAATACTGTGTCAAGCACACTCACAAGGGAGAGACCGCACATGGGGACAGTTTTCTCAGCATGTGCTGGTATAATGCAAAGGAGAAAGCAACCTAGAGAAAAGTCCCAGAGGCCAGTGCTGGCTCCGCCACGGACTTGCTGTAATCCTGGGACAAATCACACACGAGCCAGTTTGCATGCTTCACGGATGCAAAAGTTTCTCAGGAAAGCCTAGCACAGATCAGGCAATGAACGAAAGCTGGTGAAAGCCTATTCTCCAGCTCACCAAAAGGTAGAAGACCAAGATGATTGTGCAGCTAGAGAAGTTTCTACTCAGGTCCTATCATAGCCATGACTAGCTAGAATGCTGCCCAGGTCCTTGGAAACAGAGGAGAGCATTTAGTAAAAATAAGTTGACCAGAACTGGACTCATGCAGGTCCTCTGTCTTTTTAAAGATACTACACAGGTGGCTAAGAAAATCTCAAATGAGGGCGCCTGGGTGGCTCAGTTGGTTAAGCGACTGCCTTCGGCTCAGGTCATGATCCTGGAGTCCCAGGATCGAGTCCCGCATCGGGCTCCCTGCTCGGCGGGGAGTCTGCTTCTCCCTCTGACCCTCCTCCCTCTCATGCTCTCTGTCTCTCATCCTCTCTCTCTCAAATAAATAAATAAAATCTTAAAAAAAAAAGAAAAGAAAATCTCAAATGAAATTGGCAGAGGGGACATGTTTATACAAGAACAGACAGATAGTAATTGGACAAAAGAGGCATACGTACACACTAAATAGGAGACGAGAAAGCAAAATTACTGAGGAATGGTAAGATTAATCAATAGCCATAACTGGAAAAACACACAAGCCATTTAAAAATTAATTTAGATCCTTGCCTTAAACCAAAAGTTGGCCAGTTTGATTAAAAGCGGAATTTTTTTAAGAGAATTGAAACCAGTTTGTGCCCGGTTCCAAATTACAACAAAATTGAAATAAAACACTTACATATAAAGCTCATAGTAATTGGCTAACCATGTGAACACAACAATATACAAATGATTTCTTTAAACCAATTTGATCAAATGGATGTACATGAGAGGCAGCCGAGTGTCCTGCTGAAGAGTATAGAGAGTAAACCACAAACATGCCACAAATTAGCTTCATTACATTGTATGTATCACTCAGTCTCTCTGTTTCTTAGTTTCCCTAGCTGAGAATTGAGAATATTAACACTGACAATAGTAACAACAGTTGTAATCATAACCATAATATATCTATCTTGAAAGTTAGTTTAAAAAAGAGATAACATGGGGGTGCCTGGGTGGCTCAGTAGGTTAAGTGTCGGCTTAGGTCATGATCTCAAGGTCCCGGGATTGAGCCCCGCATTGGGCTACCTGATCAGCAGAGAGTCTGCTTCTCCCTCTCTCTCTAACCCTCCTCCCCACTTGTGCACTCTCTCTCTCTGTCCCAAATAAATTTAAAAAAATAAATAAAAATAAAAACAAAAGAGATAACATGTAGAGAGAATTTAACACAGTGACTGACCCTATGTACCAAATGTATAATTGGTTTACAAATGTGTGAAAAAAAGTTACTATTAATAATTCAAAAAAAAGAAAGAAAATAATGTTCTCATAAAGACAATATATTTTAAAAGAATAATCAGCATATGGTTAAATCGGCACTATCATGCATTACTAATGGAAGTATAATTTGGTAACTTTAGGATAAAATTTTGCTAAAATGAATCCAGAGCATTAAAAATGCATCATATCACTTATTCTAATAATCCCACATATGAAAATCAATCTGAAATACTGGGTGGAACAATAAAGGTAGAGAAAAGGGGCGGAGGGGAAGGGGGTGCTACACGTCCAAAGACTTTAATAAAACTGGAAACAGTGAAAAAAAAGAGCAAAAAAACTGAAAACCTAAATTTCCCATGTTAAAATACTGGTTACATGGATATGACTGGGGCATCATCTTGATCTCAAAACAAAGGATCCCAAAGAACAATCAATATATGTTACTTAGAGGAAAATAAGTATGTTTTTAATCTGATTCCAATGATAATAATCAGATATTAAAGTTCAGAGCTAGGTTTGGTGTGGAACATTAGGAAACTCCGTCTTTCCCCTGAGCCACATTAGATTAGCAAGGCACCATGGAAATGAAGTCACGGAATTTTCTTTTCCGTGGTTTTTATTTTAAAATAGTCAAAGCATACTCAAGAGTGCCATTTTGGAAAATAAAGCTGATAAAAGAGGTGTCCTCGGGAAGTCAATGCTGAACAGGTAACACACTTGGAGCAATGGGAATGGGGAACCTGTGCAGACCTTTTAACCCCTTCCTCCTGTTAATGAATCATTCTGAGACTCACTAGGGTGGAGGCTTTTGTGAACACGTGCTGTGAAACCAAGCAATCAGTTGCCCTTGTTAGTGAGCATGTGCAGGACAGCCTGGTAATGTTCCCTTCTGTATCCATTCTCCCTCCTTCCAGGCCTCACTCCTTTTCTCCCGCTTCCCTGGGCCTGCTCCTTCCAATCCAGCAACATATGCTCTTGCCCTGGGCTCTGTTTTCTAGGTAATCTAGTCGAAGATGAGATGTCGTACTCTGCTTGGTACACCAAGACCCACTTCCTGGTGTAAGGGAGTAAGAGGAATCGCTGCAGTAAAGGATTAGGGTTTGCTCAACCTGGCTACTTTCAGTATCTTTACTTATACTTACAGTACTTTTAAAATTAAGACCACAACCTGGCTATAAATAGATAATTCTCAATATACTGTTAGGGCTTCCATGCAAAAGGATGGCTAATGTTTGGGGCACCTGGCTGGCCCAGTCAGTAGAGCGTCCGACACTTGATCATGGGGTCATGAGTTACAGCCCCCGGCTGAGCATAGAGATTACTGAAAAAAAAATAAGGAAAAAAAAGAAAAAAAAAAAAAAGGATGGCTAATTGTTCATCTAGTTTATCTAAATAAATAATGACAACAAAATCAGACCAACCTGGTATCTCTCTCAACCAAATATGTCACTGAACATTTAAACCCTTATCAAATAACATTCCCACATGGTGTCCCCAAAGCTAAGACTACATCCAGAACATAGAGAAACAGGCAAAACAAAAGACTGCATTTTCTAATCTCCTCCTCCATAAAAGAGTTGCCACTCCTATACTCATGCAAAAGCCACAAGATCAATAAATACCTTTCAAAAGAGGCCTCCTAACATGTTCTTCATCATTTAGAAATCTTGTAGACACACCTAATAAAGATTAAAATTTACAATGGCAATTAAATGATATGATATCTGGGCTTAGCTTCAAAATAGTCTTGGGTGAAGAAAAGAAATAGGTATATAGATGGAACAAGACTGACTTAACACAAATCAGTGCCCAAACCGGATAATATATTTATGGAGGTCCGTAACAGCTTTCTCGTTACTTTTGTATACGTTTGAACTTTTCCATGCTGAAATGCTTGACAAATGAGAAGTATATATTTTTAAAAGTCATGATAGTAACCCCCACCATCCTAAGATGAAAAAAGGTAATGTGGCTTACCTGTGTTCATCTCGTTTCTTAGGGTAATGCACTGCCCTCATCTTGTTTTATAAAATAAAAAAGTAGACAACTCCTCAGGATCAAGAAAAAGCCCATCTTCAGGCTAGTTTCAGCCAGTATGTTTAATGTTTCATGTGGGTTGGAAGTGCCTTAAATCCCTGCTGAATCTTTTATACACATACACAACTTAACCAAATATCTGAGTTCTCCTTCAATTATCTCTTCAGAAGCTTAAAAAGGCGCCTAGTGGATGCAAAACTAATAGTACCACTTGGTTCATATTTACTGGAAACTGTTTGCACTGGAAATCCAACTTGTGAACGCCGGAGGTAACTGCACAAGCACAATATTTGCATTTGCCTAAGGAAATGAACTAAAAATACAATATCTACCGCTCCACAGAGCAGCTCCTAGTTTAATACCAATGTGCTGCACATTACTATCAATAACACCGTTATTATCTGTATAGCACCAAGCCAATGACCTCAAATGATAAGGAGAACACTCCCAGATTTTAATTCTCAAATCACCCCCCCCCCCCGCCGACGAATGCAAGTGTTGAGAGCACCAGCCCCTCGACAACGGGATTCCAGACACAGGTGCAGTTCTGCGCTTAGACCCATCCTTCAAAGAGCTAGCATTTCACTCACAGTGCGGAAATTCTATCTAGGCAAATTTCAGCACTGTTAATGGCATTTACTCTCTTTAAAAAATCAGATGTAATTGGAATTAGATGGGCACCCAAATGTCTTGGTACTCCAGTCCATTTTTCTGTGTATGAGGAACTTTTGAAACTTACATAATTTAACTGTACAACAAGATGGTGAGTGTAGAAGGGGAGGCTGTAGATAGAGTAGGAAAAGATCTTCATGCCACCAAGCTCTCACCCTACTGAAGCAGCTCCTCCCCTAGATTCCCAGGAATGGTATTGTCCAGACTCAACTCAAAGACTTCAGCAGCTGCTGAAGAACCTGCTCCATTTTTTAACAGGACCAAATTTTTGGGAAGAGTCCAGTACTCCAAATCAACCAGCCATGTGCATTCTGAATGTTCGCAGAGAAACCTGAATGCTTCTTTCTAATGGTTCTCAAATGATATTCTTCCAAATGTAAAATTCTGGGATTCTTGAGTCCATTTCTGCTTTGGGTACCAAAAGGGGTAGCCATTTCTAAAGAGTTCATGCAAATACGAATCCCCCCCCGCCCCGACTTATTTTCTACAAGAAGTAACTCCAGCTCTGAACAGTTACTTCCTGCCTTTCCTGCAAGGATTCAGGAACTAAATGACTGCCCTGTCCTCTACATAGAAGGAATTCTAGACTATTATCATGCCACTCCATGCACGTTTCTTCCTTGGACTTAGCTCCTTTTCTCATAAATCAACAGGCATTTCCTAACAAACCAGCCCCATTTGCATACCTGACTCCTTTGCTCAGTGTGCTCACATTCTTCTTAAACTCAAAAGCCAAGGTTGGCTCTGTCATTAGCAGCCAAAAGAAATGCAATACTTCTTAGAAATATCGTGGAACGATTCCATGCCTTCAAATAGATCAACACACACCAATCCCCATCCTGACTCCCATACACTAAACCCGGCTAAGCATTAACCGACTATTGAAGTCCAGCACAAAGGGCAGCTCTTCCATTAAACCTTTGCTGACTTCTTCATTCAAACTATTTTGGTTTCATTGCATTCTCATAGTAGATATGTCCCTTAAAGCATTACCACTTTCTACCTTATAACTGTACCTATTCCTACTTACCTGTGAGCTCCCTGTTGATTGAAACTGTGATAAATTCATCTGCCTTCTATAGCAAATTTAGCAGATATTTTTTACTATGATCCAGAATAAGAAATGCATTTTACACTGAGATCCAACAAATACATAAGTACATGTGCACGTGGACACACACACACACACACACACACACACACACACACAGCAAGCATGCAAAACTCAAACAAGTTTTCCAAACAATACTTACTACATGTGTTTATTGTCACTGGTCATATCACAACCTCCTAATCTGATGTAGGACCTAATGTTGGTGGTGACCCACTTGGTAACCCTCTGTAGCACATGGTACAGGGTTTCTTATAGTGCCAATAAATGCTGAATGAATGAATGAATGAATGAGCCAGCCAACAAAAACTGATTTACTTTTTCACAACCATATTAGGCAACTGTAGTTCTCTTTGCCCCCTTAATAAAAAGATCCTTGTAAAATTCTGGACAAAAGTAATATCCTCTTTACAGGTTGAGTACTGAGAGCTGGTTTTACCATATTCAGAGCAGGTCACATTCATTTTTTTGTTCTAACAGATTCACCAACACTGGCCCTCTTCTTCTCCAGTCAGTATATAATGACAGAGTTTACTTCAGCCTCATTTTTAAATCAAGTATACATATCTACTGTTTTCAACCATGGCCTATGTCTTACATAGAGCAGGTGAGTGATCAAATTCCACTGACTTAAATTTCATAAGTGATATCAATTATGTCACCAATCAAGAAAACCAAGGATTTGAGACCTTTTCCTCTCACTGTTTCGTTCATTCTAAACATTAACTGAGCTTTATTATCAGAAATGTAGAAAACCTAGTCTTCAACTTCAAGAAAATCACATTTTCCTGAGTTGTGTATAGATTCCATTTCACGTGAAGCACTGAAGAATCTTTTTCAAAATGGAAGGCCAAGAAGATCAGGTCAATACCTCCTTTCTCTTTCCGTGTCAGTGCTTATCATGGTAGCACTTTGCTAGTCTCCAAATGTTATTATTAATAATGGCCTTGAGATTTCATCAGGCTCTCAACTAAGAACGGAGTCTATATAAACTGCCCTGAAAGCATGCAACTTGATGAAGTAGCACCTATGTTACCCATTAAACTCTCTTCCACTCTGTCTGTCCCGAGAACCATGATTCTCTTCTTGCTCAGCTCTTGTAAAGACAAATGTAAAGACAGGGCATTAACAATCTGTGTCATCTCACTTGTATAAAGGATACTTCTCCAAATTCTCAGTACTAAGAGAAGTTGTGTTCCCATCAACATAAGTAGTTAGCTCATGCTTATGTATAATGCCTAAAACTGCAGTTGTTTTCAAAGAACACAAATACATTAGAGCTGAATTATTTCCAGGTAGGAAAGTGTTAGCAATTAGTTTATCTCCAATTACAAATTTCAAGTGTCCACAACAGAGGAACCTTTGAAAATCCTAAGGTTTCGAAACACATCAAAAAGACCCATTGGTTTTCCATTGAGAAAAGTTACTGAGAAATATTATAGCCAACAATTGTCAAATATTATTAACTGAAAATGTCAGTGGCTTAAGGCTTCTATTTTGAGCTCCTGCTTATCCACAGTGGCACAGGGCAATTAAAGAGCACAGGCCGTGGAGCCAGACTGGGTCAGTATTCTGGCTGCCACATGCTGGCTGCATAACCCTGGACAAGTTACTCAACCTTTCCGTGCCTCACTTCCTCAGATGGGCAGTGGGGATCGTAAGATCACTTGCTTTAAATAATTTTATGATTATTAATTAAATAAACATATAATATGTAAAACAGTATCTGGAATATACTAAGCACTCAATAAAAGGCAGACATTATTCCAGTACCCTGCCCTCTACTGTACTGTATAAGGTAGAATTATATGAATGATATGAAATGGAAAGAATGTGGTTCGGTGGGACAAACACGGCATTTTTAGTTAGAACATTACTTAGAACCTCCACAGTTCCACCTGCTGCATTTTTGAGTTGGAGTTACTGAGACTGAGTCCAGTCTCCTCATCTGTAGAATGCTAAGAAACAGAAGTCCCCATATGTAACAAACTCAGAGGAAATCAAAATAACTTTCAGCTAAGGAAGCAGAGGAGCCTTCACAGAGAAGGTACTATTTTGATAAAGACTGTAGAACAGATATGTGGAAGTAGAAACACTGAAAAGTGTATTCTAGACAGAGAGAACCATTTGGGTGAAGACACAGGAAGGAAAACATGGTATGTTTTCAGAGAACAGCGCATAGTCCAATCTGGCCAGGGCAAAGGGCATAATGGGAAGCCACTGCTGCTGCGGTTAAACAAGCAAATTCAATCAGCAAGGGATCACGGATTCCTGGCTGGACTGGAACTTACTCCCACAGGGACTGTGGCTACTGTAAAGGTTGCAATAGGCCATTAACGGGATCAGGTCGATATTGTCGAAGAAACGGAGTACAAGGTGCAGAATGAATGGATGCCCAGGACCTGGAGATAAGGAGTACCAGAGACCATTAAGGGTCTAAACAAAGCATCTGCCGAAGAATGGAGTGGAGTGATGCCATGGAAGGGCAGAAATGATGGGGACATAGAACAGGTGGATCTCAATACTTGAGAAAGAAGGAAGAGTCAAGGAGAAATAACGTGCTTATGCAGATCAGGAACAGACGCCTATGGAGGAGCAGATTTAAAAGAGAGGAAACCAGAGAATCCAAAAGGGGTGGTCCACCTAAGGAGAAATCTTAAATAGCCAACCGCAATCTCCTTCCCATAGGCCACTACATACAAATGGGAGCTATGCTCATGTACGGCTACGTGAGCTGACTTAACGTCTGGGGTGAATTAAGGGGTGAGATTTCGGGTCTAGCTAAAGACCTATAATCAAGAAAGGACTCGGGCATGGGGGACTACTTGAAGAAAAGAGACGTAGGAAATAATAAAATATGCGTAAGATGTGACAAAATAGGGGGTTCTTCACAGGATGCAAACTAACTCCATCAAATAGATAAGACAAGGCAAAACCACAGCCCATAATATGCACCATTTGCATCATGGGTGAGTGTTATGTCCACTTCACCCCTTAGAAAACAAAGCAAGGGCCACTAAAACATCTCCCTTCAACAGCAACCATTTTCCCCTTACAGACTTTGAGGGTAGGGGGCAAAAGTAGAAGATACAAAAGGTTATGTTATAAGATCGGGAAATCAAAAGTGGGTGGAAATTGTCCAAGGTCCTTTTCTTATTTGTTGTTTTTCTTTCTCATCACATGTCAAGTAAAAAAAAAAAAAAAAAAGAGGCGATTTCATCATCAGTGGACAAAAGAAAAATAAGCTCAAACAGCTTTTAAGCATTTTGCCTGACAATACTGATTGAGCAGACAATAGCCTGACTTTGTCATGCAGCAAGTGTGGTCCTTCTGGGGAAAGGAAGAAACAAGATGTGTGGAGATCAGGCCACAAACAACAAGCTCAGATCCCAAAGGCTAACTATATTTACGGCCATTCCACATAAACAGACCATGTGCCCTTGAAGACCACACAATATACTGCTGGGTTAATGGCAAAAGAAGAAAAATAAGGAGTGATGTTTGCTGCTAACAGCAAGGAAACTTAACTAATGTCAAGAATACATCTCTTCTGGAGAGTAAGACTTAAGATCTTACTCCTAGCTCTGCAGGCCTCTGTTGTAGAGGGTCAACTGTACCACCTTCTGGTAAAAGTAAAAAAAGGTTAAGAGAGATCTGAAACCAGATTATTAAAAATAAAAACAAAGAAAACAATCAAACAAAACATTAGAACACAGGCTGCTCGAATTCGAGAAAACCCAAGGCAGATGAGTGCATGATAGAGCCCTGTGCCCACCTTTCTAGCTCCGTCCCACTCACCCCCTACGCTATTCTGGACCATAGCAAACACTCAATAAAAATGTGTTAAATAAATGAATTAAAAGCCCTCCAAATAATCCTAGCCTTTCCATTCCTTGAGGACATCAGATTCCCTCTTTCCTCTGGGTCCCTTTAGATTATTCTGTCTGAATATTCTTCCCCACCACTTCACCATAGCCTCTAACTTCCCTGACCTGCAGCATCCCTATATAACTGTATCAAATAAGCAAAAATAGATCAGCTATGTCTATTATATGCCCCTGCTGCCTCTACTTCTCATGAATAGCACTTGCCATGGTTCCATGTTTCCATGAGTACTTAATTAACGGCTACCCCCCAACTAGATTAGAGGTTCCAAAAAACCAAAGGCCATGTCTATTTTGCTCACAACTGTGTCCCTCAGCTTAGGAGCTTAGAAAAGCTCCTAAGATATGGTTGTCACTCAATCAATATTGAAAAGAGGAAGGAATGAAAGAAGGACTCGTCAGTAACTCAGTAGAACAGCCTACAATGACAACACCACTTTTTCAGAGGATCTGTTCCCACCCACAAACCCTGATGAATAGACAACATGCCTACTATGGCCACAGTCTTAGAGATCTATTGGACCAGAAATGGACACTTCACCATTATAAAACAAATCCCTTTGCTCCCCAGTAATTTTGAGAGACTGAGTCAGCTTACCATGTACGGAACAGAAGCAGAAACTGGGAGCTACGACCTATACCCATCACATTAACAAAAAATATAAAGGTACATGACGTACCATGTGTTGGGAACTATATGGAGAAAACAAGAATCCTAATGTTTTCCTGGGGGAAATGGACCCTGGTGCAGCCATTATGGAAAAAAAAAATTGGCAAAACCTAATGAAAGTGAGTCTGAAAATGTACTATGACCAAGCACCCTACTCCCAGCTACAAACTCTGAGCAAACTTTTGCCAATCCTTAAGAACACTTGTATAAAGATGTTCATCATAACCAGGTTTGTGGGAGGGGGGAGTTGGAGGTAGCTTTAAGGTGTATTAGCAGGGCAACAGATCCATGGAATGCAATGGATACACACTTTGGAATACTCTGCAGTGTCAGAAACAGTAAATTTCTAGATCTTTAAAAGACTATGCTGATCATATTGACAAATGTAAATTAATATAACTGCTAAAACCCATTAGCACACTCTGTGGGCAGAGTATCAGAGATGCTGTAGGAGTCCTAATCATTATATGCTCATTGAGCATTATTTATGTATACGACTCAATATATCTCATACATGCTTGACCAGTTTTGAAATGCATACAATCTTTTCTCACCTGTAAAAAAAAAAAAAATAATAATAATACCAACATCTTAGAGCCATTCAAAGTAAATAATCTAACCCATACAAAGAGTGTCTGATACAACCTGAACCCTCAACAAATGTTATCTATGTATTAGATAGTTCATAATACAATTATTGCTTAATTTGGGGACCAAAGAAAGACTATGCTGGGCCATAATAACAGCAAAAAAAGATAAGAAATAGGACCAGGTCCGTAGCACAGTACCATAATCTACAGACACAAGAGCTAAGTAAACAAGAGTGAGATGTGCCAAGTCAGATTGTTTGGGTTTGAATCCTGCCTCAGCTACTAACTCAACAGCGATGTAACCTTTGGAAAGTTACTTTCCCTGTGCTTACTTTTCTAATCTGTAAACCAGGTAAGGTAATAGTCCCTGCCTCAAAGAGTTTGTTGTGACAATCACTGGAGTTAATACATTTAAAGGACCTGGAAGACAGCTTACCATGTGGGAAGCAGATGGCAAGTGTTGGGCATTATTATGTAAATTTATGTAAATTAAAATACTATATATTTCTAAAGATTCATACATATATAAGGACTATTCCAAACACGAGAGCAGGAATCTATGAGGTAGAAGGGAAATTGGAATGAAGAGGAAGGATGAAGCAAAGGAAAAAATGGAAGAAACATAAAAAGAAAACGAGATGCTCTGCAAAGACCAATAATGAAACTTGACCATCCTTGGAGTCATACTGTTAATTCAGTCTAAAGCATGTGATGTCCATAAGGAGGAAAGGGCAGAGATGTTCAAAGGAAATTCAGTGGTGTGAAAATCTTTTTTTTTTTTTTTTTTTAAAGATTTTATTTATTTATTTGACAGAGAGAGACACAGTGAGAGCAGGATCACAAGCAGGGGGAGAGGGAGAGGGAGAAACAGGCTTCCCGCGGAGCAGGGAGCCCAATGCGGGGCTCGATCCCAGGACCCTGGGATCATGACCTGAGCCGAAGGCAGACGCTTAACGACTGAGCCACCCAGGCGCCCCAGTGGTGTGAAAATCTTAAAACTCTTGGTTCTTAGAGGCCTGGAGCTACTGTGGTTCCCACCTTCATGGCTTCCAACCTCTCTTGGATTTACTAACATACAGCAAACCACCTTTACTTGGCTAGTGTGAGTTGGTCTGTGTTTCCTGTTACATTATACTATTTAACTAAGGAAGGTCCTCAGAAGGAAAAGAAGATCAGACTTTCTCTGCATTAACTCAGAAAAAAGATTTAAGAAGGTGGGGCGCCCAGGTGGCTCAGTCAGTTAAGCGTCTGACTCTTGATCTCAGCTCAGGTCTTAATCTCAGGGTCCTGAGTTCAAGCCCTGTGTTGGGCTCCATGCCAGGTATGGAGCCTACTTGAAACAAACAACAAAGATTTAAGAAGGCAGACTCCAATATAAGAAATGTGTTTCAACTACATGGTTTACCCAACAAATAAACAGGCTCCAAAGAGTAAGAGTCGCATGACTTTGGATGTGCAAGCAGAGTCTATGCAACCATTTATCCAGGATGCAAGTTCTGGATGGGAGGCTGAACTAGTTAATGTCCAAGGTTTTTCAGGAACGTATGATGCTAGGATTCACTAAGATCTTTCTGAACATCAAAAGCCTCCAGCACACTAAGAAATAGTGCAGGATACACTTGTGATACGAATGGGGGGGAGAGGACTAGCACTTGCCTTACAGTCTGGACTGTTTCCTACCTCTGGTACCACATGCCATGCAAGTTTCATGAGCTGGGACTCAGCTCTAGTTTGCCACTTCAGTCCCACTGACTGTCCTAGGCAAAGTTGACAGAAATCACCCTTCTGATTTGGCCACATACTTAGTACCATCTCATTCGCTGCCACTAATGTTAGACAGACTTGCCTGACTTCAAAATCAGCGCTGAGTATCTGTCACGTGGCAACTTTGACATATATCATCTCCAGTAAACTTCCTAAAACTCAGGGAAATGGGGGCATTATGTCCATTATAAAAACGAAGGAAAACAAAGCTCAAAATGGGCCAGTTTGTCCAAGTTCCCAGAACTCATAAGGACAGAATTGTAACCTGAACCCAAGACATTTGCCAATAAATATGATACTTTTACAACACACCACAAATATCTGTTATGAATACAATCACATTTTGAAGTATCAAGCCCTAAGGCTAAATCCTATGACCCTCTCTTTGGGAATCCAAATACACCCAGTTATCCAGATTCCCCTTCTTTCTTGAGTCAACAGCCTACAAGCTCAACCTATTCTAGGTTCAATCATGTAAGCACTGAACAATTTCCAGTTACTCTCCTGCATAGTTCAGGTTCTGGAATTCTCGCCCCCCTCACCACCACCCAGGACCACAGCAGACAATCTGACACACAAAATGCAAATAAACGGTAGCAAGGGTAGTGGACGCAGTGCTGACTCGAAATCAGGAGATACATGTTCCCTACTCGACAGCCCTGCAACTACGGAAGTCTGCACAAGTCACTTTTGCTTCAGACCTTATCTTCTCCCAATAAAATCAGGTGGTGGGCTCTGAGAAACAAACAGGGTTTTAGAGGGGAGGGGGGAGTGGGGATTGGTTAACCCGGTGATGGGTATTAAGGAGGGCACGTGCTGCATGAAGCACTGGGTGTTATACGAAAACAATGGATCGTGGATCACCACATCAAAAACTAATGATGTATTGTATGGTGACTAACATAACATAATAAAATTAAAAAAAAAAAAAAATCAGGTGGTGAGAGCAACTCAGTGGTGCTCAAACCTGAATCATATGGAAAACTTCTATAAAGCATCAATGTACAGACCCACTGTGGGACAATTAAGTCAGAGTCTCTGAAGCAGGGAACCCTGCATTTGTATTTTATAAAAGCTCTGCTCCCAATTTTAAGGTACAAACAGGGTCAATGGCCCAGGTGATCCTTGAGGTTTGTGTCAAGACTTTCTAAGATTCTCTACCCCAAAGAATGAAAGAGTGAGACCGTTCAGGCCATAACCCCCACTTCAGGCTTCCTGAAGCTTCCACACTTTCACATTTCCAGAATCCTCTGTAATGCCAACAGTTGAAGGAGAGACACCATCTCCTCTTGCCATAGTCCGGTGGCCACCAGCATGTGCGGTTTAGAAAACAACTATGAAAACAGCAGTTCTACAGTAAGCATGTCAGTTCTGGAAAGCTGAGAAATAAGAATTGGTGCTAACCAAGACCTGGAGGAAAGGTAAAAAGAGCAAGAAAAACTGCACAGTCCTACTCTGGACAGCTCTACCTGGCTGCCATGTGGGGAATTCATTAACAAGCAAAGGGTCTTTGAAAAAGGGAGAAGGTGAGCCAGACCTTGGAGGCTGGCAAGGAGCGCGATGCACCAAAGAGAGGCAGACATGGTTTGGAGTAATAAGCACAGTAACGCAATCAGCCAGTGAATGCAAAATTAAGAAAACTTGGGGAAACTGAGTTTGACAGGTTGGATGGGTTCTGATTATTAAAGAATAAATGAAAATAACAAGGAACAACAAAAACAAAAGAAAAAACCCACAAAAGCTTCCGGAGGACACTGTCAAAGCAGTCCCTTCAGGAGCTGAAGACAGAGAAGTTAAATGGCATCCCCAGTAAGCAACAAGTTACAAAGAAGCTTTTACAAAGAAAGAGCTGAAATGATCTGTGGGCCATTTCATGAAGGGCTGACCCCGACAGCCCACTAGAGAGTGTCAGAAAGAGACAAATTTCACAAAAACTAAAAGCTAAAGGCCACCTGCTACTTTCACTGGTCTGTAAAGGCCATGGGAGATTTGAGTGGCAAAAGGAAGCCAAACCTGCAGGCTCCCTTCAAATGATGAGACAATCCCAGCGTGCTTACTAAAGAGAGCTGTTTCTAGTCATTTCAGTGGTATCCCACAAGCCTTTTTAAGGTAAGTATTGTGGACAGGACTCTCTTGAGATTATTAAGCACAAAACACACGTGCAAGGTCACTGCCTTTGAGCCAAGAATGAGAAAGTTGTGTTTACCAAAAAATAAAAGAATTAGGGGCAAAAAGGACAGACAACTCCTACTCCCCACCAGATGGGACACGAAAGGAGCAAATGAAATAATTCATGATAAGAAAAGAGGCCTTTAAGGATGATGGAACTGATGGCAAATCATGACACCGATTCTATATCAGGGAATTCTTCATCCTCTAACCCCAGTCTGTGTGTGTCTTCGCGTGCATGTGTGATTTTCTCCACTTTGAGCCCTTAGATATTTCAAGGCTGATCCTCCTCCTTTTTACAAAGTAAAACCCAGGAAGGTAAGGACTTTGGTCACAGCTTACTCTCGGATCTAAAACAGTATCTGGCACCTGATGGGTTCTCAAACATTGCTTGGCTAAATGAATGGATGAACAAATGAATAGATTAGTCTTTCTTCTTTTCTATGATGAATTTATGCTTGTTATCTTTTCTTCCACAAAATCCTGAAAACAATCTAGCTCAGGTATAACAGATTTGTTTTCTTAGTTAGTATATAATCAAAGAAGCAGATACAACCTTTTCGTTTCAAGGTTAGAATTGAGATGCATTGCTAAAGTGATAAGACGATTTTGTCCATAACTGTTTTAATTTCTCAAAATTTACCTCTATACCTCTTATCTTTTCAAAATATAAATGCATAGATAAAAAAACAAACACACGTAGACACACACAGATTATCTGTATCATTAGAAGAAAAATACAGCTCAACCATATCAATGCAGTACAGGCCGAAAATATGTCATCCTTGTAGTTTTTAAAGTATGGAAATCATTTGGTTGTTCTCTTCACAAGACGTAAAAAGTGTCTGAGTTTCCAAAGATGAAATTTCCAGGTTGGAACATTTTAATGAAGGGAGAAAAAACCCAGATTCAGAAGAGGTTTGAGGCCGATTTAAAGGCGTATTTGAAAATTATGCACTGCATTTGCAGAGTAAAGAATCTCTACTTAAAGTACATTCTTTATACACATGCTGACAAAATTAAGGGCACACCATCCTCTGCTGAATGAGAGCTTATCAGAAGTGCTGGTGTGAGCCATTTCCTTTTGTTCCCTGGAGAAAAGCTAAGGCATGAAAAATACGTTGATAATGAATCATCTTAAGCTTGCAAATTTAAAATTTAAGTCAGTAAGATTGATAAATTAAGGTTCCGATGGCAACACGATTCTTTCCTGTCATGCACATGGTAGAGCTATAACAGGAACACCTGTTTCCATCTTAAGGCTTGGGGAGGATTGATACAATGCTGAGATTCGGCATTGCTAATTAGGAATGTCAGCAAAAGAAGTGCCGAAGCTCTTGGTGCTGCTGAATCAAAATAGCAAAGAAAGGTACGTAAGATTCATGCTACCAATTTCTCCTTAGCCAGGGGGTGAAATAATAACAGCCCTTCATATTTGTTCAGCACATACAATTTACAATTCACTTTTGCACACAATTGCCATTTGAAGTAGAAGTCAGTGCAGGCCAATTCTGTTTATCCCCATTTAGTGAGTAGGCTAGGTGACCTGCCCCATGTCACAGAGCCTGTAAGTGACGAGGCCAGGGCCCAAGAGCAGGCCAGTACTTTATCACTAGCCAATGCCACACTCAACTGCGGCTCCTATAGGCAAGAACTTGCCTTCTGCTCTTTTGCTTGGCTTTCATTATTTTCAGTAACAAACAGGGAGTGCCACTTATGTTGTTAGACTAACGGCAAATAAATGAACCATTACGTGGAGTTCAAGGATGGAAATGGCTTCTTGCACTTCGAGCAAGTATTACGCTTTCCTTTGTGTGTAGGTGTATCGGTCATAAAAGCATGGAAAATGAAGTTCAAGTAGTGAAAATCAAGTTTGGAGAGGAGTGATCACAAGCATGCCTTCAGTGACTGGTCCATCTGCCTCTACCTTCAGTGACTGGTCCATCTGCCTCTACCCTACCTTTGAAACAGAAGCAAAGCTTGTATTCCTTAGAGTGTTTTTTGTCATCTCCAAAAAAACGGTTTTACAAAGAGACACATACACCCGTGCGGTGTGTTCCTAAAGCAAGGAGGCCCCGGGAGCCAAAGACAGCTCCGCACAGCCGGCCCGCATGCTCAGGACTGAACACCTCAGCCTGGCAGACGACAGCAGAAATCACTGTCTTGGCAGAGCAGTTTCCATAAAAAAGGGGTTATATAAAAAATGCATACCCAGAGCTTGATTCTCAAGGTTAGAAACTCCCCACAGTGAAAGTATGAACTGAAGCCATGGCCACATCACAATCTGAGCAAAAATAGCAAAAGAAACCTACTTCGGGAAGCACCTCACTCGGCCTCATGCTACAGATTACAGAAAGTGTCTTGTTCCCCAGACCACCCATCTGTCACATTAATTTATGAACAGTGACAGTTTGTGCAACAAACTATTCACTATCTAAGTATCAGATTTTGCCAAGAAAGGTGGGGAGGGTTGATGGGGTGGGGGAAGAGTAAGGGAGAATAGAGTCATGGATAGTTGAAAGAGGAGTTAAAGAAACATAAGTATGGGTGGAAAAGGAGAAAGGGTAATGAGCACATTTCACTTTACATAGTCACGCTGAGGCCCAACGTCAGGCTCATGGCTCCCCCTGGCCCTCCATTAGACCCAGTGACTCATCCCCATGACCCATTCACTAAATACACTGTTCTTTCCTAACACTGTTCCCATTCATGGAAAGTCTCCTTTCCAAGACCCAGTTGAAATGCATCTCCAGGAAACCTTGCCTGATGTCCCTGATCAGAAGCAGTATCTTATCTCTCTCTACCATTCCCAACAGGCTTTGCCTAGAACTCTGTTACAATTCATTTCACATATTTTAAATGCCCCCCATTAAATCATTAGTTTCTGAGCATGGAAACCATGTTTTGTTTGTCTCTATAAACTCCAAGGCATCTCTGTCAGTGGTTGAACAGAGGAGGTTTTGAGTAGTATTTCATTAGATTGAACTTAAAGAACTTAGAAAGCTCCTTCTAGCACTGACATTCTGGACTTTTAAGTCTAGGCGTCTCATTTAATCATTTATTCATTCATTCATCAAACAGCAACTTACAAAGCACCTATTGCCCGCCATCCATTGTGCTCAGACCCCTAAGATACCATGGTGCCCCTATGAAGTTTATGGTCGAGTCTGGGAGGAAGGCACTGATCAAACAATTGTACGTATACACAGTTACAAAGCATGCTCCATGCCGCAATGGATAGGTCTGGGAGGACTGGGGAGCATTCAGTCAACTCTGATACTGCACCTGCCATGGGCCAGTTATCAGAACACAGACAAAGGCGACCACAATACGAAGAAGATATAGGAAGGGCCCCAAATGATGCCAAATGCAGCTTTGCTGTAGTTTTATTTCTATTAAAAACTTAAACAAAATGAATCATGGAACACTACATCAAAAACTAATGATGTAATGTATGGTGATTAACATAACATAATAATAAAAAATAAATAAAAAAAAAAACTTAAACGACATTACAAAAGAAGTCAAGGTTCAACTTGAATCTATACCCATGCTTCTAAATTATCTTCTGAGATATAGATATAAATCACAAATCACAAATACAGGTACAGATCGTGGTAAAAGATCGCTGCCTTACAACTTTGAAAATCTGGGTTCCATCCTTGCTCTAGAACATGCTAGTCATTAACTCTGAACATCCCCACCAATAAAATGGAGACTAATCTCTGCTGTGACAACCAAACAGGGTCGATGTATAAGGACTGAATGACAACAGGCTATAAACACATTTGAAAAGTACATATTGTTTGTACATAAAAAAAAGATGTCAACTCCAAAGTCTGATATAGACAAACATATACACATACATTCACATATATCTGAAAATATATATAAACATGCACATATACTAGGATTTCTCATTATGCTACAATTTTTTTATATCCCAGCAATTTTCAGTCATCCTGTTGCCCTTCTTTACACATTTTCTCTGCCAGCAGAAGATGGGAGAGGTAGGTAAGAGGATGTCAAAGTCTTGCTGCCTGATTCCTCTGCCCACACCAGAATAAACAAAGGACAAAGGACCAAGGACTTGAGTCAAACCTCACAGATCATGCCATATTACTCAATGAGGACACTGATTCACATAACCTCCGGTCAAATCAGTGTCAGCAGTAAGTATCTCGAAAAATTCAGAGATTTTAACGACACCATGAATTGACACTGAGGGGAAACGGTAGCATAATTTTTACTTGCTGGTTTGTCAGCAATCATACAAGAATGCAAGATGTATACAACTGAAACAGCATATTTACATCTAGTTTCCTATATAAAGAAGGCTGACGTGAAATCCTAGACTGCATGTCTCTTCTCTATCAATCATAAAGAATGACAAGAAAATCCTAGAAGGAAATGCTGCCGCTTCACAAGCAGCAGTAAAATCATTTATTAATGATAACATTTAGTAAGTGCTTACCAAATGTCAGGCACTATTAAAAGAACTTTCAATTTAATTCCTAACCTTCACAACAACCTACGAAGTCAGAAATTAGCATTCTCTTTTGTTTAGAGAAGAGAACACTGCGACTCAGAGAAGTTCATTAACTTGTCTAAGATCACACAGCAGGCATTTACTGATCATACTGAACAGCCACCACTCATCTGGCACTAAGCTAGAAGGCAAGGAGAGGTGATGAGGAGGGGAAAGGTCGAAGGGGAGATAGCCCTGACCCAGAAATGAGTCCCACACTGATTCTACTCAAAGAATCTGCAGAGAAACTAAAACATGAACATAGATTACTAATTTTCCAAGGTAGAAAAATTTAAGTACCACAAGAAATGCATAGTTAAGTTCCACCCCAGTGTTTATCGGTGCGGGTGGGGGGTGGGGAGTGGCACAGATGAGAAGTCCAGGTGTAAAAATTACATAATTAACATGAATTACCTTCTTCTTCACAACTTTATACATGTCAGTTGGACTTGATTCCTTTAGGACAAGCCTATGGGCTATATATTCTCTGAGTTAGTTTTTCCAGTGGGTAATTCAGTAATACAGTTCACAGTAACTAGACTGGAAACTTCCTAAGGGCAGGTACTCTGCACTGCAACTTCAGTGCATAGGATGGTGTCTAGTACACAGTGCTCAAGAGATATGTCATTAGGTACTGAATGAATCAATGTGTTAATTAGCTCATTAAAAAGTGAGCAAATGAAGGAATACAGAAACATAAAGGCAGGTGTACACCATTAAGAAGTACAGACTACACTGGAGTTCATGAACTCAGTTCCGACTGCTGAAGTCTCTGTCCCCAGGTGTAACTTTGCAAAGATGAGTGCCAGGGGACTTTTGCTAGACAGCAGGTGGGAGTTCTCTTAACTGAGAGACCACACTGGTGACCTAAATGGTCAATGATTTCAAGAATACCAAGAAGCAAAACATCAACTTTTGTTTTATCCCCCATCATGGCAGGAAGCACAGAATGAACCACAAAAGCTACATTATCTAGAACTTTCTTGAGAGCTATAAAGCAACTCATTTGCAGAAGTCGTTGATTTTGTACATGGGGACTGTTTGGCAAAATTGAGGAAGCAAACGATGGTTGACTTCCTGGAGTGACTCACGGCTGTAACCCCCTTTGACAGTATTAATAGAACAGGGGGAAAATTTCCAGGAAACATCAATTACCACAACTACCAAAATAGAAAAGGCGGCTGGTGACTTAATCACTAAACTTTAGGGGAGACTACTCTCTTTCTTTATCAGAAAAAGGCAACAATAAATCAAACTAATACATTTGGAAACTAGTTAACAGCATCTTTTCGCACTCTGCAGAGTTAGCTTTTAACTAAGATTTTGTTGTAGTGAAATGATCATACCTACTCTGGCCTGGTTATAGCTGAACCAAGTCAAGATTAGACCTCCAAGAAATAGGCATATGTATGAAGTGATCCATTCATCCATGCCTTCCTTCCTTCCTTCTTCCAACCTTGAATTAATAGGTATTTAATGGGCACCCACTACTATGTTACAGATTCATACTCCCTAAGAAACAAAGAACTAAACAAAGAAGGAACCACAATAAATATATTTACAATAACATGTATTAAAATAGAATATTTGCATATTTACATATAAAATGCTTGGAATAATATCCGGAACATAGTTAATACTACAGAAAACTTTCTTCTTCTCATGATTATTATTACCCCAGTCGGTCCAAGATTGGGGTTTTTCATTAGTCTGCCAAGGAATAGAATCAGTCCCCTGCCGTTGCACAGCCGTGACCCTGGTCGTACCTGCCAAGTGATCTCTGTCTGCTTATTCACTTATCACCATCACCGTGCTCTACCGTCCTGACTGTAACAAAACTACATGATCCAGCCCCAAAGGAGATCATATCCAGGCAATGTAGTTGGACCACCTCTCCCTCATTACAGTTGATTTGCCTCCGTGGCCTATTTAAATTAGATGGAACAGCCCAACCATCTCATCCTCACCCACCTCACACAAATAAAAATCTAACCAGTTCCAAATATCCTCCCTGGGCCCCAAGTACTTCACACCACTGTTGTACTTAACTGCAGAATGGGATTTAAGCAAGAGGATATTTTGGCAAGTGCCAATTATCAGCTGGTAATAAACACGCTCCCAGTTTCTTCGACATGCTAACTCCCCAAAAAGCTGTACCCATGAAAGCCCTCACTATGTCCTCTAAGAGAATAACACTGGAAGCCACACATATGACTGGCTATATGGCAACAGTTAAATAAATTCTGGTATAGCTTCTCTAAGGACTATAATGTCACCGCTTAATATGATGAGGAAAATTCTTATTCTATAACATTAAATAGAAAAATTAAAAATTGTATCTCTCCTTGATTACACATTACAAAAACTAGAAATGCATATTGCCGGAGAATAAAACAGTTCATAGAAAATGGAATTGTATGATGGGAGACAGGATTATGAGTATATTTTTGAAAATGAGTTTGTTTTCTTGTTCTTATAAAATAGCTTATGCACATTTTTAAATGTATGGAAAATCTTCAAATTTACCTATGTTCACAAAGAAAAACATATCCAAGGAGGATTTTTCTGATTGAAATATATTCAAAAACTTCAAGTGTTTAACAAATTATCCTAATAGCAGGAACTTTTCCTTCTGAAGGATACACAAGTACTCCCCAAATTATATCCAGGCATTACTTAGCATGTCAGTCAAATGTAGGCACTTTGGAACGGAAGCTCTCATATCCTCCCAGATCCATTTAGCCTGAAGCCTACAGAAGTCATGTGCCTCAGTCTCATTCATCAGCAGCATCAAGTGCTATTTAGGAAAGTTGCTAACTTCAAAGAGCATCATCTTAATTTCTAATTATGACCATGTGAGCAGCTATATAAATGGCTGAATTCCAAGGAGTTTACATCCTGACCTCACACTGTGGTTCCAGGCTCCAGGGTGAAAGGCTGACAGAGTCTACCTTTCCTTCCTCTAATCACCCCTTCCTCACCCGGGAGACCGAGAATTCCCCACTGGCCCATGTACCTCCTTTCATACCCCCCCTCCACGGTCAAAGGCCTCCACTGCCGCTGGTCACCCCCACGCTCCCCACCCACCATCGCTCTCCTTATCTCTCACCCCTTAGCCAACTGTACCGTTCCAGCCTTCAGGACTCACTTTCCTTTGTCTATCCAGGCCTAAACATATAGGACCTTTCTCAAAATCCCTACTGAACTTAAAAGTCTCGATGATTTTCCGATCAGTTCATTATTCTTGAAATCTCACCAAAAGTACTTTTGAGTCTTTCATATATAAATTCCAGATCTTAAGTTTTTGTTATTTTTTTTTTCCCAAGGCAATTCATAGTACTGGACAAATATCGGGCCCCACGTACATACAGGCTTAAAAGAACATTAATTATATATAGATGGTATCAACAATAAACAGGAGTTATTTATGAAATGCACACACACACACATTTCTCAAGTAACAACAGCTCCGTCCCTTGCTATGATCACAACAGGGGATCTGGCAGCATTAAATCTGTGAAATGCGATGCTAACCACCTCCCAGACAGGGAATCAAAAATCTGCTTCTGTGTACTGACCTCCGAAACACTAGTACCTCCATTTCTCTCAGCCTCAAGTTTCTTCATCTAAAATGAAAAGCATTCCAACAGACCATCTGAACTGAACATCAGCAGGGACCTTCCACGATCCGACTACTCTCCCTTGGGTCCGGAGTCTGGATCCTTTCACCTCTGCTCTTGGCACCATGATTTGGTTAAGTGAGGGATACCAAGTGATCTCAACTCTGGATACTTCAGCTCAGTCATCTACAAAATGGGGGTAGTAACCCCTGCCATTTACCTATCAAAAAAAGAGTTCTAAAGATCAAATAAAATAACAGCTGTGAATGTGTGCTACGAATGTAAAGTGTCACAGAATATTGAGGAAATGTATTTACTCCCGCCATTGTTAAATCAGGTTTGGGGACAGAGGAGGTATTAGGAGTACATGCTGGGGGGAATACTGCTCTAGAAGAAGCCTGTGGAGGGGAAGCAGGTCAATAAATGAACTTCAAGACAGCAGCACACCTTTCTGTCTCCTCTGCCAGTAGGAAAGCTTTAGAGAACCGGGGGACTGAACAGGGTACATGAGTGCCCGGAGCCCCCTCAAAGAAAGGCACAAAATGGAAGCAAAATTACAAAGTCCATTCTGGTTGTTGCACTTATTTCCCTTAACTGACTTAATAACCAAACCAGTCTAGTTCAGAAAGTGCCATCAGTAAGAACATTACTTCCAGTATCCCTAATAATGTAGAGTATTTCTATGGTTTATAAAATACTAAAAGGTCAGACAAAACTATATGAAGATCTGTCTAAACAGGGGGAAATATATATATATTCAAGCATTATTTGTTCTAAAAAGATCACAGGTATTAATTTGTACTTCCTTATTTACTTTTTAGCCCTCTGAGGGAGAAAAACATTGTAATAACACCTTGTATTTGTATGAGCGTGTGTCTCCCAGCACCAGGAAATACTGTACAGAGATTATTTAGTCAAACCTCACGTTTTCAAGGTGTCATGTTAGTTGGAAAGAAAAAAAAAAACCCATAAAATATAGAAAAATTTGGGGTGAAAAAATATCAACTCTGGTAAGTTCAGGGAAGTCAAAAAACAACTCAGAGGAGGCAATTAAGACTCCCCTCTACCATGCCCTACAAAGTGTAGTCTGCCTGAAATGGTCTACCAACATCAACATCTCCATGTGTGAATCTTTCCCTTCCCTCAAAGTCCAGCCCAAAAGCCTCCTCCCCTATACTAGCGTAGGCTTCAGCCTTCATCTTTCCAGTCAGATTAAATTATCCATTCCTCTGCGTTTTTATATTTTAATTCTACCCTAACTGTAGTGTTTAACAAATTGTATCTCTTCTGGAACTTCGTCGTGTACATGTCTTTGCTCCCATACTAAACTGAGATATTTGAAGTGAGGAACTAGGATTCAATCTTTTGTGGACCTTTCTTTCTAACACAGAGCCTTAAAGGACATAGGGAAATCTATCCATGTTCTTTCTCTAGGACTGAATCTTGGAAACAGAGAGATTCGATTGGATGATTTATGGGACCCTTTCTAGCTATAAATTCCAGATATTACGCTGAGAAGGAATTTATGGCATTATCTAATTCAATCCCATCAAACAAGGGGCTCCGGCTGAGAAAAGGATGTGTCCAAGTGGAACCAAGTTGCCTAAGTCCAGCCCAGTGCTTCTTGGTCACAACACAGTACTTTTCTATACTGCTGACAGTCCAAGAATTGCCTCAGCTTATTTCCCTAAACTCCAAGCCAAGATCTCAGGATACATCGACTTGACGGATGACAAAGAAATATTAGCTTAAATAACCATTACCCTGAACATCACAATGCTGGCCAAGGGCTCTTCACCAGGACTGAACTTGCTGTTTGGCATCATTTTGATAAAATTAAAATGGAAGGCAAATGCTGACCTTAGCCTAGTGCTTTTCAAACTGTATAAACCAACTTGTTAAAAGGTCATAAAATCAATTTACTGCACCTCCAAAAGTATTTTTAAAACCTGAAGTAGAATAGAAAACATCAATGTGCATCATGTGAAGTGAGAGCATACATTGTTAAGTGACATTTTCTTTCATATATATATGTATATATATATATATATATGGATGTGTGTGTGTGTGCATGCGTGTCTGTAATTATCAATGTGAAATTTATTTCTTACTGCCACTTGTCCCAAAAAATGTTTTAAAGCTGCTACGCTGGACCAAGGTCTGTAGTGAAAAATATTAGTAGCTAGAGAGCTGACTGTTACGTTGGTAACAAGAAGGGTGAGCAAAAGCGGGTCTTCTACAACTAATAACAGCACCTCTAGATTTTGCATTCCTATTTCTTGGGAAGGCAATCCAGATCTCAACCGAAAATACTAGGCACAATGAAGAGCCACCACCTCCTTCCCTGACATCTACTCACGCTTGGGACTATCGAGTCCTGTGTTAGGGGATAAGTCTTTGGTCCCTGCCCACCCTTTGCCTTTTTCCCCCTCTTTCTAAGTTATAAAAAAATTACCAAAAGAGAGAAGAAGGAAGGCAAAGAAATGTTTCCATTTTAGAGGGGTTTTGTTTGTGTATTCACTTATTTCTTTTTCTTTCTTTCTTTTGTTATAAGAGAGACCTAAGCCAGCCTATAGGAGATGCCACATAGGAGTCATGTCCCTGGGTACTTTCAACAGACTTTCAGAATATTTTTTCTTTCTACTTCCCTGGCTGGATGGCCGGGTTTGAGTAATTTTCTCTTTCTCCTGGGGTTGGTTGCTAAGAGACACTCTATTACTTCTCTTTCTCTTATGACCCGATTACTGTGATCAGCAAAGACAGCGTGCAGACAACACCCTGACATGGCTCACACAAGATCGTGGGCCTGGTTACAAAATGATGGGCTCTCTTAACCCTCTCACAGCCATCAGACCATGATTTCCAAAGTTCTTTTTTTAAGAAGGGTCTAAGGATTCTCTCATCTTCCTTTACAATGGTGGTCGTGACAGATGAACTGTATCCACCATCATAGAAGCCAATATTCACACTGAAATGAATTTCAACAAAGCTTCCATGCCATCTCTGTAATATATGTATTATATATGTAATATATACATATGTGTGTGTGTGTGTATTTCACGGGTAAATAAAAGGACCAAAAAAAAAAAAAGTTCTAAGTTAATCTCAGCTTGGATAAGGAAGGACAAGGCTGCTAGAAAACCCTGATCAGCTTCTTAGCCAGGGCCTTCCAGTCTCCCCTTCTTTCTCGGGCATACACAGCCAAAGTAAAGTTCATGCCCTGTTTATCTCTAATTCAACACAGCTCTTGGCATAGATGTTTGTTGAATGAGTAAGTGATTAGCATCCA
Source organism: Halichoerus grypus (assembly GCF_964656455.1). Lineage (NCBI taxonomy): Eukaryota > Metazoa > Chordata > Mammalia > Carnivora > Phocidae > Halichoerus > Halichoerus grypus. The sequence goes on from NC_135712.1 coordinate 77,609,064, forward strand.
GATTAAGGTCTTCTTCCCATCCCTTGAGGCTCCTATCCACTCCCCGCACCCACACATTTCAGCAAAAGGTAAACAAATGATTACATGTTCCTTTTTTTTTAAGATTTTATTTATTTATTTGAGAGAGAGAATGAGAGAGAGAGAGAGAGAGCACATGAGAGCGGGGAGGGTCAGAGGGAGAGGCAGACTCCCTGCTGAGCAGGGAGCCCGATGTGGGACTCAGGTCAAAATCCTGGAATCCCGGGATCGAGTCCTACATGTTCCTTTTTAAAGGTTTTGATGCCCTCAGAACAGACCAGGAACTTTTTTTAAGATTTTATTTATGTATTTGACAGAGAGAGAGAGAGTGTACAAGCAGGGGGATTGGCAGAGGGAGAGGGAGAAGCAGGCTCTCCGCTGAACAGGGAGCCCGACATGGGGCTCGATCCCAGGACCCCAGGATCATGACCTGAGCCAAGGCAGACGCCCAACTGACTGAGCCACCCAGGTGGCCCAGCAAACAAGGAATTTTTTTTTTTTTAAGTAAATGTAAGAAAGTAACAGAAGATTCTGGATCTTTATCCAGTGTATGTTACCCAGTTTGTATTTCCCTCACACTACCTGGAAGATTCAGGAAGCCAGCCAGACATTCATTGATATATTTATTTTACTCTCCTCCCCACCATAAGGTTAACCTAGAAAATTTTTAACACTTTTCTTATCACAAGGCCAAGTTTACATAACATCTATAGCATATATCCAAAGACATCATGCTCCCCCAATCCCTCATAATTGATACCCAGATTTTTATCATTAGAACTTCATGCCTTCAGCTTAAGCTTCTGATTTATATTAACAGTGGAGGGGCACCTGGGTGGCTCAGTCAGTTAAGCATCTGCCTTCAGCTCAGGTCATGATCCCAAGTCCTGGGATCAAGCCCCGCTTCAGGCTCCCCGCTCAGCGGGGAATCTACTTCTCCCTCTCCCTCTGCTCCTGCACTCACTCTCTCTCTCTCAAATAAATAAATAAAATCTTAAATAAATAAATAAATAAAAATGGAAGTCCTTCTAGCAAGGTTCCACTTGGCATACTATCACGAATATAGATTTCTCTTTCTGACTGAGCAATAGATGATAGATAGATAGATAAGATAGATAATGAATATAGATGTAGGCAGAGCTATATATGTATGTATCTCATTGGGTACACATCTAACAAATATTTCCTGTATAGAGTTTGTGAGTCAACATACAAAATACAATAGAAACAGAAAGATTATGAAATTTGGATTTAGAGATGGTTGGATTCAAATCAAAGACTTGTTAATGATTAGCACAGGACATCAGGCCACTTATTTATAATTTTCCTGAGCCTCAATTTCATTATTTGAACACTGGAAATATTAGTACCAAATTTCAAAAGATGCTGTAAAGATGATATATGAGATACCCAGCATATAGTAGGAACAAATAAATGTTAGCTCCCTCATGGACTGTATGTACTTAAGAACATAAATTTTTACTTTGCTCTGGTTTACAGAAAAGACGATTTGAGGACATTAGCCTACAACGAGAGACCTGAGAGGACACAGCGGTGGAAGAGGAACATGCTGAAGGCATACAGAATGGAGAGCCGATGGCCCATTTCACAGCATAACTAAATTTATAATATTCCATGGGAACAATTTTAGTCCATGCCCTTCAGGAGTAACCAATTTTACACAATTTCTGTAGCTGAATCATACTTTCATATAATTTTAGGGCAGGAAGGAAGTGAAGAGATAATATTGTTCAATCTCATTGTTTTACAATTGAGGAACCCAACCCAGGGTGGTTCAGTGATACACGTCAGCCATAACGTGCCGCAGAAAGTGTCCACACTTCTATCCGGTTAGCTCATATCACGTGTGCTGATTGCCTTCTTGATTGGCCGCCACCTCCTTTCAGTGCGGTCAAGGTAAAATTACCTTTATTCTAGTCAGTCTTTTTGTTCTCCCGTTTCAATGGAGTCTCCATGCACAGTTCTGAGATTGTATTCAGAACAAAGTCAAACTTTGCAATAGATCCTAGCTACTAACAAGGAATCACGGTTCTTTATACTCAGTCTGGGGAAAAAATAACAGTTGCTATGACAGTTGGGTTTATTTCTGAAAACAGGATGTTTGAAGGGCACTTCAAGCATAGTGCCCAGCTTCTAACTATGAGGTTTTTGCCCTGAAATTCCCTCTATGGCTTTAGCTTTGTCTTCCTCTACTTCCAGCAAAATGCCCAGTTAATGCACTGGTCTATTAGCAACAAGTGTCCTGGCCATTGTTCCAGAGAAAAAAATTCCTTGGCAGCCCCTGACATGGGCACAGGTCCTAAGATGTCTCCTTTCTCAACCTTGGACTGACACTGTTTTCCAGGATAAGAGGTAATTCCCAATGACAATTTCAGTCTGGAATGGACATTTTCATACAGGTTAATTTTTATCTGGGCTATATCCAGTAGAGTGCAAACTACATGAGATAAACTGCTTAGGAATAGTAGAGATTCACCACTAGCAAAAACACAATGCCTCAAGAAACCCAATCTTTAAAGGTAAATATGGCTGAAGCACTCTGAAACAATAAAATCACTTAGAATCCAAAAAAAAAAAAAAACCTTAATTATGGTTGACAGAGTTCAATTAATTGAAAGAAAAATACCACAATAAATAAAATCTATACCCAAAAACCATCTAAACTGGGCTGGGGGGAGGACTCAAAGTCACCAGTGCTGGTATAAAAGTGCTTTCAATTTTATCGAACTTGGCTTCCTCTATTGGGCTTTGAATTATGCCTATGACTTCTCAGGTTGGCACAGAAAGATATTTAGAAGTTTCTAGGAGATGATCTTGCCAGTGCTTCCTCTCCAGATGTCTATGAGTGTTGAATCACCTGCCTCTATTACTCTATGTTGTTTACATTCTAAACAAACACAGGGAATCACAAATCACAAAGGGGAGTGTAACTGTGGAATGACCTGCTGCCACTTCATCACCTTAACTGTACAGGTGAAGTCTGAAGAGCTTTGTTCACTTTTCCAATGAATCTATGCTCGAGGCACACTGCAGTCAGGTAGGGTAGCACATACCTGCGACACCCAAATAAATCACTGGCACAGGCAGAAGAAAAGTAGCAGATTATCCTGCTTTCTTAAAAAAAGGAAGTAAGCATAAAGGATTAAGGAGCTGTAAAACAACTTAAACCCAAGAGCAAGATACACCAGGGAGAGCTGTTGCAAAGAACAATCATACAGGTAATTGTGATAATTTTCTTAGTAACCATTGTTTTGCTCTTACTATTAGTCATTCTGCACTCTAGCTTTTCCAATTTGTTTCCTCAAAATTTAGACTTGCTTGGATTCCAAGAGCTCCAACTTATTTATTCAACTGTAAATGCTATTTGTCCTCATCAGACTACTTAATCTAATCATAGGAATGACCTCAATTCATTTTTGGCCTTACTACCTTCCAAGACCCTGTATTCTTTCCACGTATAGTAAAGGAAAAATCGTATTTTTAAAAAATATACACATGATTTTTTTAAAAGGTCACCATGAAAACACCACAGTATTAGTAGATACATATATCATATATACATACATAAATTAGTCAATATACATACACATATCAATATTTTATTTAAATAGAACAGTGCTATAAGTGAGCCTGATTGTGCTAACAATTGTAATGTCAATTCTTGGTACTTGCATCTTTGTTGAGGGAAAGGGATCCTCTTGGAGAATTTTGCCATTCTCCATCTGCATTCAACAGCTTCACATTCAGTTTTGGGTCCTGACAGAGGGGGCTTTCCAGGATAAGCTGGGTACAAATAATTAAAGGTGGTAGAAGGTACAAACTTCTAGTTACAAGATACATAAGTCCTGGGAATGTAACATACAGCATGGTGACCACAGTTAATAGTACCGTATTGGATATTTGACATTTACTAAGAGATTAGATCTTAAAAGTTCTCCTCACAAGAAAAAAAAAAAAAAAATAGTGTACCTACATGCGGTGATGGATGGATGGATGTTAACTGAACTTACTGTGCTGATCATTTCGCAGTAGAAACATATATATCAAACCGTTCTGTTGTACACCTAAAACTAATAAAATGCTACATGCCAATTAGATCTCAAATTTAAAAAAAAAAAAAGTTTTTAAAGTTTTAGAAACACTGCCGTGGAACTGTCCAGCTTGAAGGAGGGGAGGAGAAGGAGACGAGGGAGAGATCACTATCTTAAAGGCGTGAAGGGCTCATAGGGAAGGGACTGCAAGCTTTAAGGGCAGAACTAGGACCAAAAGTAGATTTGAGGGGCAGCAGGCTCCACCTAAATATGAGGAAATACCTTTTTAACCTAAAGGTAATGCAGGTGACACTATAAATTAAATCTGTTCCCATCACCACTGGACATTCAAGCCAAAGCAAACTTAAGACTGCCTGAGAGGACGTATCTGCAGCAGGGGGATTGCTACTAAGGCTATGTCCCTCCAGGGAGCTTTGAGCTGTTATTTCAGTTTTGCTGTTGTTGTTTGGATGTAGAACCCTCATATCTCTTATTAAATTTGTGAGTAGGGTATTTTAAGCTTTACCCCCTCTGCAGAAGGGAACTTCTCCCACCATATTTTCTAAATTATTATTACATTTAAAACTATCAGTTTTGGGGTGGCACCTGGGTGGCTCAGTTGGTTAAGTGTTCGACTCTTGATTTCAGTTCAGGTCATGATCTCAGGGCCCTGGGATTGAGCCTTGCATTGGGCTCTGTGCTCAGCGGGGAGTCTGCTTAAGGATTCTCTCTCTCTCTCCCCCTCACCCCCACATTCGTTTTCCCTCTCTCTCTTTCTCCCCCCACCATAAATAAATAAATGTTTAAAACTATCAGTTTCTATATATTTAATCTGAACTGAGCTACCTTAATAAACTTTGTAACTATTATTTATTCAACGAATATTCACTGAATGCTTCCTCTGTGCCTGGACCATGTTAGGCATTGTGAATTTAATGGGGTGACCAAGCACAGAGTCCCTGTTCATGAAGCCAAACTATCTAGTTGACAAGGTAACTCTGACATTACCTCACCGGAGTAAGTACCTGTTTTGTTTGTCTGTTTGCTCCTCCCTGTTCCTTTCCCAGAGATTTCTAACGCAAAAGTGGTAAAGGGAAAGGTCCCATTTAATGAGGACTGGGTCACAATCAGGGAGATGTGACCACATTGCTATAGTTGTTTTTCTGTTATTGTTGTTTTTCTTGGAGGGCAGGTGCTTACAGCTTTAAGTACTAAGTAAACATGTAAGGCTAAGAGATATGCCCACATAAATGAAGGCAGATTTCAAATCAAAGTAAAGGTGAGCTTTCAAAACACATCAGAGCTGTCCAAAGACAGAACAGGGAATTTCAGTTTCCTGCACTAGAAATATCTAAGAAAAGCCTGGAGGGACACCCTGGGAAAGATGATGTATCAGGTGATCAGTATCAGGTAACAGAATGGCCTACCTCATTAGTTCCTGAAACCTGAGAAGTGTTTTCCAAAAATGGTGCCCATCCCAGACCATTTACATTAGAATATCTGAGAATGAGGCCCAAGTCTTGGTATTTTTTGGAGGTCCCAGGTGAATGTTAAGTGTAGTGAGGGTAGACAACCATCAAGAGACATCAAAAGCCCCCCACAATAGGGCACTGGCTAGATTCTAGGATGTATGCAGACCTGAAGCCCTAAAGTAAAAGGGAAGGCACACTGTCATACCCTTTTCCACATGAGCAAGGTCCTCAGAAAGAGCAAATGAGCTAGAACACTAGCTTGTAATAAACAAGTACAAGGGCTAAGATGTGCTCATGAGGGAGGAAGTCCAGAACTATCAAGAACACACTGAATGGAGACAGAGAAAAGGGGACATGCACCATTTTAAAATTCCAGAGATCACTATGGCTCTGCGTGGAATAACTGTATTGAGTAAGAGATGCATTTTAGGCTGTTAGGAGTACTTGTTCTTTTTCATTCATTCTTTCTTTCTTTCTTTAGCCAGAAAATTCCTAGTTACATTCTTACCTCTTCCAAAGCTACATTCAGGTTAATGAGATGTTTACAAAATTCACTGGGATTTTGGGAAGACTGCAGGAGAGACCGCTTAGCAAAATTCTTATATCAAGGGAAAAGCTACGGCTTTTGGTACTGAACAAAGTTCTACCAAAAGCATAAAAGCAAAATACAGGCATATAACATAAGCTCAGGGCCCCCATTGAACGTCTATGATTTCCAAGTACCCCCAACTGCTAACACTAGAAAACAGCCTATTTTTAGTACTTGAGGCTGTTTTTGAACATCACCATGCTTTTGAACCTTGTTTTATGTTTTATTTTTTTCCTACTACAGCTTTTCCGTTCCTTCAAAATTACCAAGGATTATTGACTAAGATTCCCCAGGGCAAACGAGAACAGTGGTTGTAAGGTTGGCAGAACCTGGGAAAGGAAGGTCCACCTCTACCCTTCAGTGGCCTAGAGGAAGAGAAAGGTAAATGGGGAATAGAAAGGTAACTGCATTGGTCAAGACCAGAGTGAAAGCTGGCATTAGCCCCAAGAGAAAAATGCAGAAGTTCTGATTCTCAGCCCTTATTGCAAACCACCAGCCATTCTCACTTCCCCTGCCAACAGAGTTGACTTTTGCCAGTGAGGGAAGAACTAGTTTCACAAACAATTATCTCAATAAGAAATAAGGGTGGGGTACTAAGGGACCATAACCACGATGAATTGTTTTTTGACTCGAAGAACCACTGTCAGGCTTGCAATAAAAATTGATTTGTTCCTTCAACATTGTACTAGACCAGCTTATAAGAATAAAATCCAGTGGGTAATTGTTGGTTGGACTGATGTAGCTGAACCTTCTGTCTAGGACGACAAAAAGCTTCAGAGAACGGAGAGAGGCAAAGTCGACCTGAACGGTGAACTTGCAAAATATAAAAGCTGCCATCAGAGTCACCACAAATGAGCCAGGGCAGAAAAGCAAAAGGGGATTTTCTGCAGCCATTAATTGCCGTATTACCATTATTATCCTTATATAATACAGTACCATATGGGGAGCATTAAACAGTGTACTTTCCAAAGAGACTCTGGCCAACTGGGTTAGGCAATGGCCTCCTTGAATCAAAACCTACTGCTCCTTGAGGCTCACATAGCTGTCTTGATTAGACACAGCAGCAGGCTCCAGTTGAAGGGACGATTCTTTTTTGAAGGGAGGTAGAATAGAGTAATTGCCAGATGTTTGCAATTTTAGCTATAAAAAGATGGCTTCTTTCCATTCCTGAGTATGTTCAATCTTTTTTTTTTTTTTCCTTTCTACCCAAGCTATTGTGGTTCACTAAAATAGGCCACTGCACTGATGAATCATCATTCAAAACTGCAATAATGGAAGCAGAACAAATATGACATTTTAAATTCACATATAAGAGAAATAAGTAAAAATGTACGGACAATAGTTCTATGCTAAGTAACAGAAAACATGCCGCCATATAAAGAACCTGATTTTGGTTCAGAAGAGTTATTCTTGAATCTCCTCTTGACTACTCTCTACCTGTAAGACCAGGTACCAGCATCTCCTCAACTACCATATGGGGTCACTATCCCTGCCCAGCATCCCTCTCAGGGCAAAGAACTCATACCTTATCCCTCCCCATACCACACCCTGCATATGCAGTACCCAGAGGAGATGTGCAAATAGATATGGTATGAAGGTATATCAAAACCATATAACATGATATAACTGCATACACGGTGTACATTGTATGTATAAGCATTGTATTTTCTGCTATAATTATTAGAAACACGACAACCACCACCACCATGAAATACTCAGCTCTCTCTTCAAACTCCTAACTCTGGTGAGAGAAAAACGGAAATCTGGCTCTTATTTAAGCAGCAACAATATGACTGGCTTGAGACACTGGTGACCTCTTAGGCAAGGGATGTTATCTTTCTTAATGAGTGAGTTAAGCATCTCTTTAAGGGCCTGATGACATATGGACCCTTTCCCTGAAAAAGACATACACATGGACCAAGTGTAAACACAACTTCAGGAGACTGTCAAAATCTCAAGTATGAATCCCAGGGATGAACGGGACCCAAGATAAAATTCCTAATTAAGTTAATTATTTTTTTCTCTGATAATACAATTAATAACATCTCTAAACTCTCTTTCCTCATTTGATATTTTAGAAAACAAAAGATTTTAAAAATTAATAAAAATCACTAGTTTAAATAGTTTGCTATTTAATGTTCATTGACATTATTATCTGTAATGACAGTTCAATAATAAAAATGCTTCTTCTTAAAGAGGCCACAAATATAAATCTTTTTTTTTTTTTCTCACAACATACTTCAAGTAAAGTCTCTGGGAAACATGTTCTACAAATTCAAAATAGGACATATCAAAACATCATCATTCTAGTGGGGACAAACTAAAACAAGCCTATCCTAAAACACCTCCATAGAGCAAAAAAGGATAAAAGTAAGGTTATTTTCTCTTTTTTTAATTAATTTATGCGAGAGACAGAGAGAGAGAGAATGTGAGCAGGGGGAGGGGCAGAGGGAGAGAGAGAGAACCCAAGCAGACTCCACGCTGAACGCGAAGCCCAAAGCAGGGCTCGATCTCATGACCCTGAGATCATGACCTGAGCCAAAAATCAAGAGTCCAACAGTTAGCAAACTGCACCACCCAGACGCCCCGAAAACTAAGGTTATTTTCAAAAAACAGCCAGCAAGAGTTACATTTGGACAATAATGATTTAAAAAATATCTATGGATGAAAAACTATGGATTATGATTCCCAGATCTACTATTCATGCTTTAATTTTAATAAGAGCAGCAATAACAATGGCGGCTTCCACTGAGTTAGCTATTATTTTGTACGCTACTCCGTCAACGCATTCACTGGATTTTGAAAACAACTCTTTGAGATATATATTTTTTAAAGATATATACATTTTTTAAAGTAAGAACAAATTGAGAGATCTTAAGTAGCTACTTAACCTAATTAGCCCAAGTTCCTAGAGAATTAGAGGTAAACTCAAACTTAAACCCAGATCTATCTGATGCTGGAGTCTCCATGCTTAAGCACTGCCTGCCCTGAGTCTTTCCTCTTGCAGCCTTCCAGTCCTGTCCTGGCCCCAAGTAAACTCTTCTTTCCAAGTCGTACAAGAAAATAATCATAGAGCCACTTCACAGAATTTACAGCTCTTTACTGTTAGTTAACTCGTCCTTTTCATATGTCAAGTTTCTAATAAAAATATAACCTGCTTAAGGACTAGGATGTGTTTGCACTCTATTCCTATCACCTACAGAGCCCCACTCAATAAAATGGCATGAGGTGTATCAGAATTGTCCCTGCTGGAGGAAACGGAATAAAGGCAGAGGATGAGGTATGACAAAGTAAAATCCATTTACAGGGGACCATATGAAATGGGCATGTAGGACACTCCAAGGTCATGGCAATATTTCCAGATATACATCATGTATTGGCCATCTATCCTAGTAAATAATTTTTACAAAGGAAGCACTTAATAAAATCCAAATACCTATTACATTTATGAACATATATCAATAACGAAAACAGCAAATTTTAATGTCATTTTAATTTCAATTTAATGCCAATAAAACTACCAATGATATCTAACAAGTTTAAGGAAGATGACATAATTCACCTGAATTAATGGAGATTTCAAATGGTTATTCAAGAACTTTCTGAAATAATGTCTTCTTGGTAATGACTTCTTGGGATAGCTTTGGCTGTTTTATACTTCCATACATTATCCTGTACACATCCATGCACAGGTAATTTTTGCATGTTATTTGGATGAATTCAATTTTCAAACAGCTCTGAATGGTAATGATTGGGGAAAATAACAGTGATAAGTTTTTCTTCTTTTAATACAAAACATTAATAGCATTAACACAAGATGCAGTATAGTGCTAAGAAAAGGCTCTATACGTGGAATTAGGAGACAAGAATTCAAATCCCAGCTTTGCCCTATGCTGGTTGTTTCACTTTGTATTATATTCTCTGCAGACTGAAGGTGATGATACCTATATTTACACTGCAGCTAAAAAAATAGGTTAACAGTAAAGCAGAGTAGCTTTCAGATGAAATAGGCTAATAAATCCACTAAAAAAGTTCTTCCCATCCTTAAGACAATGTTCTGCCAGAGAAATTGTTTTAGTGATAGTAATAATCAATAACTATTATTGCACAGTGATTATTTATATTAGTAATATTTTACTTAAGGCAAAGTATTAAAATTTGGCAACATATGGCTTCTACACTTAAGAGCCTCACTTGTGGGTCCTCTGAATCTTGGATTTTTCATTTGCCTTTAGGAACTATAATAATGTAGGAACCATAATAATGTTACAACATATTGTGGTGACTGAACTAGATATTATGTGGGAAAGGAATTTAAATCCATTCACACACAGGCACACACACACACACACACACACAATCTTTAAAGTGGCAAGTTGTAATGAATATTTCATAATAAAGTCCTTCTTTCATTGCTTCCTGTTTTCTCAGGATCACCCAAAATGAAGATAAGTAAGAAAGCAACACATAACAACAACAACAAAAAGATTTCAAGTTTCTTCACTTCACATATTTGTTTGACTAGGGTAATTAAGGCTGGTTTGATCTAATTTGGGGAGTGCTTTCTTTACCCTTCTTTTCTGTCTTAGCACCTGTTATACAGAAATATTTCATTCTCAAGCATGATAGATGCTTGGGGAGAAATGGCATGATCTTTCTGGCCAGGACCAGGAAGAGGCTTCTTGCCCATGGTGTGATAAGGTCAGTCTGATCTTCTTTCTTGGTTCTTCCTCCCCATAGCTACCCAACTTCCTTGAGCTATTCCTACAGCTATGTTTTAGAGCATACTAGATTTTCAGTCTACTCAGAATGAAGTTCCTTGGTTCCTATCGCAAAGGGAGGCCCAGAAGCCCAGATTCACTGCCTAAAGACATCAGCCAAAGGCCACCAAAATTACAAGGTTGAGAATGGGGATGGGGATCTTTCTCAGCTTTTGCATATGTTATTCCCTTTGCTTGGGGTGTCATGCTGTTCATCATTCTTTACTGCGTAGCACACAGCTAACCCACTCTCCAAAACTCTGCTCAGGTGGCCCCTCCTCTGTGGCGCTTTCCCCAATTTCTCCCACAACACACCCTTCCTATCCTTTTACAGCACTTAGTTTACAGAACTTTATGGAGATATGGTACCTATTCTAGGCCTATCCTGTGTAGCAAGCTGTCTATTCTGTTTGAGATCAGCAACATACAAAGCAAAGTAAAGAACAGACAGCAGTGGAGAATACTGGTGGTCAAAGTGCTAGAAAGCTTGAGGTGTCACATCTCAGGGACCTGTACTCTTCTCTGGAGCTGTGCTCAGCCTTCCAGTCTCTAGCTACAGTAAATTTAAGAAAGGATGATAAAAATATAATGCCATGATTTTTTTTTCTCTTTTGCAGCTCCTAGGGTCAACCATTGTTCCAGGGTATTTCTTTATATGGTATATTTGCCCAAAGGCTCAGGTGTCAGATTTATTTTTATAATATCCATAAAGAATCCATTTATAGATGATTTACATAGGCCTGTCATGACCCAAAATAGGCTGAGGTTTCAGGCATCGTTACCTGAAGTAATACAATAGCAAGTGCTCCATACTGAGGCATTCTAGAAGAATCTCTTTTTTTTTTTTTTTTAATCTTCTTTCTTCTGTCTTTGGGTCCCAATTAAAATTCCTTGAGACAACATATGCAGAAAACTCTGTTATGATGAAAGCACAGAGGGAAAAGCACAGCAAGGTGAAGAATGATTTGAGTCCATGAATCTCTCCATTGTTCACATGATAAAAGATACTTAAGACTTCAAAAGCCACTGTCATTAACTAAGGAGAGAGTATGTACCCTGCAGAAGATTCAAAAGGCATTAAAACACCATTCCCTGGAGTTATTGAAATAAATGAATGGTTCCCAAACTTTGGTTGAGCCTCAATCAGAACTATCTGGGGAGTTTTGTTTTGTTTTGGTGCAGATGCCTTGAAATTCCAAATCTGTAGTAGTGACATGAGTCACCCCAGGGTTTGTTTGTTTTTTCTTTTAAAGAAAAAATGTTCCCGGGGGCATATGGGGGGCTCAGTTGGTTAAGTGTCCGACTCTTGGTTTGCGCTCAGGTCATGATCTCAGAGTCATGAGATTGAGCCCCCGTGTGGGGCTCCTCACTCAGCAGGGAGTCTGCTTGAAGATTCTCTCTCTCTTCCCTTTTGCCCCTACCCCCCACCCCCACTTTCTCTCTCTCTCTCAAATAAATAAATAAATCTAAAAAAAAAATGTTCCCCAAGTCTTTCTGATGACTGGTCAGCTTTGAAAACCACTGGTTTAAGCCATACATTATAACAATAATCATCAAAGTATGGTGCAGACAATTCGGTGTCCACATAAGATGGCACTTGAGAAGGAGAAGAAAACATTTAGAAATCTTTATGTATGATGTGTTTCTTATTATTAAACTTTTCATTTTGGAATATAGATTCATAGGAAGTTGTAAAAACTGCTTAGACTCCCATGTACCACTCATCCAGCTTCTTCCAATAGTAACATCTGATACAGGTAGAATACAGTATCGAAACCAGGAAACGGACATTGTTATATTAGTGTTAGCTAGCCCTTACTCCATTTTCACCATTTTTTTTTTGACCTGCATTCATTTGTGTGTCTATATAGTTCTATGCAATTTCATCCCATGCATAGATTCATGCAACTACCACTACAACCAAGATACAGAACGGCTCCACCAACACGATAAGACTCCCTGTTGCTTTTTCTTGGTATGAACACCCACTCCCTGCCCCACTCCATCCCTCATTCCTGTTCCCTAGCAACCAGGAATCTGTTCTCCATCTCTACAGTTTTGTCATCTCAAGAATGTCTTATAAATGGAATCATACAGTATATGCAACCTTTTGAGACTGACTTCTTTTTTCATTAAGCATCACGCCCTTGAGGTCAATCCAGATTGCTGCATATATCAATAGTTTTTTCCTTTTTATTGATGGACAGTATTATTGCATTCTTTGGATGTACCAGAGTTTGTTGAAATATTTACCCATTGAAGAACATTTGGATTGTTTTTAGTATCTTGTCATTATGAAAAAAAGTTGCCATGAACATTCACGTACAGGTTTCTGTGTGAACATAACTTTTCATGTCTCTGAATTGAATTTCCAGGAGTGCAACTGCTGAATCATATGGTTGATACATGTTGGGGAAAAAAGGTGCCAAAAAGTTTTACAGAGTGGTTATACCATTTTACACAGTCTTACCAGCAATGTATGAGTGATCCAGTTTTTCTACATCCCTACCAGTATTTTTTTTTAATTTTAGCTATTCTAATAGGTGTGTAGTGATATTTTACTGTATTTCTATATTTACTTTTATTTTTGAAAAAGAAATTAAGCTTTCTTTAGATTTAAAATATGGAGTGACAATAATATTATACATTTATATAATTTAAAAATAAAGAAGATTAAAGAGCACCTCACCACAGAACACAGCATTATTCACCATTTTTGAAGTCCACTACCTTATTAAGGAATCTACTTCCACAGTTAATTATGCTGACAGGTTACAAAATAAAAGAGATTTTGTTAACAATACATGAACTTCTCTTTGTTCTAAAACATCTAATCCAATGTGTCCACATAAATTAATTCTATCACTGGAGCTTCTAAACAAGTCACCCAAAATGCATCAGCGACACAGAGCTGTGGTTACTGTGGAAGGAATCCAGAGGATCAAAGCTCAGCTTGACCATTCACTGTACTGTAATACTGAACAAGCCACCTGACCTCTGAGCCTCTAAAACTGGGGTAATAATCCCTGCCTTCAATTCAACAATTCTGTTTGTTATTTACAGCACTCCTAGGGCAAAGGCCTGACACCTCCCAGAAATGTATCAGTGAGATAACTATCCTCATCTAGGAAATGAAGGGTTGCATTGGGATAATTTTTAAGATATACCCTGGTCTAGAATTTCATAGTTTATGTAATATTGAGGCACTGTGATTCCTATCATTGCTATTTGAAGTTAATAATCTTCATCAGTATATATTAATACCTTCGTTAGTAATAATTAGAGTTATATTACTACATATTTATTAGTCTTATAGTACTAGTATTATAATTTAGAATAATTAGTATATAGTATGTATAAGATTATGAGATGCATTTATTAAATAAATACTATTTTTCAATATTACTTATTATGAATAAAAACAGTTAATTATTTTTATTATAGCAAGAAGTACATTCCATGAGGGCAGGTATTCATCTCTGTTTTGTTCATTGCCATTCGTTCAGCTCCTAGAAGAGAGCCTGATACAAAATCTGTTTTAGGGAAATGATTATTGAATAAGCACACCACAGCAGTTCCTTAGAGTTGTAAGGTATTTTCTGGTTTATAAAACATTTTCATACTCATTATTATAGTCGATGCTCAAGCAATCTTGTAAGGTAATTAATCTCTCCAGCTAATTTTATAAATTAAGGAAATGTGGAATAGAAAAATGTCATCATCAAGGTCAGGTGGCAAACCTGAGGCTTGAAGGTAAATACTCCGACCCCCGAATCAGCATGAACCTTGGCTCTCCAGAGTGTCAATAAGGCCTGTGAATATTTGGTAAAATCTAACGTCACCCAAAGAACTACAAATTCTTTTCAGGAAGATGTGATGTGAAGATCAAATTAATACAATTATTATCTGACCCTTTAATGAATGAACAGCTTGTCCTTTTCTTCCCCCCAAGGCTCTGAAAATTAAAACTCCTGTACAGCTCTCCACAGCAATAGATGAGATTCAATACACTTACCGCGGACCAGAAAAGGCATGCCAGTCAAACCCGAGTGGCATTAGAGCTCCTGATGTTTCGGTGACTTTGTGACTGTCCTCATGACAGACCATGCATAATTATAACAAACGTCTAAGAAGCTGCAATTGCTCTCATGCAGTTGCTGGCAACTTAATGGGACTGTCAGGATTACGGAAAGAAGATGTCCCCCATTTGCACCTGCAAAGTCACAGGCTAGATTCACCTTTCACGGCAGGGGACAGAAACTACAGGACTCCAGAGACAACCTAGCACACTGTGAGTCTAAATATTTAGATAATGACTGTTCAGAGTTCACAATCAGTCCTCCCACATTTTCTGCCACCTACTCTTCCAAGTTTCACCAAAAAAAAAAAAAAAAAAGAAGAAGAAGAAAAAAGTTCACTAACCATAAGAAGAGAAGAAGCACCAAATTGGCCTGTAGGTTAAACACAAAAATGGTAAGAGAAAATCCATGCTACATTATTTAACTATATTGCCATTGGTGGCCATCTGTTTCCCTCGCATGTTAGCTTCTGTTGAGAAAATAAGTATGTCCAGCCAAACCAGTGTCATATCACTAATGGCTACTTCTCTACCAAGTATCAATAATCCAGGACTCATTGATTCCTAGGAGACAAGCCTGTCTTGCCTCTTTCAATCTGAGATAATGGAGATGCAGTGGAATGCACACGTTTGGGAAACCCAGGCTTGGACCCCAGTTCAGCCCCAAACCCTTGGATAAACTTGGGAAGCCATCCCCTTCCCTCTTAGACTGAGTTTTCACATCTGACAAATGTAAGAACTGTAACACATGACCTTCAAACTCTTTTCTAGTTATGCTGCTCAAAGACCTTGTGATTAATGCATGAAGAATGGCTCTGTCACAAAAGCAGAAATGAAGGAAGACTGGCTGCCATCTCCACCATGGGGGATTCCACTGTTTGTGATGGCATTTTGTTCTAGCTACTATGTCTACTCCAGATTATTCTCCCTCCATGAAATGGATGAATAATCTCGGGGGAGCAGAAAGCATGAAGAGATCCAGTCACAAATTTCCAGGTTTAGGACCCTCACTGAATAGAATCATTTCACCCATTCTGATTGGATTTTTCAAGTCTAGGTGAACCAATGTAGGCAAAGCTTGAAAGTTGAGGTCTTATGTATACTATCTAGAAGTATATAAGGTATTATATGCAGAAATAGTTTGTGAGAAGAGCAACCATTTTGAAATTAATCCCAGAAGAATCATGTAATAATAAAGTAATGGAGTTAGAGGAAGCTGTCTATCCCAATCTCTAATAAATAGAACCCTTTAACACCAGTAAGAAGCCTAGACATGAAAAGTAGAGGTTGGCTTTATTATTTTACTAGCTACATGGTTACTGAATAAGTTATTTCACTTCTGGTAGTTTACCACTCAGCAAAATGGCAATAATATCCGTTCTACCTAACCTATAGAGCTACGGCAAGAATCGCCTTTGGAGAATGAAATGACGGCGAATATGGAAGTGTAGGATAAACCATAAAGGGCTGTACAAATACAAAGGGATTCTACTGAAAGAGTTCCCTTGAATTCATACCCTAGACAATCAATTTTTCAAAAATCTTACATAAAAAATGTTTTCTAAAGGAACTTCAGAAATTGGAGAAAGTAAATTTCAGGCCACAAGGCAACCCCAAATTTACAAACGTGGAAACATTACAAATGATTCTGTATGATAATCTATTATAATTACCACATTTCATTCAACAAGAGTATTAAAAGAGAAAAAAAGCTTGCGTGTGTGTGTGTGTGTGTGTGTGTGTGTCTGTGTGTCTGTGTATGTGTATGTCTATTTCCAATTCCCAGAGTTGTAATGACAGGAACATTTCAGAACCATCTCAAGAAAATAATGTATTAGTAAAGTAGGAAAGCTCACTTACTTTGGTATCTACCAAGAACAAAAAAGAAAGATCTATACCCTGTTCTGCCATCCAAGTCTAAGGCTTTGTGTTTTTGGTTTGGTTTTGGTTTTGCAAATCTGGAGAAGATGGAAGACCCACATTATAGGATACAGAACATTACTGGCTAGTACTTTAAAGACCAGGAAAAAAAAATGCATTATCTTGTTGTCCTCATCAGCCAAAAATAGAAGATGATGAGACAAAATCATACATACATAGCAACCACACCATCAAAAAAAAAAAAAAAAAAAGATACAGGCATTTAACAGTATAAACTTTGTTAGAAGGCAAAACAATAAAAAATATATATGGGCTCATAAGCTTATTATACTAAACACGAGAAGGCATTTAGAAATGCAGGGTCACTCAAAGAGGACTAAGGAGATGCCAGTTGCTAAAGAAGATCCCTGGAAAGTCTGACGACAATGGTAGCAAAATACGGGGATCTGAAGGCCTAAAGAGCAACTAACTGGGAAAAACAACAAAGCTCTTTAGAGAAAGGTTATTAGCAGAATACCTTTTAAAAGGAATTTATGACAATTGGGCTCCCAGCTGACTCAGTCCGCAGAGCCTGTGACTCTTGATCTCAGGGTTGTGAGTTCAAGCCCCACATTGGGTGTAGAGATTACTTAATTAAATAAATAATTAAAAAAAAAAAAAAAACTCATGACATATGGGATCCCATAAATATAAGTTGATGTGCAGAACATGTGGGTACTTAGCCACTCTCAGTCAGAATTTAAAAATGAGAAAGCAAAGCCCAGACATTGCAGACATAACTCCAAGGTAAGAAATGGAATTGAAAACTTCCAGGCGGCAGTGGTTCCATAACTCCTGGCCTAAAAACCTCAAGGAATGGGGATAGGAGGGTAAAAGTAATTGCAACACAGACCTAACACCTAACAGGTAGCTATGAAGCCGGGATCTGAATAAGCGGGTTTATATTGCTACGGCCTAAGCATTACCCCAAACATTACAGAGCACCTACTATGTGGCAGGTATCCTGCTGGGTGTCACTGGGAGTAAAGGCATGAGTCAGGCAGTCCTGCCTCCAAAAGCTCCAAGTCCACTGAAGGAGACAGGCTCATTTACAAGGAAGTCTGTTGGAAGGCACACTGGATAAGAATTCTATGAGGTGGATGAAGAGCTTATGGCATAGTGAGGAAGAGTCCTCACTAGAATATGGTCCAAGGTCCTATATAACTCTGGACTCAGACAGAGGGGACCTGAGCTCAGCCCTGAGCAGGCCATGCATATCTGAGCAAACAACTTCTACCCTCTGCCCTGCACTTCTCACTTTTACACCAGAAAAAGACAGACTATATGCTTTCTATTAATTCTAACTTGCTGCCTTTGCAGTTAAGCTTTTTAGACGTCAGGCTCTGAACTAAGCTATGAAGGAAAAGACTCTAGGGCGAGAAACTGAGGGAGAATATGTACTAAAGGCAAAGAACAGGTGAGCTGGGCCACAAGATCCCGGCATCTTCAATTCACCCTGCACATAAAAACTGTGTTACCTACTATCTGGGGATTTCACTAATGGTGCAGAGCATTCTAAATGGACCCCCCTCAAAAAAAAAAAAAGAAAGAAAGGAAGAAAGAAAGAAAGAAAGAAAGAAAGAAAGAAAGAAAGAAAGAAGAAGAAAAGGAAAAGGAAAATGGATATGAACTTTAAAAATGTATAAAAATGTAAACAAAAAAATAATATAAATCATAAAAATATTTAGAGTAACAGAGAATGCACTAACATTTAAATTAAATAGAAAGTAAAGCAAATCTCACACTTCAAACAAATATCATGTCATAATACAGAGCAGATGAAGAGATGGAGCTTCATTTAAAAACAAAGTCTGAATATCCATGAACCTTTCCCCATATTTATCTTTAAAATGTATATATGCAAGGGAAATTTCTTCTTTCACGTATTCAAAAAAGGTTATATTAAAAAAAGAGAGAGAGATTGGCAGAATCGCAAGAAAGAATCAAGACTTCAGAAATTAAATGAGACTGAGTTGCTTCAAATGAGGATGCCATATTCCAAACTGTTTATTGCGAGAGAAGAATTACTGAGCAGAGCACTCACCCATCCAGCCATCCGCCATCCATCCAAATATATACATACAGAAGAACATACAGACATACATTTGACCATACACAATCATTCCTACTAAAAACACAGTAGCATACTAGGAGCCAAGAGGAACATAAGGACGAGTGAGAAACCATGTCTTGTTGCTTAAATGGGGAAACAAAGCTTACGTTCTTACAAGGAAGTATCACCATCACATGGGGCCTGGGTGCCAGAAATGCCAGGAAGAGAAGAGCAAGCAGGATAGCACCTGGGCGAGGACAACAGACTTGCTTCAGAAACGTAGGAGAGCCACAAAACCATAGAGAAGGTCACCTCTCATCTCTAAACTCCCATTTCCCATTTTCCATGTGAAAATAGCCACTTACCTCATAGGGTTGTATGAGAAGTCCATAAAATGGTTACGAAGAAGCAGAGTGCTTGGCATAGACCACATGTTGAACAGCGATACAACAAGAGCAGGAGGAGTGACAAAAAACAGAAATGTATGTGAGGGTCACAGAACACGACGCATGTGGAAACCCAGGGAAGGGAATGAGAACTTCTGATCCAGGCCGTGGCTAGCCATTTTGGAGAGGGCGACACCAGTAGGATTTTGACAGGTGACCAAAGGGATGAGGGTGGAATGCTGAGAAAGAGCAAATGGTTGTGAGCTGCAGAGTTTTGAAGAGGACACCAGTGTCCCCAGAGAACTACACAGGCAGTAAGCGAGCCTCACGGAGTGCAGTGAAGAGAGCAGGGTGTCTCGAGAGCAAGAGAGCCACCGAAGGGGCCAAGCCACTGCAACTCATCACACTCAGAATGTAGGGGTCTGAAGGGGGATCACGGCCTGCTCCTCCTCCCTCACATATGCCATGTATCGCCTCCTTAATATAGGCCCTGCCCCCACTCCCTCCAGCGGTAGGGGTTGTCACACCGATGAAGGCTTCCTCACACACTTGCTTCCTACTCCAAGAGGGAACCTATCTTATTCCTTTCAAATTAGAGGAAAGTCCATTTCAGCTCTCCCCAAAAATTAGGGGACAAAATAACATATCCCCCAGTAAGCAAATAAGGGAACATGCTGAGAAAACAAATAAGGAAGCCATCATACGGCCCTTCCTGTCCCGGAGAGGAGGGATTCTCTTCCAAATCCTAGCCCCAGGCCTGCA
The DNA here is from genome assembly GCF_964656455.1 of Halichoerus grypus. Lineage (NCBI taxonomy): Eukaryota > Metazoa > Chordata > Mammalia > Carnivora > Phocidae > Halichoerus > Halichoerus grypus. The sequence goes on from NC_135712.1 coordinate 77,629,154, forward strand.
ACCACTAAAGCACCACCACTAAAGAACAAAGTAAACCAGTTCCTCTAAGTCTTGGATTGACTGTCGAGATGTAGTCTCCTTCAAGGCCTGTAAAACTCAGACACTGCCACGGAGATTAGTAGAGCACCAAGAGTGTCACTTCCTGTTTTTCCAGAGTAGCTCTTGCCCTCTCTGGAAAAAGGATACCCAAAGATCCATGGCCCCAGCTCAGGCGTACACGCTGATGCCTGACTTCCCTACCACCTGCCTAAGCATCCAGCCCCCTCACACAAGCTGGATATCTGGAAGAAGTTACTCAATTCTAATGACAATACCAATAGATGAGTGAAGTGTTTGCTGGGGGCAGGGAGAGGACTAGGAGGAAAAGAGAAAGACCGAAATATACCACAGAGTGTGGAACAGTCTCACAAAAACTTGCTGGAAGAAACACACTCATGTCACCCAAGAAGCAGTAAGAAACATCCTGGCAAGGGTAATGTAAGGTCATTTTTTTTGAAGTGCAGGTGGGGGAGGGAGAGAACAGAGAAAGGGGGCACTGAATCTCCTTTCACTGTCTCTTCGCTCTCAGCTCCCAGAAGTTTACCATTCCTCTGTTGTCAGTTATAAGTCATTGTTTCATGGATTTGGCTGAGCTGCTGACATTGATTGGTAAAAATATGGAAGCTTTTCAACCCAATAGTATGGCATTCTCCATGCTGCCTGTGAGGTTAAGTGTGGGAATGTGCAGGTACATACACACCCGAGATGCTGAGCTCACGTGGCTCATCCAACTCCTGCTTGATGAAAACTGAATGTACTGCTATTACAACCCCTAGAACTAGGCTTCGCTCTCATTTGCCTGTGACCTTCAGCAAATGCAGATCTCACAGAGCTCTCCAGACAACTTTCTCCTACAGCAGCCTAGGGGAGTCTTAACAATTCCAGTTTTAACAATTCCAGGTGCCTCACAAGGTTCCCTTCATATGGGTTTCCCATCAGACCACTTCTTGGCAGCATGTGGGGACACGTGTCCAATGGCAAGAGAGAAGGGCAACTGGGTGGCAGGCACATCTCTACAAGACAATGGGATGGGGTGGAAGATAACACAGTAGAAGGAGACCAAGGTTCTAGTTTTGGCTCTAGCCCTAACTCACTATATAACCACAGCCATATAACCCCTAAGAGGTCTCACTCTCTTTATCCCTAAAAAAAAAGGTTGGCTTTGATAGTTTCTAGATGTGTTTTTAACCTTTGGCAGTCTATTAACTATGATAAGCACACTGAATTCTTAAGCTACCTTTTTCTGACACAACATTGTGTAGATAGATCACCTTTATTATATTGAACTCTCCCACTCTGGGCACCCAACTCTAAAATCCCCCCACTTACCTTCACCTCCAGGTTGCTTGTATGGGTTGTACTTGGGCTTTGGAGCAACTACTGGTGCAAACTTCTTGGGTGGTTGTTGTGTGGACACTGAAATGCTGGGGGTCCCAAAGGAATGGGTGGTCTCCATCCGCGCAGGCACATGGCCAAGGGGCTCACCAGTGCTTTTGGGTGGCAGCCAAGATGGGTGGGACATTGTTGGAATCTGGAACTAAAGACAAATGAACACAGCTGGTTTACAGAAGCATGAAAATGGAGGCAACCTACCTCACTTCAACATTATTTCCCCTTAATCCATACTTGATGAAATCTTGACAGAGCTCTCTGAGAAGAAGGAAAAAGAAAGAGAAAAGGTGAATGAGGGGAGGAGGAGGAGGAGGAGGAGGAGGAGGAGGAGGAAAAACTCACCTTCACTGGAGGAGGAGAAAATGGCACACTCCCCTCAACCAATCTTGAACACCTCTTCTGACAGTTACCTGTTTAGTGTCTAACACTCTTCAGGAAATAGATAGGATGAGAAATGGTCCCTAACCTGAGGAAGTTTCTATGGTAGGAGAATCTGATAGCAGCCAGGTTGGAAAAAAAGCTTCAGTTTTATTAATAACCTATTAAAATGAATACCACATAAATTAAACCATGATTAAGTTACCTAAATGAGGTGATATTGCCTAAGTGAGATAAAAATAAATAAAAGTATTTCTGGGGTGCAGAAAAAGGTAAGATTACTTCTGGCTGGAAGCAGAACGAAGCCCTCATTAATGAGGTGTCCCTCAGACTGGGCCCTGAGTGCTGAGCAGAGGTTGGCCTGAACCATGTCAGCATGGGCAAAAAAGTGCAGAGCACTCATGTTTGGTGTGACTGCAGGGGTCGAGGGAAAAGTAGCTAGTAGGCAACTAAAACGTGGGATGGAACCAAAGCCCAGAGAGGGAAACCTGAATTTATTGGGTCAACATCAAGGAAGCACAAAAAGTGTTCTCTCGAAACAAGGGCATAACCAACGCACGTCAGGAAACTTTAAAATGACCTTTCCTGTAGGAGCAGTTATGCTCCCCACCAAGGGGCACTTGTAAACTGGGAGGAGGGGAACACTGTGTGCCACAAAGCCTGGGACCCTACTAGCACTTAGTAGCGAAGGGCTAGCAATATTCAAACCCGAAGGTCGGCCCCGCTTGACAAGCATGAGGAGCCGAGCTGAGTGAGTCTCACAGGGACCATCTGTGAAAAATGTAACTGGGAGCCGGCAAAGCCGCCCAGCCAAAGTGCTGTTCTGATCGGATTACAGTACACTGGGTGAGGAAAGAAAAATGATGTCTCGCCTGTCAGGGTGAGCCAGTCACCCCTCCAGGCAGCCTGCAGGCTGGAGCTGAGCCTCCCAGACTGCTGGCTGAGGAGGAGGGCTCTCCAAGCCTGATTGCAACAGCTCTCCAGCACAGGGAGGCCCGGAAGGCACCCCGCGCCGGCTCCCAGCCCCAAATCCACCCCGTAATTCATTAATTGAACTGAATTAATTGAGAGGGCTACATGATTACCTCCAGATGTCTATAAAGACAAAGAACACTGGAAATGCAAGGAAAAATAAAGGCCTCAGCATGCGGCAGGGCCACGGAGAGACGGGGTAACAGAAAGGGACGGGGTAGCGTGGGGGCGAAGGCGGCCTCATAGGGAGTGCCGTGACCTTGAACAGCCCCCTCCCCGCATCAGGACCTTGGGGACCTCAACTCCCTCAAAATTAAGATAAAGCCCTGCCCCCCTAACTCGCAAATTTTAGGACAACCGATGAGATAATGCCATTGAAGGGTCTTATACGCTCTAAAGTGCTATGCAAAGTAAGAGAAAAAATTGTCGGAGGTGCAGTTTTCGCAGTAAAAGAGGATGACGCGGATCAAAGAGGAAGGCTCCCAACTAGGAATCTCGGGAGGCCTCGGTTACTACAGCCACAGTGACAGGCTTTCTTTCGCTGGCCTCGCTCGGTTGCAGGGCCCTGCTCTTCCTCTCCCTCCCTTGTCCTGTCTGCACAGGCACTGTGAGTTCCTTGAAAGGCCAAGGACCAGATTTTACATATTCCTAAAACCCCACCATGGAGGCCCAGCACAAAACCAATAGAGAAAAACAACCATGAATCTGGTTTACTCATGGCTCTTCACCCTAACTGTGCATTCACAATCATTTGACAAGATTTAAGGGGAAAAAAAAAAAAAAAGCCCATCTCTTAGGACTGATGGTCTTGTATATGTATTTTTTTTTAATTGCCCTTCAGTCTTCTACTGAAAGGGGTTGAAAGTGTCTGTTCTGCTTTCAACATGACTAAAGTGAGCAGAGGTCCAGGACCACATAGGACAGAATAAAGACTTGAAAACTTTAATGCAGTCTGCACATGTGTAATATAAATTTTATGTGTACATTTTAAACAGGTTAATATTATCACCCTTGCAACTTTTCTATAAACCTAAAGTTATTCCAAAATAGAAACTTAAAAAAATGGGTTAATATAGGATGCAGTGATTTCTAAAGCAAAGAGGCACATTTCCAGATCAATCCCACATTGCCAATTGACTGTAGAATCCTGGCTTTTTCAGATATGCCATAGATATAAAAGAACAGGCAACTTCTGGGAAAGTATAAAAAATGAAAACTTACGCATCAATATGCAACTAATTGACTCCATCATCTTTACAGTTATCCCCAATACCTCATATTATTACCCTGATACTGCCCTCCCCATGGAGACACCTGCAGGTCCACCTCCTGAGAGTGCCAGGCTCTGGCCATCTTACCTGTTTGCAGATGACTTCAAAGGCAGCCCCTCCTCCCATTCTCCTGTATGTCCACAGTGAGCCAGTGACACCATTCACAGGATTTGTAATGAATGGTTCTGACCCCGCACTCCTGCTCATGCTGTACCCACCATCTACACTGTCATTTTGGTCCCTTCACTTTCTACCAAGCCCGAGTGTTTTGTTTTTGTTTTTTTATCTTGACCCAGCCTGAATGTCTCCGATGCTGTGAATATTTCCCTAACTCACAACCCCCCCCCCCCCCGCAAAAAAAAGAGTAGCTTAATTCCAGGTTCTTCTAGTACTTGTATCATACTTACAACAATCCACACGACTGACCCAGTAAGCTGGCAGCTTCTGGGCAGTCTCACTAAATGAGCACAATGCCTGGCTAGGAAGCTTCCAGAAAGCTATGTTATGGATAAACGAGTAAATGGATGAAAGTTGATCTCTTTGGTTACTCATCCCTCTTTAGGATCTCTGTATCTCCCTTTTTAGCCTCCACTGATATGGTCATCTCTTTTTCTCTCCCTTAATTTAGCAATGTAATGAATCCTGTTGATAGAGTTCCAGATACTGAACCATCTCTGCATTCCTAGAAAAATTCCTACTCAGTCACAGTTGTAGTGTTTGATATATTGATAAATTAAATATGCTATTTTATAGGGAATTTTTGTACATAGAATCATGAGTAAGATCATTCTATAGTGTTTCTTTCCTTGTGTTACTTATCATCATTAGGTTTCATATGAGGGTTCTACATCCTTTTCTACTGTTTGGATTTGTTTAATAATGATGAGGTTGGAATTATCTGATCTTTAAAAGTTTATCAGAACTTACTGTAAAGTCATTTGGATGTGACACTTTCTTTAATAATAGATCTTAATCATATTTCCAGTAACTTCTATGATAGTTACAGCCGTTTTATGCTTCTTTTGAGGTCATTTTCATATTCTGCTGGAAATTCATCCATTTCTTCTAGGTTTGATCTCTCTCCGTTTCGATCTAGCTACCTCTCAGTTAAAAATGATGTCTCATCTACTACGCATCATTTAGATCCTGAGCATCACTTCCCACTAGTCCTTAAAGACATAATTCATGTTTTCTATCATCTGGTTCAAGTTATATACCCTCTCACTACATTTCCACAGCACCTGGAGTACTGTACTCATCACAAGTCCCTGTCTCTCTGCTTGCCTGTATCCCAAACTAAACTCTTGGATCCTTAAGAGCAGAAGTAATTATCACTCTCAAATCCCAGGGCCTAATACATGATAGACACTCAATAAAAATGTCTGTTAACTTAATGAATGAATAACTGTATTTGCCTGGCATTAGAGCTCCAGATGAATCAGATTCTCATCCTGTACTGAGATGAATCAGATTCTCATCCTGTTCTCAAGAAGCTTAAGGCCTACCTGCAGAAGAGATATTTATATATGTGAAAAGAGAAAAAGAGCAATACACAGCATACCAAAAGAACTGACATGTGTGTGATGGGAGCTAGCATAGGGAGGGGTGGCCCTTGACAAGGACTTTGAAAGCTGGGTGGTTCTGAAGATAGATGGAACAACAAAGATAATGCCTGGAAATACTGTAAGCTCAAGGAAGAAGCAAGGTCTTTCCATGGAACAGGCAGCAGACCAGTTGTATTAAAATGAGGAACTCAAGGAGAATATTTGGGGAAAACGTTCAGAAGATAAACTGAGCTTGCTTTTTAAAGGCTTTATACAGAGAAATAAGAAGCTAGAACTTTAATCTCTGAACAGTCATCTAACAAGAGTAAAAACTCTATGTACGAAACATGAACCAGTTCAGGATGGATCCAAGGAAGGTGATAAACACAATAGTACAGACATAGAGTCTCCATGTCCCCAGTTCTAGTCTCAACTTTGCCAGTGTGACCTTTAACAAGAGAGGATACTCATTTGCAAAATGAATGTCTGTAAAGTCCCAATCAGCTCTAATAGTCTATACTGCTTTCCTTCTCTGAAACCTGAATTAGAGCCCTTTATTTTGATAAATGGGTCTGAGGAAACCTCACAAGTTTAGTGAACAGATGAACTAGCACATGTCAGTTGGGGTTTCTCAGCTTCTCCAAGAGCGACCAACATAAACACAAAGACAAGCAGTGGTGAGAGCTAGTTGTGCTGGACCAAAACTCACCCTGCTCTTACTTCCTCTGGTTCTAGGTCAGTTTCACTGTAAGTTTACAATCATTGCGAAAGCAAGAAGTGAAAGGGAAAATCTCCACAGAGGCTATGAAAATACGCAAACACCATCACAAGAGAGGCAAACAAGAGAAATGGCCCTGGTCTAAAAGAAGGGAGGCCGAGAGCTGGGCTCCCTAGACACTGGACTTTCAGGAACTTTTGCCACATGCAAAGCAATGAAGAAGCACCTAAAAAGCCTTACTTATTACCCTCTCTCTATCGCTCTCTGTCGTCTCTTCCTAGCTGTTCAACGGGTACAAAAAAGCCATTGACAATAAACAGCAAGTGTTTACTGAGGACTTACTATAAGCCAAGCAATTTTCTAACAGTCTTCACTATTATGTGAGGTAGAGTTATCATTCTCCACATTCAGCAGGTCAAGAAAGTAAAACTATAAGAATTAAATAACTTGCTTATACACACACACACACACACACACACACACACTCTCTGACAAATAGCAAAACTGAAATCTTCAACCCCAAATCCATGGTCTTCATCATGGAACTACCTTCCTGTTTGGAGGGGGAAAAAAAATCAGAATCCAAAGGAAGTCACACTTAGAAACAGTAGATTTTGCTCTTATCTCCATTCCTAGCTCCTGGATATTACTTGCCATAATGTCTTCTCTACTCTGTTCCACCAAACAATAACCATCATGAACCACAGGATCACATACTGATGAAGCCAATAGTCTGACCAAACTAATGAAAGCACAAACAGCCAAAAAAGGCCGGATGATTACCAAGACCCTTCCTCTGCAGATGAGAAAACAGGATGACAGGTAAAGTGAGATTTAATACTAAAAAAAAGCCACTCAGCCTCTCTAAAGATACCATGTGAATGACAAGTCATTGTCAGCCACAAAAATAGAACTAACTAGTGTTTGCTCAAGTTCTTCTTCTTTCTTAAAATCAATATTGTACACTTCTTTAAACATTTACATAGATCATCAAAATTTAAAAACAACCAACCAATCATTCCATGGCATCATCTAACACCAAGTACTATAAGTTTAAAGTAGCAGTTTTCAAGACTGTCTGTACACTAGACTCATCTGGGGATCTTTATGTGTATGTTCTGATTGAAGGGTTGAAAATAATTGACTTAGAGCATTTATACTAATCTTTAAATCATGTTACATTAGTCCCTAAATCTCCTTTGGCAATTAACCCAAAGCCTGGCTCTTGGTCAATGTTTGCTAATAAATGAATGATACCGGGGAAGAAACAAGTTTTAACATACTATTTTAGTGGTAGAAAATTTGAGAGACTGAGGTGCTAAGTGACTTAAAGATCAGAAGTAGCTGATGGCCGACTCAAGTTCAGGATTCATGTCCCTTAGCAACATTTTCTTTCTTTAAACAAGCAATAGGGACACCTGGGTGGCTCAGTCGGTTAAGCATCTGCCTTCTGCTCAGGTCATGTCAGGGTCCTGGGATCGAGCCCTGTGTCAGGCTCCCTGCTAGCGGGGATTCTGCTTCTCCCTCTCCCTCTGCCCTTCCCCCTGCTCCTGCTTGCTCTCTCACACACTCTCTCTCTCAAATAAATAACTAATAGTAAAATAAAATAAGCAGTAAAGATTTAAATAATAGTTTTCCTATAACTTTGGAGGTGTTTCACTATCTTTTCCCTTTACCTAAAAGTCAGTACCTTCCTACAATTTCAAAACTGCTTTCTTAATGGTCTGTTAAAATGGGACAATGTGCTTCCCTCTCTGGGCTACAGCTAATCATCCTTTTTACAGCTCAGTATTCAGCTAGAGGATACCTGACCTTCTGAATTAGACCCAGCTTTCAGGCAGAGCTCTGCCATGAGCTCGCAGGGCACCCTTCCCTCTCTCTCTGAAAACAAGGTGACTGGATTAAATGAGGACTAAGGACAACCCTACTCACAAACTCTTCTGATTCCACGGAAGATCCCGACTGTAGAACAGGCCCCAAACGAGCAAAATCATGGAAATTCCAGATCATCTGCAATTCTCCTCTGAGCTCATCAGTAAGAAAGCAAAGCCCTCTTTTTTAATTCTTCTTCTTTGTTGGTCACCCGCTTCCCTGACTCCTCAGTCCTCACCATTGCAGAAGAGAAGCTTAGATTGATCTGAGATTACCAAGGTATCAATCAGGATTTCTTATGCACAAGTAAATAAGTACTTTGGGCAAACCTCCTCCAAGTGATGTAGGTAAGTCCCTAGCAGTGTAATTACGAAGCAGATACACTGTGGCATATGATGGAAGCGTGGGAAGACAATGTTAAAGAATAAGGCAGGCTGCAAATTACACAAATTGTTCCCTGAACAGCAAATGTAATCACTCTTCCTCTGAAGCATCAGGTCAGATGAGAGCCGGAAGGGCAAAACGGGATCTGCCATGGGCTGAAAATGTCAATGTATTCACTCAACTTCTCTCTCCAGGCAACTTTGGCCCAGCCCTGGCTAAGCGGCCCACTCTCTGCATGGATAGCTGGCATGACTTGGAAAGGGTGACTACAGAACAAGTCTGCGGAAATGCCAAACCTTTATATAGGCTATCGGAGACACAGTTGGAAATACTGGAAAAAGCTCTGGACTTAAATGCAGAGGACTCGGGCGTAATTTCGAGCCCAGCCACTAATTGACTCGGTGATAACTTTAGTCCGTTGACCTCCTTGAGCCTCAGTGTCTCTCCCTATCTGTAAGATCAGATACCTGCTGCCATTCCTTCCGCCTCTCACGTTCCACGATTCCTCCAACAAGTCTGCAAGTTGAGTGAGCTGAGCTTTCTTACAAAACTGTCTCGACTCCCTGAGTCCCACTGACCAGGGAGTGTAAAGTGAAAGGAGGCAGGACAGGAATCCACACATAAAATACCAAGCTGCGTTGCAGAGAATTAGTATGAATACCAATTAATGCTAAAGGCACAACCCGTATTGCTGGCAACACTGTGGGTGACAAGAACCACCGCACCGCATCGTTGATCCCAGGTAAACTAAGAAGCAGCAGGGAGGGAAGCGTCAGTCCAGACAGGTAAACATGTCCTTCTGACAAAAACGTGAGGCAGAATAGAGATACATGTCGACACTGAGCTTTCATCTCAGCTTGAGAACGTCACACAGAAAGGGGACAACCAACCATGAGAGCGAAACAATAGCATTGGAAGACCAGGACATTCGGAGGAAGGTCAAAAAGAGAAGAGAACCAAACCAATTACTGACTAACTGGTCTTTATTTGCCACAACTCCCATCAGTCACAGGAAAACAGACAGGGGTGACAACAGCCAGGACAATGCCCAAGAGGTCATAGAGTCTAGCTGTGAGAAATCGTAGGGACTGATTCGTTCCTTCTAATTTGAAAATTCAAAACCCAGGATTTAGAGAAGCTGGAGCAACTCTTCCAAGGTCACACAGCCCCTAACACGTATCAGAGGATGCATTCAAGCCCAGTTGTTCTGCTTCCAAAAAGCGTTTGCAATAGAAAAGTTTCAGCAAGAAAGCCTGTAAGTCTATTGATTATTGGATGATAACTAGAAAGAGTGGGTAAAAGGTATGGAAATGGACAGAGGAGTCAAGAATCTCTCTTCCAAGAGTCAGTGGAAAATCATGCCATGGAAAATCAGCACCAGTCATGTGACCCCAATCTTGCGCTCCAGGCCACATTCCATAGCAATGGTTCTACTGGGCTAAATGACCAAGAAAATATTTACCCTCTCTGGACCTCAGTTTCTCCAGCTCTACAATAGTAAGCTTTAAGAAGATAATCTCCAAAATTCCATCTCATGACATCATTTTATGTTCTATAATGGTACAGCAAGTCTGTGAAATGTACCAGGCTCACAAAAAATGTGTTCCTAAGGAGGTTTCTTCTAAGTCTCTGATACTAACAGACTGTCTTTCTTTCCAAGGCTAAGAGAAAGGGGCAAACAACACCTTGAGACTTTGAGCTCAGAAATCTACCAAAAGTGGAAATCTGAATTTACAAAGATGAGATTCTGAGTACCTGGTTCATAAAGGTTTTAAAATCCTAATTTATGTCTTTCTTGCCCCTCCACTAGGATAAAACAGTGAGTATGGAAAAGTCACAGATGCAATCTCTAATGAGGCCTAACAATCTCTCCAGTGGTACCTGAAATCTTCTCAATCCAAACCCGCCACTGAGTGAGTAGGTCCACAAGGTAACTGCTGTTCACTTGTCTGCATTCTCCTGACAGCTTGTTCCAACTTGTAATAAAATATGTAAACACTATGTTTGTAGTTATGTGTTTACAAGTCTCTTGTGCCCATTAGACAGGTCATAGAATTTTATTAGCACTTTGAGGGATGTTTAATTGATTTCAATTTTTTAATAATTTTTTACACTTTCTTTTATTAAAAATTCACTTTAAGGGGCACCTGGGTGGCTCAGTTGGTTAAGCATCTGCCTTCAGCTCACGTCATGATCTCAGGGTCCTGAGATAGATCCCCGCATCAGGCTCCCGGCTCAGCAGGGAATCTGCTTCTCCCTTTCCCTCTACTTTTCCCCTGCTCATGCTCGCTCTCTCTCTCACTCACTCTCTCTCTCAAATAAATAAATAAAATCTTTTTTAAAATTCACTGTAATATAAACAAACAATAAAAACAAGTAGAATGACAGAAAAAATTTTGTTTGGGATATAACTTGGAAAAGTTGAAATATTTAATGTTGTCTTCACTGAAGATGAGTCCACCATTGACAAATCTCAGGCCATATTTCCATCTGACAATATTACACATGATTCTGCGAAGCAATGTTTATTCAGGCCATATAACCCACTAAGAGTAATCATAGCTACAAGACACAGAGTTAACTGTTACACTTCAGCCTTCTGAACATTAAATTGCTCAAAAACCTGTCACCTGTCAAGTATGCTCTTTGTACCCTAATGTCAGAACTGCTGGTCATAAACTAGCTTACAGCCTTTGTACAGTTTAGACACCATAATTTGAATTCCTGTTAATGAGTTTTGGTAATATTACTATAAAGTTTCCAATGTAATCTTTGTTTCCCTGTTACTTAATTTTCATCTTAAATTTCTGCCAAACCCCAAATCTACTCCACTCTCAGGTTAAAACATAAGGATATTGTAAAATTAAATAAAAATTCCCAGACATTGGACAAATAAAGGGGGTGAGTGGAGAGATACAGATTTTCAACCTGCAAGCACCATGAGATACAGTTTTAGAAAACAAAGAGATTCAACTTCAACTTCATGCATCATCATATGCTCTGAAATAATTTTTGTTTAGCACCAGTCCAAGAGCCTGGAGAAATTTCTCAGTATTAAAAATGGTATGAAAAACAGACAGGCTTCTCATTAGAATGTGTTATAAATTCAAATTATGTAAGAGAGGCTAGTTTTGCAATTTCACATTTAATAGCAAAACAATTGAAACCATTTTCAACTGGTGACCTTTTTCTTAAGTCACATTGGAAGTTGTTCCACTTTTATTTCAAGATTTTGAAACAGAGACAAAATCTGTGGAGGCATTGACCAATGGCAGCTGAGTAAAAACGAGCCAGGCTGTTTCGGATCAGTTTCAGAATGACATTGGTGAATGTTATTCCCTTTTAAATCTCCCTCGATGAGAGTATTGATGTTGTGCCTTCTGCATTTTTATCAATTACTGACCGCCATGCAAAATAAACAATGCAACGTGTGAAGAAAATACTAGTTTGGCTAATACTCTGGGAAATCTCACACACACACACACACACACACACACACACACAATATACATTTGTAAGGTAGTAGGCAACAACGTGCACCAATACAGAAGTTTAATATCCAAGAAACATGAAACTGTTCATGAACACATTTCTTCTAATGTGGAGCTGAAATTGAAACTTAACCACCATCTGTGAATTTGCTTGAACATATCTAATGATCAGGAATTCATTACATGGAAGGCAGCCCCTTCCATGGCAGAAAATCGTAACTGCCAAAAGAATTAATGTGTTCCCATAAAAACCACCTATCAGTCCTACCTCTGCTCTCTGGAACCACAAGCCCCCTGACACATGGCAGCCCTCCAGATATTTAAAATAATTTGTTAGGTTTTTTTTTTTTATTTTTTTTTACTTTTTAAATTCTCAACTGATTTTTTTCCCCTGGTTTATTTGTTTCTGTGTTCCAAGTTTAGAAGCCCAACCCCCCCCACTTTTTTTTTTTTTTACAACTATCCTTTTGACTTTAGAATAATAACATAAAATTTTAAATCTCAAACCAGTAGTTTTCAAACTTTCTTTGGCAAAATAAATAAATAAATGTTTCCTCATGCCAACTTCTTAAGAAAATCCCAAGAACAAAATGAACAAATTGATAGAACTGTTCCTCACACCTTATTTAAGTGTTCATCCTTTGGCAGATACATTTCACTTTGAGAGGGGTAAGTCCAAAATGCATTACTTCCCTAGCCTTCCTATGAGGGCCGTACTGTGAGCCAGGCTGAAAACCTGCCTCTCTAATATTACAACAGGAACTGCAAGTAAATAAAGAACGAAGATGGCATCTTCCTTTATTTTCCTAGTGGCCAATACAGAATCTGTTCCATCATCAATGCTCAGAAAGTGATTACTACATTAAAAAAAGAAGGTAAACTTAAAGGTTTGGGAACATAAAGAGTTAAACTCTGTTTTTGAATCATGTTAGTTCACATTTCAAACACCGTCCTCCACAGTTCATTATAATTAGGGTGACCATACATCCAATGTATGCTTGTTGTTTTGATGTAATTATTAACCATGTCCCCTTTCACTGTCAAAGGTGTCCCAGTTTAGATGATAACTTAAATATAGTCATTTACTTATAACACTGTGATAATGAGGTTTTGGTTGCTGAGTTCAAGAGAATTCTCAGTATGATAGGGTCTTCTCCCAAGGGCTCCATATAGTCAAAGACCTCCCATACTTTGAGTTTATTACTGCCATTGCTAAGAGGGCAGAGCAATTAGCAGTGCTAAGTAGAGGAGGCTTTCAGGCTTCCCTGCTCCAAAGACAAGCACTTCCCAGTAAGGAGAGAATGTACTAGAATGATTCTGCAGGAGTAGAGAAATGCAAGATACAGCAGAAATCTAGCAGAAGTTAGTATCAACGACCCTACTCACTCAGCCTTTTTTCTGAAGCAAAGAATACTGCCTTTTTGAAGAAAACCAGATGATTTACTTCAATTACATCTTTACCATCTGCCCATTCCTGTCCCCTACACCCACCAATATTACCAGTGATTTCATCCCATCTACTACATTTCAAGTAGAAGGACAACAGGTTGGCCTGATTCTTCACTTGGAACAGAAGAAAACAAGGCAGTGGACAAGAAACTGAAATAAAATGTGTCCAAATTCATTCACTAGGGTACAAGAGTAAAGGTGAAGGGGATTACTTATAATTGTTTTACATTTCTAAATAGGGGCTACACAAGAGTTAAGGAAGATGAAGTCAAAAGAATTCAATGCAGTCCCACAGGCTATAAGTCAATTTAATGTATTTTAAAGAAACTATTTTATGTGGATTTCCATTGCAAATTCTAAATGTATATTCTATAGGGGCGGGGGAAGGGAGGAAGCATACAAGATGGAAAGTCGACAACCCTTGCCAAAGATGGAACTCCCCCCGAGACATGGTAAGCACTGTTATATCATAATATTGCATGTCTCCTTGTAGTACTTTCCAAGATGTTTAAAACCAAAACAGTTTAGAATACTCTCCCAGCTCAGGATCTTCCCTCCTTATGGCATTTTCTCTGATAAATAGGAATTTCCCTTAGGGATTCCCTAAAGTAAAGTGGTTGCATTACCTTCTGTTATATAATTAATTGCACTGACAAATAGAGGTCTCAAAGAACATAATTATTAATCCATCCTCAGTGTAGTATCTACAATGCACAGAGGCTTATGGAATACGTGCCCATGTTGTGAAAACTGTAACCTTACTGTGTTGCATATGGTGGATTAGCACTCAAACTTGCCATATTGCAGAGGCTGTCTTACAGGTAGGGCTTGATTACAAAAGAGGTTCTGCCAAAATATATGTACTGGCTTGAGATTTGGAAGATAAAAGTAAGACAAAGGCCATGTTCCTGCAGCTTTGGCTTACTTTCTGCTGGAAGCATGGCCATGGAGATGAGAATTTTCTGCGTTCACATTCCCATATCCCATCTGTAGCCTTGTAGTTGTCAGGAAGCAGCTGTGACAGATGGGTGGCTGGACTCCATGTCTCAGGGTCCAGGTACTACTTTCCTGACCGTGGCTTCTTAATCCCAAATACAGTGCATCCTTCCTCAACCCAACAATTCTGTGGTAACCCCATGATTCTCTACGATCCTTCCAATTATTTAGAAGCACATAATACCATGTATTAAATCCCTCCTGCCTAAAAACACCTAGAGTGGTTTGTTTCCCATAGTAAACCACAAATAAGCCCCCCACATTATCCTTAAAATTAAGTTTTCCAATAACACTAATGACACAATATCAACAAGAAACAGGCTCAAATCATTCATGGTGCAAACAAATCCCGAGTGCATATGCAAGCACTCTGATCATTGCTAGGGAGCAGAACCATGCACAGAGCACAGCCATACACAGAACCGACGCAGCGCCAGCCCTCAGAGCCCCGAGTCTGGTGGGAAGAGGGATGCCAAGGTGGTGGCAGCACTCAGTGATGTGGAGCAAACCCACAGGAGGCCTCATCTAATCTCAGCATTCTCTCCTCAGCTCTGTCACTAACTGGCCACGTTTTCTAATTAAGGGGGCTACGTGGATGAAAGTCCCCTTAAGCTCTAACATTCCACATCTCTACAAGTTTTTGTACTCACGAGGGAATTTACTTGGATTCAAGTCCTCACAAAACTTCCTAAATTTCCAGTTCCCTAAATCTGAAGGTCAGAAGACAAAGGTCACATAACACACAAACCTCACATAGTTAAAATAGGAACAGGAATCAGTGACCCCCAAATGTTATGCACGGTGGCAGCCTACAGCTGGAAAGCCGCAGGGAGAAAAATCCAAAATTGTGGTTGCCATGTTGTTAAGAATACCAGAGAACAAGCACAGCTTCTTCAGGGTCTGTATCTTCTTTGAAAACGTCTGCCTCACTGTCTGAAGAGAAAGGGAATATTTACATGTCCTTTCTTCTCTGAAAGTACTCAGGCCAGTAACAGAGTAAAAGAAATAATAGGCAAAAGCACTAATGCTTAGCTCCCTCAAGAAAAGTCATTAATGGGGCGCCTGGGTGGCTTAGTCATTAAGCGTCTGCCTTCAGCTCAGGTCATGATCCCAGGGTCCTGGGATCGAGCCCCGCATCGGGCTCCCCGCTCCGCGGGAAGCCTGCTTCTCCCTCTCCCACTCCCCTTGCTTGTGTTCCCTCTCTCACTGTGTCCCTCTCTGTCAAATAAATAAATAAAATCTTAAAAAAAAAGAAAAAGAAGTCATTAATTTCTTCATGTCCCAGACATGAAAATCTCTGAAACTCATAAAAGAGAAGCATTTTGTGGACAGGAAGAAAAATGTCAGGAGAAACATGGTCATACATGGAAGGGCAGCTGTGGTACCAGCTCCAAGGGTGGCCTCAGGCCAGCGCCTCCCAGACCACACTGGGCCTTCATTGCCTCACCTGCAATATGCAGACAACCCTCCCTGCTCTGATTACTTCACAGGTGCTTATTTAAGGAGATCAGGTGAAATACTGAACATGAGAGCATTCTGTAAGCAGCAGATGATGTATATGAAGACGGGTCATTAATAGAGGAATTTCAAACAAAAGCTATGAATGGTACTCTTCAAGCCCGAAGCAGCAAAAGGAAATACAAATATAGCCATATTTTTACAATCTTATAATCTGGAGGAAGAAATGGTGATCAGAATTGTGACAAACAATCATGTCCAAAAGAGAAGAGAAACCAGCTCAGTTCTGTCATAATTGTCTCAGTTCCTGTGGCACACACAACAATGGAAAGATTGCAGGGAGGGACAGGGACAGCCTTTGTGCCAGCAGCACACCAAGGCCATGGACATGCTGGACCAAGAAAGTGACATTTCCACCTTGGCAATTATAATAATCTTGCAGTGTATGTCCTCTAAGAATTGTTGTGTGGCTCTGTGCAAGTGATTTCATCATTTTCTCAGTTGTGTCTCTTGGAAAAGAGAAATCTCTCTCATAACTGAGGGCTGAAACATAATACTGATAGTTCTATGAAACTGCACAAGGTGAGGGAGCGAGGCCCAAGCTCTAGGTTTGCTCACCTGGATGGACAGAAATGCAAAGACAGACCTTGTCCGTGGCTGGATTTCAGGATCCCAGGGGCACAGGCAGGCTCGGGTAATATCTGAGCAACAACTAACTTTCAAGGAGGTGGAGAGCCTAAGCAGTCAGTCAATACAGCCAAAATCTGAGCTCAGGACCGAGAGGCAAAGTAGTGACAAAGTAATCCTCCATCTTCAGCCTATTGACAAGCAGCCACCTTAGGACACAGGTAAGGTCTGAGCTGAAAATCAAGTCCCAGACCCATAGACCCAAAGTCACGAGAAGAGTTAACATTTCACAAAGCAAAATGGCATCCTGCCGGTCCGCAATGGGCTGGAGTTATCAAATCGATCTCCAGGGCCTTAGGACATCAAGTGACAAGGAGCTAAAATAAGATAAATGAACCCTACCTGTAATTCACCAAAGAGGAGACCTCAATGGCAAACAAATATAGCAAAAATAAATAAATAAAAATAAAATATATACACACACAATTTCAATAGAAGGAAAATACAATGAGATAGTACTTTTCACACAGAGCATGGTAAAAAATTAAAAGATTCCGAAAATTTGCTTTGAGAATAGCTGCGTGGGGAAAGTGGCACTCAAAATGTTATGCTTCTTCTTATAAATGCATATTGTGGGGGCGCCTGGATGGCTCAGTGAGTTAGGCGTCCAACTCTTGATTTCCACTCAGGGTATGATTTCAGGGTCCTGGGATCGAGCCCCGTGTCTGGCTCCCCAGTCAGCAGGAAGTCTGCTGGAAATTCTCTCTCCCTCTCCCTCTAGCTCCCTTGCTCGCTCTCTGTCTCTCTCTCAAAATGAATAAATAAATCTTTAAAATAAATAAATAAACGCATGCATGTCGTGCAGGTATTTGACGTATATTTGATGTCCACAGCTGCTCTGGTACCACAATGGCAGAGTTGAGTAGTTGTGACAGAGACCATCTGGCCCTCAAAGCCTAAAATAGCTACCCTCTGACCCTGCAGAAAAATTCTGCAAATCCCAGTTCTAAACTAAAAACAGTACTGTTTCCCATTACTCCAGATATAATAAATCCGTTCTTTCTTCTTCAACCTTTTCTGGTTGTTGTTTAACATGACCTGTAATTCATATCAGGGTCTACTTGGATACATATTCATGCTATAACTTGTTTTCATTACTGCTTACCAATTACCCCAAGGCCATTAGAATAATCCTCCCACCTCAGAATGTTTTGAGACGTTGCTTTACTACATCTTCAGTTCCAAGTGCAGGTAGGTGCTCTGTGTCTGGGGGTTCTGTGACTGCAACAGTCTCCTATCCCAGCACCAACACCACCATGTCAGTGAGGGCTGCTTTCTAATGTGCTGGAGCATCTGGCCAGGCTGGTCCCCGCTCCTCATTACTCCTATTTGTCAAATTCCTCTTAGCTATTTTGCCTGGGTTTTTATCAAGACAGTTTTAGAATTTAATTTTGAGAAGATTCGAGAACAATAAACTTGAATGTTGTGCTGAGATGACATGAAATGTAGAGGGAAAATAACTACTTAAAAACCTCTACATTTCCATTTAGGAATAAGGTGTGTCCTTCCATTTACTCAAGGGGCCCTTCATGTGACTCAGAAAGTTCTAGAACCTCTTCTTCATACAAGCCATGCACCATTCTTATTAAAATATGTCCTTTTTGTTTTGCAGTGACTAGGCTCCCAAACATGCAAAGTATTCATTTTCAAATGCCATATACAAAATATAACTGCAAATGAGACATGAGGAGACATGTTTAACCTTACAATAACCAAAGAAATGCTAATACCAAAGAAACGACGTATCTAATGCTGGCACATTGGCAAGATACTGACTCACTCACACATTCCTGCTGCAGTTATGGAAACATCCTTTTTAGAACACAAGTCATCAGTGGATTTGAATGACCACAAAAAGTTAACCTCTGACCCTGATATCTCAACCCTCCGACATCATGTTTAAAATTTTTGATGGACTAAGCTACATTTGTGCATAAAAATGGTAATCACAGCAATACATAAAAATAATGGAATAATTAAGTAAGATATGGTATAACCACTCAATGAAATATTAAACAGATTTTAAAATTGTAATCATTCAAGAATATGCAGTGATACAGAGAATACTTAATGTATGATGCCAAGTGATACATAGCGCTATGGTAATTTATGCTAATAGCTAAAGATTGCAAGGGAATACACAAAAATGATAGATTATACCTGTATCTAGGTGGTGGAATTATGGGTGACATTTTTTTTTCTACAAAGTGTTCTGAGCTTTACACAACGTTACAACATTATTTATACAATTAAAAAATAAAAAAGAGGGGACCGATTTTCAGGTGTCTTCCAGATCAACAGTTTGCAACTCTTTTGTTATTAAAAGGGGGAAAATGAGGCTCAGGCAAGTGCACCAGCCTTCTGAAGGTGCACAGACCAAGTCACAGGCAGAACCGGCCCTAGAACCCAGAGCTCAAGACTTTAGAAGTGGGGGTGCCTGGGTGGCTCAGATGGTTAAGCGTCTGCCTTCAGCTCAGGTCATGATCCCAGAGTCCTGGGATCGAGTCCCGCATCGGGCTCCCTGCTCCTTGGGAGCCTGCTTCTCCCTCTGCCTCTCTCTCTCTCTCTGTCTCTCATGAATAAATAAATAAAAAATCTTAAAAAAAAAAAAAAAAAGAAGACTTTAGAGGTGGTATTCTTTCCTACACAGCACTTCATGGTGTCATTTTTCTAGGGGCAAAATCAAATCTGGGGTCATTTTAATATTTTTATATATTATAAAAAGACCAATGTTCAATTACCTCTCTAAGAGAGCAACAGCTTTTGATTGGCTGGAGTTTGAATTAAACTTCTTTTCTAAACATGGCTATTCCACAGAGGAGAAGTCTAGTTAACTCTTAACCAATTAAGGGGTCAGGGCCACTGATCCCCCAAGCAGTGGAAAATTCACATACATCTTTCAACGCCCCCCAAAACTTACCTACTAATAGCCTACTGTGGACTGGGAGCCTTAGCAATCACGGAAATAGCCAGTAACACATATTTTGTATGTTACATGTATTCTACACTGTATTCTTGCAATAAAGGAAGCTGGAGAAAAGGAAATGTTATTAAGAAAATCGTAAGGAAGAGAACACACATTTACCGTACTGTGCTGCACTTATTTTTTTTAAAAATCCACTCTAAGTGGACCCACACAGTTCAAACCTGTGTTGTTCAAGGGCCAACGGTACGTCTTTTCTACAAAAGCTTGTTCACTACAAAGCTTGCTTTTGTAGAAGTAGTACCTTCCTCACGAAGTCACAAAGCAATCTCAGTGCTAAAGAAAGCAGTAACTTAACAATAAATTCCGCTGTGGACATTCACTTTAGAACCGAAGAGGTCTCAACTTGCAATATTTCACTCCAGGAGAGAAAAAATTCCTTCAAAATTCAAAAGCTAATGAGAACAATTTCCTTGACTTTTCTCACTGCAGCCTGACAACACATTTGGCAGAGAGGTGTTTATATACCTGTATACACAATGGATAACCATAACTAGTTCCTAATATCCTGTAATGTCTGAAGATAACATTTGGAGCCCACACGCATTCAAACATTCTGTGAATTCTGAGGGGTTCTAATTAGGTCCCAGTAGAGGTAATATTTAGAAAGTAACAGGGTAAAAGAAATCATCAAATAAAAGAGAGTAAGAATAAATGGTTAATAAGGCAGAGAGACTCTGTGTGTGTGTGTGTGTGTGTGTGCGCGCGCGCGCGCGCGTGTGCGCGCACACTATGATTTAAGCATTATCTATTGAAGGCACATCTGAGCAACCACTTCTAGCAACTGGCAAGATAGTTTCCTATTTCCTGATATGCCACAGACCTTTCTCCCTAATTCTATGGTTTTCTAAGCATTGAGATACATATCAATCATCCCTCCAACTGCTTTTTTTGGCCACCTTCTGAAAAAAATGCCTAAGTCTTTCCGTCTGCCTGACACTATTCAAATCATGATAAAATAAAAATTGAAGGGCCAGGGGTTGGGGTGAGGCAGAAGTTAGGTAACATTTTATATAGTATAGAAACAGATTTAAAAATTAAATATATTCACATAAGTATATTATAATTACAAATAAAATATATGCTATATATAAAGAACCTCAGCAGAGAGGAAGAATTTGGGTGTTAAATTTACAATGAAAGATGAATATACTGGCAACGTCCTCACTCATGTTTATTCTCTTCCTCTCACATATGCCTCTAATACATACTTTTGTGCTTTTAATGTTAGACGCGTCCTAGCCCAGTTGACATTACAACCTTCCTGTTAAAATGTCTGTCTCCTCCACCAGACATAAAGGTCCTTGAAACTTAGGCAGAAACTATATTTTAATCATGTTTTCAAGTTGTAAAGCATCTTACACAGTGCCTGATAAGGAAAATACATTTTATTAGGTAAAATGTGTATCTATCTGGGGCAAACCATGCTAAGGTGAGGAGAAAGTAGAGAAAACTGATAATGATATTTACCAAAAATATCAATTAAAATGGATATCCACAGTCAACACGAACAAACAAACATACTAAATTTTCCAGGAATACATGACAAAATATTTTCTGGGTCTGGTGTCATCCCTGATGATGTCTAGGAACAAATGCACCACAGCAGTTAATAAGGGTGAAGACTTATTTCCGTTTTTTTAAGTTTTTACTGTGAAATTACTGACTTCTTTCAGATATTCAGTTTTATGAGGATTCTGTTTTTGAATCCAATTCCATTCTACTGTAGTGAATTTTCTCTCCTGGAGTGAAAAAGGGTGAAAAAGAAAGTACCATTTAAGCTACAGTAGAATGGAATTGGATTCAAAAACAGAATCCTCATAAAACTGAATATCTGAAAGAAGTCAGTAATTTCACAGTAAAAACTTAAAAAAACAGAAATAAGTAGAAGCAAGAAGCTAGACACCAGCAGGCCTCAGTGGAAAGGAGAGAATGCACATCAGTGATAAAGCACCACCATACTGACTGAAACCAAATACTGATGAACCCTGTCTGGGCCTGAAGTTTTTCTATCAGGCAGTTGGACCCTCTGTTTCTACAGGGTTTTAAGTGTCAGCACAGACACTGAAGGCACCACTGCTGGGGCAGAGTCAGACTCCCGGGAGACACGACCGTGCATGGTGGGAGGACGGCACCCGTGCAGAGGGTAGGACACAGAAGAA
This sequence comes from Halichoerus grypus, assembly GCF_964656455.1. NCBI lineage: Eukaryota > Metazoa > Chordata > Mammalia > Carnivora > Phocidae > Halichoerus > Halichoerus grypus. The sequence goes on from NC_135712.1 coordinate 77,650,950, forward strand.
GGGGCCGGTAAAGTCAAAGAATAAACTTTTTACAGAGAAGTTAACATACCACTAACGTCTGGGGAAAACTCTTAGAAAAAAAAAAAAAATCTACAACAATTTAAAAAAAAACAAATAAGATCTTCATTATTACCATGCAATGAACATCTCATATACATGCTATTTTAGGTACTGAGGAAGTATACAAGAAAAAGTGTAAGTAAATCCAAAAAAGCTTAGAGTTTACCTAGAGAATGAAAACAAACATCATCATTACTAGATGTAAATATGGAAAAAGATTTCTTTTTCTTTCTTTCTTTCTTTCTTTCTTTCTTTCTTTCTTTCTTTCTTTCTTTTTTTTTTTTAAATGTGAGGCTTGAACTCACGACCCTGAGATCAAGACCTGAGCTGAGATCAAGGGTAGGACACTCAACTGACTGAGCCACCCAGGTGCCCCAAAAGATGATTTCTTTAAAGACTCCTTTTAAAGAGCTTTCATATCCATTGTGGTAGTTAAAAAGTGCACACCAACTCTGTGACAAAGACAAGGCAGACTTTATTAACTCATTTTATAGACTTGGAATTTGATGTTGAGAAAATCAATCAATCGATTGATCTATCACACAAACAGCCAATGACAAAGCCTGAATGCAGAAAACAAGACTAGGGATTCTAAAATAAATAAGCGTTTCACTGGATCATGGCCCCTCCCTTCCAGCTTCACTAAGTATATGGGGGACCTGGGTGAACAGGGGAATAAAGGACAAAAGGACATTAACAGGAGGCCAGAGACTGGTGGACTCATCCTGAGTTAGTAAGAGGAGGAAGGGTTACCCGGGCAAATGGGACCAGAGACAGGTGCCAGACTCTGGAAAGAAAGGAGGCAGAAGGCTTGCTCCTCTCCAGATCCCTTGAGCAATCTCCTCTACTACTCTGCTTTTGTCATAGCTTAACTGTTCCCAACTCCAGTCCTGACCTGTCTTCTAAACTCCAGGCCAGAACACTCAGCAATTCATTTGCAAAAGTCTCAAATCTGAAAAGCTTTTTAAAACCTCCCATTCTACCCTATACCCACATAAATGTGGCACTTCATTCAGCACTGCCTATTTTAATGAACGGCACCATCTAGTCCCCAAAATCAGAAATCAGGGGGCCCACGCTGTACTAGGGTAAGGCGCTGGCTTCAGATACTTTGCCTTCCCTCAACATGGTTTCATGTATGACAGCTCCCTGGAGGACCCTCTAGAGGCTACAGAGGAGTTGGACAGTCCCCAGGTCCCCAACCATAAAGCCATGTTAGGAACAGTAAAACACTCAATTACTAGTAATTCCACCTCAGCTCTGAATGAGGGGAGTATTCAATAGTGCTTGTTGAAGGAAGAAAGGAAAGAGAAAGAGAGGAAAGGAGAGAGGGAGGGGAAAGAGGAAAAGGAGACAAGAAGGGAAGGAAGGACAAGAAGAGACTCAGTGGCAGAACCAAAGGTCAAAATGGAGCATGTTTAATTTAATTTAAAACTATGTGTTGAAGTCTTGTGATTTGACTTTGGGTTTGTATCACTGTCACATGTTGACGGCTATGTGTCTTTAATCACAGCACCATCATGGATGTGTTTCTGGGTGTCTATAACCCAGTTATTAAATGAGGGCCAGTCAGCTCCAGAGTCTAAAACAGGTAGGACAGAGTAACGCAAAGGATGTGCAGGTTAAGAATGCGTGAGAGTGAGGACCACAGGCTCTGGCGTCAGACCACATGATCCAAACCTGGGTTTTGTCACCTCCTAGCTCCGTGACCTTGGGCAAATTGACTGAACCCTGTACTTAGTTTCCTAATCCATGAAGGTGAGTTGTAAAGATTTAATGAGGTAAGTAAGGAGCTCAAAATCATTCGTGTAAAAGAGAAATTCCTCTTTGGAGGGACACAAAGCTGCTGAGATTCTGATGGAGACAGGGGTGAGGAGAATACACCCCCACACGAATACCGAGAATTACGCAAACAATTTCAGGAGGCTCATGGACCACTAACCTTCATTTCATAATCCTTAAGACAGATCATCTCTAAAACCCTTCCTCTTGCAAAAGCCTGTGACGTGAATAGCACAGAAACAAGCACTGAGGGATTTCTGTAGGCTTCCAGAGACGCACACGTGGGCAAGCTCCACTGGGACACCTCTGACTTCCACATGATTAGCAGAAGTCTGCCAAATGAATAGAAGGAACATATCCACAGCCACGAGTCAAAAGGAGATCAAAACAAAGTGCGATCCTGCTACGGACTGAACCATGCCCCCGCAAACTGGTATGTTGAGGCCTTAACCCTCAGAGCGATATTTGGAGGTGGGGCCTTTGGGAGATAATTAGGTTTTGATGAGGGCGGGACCCAAATGATGAAACTAGTGCCCTTATAAGAAAAGATCCCAGAGAGTTTGCCCCATCTCCCCCTCTGCCCTGTGAGGACATAGTGAGAAGGCTTTCTACGAGCCTGGAAGAGAGCTCTCACTAGACCCTGAACATACTGATACCCTCATCTCTGATCTCAGACTTCTAGCCTCCAGAACCACAAAAAAATAAATGGACAAATAAATAAAAAATTCTGTTGTTCAGGCCATGCAGGCTATGACAATTTGTTACTGCAGCCCACACTGACTGATACATACTCTTTATGCAAAACAGCATGCCTACACAGGCAACCAAATGGGGCGAGAGAGGGCCTGTTTCCTCATGATGTGATAAAACATATATAGTGGGCTTTACCATGAAAACGCTGCCTCATCCCAAGTGCTGAGGGAGTAGAATTTTTAACTGTAACTTATGCAGGTTTATTTTTCCACACACTTCTAATAGTTTAAAAAATAATTATAACAGAAAGAGTCACGTGCACTTTTCCTACTTACTTTAGCCAACAAACATAGAGTAAGAGGCAGTGGAATATGAGGAAAAAGTACCTGGAAATTAGGTATAATTAATTTCATACCTGGCTCACCACAGCTTACCTGGGTGACCTTACAGTATTAATTATCAATTTTTCTTCATATTATATCCATCAAGTCGTATTACTCCCCTTTCAACAATATCTGCATCCTGAAAAAAGTTCGACTTATCCCTACTCTTCATAATCCGCTTTCAAATTACATTTCCAACTACATTTCCCATAAGGCCCTACTCTGCAGAGTCCATCCAATATTCTACTTTCAACCTCTCAAATATAGCCCATACTTTCTTAAGAAGGTCTTTCTCTTAGCTCACTCTAGTGCATCATTTTGGGGCAAACTTCCTTCCACTCTACAGCAACCAAACACCTACTCGCCATGCCACAGCAAGGATGGAACTAGAAAACACTGCACTAAGTGAAAGAATCCAGTTATAGAAGATCACCTATTATATGATTCAATTCATAGGAAATGTCCAGAATAGGCAACGCTACAGAACAGAAAGCAGATTAGTGGCTGGTCAGGGCTAGATGAAGGATGTTTGGGGAAGTAAGGAGTGATGGCCAACAGGTACGGATTTCTTTTTGAGGTGGGGAAAATGTTCCAAAATTGATTTTTTGTGACGGTTGTACAACTCTGTGAATATAATAAAAACCACTGAATTGTATGCTTTAAAAGAGTTAATTATATGATATATGAATTAGATCTCAATAAAGCTCTTATTGAGGAAGGAAGGAAGGAAGGAAGGAAGGAAGGAAGGAAGGAAGGAAGGAAGGAAGGAAGGAGGGAAGGAGGGAGGGAGGGAGAGAGGGAGGGAAGGAGGAAAAGAAAGAACAGGAAGAAGGAAAGAAAGAAAAGAGATGTACCCATCCACCTAAGCTCTTTGAATGTTGTATAAATTTATTCTCTCCACTCTGTCAGAGTTAAAATCCTTCAATTGAGCTCCCTCAGAATGTTATTTGTACCTCCAGTTAACAACTCTCATTCTAGCTGGCAATATAATTATGTTTAGTTCTTCCCGTGTCTGCCTCCCCCACTAAACTATGAGTGCTTTCAGAGAAAAACAAACCTGTGCCAGACATTTCCACAGCCAGTCCTCGGCTAACCATTAGTTTCTTTTGTGCACCTTAGAAAAACATGCCTGGTCTTGGGTTGGCAAATAGAGGGAGGGTCAGACTTGAGTTCCACTCGCCCTCCTGCCACCACCGAGCACGACATAATCTGAAGGGCAGTAAGCAGTAGTTCTGCCTATACCCTTCTTCTCACCTCCAACAGTCCAGCAAAATACTTAACCTAAGCAAGGCACTCTCAATAAATAAATTAATACCTGCAGAAGGGAAATGATACGTCTGAAACCATGTCTAACAACAAGACACACCCAGATTCCAGCAGAAAGCTCAAGGCATTCATATTTGGGTTTCTCTTTAACAGTTATTTATTTTTGTGTTTCTCAACAATGACATAAAAAAAATGTTTTTCTTACTAATTGGATTCAAAGACCTTGGGCGTACATACGAAATACAGTGAATTATTTTAACACATTTAAGTAGTAAGGAAAAACAGAAAATGTTTTTCTTAAGTCAATTTACAATTACTAAAACAGGTCACGGTATTACAAAAGCCTGTCATTTATAGAGGGGGCAGCAAAAATATATATATACTGAAAAGAGTTTTAGCATCAACCCAGGTTGATGCTCTCAACTTCCACACTTGAGCTGAGTCCTGACCATTTTGTACTTCAGATAAGAGGTGTCCATGCCCAAGCCCACTCTCCAGTGCCCATCTTTACCTGCTTACCTCCATTTCTTTGGGGAAACATACTTTGCCCACAAACTAGACCAGAAAACAAAAAGTGTTTAATATTCCCACAACAACCTGCACCTTTGCTTTGTGGCATGTATCACAACCATAATTACATAAGTATCTGTGAAATTATGAATGTGGTCATTGTTATTCCTGGAGCGGAAGCCCTGCGATGAGAGCGCTTGTATCTGCCTGGTATCCGCAGTTCTGGATTGAAGTCCTGATACTTGGTCATGGTAGGTACTTGAGAACTAGTCGTCGATGGAATTAATGACCTCTCCCTGCTCAAAGTATTAGGTTCTTGAAAACAGGGAATTGGGCATGCCTGGGCGGCTCAGTTGGTTAAGCATCTGCCTTCAGCTCAGAACATGATCCCAGGGTCTTGGGATCAAGCCCCCGAGTTGGGCTCCCTGCTCAGTGACAGGCTTGCTTCTCCCTCTGCCCGCTGCTCCCCCTGCTTGTGCAGGCTCTCTCTCTGTGTCAAATAAATAAACAAAATCTTTTTAAAAAATTTTTCAGGGGCGCCTGGGCGGCTCAGCCGGGTGAGCGGCTGCCTTTGGCTCAGGTCATGATCCTGGGGTCCTGGGATCGAGTCCTGCATCGGGCTCCTTGCTCAGCGGGGAGCCTGCTTCTCCCCTGCCTGCCATTCCCCCTGCTTGTGCTTGCTCTCTGTCTCTCTCTCATGCTCTCTCTGTGTCAAATAAATAAATAAAATCTTAAAAAATAAATTAAAAAAATAAAAATTTTTCAAAAAAAACAGGAATCATGTCTAATTCATTTTGGTATCAACTACTGTGCCTGGTTCAGTGTCTAATAGGTAGATAATATCACATAGTTCACGTGCACACGGATACATAAACAAACTGCATAGCAGGTCACACTACTCATGGTGTACTAATGGTACAATAACACACTTGAGTGGGTTAGGAGCAAAAGGCAACCATCCAAGAAAGCTGGACCCAATAAGAGATGTTGGAACAGCACCACACAGACACGGAAGGCAGAGACAGAGATGGAAGATGTCCACAGTCTAAGACTGATGCCAATTTCCTTGGGGTTCTAAGAGTCCATTTACTCCCAACTCCAATGGGTGTGACTCTTTTCCCAGATGCAGCTAGGCTCCAAATCTTGTGTTGTATCAAGAAAATCAGGCCTTAGAAACATAAAATCACTCAAAGCAAAACCATAGCTGGAGCAACCAAAAGACTGGCAGAGTTAAGCAACCATGAGAAGGTCAGAGTGCGCATGCCCTGCAGAAAACAAACAGGCTGCAGCTTGAAACAGGTCTCCCCTGTGGAGACTTGTGCAGCATCGTGCCCCAGCAGCCTCCTCAAGTGGTTTTGGATGTGAAAAGGTCATGCAGCCAAACACAGTTTAGGTAGACGCCAGTGGCAGACCTCCCTGAGGGGTTGGAAGAGTCTAGAGGGTGGACAGAAAAACTGTGCAGGTAAAGGGGGACATGACCCTGGGCCAAACCCTGCATCAGATGCCGGCAATCCACATTCCAGTGCTGAAAAGCTTGCAGTCAAGATGCTGGGGAGCTAACCGGGCGGTTAAATGAACAAACACCGCAAACCTAAAGAGTGCAACGATAATCATGAAGCTGAGTAGATGAGGAGTCTGACAGCATGACACACCAGGGATCACTGGACCTCGATCAAATCGATCAGCTACCATCATTCGGGGGCACCAGGGCAGGATCTGCACGCCGGCCCCAACACTCACGGGCTGTGCGGCCTTGGGAAAGTTACATGAACACTCGCTGCTTGTGTGAGATTTTGGTAGCCCTCAGTTACATGTGAGTTCTGATTGATAATCAGTGACTGAGCCGGTGAGGGACAAAACACTGCTGAACAGAATCACAACCGCCAGAACAGGCAAGGCCTGACACTCAGCCAGAGTCCAAGTGCTTCTTTTATGAAAAGTACAACTCAGGCCCAGGGAAGGGAAGGGACATGCCCACACCCACTTAGTAAGTCACCTTCCCGGATCTCGGTGAGCCGCCAGGCACGGTGATTTACGATGCCCGGGGCTGTCCCCTGGCACACAGAGCTGCTGTCTGCATTGTTTGCTAATAGACACACAATGCTTAAAATGCTACCTGGCTCAAAGGCAGCAGTGCGTATGTGCTTGTCATTACTACTGATAATAATAATGCTGGTATATGTAACAGATGTATAGGGTGCTTTGTAGTTTACGAAGCCTGTTCATATCCATTATCTCATTTAATCCCCACAACAACCCCAGGAATCATGACTCCCCAAGCCCTGCGGAGATGGGGGTCAAATGAGACTCAGCAAGGTTTCTTGGTTTCCCCAGGAATCCCATAGATCATGGGCAGAGAAGTGCAGCCCGGAACCCATGTTCTCCATCACCCAGACCAGCGGGCTTCCTTTCCCGTGCTACCACGGAACAGATAACAGCTAGCACAGGACTAGAGATTTCTAATGGGGACACGCACACAACCTTTACCCTAACAAATCCTCTTAGCTAAAGGAAGAAACTCAGAGGCATGAGAATTTCATTTTGCTTCTGCTCAGCTGGCTTACACTTAGCAGAAGGACTATCTTCCTTGGAGCCGAGCTTTCTGTCCTGTCTATGGAACCAGATGGTCTTCCTGCTGAAACATGGATGATGGGCAAAGAAGAGGCTGAAACTGGGAGGCAGGGGGAGCGAGGGAGAGAAATAACCACACAGTGGCTGATAACTAAGCCATAACCCTGGAGCAGCTGGGGATGAGCCAGTCCTCCTTACCACGGAGACTTCAACCACCACCTCGCCCGAGTGAAACCCTCAACCAGAAATGAGACCGAGGGATGATACGTGGGGCACGAGCCCCTCTTTCACGCATATCTCCTCCACTGAAGTGACTAAATTTCTCAAGCGAATAGTAACAAAGGACTGGCCTGGCGTGGGACATGCCAAAGGATTAGGAACGGTCTTCTTACCTTGAAGGTAAAAGAGTTTCTAATTACGGGCTTTTATATTTCACCCATGTATGTATGTATCTATGTATGGATGCATCTACCTACCTACCTACTATCTAATCGAGAGAAGCAAATGCCTCCTTTCTTTAAAAAAAAAAAAAAAAAAAAAAAGATTTATTTATTTATTTGAGAGAGAGAGAGAGCACGATCTGGAAGGGCAGAGGGAGAGGGAAAGAGAGAGTCTCAAGGAGACTCCCCGCTGAGCACCAAGCTCGATGCGGAGCTCAATCTCACAACCCTGAGATCATGACCTGAGCCGAAACCAAGAGTCAGATGCTTAACCAACTGTGCCACCCAGGTGCCCCAATAACTCCTTTCTTTTTAAGAGTATACTATTTAAAAAAAAAGTACTGAACAGATAAATGAGAGATCTTGATTTTAGTTCTGGTTTTGTCACTAACTGGAAGAGTGAATTAAGAATGATTACCAAAGCCTTCCGGGACTTTTATTTCCTCATCTGTCAAGTGCAGGCTTGGGCAGATCAACAAGGACCCTTCCAGCTTAAAGAAAAAAAAAAAAAAAGAACAAGAATAAGAATGAGAGAACGAAAGAATGAAAGAAAGCAAGCTAATATCCTAAATAAACAGAAGAAAATACCCTAATGGTCAAAACAACTTTTCAGAAAAGTTAAAAAAAAAAAAAAAAGTGTTGTTTCCTCCATAGGCCGTGGTTTTGAATGCAAGAAACATACCACAGTTTAAAATCACCCATATTCATGCCTTTGATGGTGAAAAAAAGTCTACCACCAAAAGCCAACAAAGTTTTGCTTAAAAACAAGCTATTTTCAGGAACAACTCCCCAAGTTAAAGCCCTAATTCACAAAATTGGGTTTGGCTGGCATAACACTGTCTTCTTTCTGCAATTATTAGGCTCTAGAAGATTTTTTTTTCTCCCCTCCTAACAACATTTCATTTGCAAAGTATTTGATCCTGAAATAAACCTGTAATTCCTCCTATGGTGAACGGAGTGCCGACGAAGATCTGTAGTGTAGCCCAAATGACTTTATATTTCATAGGAAATTATTACAAGATGACAGATGTGAACCTTAAGAATTTTAACAATAAAGTCATGCTATCCAAAGAATGTTCCACAAAACTCCAGTCTGGGAAACTGTCCACAAAATGGTTCCATTATAAAATAAATTTGACAAAACCTGAATTTAAGGAATGTTTTTACCTACAGGACTTCTCCAAGTTAATCTTGCTAAAGATGCATGGAGAATTCTCCAAAACAGGTGGCTTATAAAAACAGCTGATTCCCAAATTCGTCTGGCCATTGTGGAGCTAGTATTCCATGGAGCACATTTTGGGAAATGCTGCCATGCAAATGACCATGGATTATGACAAGGACACAGCTTTATTCCTGACAGCATCTCTACCCCTGAATGGTAAGGTCTACCATTCAACTAGAAGCTTCCAGGTTTGACTCTACCTTTATCTACCCCAGATTTTATAACAAATGCAACAATAACCAACCAAAGCCTTTGACGCTCAAAGTGATTTCCATTTCTTGAGACTTTCTTGTAACACAGAAGGCTCCTCACCCCAAGAGGCCTGGGTCTTCCCTACACTACAGATATACTCTGTGATATCAGGCAATGCTGAGGGAACTTTTTTTTTTCCTTTTCCTCTATCTTTCTCTCTCTTTTTCTTCCTAATTATGCATAGGCTTTACTCAGAATCCATTTTCTTTAAGGATCCATTTTCTCATTGTCTTTCCGAAACAATGAGAAACTACCAAGCAGAGAGCTCACAAGGTAACTGAGATCTGACGCTCCCCCTGTCTAAGTGAAAGACCTCTGTGCTCAACAATATTTGTATCAGGGCCTCAGTTTTCCCACACTCAGAATGAGGTAAGTGGATTTCATGGTCTCACCTCGCGTGAGTCTCTAACTTTTGGGGGTGGCTCATCATTACCTCTGCAGGCAATGCCGTGAATGTTCCAAGCCATGGCAGCAACATAGGGATGAGCGCTCCCCAGGCTAGAATGGCACCCCCAGATAAAGCACTGCTTGGCTAACTCGAATACTTGCAAGGACATGTTCCAGGGTGGTGCTAAAACTCCAACCTCAGTGCTTTTGCAGCCACGCCAGGTACTGTCTGGCCAGCCCAGGCACATTATGGCGCCTCATCGGGTCACTTGCTAAAAGTGACAGTACATTTAAAACCACCTTGACATGGCAGAGAGCTGAGGTGGCAGCACAGTGTGGAAACATCCTCATCAACCACCACAGGCTTGCTGGTAGCATCCCCACTTATAATGACCTTCTTCTACAGGAAAGGTATTTAAACACCCAGATCTATTGCCCAGCAAGTAATGTATTCCAGGAAATACTCTCTTGCAAAACCCCACCCAGATTTATTTTTAAGGGCAGAGGACAAGAGTAATTTTAATACTGGCTCCTAAGAAAAAGTAGAGATAAGGAGAAAAAAGGGATACTTGGATATTTAAAAGCAGGAAAAAAAAAAAAAGCAAAAGTACTTATATTACCCCTAAAAGTGATCTGAGAGAAAAAGATAAAGAGCACTCAACAGCTTTCATTCTAATACCTCTACAAGTGTCCATCATTTCCTGCCTTTGTCCTTCCTAGTCTTCCTCTCCCCCACCCCCACCTAAGAGCAAACCCCCTTTCAAAGACACCTAGGATATAAGTGAGGGCGGGGAGTGGCTCCTCTGTCCACTTTTTATACAGGACCCAGAGACTATGAAAGCCTCACTCACACACTCACTGGCTTTCCGGGGGAGGTGCCACCTGCAACAGCAGCTCTCCAAAGGGCCTGATGGTGGCCAGCACACGGGAAACTCAAAAAATCGGATGCAGTTCACCCCCTTCACTTAGGCTGGGGAGGCTTTTCCCTTTTCTACCAGGTCACATTCCACCCAGGGTTCAGGTCCCACATCAAATGCTTCCTCCTCCAGGCAGACTTCCTTCATTCTCTCCACGTTGGTCTCCAATCCCACCAAAACTAACGTCTCTCTCCTTCAATGACTACAAATCTCTGTATTGGAGATACTATCTAAATATCATAACTCTTGGGGCGCCTCAGTGGCTCAGTTGTTAAGTGTCTGACTTCAGGTCAGGTCATGATCCCAGGGTCCTGGGATGGAGCCCCACATCGGGCTCCCTGCTCCGCGGGAAGCCTGTTTCTCCCTCTCCCACTCCCCCTGCTTGTGTTCCCTCTCTCGCTATCTCTCTCTCTGTCAGATAAATAAATAAAATCTTTAAAAACATAAAATAAATAAACAAATATCATAACTCTTACTGGGGAGACTCCTAGTCTAGCCAACTCTCCCTCCAGTAAGAGTTACCTACATTAACTTTGACCAACCCACTCCCCTCCACAAAGAATCTCTTAAGGGCAGAGACTGGGTCTCGTTGAATTCATTGAATATAAAGACAAAACCTGCCTAAAGAGTTAAGACAAGTACATAAATAATTATCACACAGGAAAGACTCTATTTAAAGACAAAGAAGACAGGAAGAGATGAAAAAGCCCAGGCTGAAAGCTCAGCAAGGCTGTGTCAGATGTGTGTTAAAGACCTCCACACACACAACAATGCGCTGCCTTAAGAAACGGAGGCAGCTAACAGTGACTGAGCATGAACTGTAAGTCGGGCAGAGCCTTCAACGTTTTCCAGATACTAACTTTTCTAATCCTCAGAGTAACCTTGGAGGCAGGTAGTGTTTTCCCCTCCATTAAATAAGGGGATGAGGCAAAGGAATTGCCGAGAGCGCCTGCCACTCAAGGGAGCGAAACAGAAGAACCGGCTTCGGACTCGGCAAAGAGACTCCAGCGAATGTGCCCGACCCTCTTGCTCCACTGCTTCTGCAGCGGGCTGCCAGCATCCCACACACAGCAAGGGCCATGTGGCACTTCCTGGAACCCAAAGGAGGGATTTTTGGAAAAGGGCCCAAGAAAGGGCATCATCTGAATAAAGGAGAAGATGCGGATAAACATCGCCTTCTAGATGTCTGCACCTGCATTCACAGAAAGGGCACACTCTTGGAATTTGAGAGCAAAAGACTCAAGCCGCTGGTGGGGCTGCGGCCTTTTCTAACTGACCAGACTTCCTCAAACTGGGACTTACTCAATCTTTGCTATGAGCAGCGAGGCTGAACTTCTGGTTGCCTGGTTAACTTGTGAGTGACAGAAACGCGGTTGTTACCTTGACTGTAAACATTAGAAATGTTTTGTGATGATCTGACCAGCGTTTTCCTTCCAGAAAAGGTTAAAGGCCTTTTAGCAAAGAACTAGATGTGAAGAATCGAACTTAAATGGTGAAAGAGAGCATCTTGTGGCCAAACTTAATGATACTTAATTCTCAGATGAGGAATTCTGTAGTAAACAACCTCTTGGTTCTGTGCAAAACATTTTTAATTTCATGCCCTGCTAATCACACAGCTGTTAAATTTCCCTTCCCATCAGTTGTAAAAAAATAAATAGATAGTAATTGTAATAATAATTTAAGAAACAGTTGGGCCTCAAACAAAATTTGAACCCTAATGAATTTTCCCATCTGGAATTAATAATGTAGTGGATGGTGAAACTGCCTGGATTCAGTTGATGTAAAGTTATATTACATTATTAAAAGTATCAGAATGTAAGGTTCCGAACGTCAAAAGCTGCTAACATGCCAGCCACAGAATGGAAAGTCTACCTTGCATTCTCAGACAAGCCGCGCACCTGATGTTTCATTCCAACAGCTTTTAACAACCTGCTTCCTTTCGCTGTGCCCTTATCACCTCAGGGCTGCAAAGGAACTGTACACATAGAAGTACTGACTTAACTTTGGCATTATGGACTTGATGATCCAGAGCCCAGAGAAGAGAGAGTAGTGCCTTCACATTGCAAACACATCAATCTAATCAATACAGGAAAATAAAAAAGCTGCCGTTCATGCCTCAATGAAAACAAGATCTAGGGAGTAAAAGATGGAAGGGGGTTTTAAAGTATTTGGGAACAAGAGAAAGAGGTGGTCCGAAGGAGTATGGTAGTGAGGGTAAGCCAATTTTGCAAGAAAGAAAGGAGAATAACCAGGAAAGAAAACTCAAGCCTGCAACATTGTGTAAAGAAGGACGGGACGCATGTACTAAAAGAAATAAAATAAGCATAGTCAGTTGGACCAGAAAATCAGCAGGAGAGCTTTAAAAATGTTCTCATGTGTCTATGCATTGATACTTTTCCCATAGCCTTGGCGATAAAACATGATAGGAAATGCCTAGAGCACTAACGTACTGTCTCTTCGTCTGGCTTCTTCCAACCCAAAAGTCCATTCACTGAAATGCTTTCAGTTCTTGAAGGTGTGCTCAACTTGCACCTCCTTCGGGAAGCTTCTCCCCATTCCACACGCACTGAAACCCTCCTCCAGGCTCCCACAGCATGCTGCCTATACCTCTCTTTTGTCACCTACGTCGTTTTGCTTGGTAAAACAGCTGGTTATTTATGTGTCTGGATCTCCCACTGGATTATAAACTCTGTGAAAGAAGAAATTACATTTACCCATATTTCTATTCCTCAGTGCCAGGTCTAGGCTTTGCATAGCAGGCATTTAAGGGATGGATAAGCTTTCTTAAGAAAACCGAGAAGAGACTACTTCCTTTTTTAGGTATTCTTGTTATAGAAAACCGAAATTTAAGGATTTATCAACTTACCCACGAGCAATCACCCTACAAACCCCTATAAGTCACAACCACTATCAATATTTCATCGCTCTTCTCAAGTTTACATAATAAGTTCAGAACGTGAACACAATTTTCATAATCGTTGTCCCAGTCCACCTAAAGACAGAAGTACAGCATAAATGTACATTGCTTTTCTGTCCTGAACACAGGCTCACAACCGTAGGTGCGAGAATGATTTCCAGGAACCTACAGTGCTTTCTTGAAATCCCAGGATCCCATCAGCCCTACCCTCCAGCCCACATTTCATTGAAAACAACAGTATTTCCTTCATGCTTCACTACTGATGATAAAGTGAATGAGTCAACCCTATGAAACAAAACACCAACAATAATTTACTGTGAATATCATTGTATTTGTAAAGCACTTATATATCACTATCTTATTTGATCTTCTCTATGAGCTCCTGCAGCATGAGGAAATGGAATAATTATTTTAGAGATGAGGAAACTCAATTCCACAAGATAAGATTTGTCCCCAAAACACAAAGCTCGTGGAGGCGATGACAAGATGTGAACTCAGGATTCAAGATACCCTACCCAGAGTTGTGTTCATTTATACAACGTGGTCTCTCTCCTGTAAAGTGTTTAACAAGGCACCAGAAGTCAGTAATGGAGCCCCTGAGACTTAGATGAATGAAAAGTTACCTAATTCAGATAAAGTATGAAATGGGTTCCATGAACATATAAAAGAAGAAGAAACAGAAAGAGACAAAGACAGAGAAAAAAAGAAACTACTTTGGGTTAAGATAGTTAAATTTCCTGGAAAACAGGGTCTTGAACTGTACTTAAAAGGCATGCTAATGAAAGTGAGCCCACAAACTGACAGTTTCAGAATCATCCAGAAGCTCATCAGAAATACAAATTCTCCCACACTGTGTTCTCAGATCTACTGGACCATAATGTCTGAGAGTAAGTGTAATCTACATTTCTAACATAATATAGCTTTACATCAACTGAATCATCCCAGGTGATTCCAATGCGTGCCAAATTTGAAAAGTAGTGCTTGACAGCTAAAACAGGAACTGGATAAATAAGAAGGTAACAGGCGGGTTCCAGGAGTGGGGAAATGACATTAAAAATAAGGAGGCCTACAATCTAGAACACTCAAAACTAAGTCAGCAAAGCAGATCTAGAACTAGAACAATGGACTGGAGAGGCAGCATCCCCCGAAGGACTAGGTCTGAAAAGTTTCCTTTGAAGTCCGACTGTAGAGAGTGCCGAACGCAGGCCAGCAGGGCCAACGAAGCACATGGGCTCTGCAGTCACTCAGACCCAAGTTCTGAATCTGGAGAGGAAGCAAGCACACATAAATAACAAGATCGGCGTGCAATTCAAGACAACAGGCCGCACGTGGTTCAGACTCTTCAGAAGAAAACCTCTTTTAGCTACAACCCGGGGGAACACAAGCTCCCCGGGGCAGACGAGGGAAAGGAACACGGCAAAGGTCCGGGATAAAAAACGTGATCTACTCAGCACAAGTGAGACGCCCTGGGATTCAGCATCCTCATCTGTAAAAGAAAAGATTCGCAATCCTGCCCCAGTGGGATTGCTGAGGGGATTAAGTGAGGTCATTTTACATGGCAGCTCCTGATGTAGGGTCTGGCACAGAGGAGACGCTCAATGCAGCCTCCCTTTCACTGTCAGGCCAATGGAGGGTGTGAACTAGGCACTGAGCCCTCTCTGGGGCTAGGTGGGGAGCTACTGACATTGACACTGTTGTCTCAAAAAAATGTTCACAAGGCAGCCTGCTGGGGGAGTTCCTGTGGTTGGTGTAACCAACACACTCAGGCACATTCCACTTCAAGACCTAAGCCTCCTTCACTTCCTGCTTCTCACTCTTACTTTTTCAGAGGGGCTGCAGGTTCTCAAGTTTATCTTGAGCACAGCTTTCTTTCTAAATGACACGTAATTTCTACAGGCAAAAGTGCTCTAACTTCTTCTTTCAGATGGGACTCTCGGCTGCCCTGAAAATGGACCTGGCTCTAGTCTTAGGTGATCTGTCAGAAAATGGATCAGTCCAGCTGGTTAGCTGGGGGGTCTCCCAAAGGGCGTCTCCTAGGGGACGTTAATTAGGGTTGCTCGAAGGCAGAAAACAAAGTGCCAGAGTCAAATGAAAGCAAGCTGACTGTTGTCCCCCGGGGCTTCCTAAAAGAAGCTAACCTACATTGTCAATACCTAAGAGGGCGCCAGAGTATGCGGCATTTGCCAGGCTTGTGTGACCACTCTTTTTAGAGTGGTATCAACTCGGACTAGCATTTATGGACCAGGCATAAGAAAACGATGACTCAAAGCATGATATAGGGAAGGCAGGCATTAGCTATCTGCGTATAGTCAACTCCCAGAAAGAATGTGAAGCTGCTCAAGTTTTTCTGTGATGCTTGATCATCTTCCCATTCACTACCCTGCTCAGTGTTTTCTCCCCTCCCTTCAGAAGCCCCCTCCCTTCCCCATGCCTCCACACACAAGATCTGCTAACCTAATCAACATGTGATGAACTAACACTTTCTGTTCCACCAACGTGCACACTGGTATCTCGATTCGTTCCACTGACTTAGAAAGCATCTCCCTTTACCAAAATCCCATTCATTCAAGGTTTACCCAAATGTCACTTCCCCCACAAAGACTTCCTTAATCCCCTGCCTGCATCCCAGTTGGAAGTAGTGGTTCTTTTTTCTTCTCTGAACTTTCTTGCCAAGGTTCTACTTTCTACTTTAAATCATAGCTACCTGTGAACTGTCTCATCTTTGCCCGTTGGTTCACCCCTTCCCTAATACTTCACGCCTCTCATCTTGTTTCAGCCTCCCAACATGCTGGGAGGCAGAACAGGCAGGTCTAATTACACTCACAGCGCTGAGACCATATAGCTTAGTGGTTAAGAGAGCAGCTTCTAGAGCCAGACCATCTGAGTTCAACTCCTGGCTTTGCCTTTTATGAACATATGACCTGGAGCTAATTGTGTGAAGTCCCCAGTTCTCAATTTTTCCTCTGTGAAATGGTAAGAATAACAATACTTTCCTCAGAGAGTGGTTATGAGGATTGAGTGAGTTAATGGTGCTAAGTGCTCAGAATAATGCCTAACTCAATAAGCATTAAGTAAAAGTCCCAGGGAGCTTAGAAGTGGCCAGGTCAGAATTTTCCAGACTTCTGTCATGTTTCTTCCCTCCATAATGCTATCTTTCAGTATTGCTCATCCATTCAGTAAATATTTATCGAGCTCATAAATGAGCCAGGCATGACTCTAGGCAACTGGGAAACGACAGACAAGGCTCCGAACTCAAGGTCCTTACACTCTAGCAAGAGAAAAAGGAGGCAGAAAGGAGTACATGAAAAAGTAAGATACCTAAACAAACAAGATAGATGAGTGCTTTTAATTTTGGTTCATCCTCATGTCATCTCCCTCCACCCCAACAATCCCTTACAGTAGTCCATGTTGACGAAACGTGTGCACAGAATGCTTCCTGCTTGATTTGAAACGGTTATTTCCAGAACTCAACATTTGTTTAGAACATTTTGCCTAATCTCACCAGTTTCTTCAGGTAATGAACCAGGAATCACTCTGGGGTTTTTCTTAATTATCCTACACATGCGTTTTGGGTCATCCCTCCCCTCATCCAAATAAACCCAGGTGCATCCCCCGTGGCTGATATGTGACTCAATAAAAGAACATTCTGTCTTGGCACTCAGCTGCTGCTTCTGGACTCACACCGTTTTTATGAGATTTATTACCAGAGGGGCATTTCACTATAAGAAACTGTCATGTACAGAACTGGAGACTTGACCATTCTCTCCCTTCAGGATTCCAGCTATTAAAAGACTTAAATCGAACTAATTCCACAATTTGATTCCTGAGGAACTTTGAAAATGATGCTTTTGCATCTTGCAAAATAGACATTCATCTTCCCTGCCATCTTTAGGATGTTTGTTTTGTTTTGTTTTGTTTTGTTTTTTATCTGTGAGAAATATTCTCTCCAATTTGATTTTATTATGCTCATACTTAAAGGCTTTTCTATAGTGTTACTAAGTCATATGCCTCAATCATTTGTCATTCTTACAGTTTCTGCCTTGATTTGCTAATTCACAACTTTGTATTCTCCAGCCACACTATTCTGGAGAATATACACAGGAACATGCCCTGAACAGTAGATCCAGGTGGTGGTGACTGCATATAAATGGGGTGGAAGGGAGGGCAAAGTCATGGATAAATTAAAAATTCAAGTTGTGGATGTACACCCTCCTCCCCAAACTAGCTGCAACTCTCTAGCTTAAAGAGTAACATTCACATCCTTGAACAGAAGCAGACAAAATACCTGCAAAACTTCTGTCCCTTCCTCTGCCAAGACTTGTTGTACATCGTGGTCTTTGCTATCCGAAAATCTGCTGAATTGGAAAGTAAGTTTATTAAGACTACAAAGATGTAAGGACTAAATTCAGACACAGATGTGATCTCAGTTAGTGCCCCTTGCCTTGAATCTCAGTATGGAGAACCCTTGGCCATTGAAAGGACTTCTATGCAGGCCTCCTGGATGCACAAGTGGAACCCGAGGTCAGATTAGCTAAGATCTGATGGCATGCTTGCCCGCTGAAAACTCTCAAGAAATGAGCCACAGAGTCAAAGAATGCCAACTCTAGATCCATCCAGTAGGGTGAGTGCCAACAGGTAGGCAAACTGGTTATTTAAGCAATGGAATCTTTTACTTAAATGAAATAGCTTATAAAACTAAATTAAAACAAATCCAAGAATACACTACTCAGGTAGAAAGACCCAGGGTCCTCACTGCTTGCCCTGTACCCCAGGATCCGAGGCCACATATCCACTCAGGACCCCAGGGCTCCACGAAGCATAGATTAAAAATTTACTGATCTGATCTAATTTCAACCTTAACAATTCTTCGGAGGAAACTGAGGCCCAACAATTAAGAGCAGCCCATGGACAGAGAGCTACCAAGTAGCACAGCCGTAAATTCCCCTGACAGAAAACATACTGCCTTTTCCAAAATACAAAACATTTATGATCTATGATTTCTACCCTTTTAATAGGATGAAGAAGTTGGTATAATCACTGTGCCAAACAAAATTTAAAAATGCACCCAAGGCTAAAGAGTGGTCAATAGCAAATAAGGACACCTAAATTATACCTTGGGGATCCCAAGTTGTGGAAACACAAAACATCCATTCCATGTTAAAGTTTCAAGTAATGATTCTGCAGTGAAAACAACAAAATTACAGTAGGGGAATTTTTTTTTTTTTTTTAGCCACTATACATAAATGTGTCAGGCACAAAATCAAACCACTCAAAAATCATGTGAAATCCATTCAGTTTTAAGTACAGAAAAACAGAGCATTTGTGAGGTGTGGGAGACACGTAACCTGAATGTGCTCCTTGGGTTAGTAACTTGAACTAGGAAATCACTAAAAAAAGTGTGAGGAGCCTATAAGAGAGAACACTGAGCAAAAACATTGTGAGACACATTTGATATAATAGTCACATGATTAACAAACTGTCACATCAAACTTTCCTGCAATGTGGGAACACTTTGACACTTCATATTTTTAAAAAACTGACATTTTGATTCATTACCGTAAATAGCATGTTGGGTTAAATATTGTGACAAGGAACAGATCATATATATATGTACATATATATGCACTCTATATATTACATGTGTATATTTTTCCTAGCTCTGTAACATTTTGAAATATATGAAACCTTTTCTTACAGTAACAGTTTGGGCCAGTGTATAAACAGGCTACCCATTTCTCATGTTAAGTAGGCAGATGGACAATGTTTCTTCATTCCACAGAAAGTGAATGAAGCAGAGGGATTTCAAGAATAATAGGATGACTTCTAAAGAGATTCCAAAGAAGCCTGTCAACTCCAAGCAAAGGATGTGATAAGAGTTGTTTTAATTTACTGCACCTGAATTCACAAAATCATTGTCACAAACACATAGGAACCACTTCTCCTATCTTCAGGTCGCTTCCAATCTACTTAGAGAAACAGACACATACGCAATTCTAAAGCAAGGTAAACTGCTTCAAACATACAAGAAAGGCACAAAGTTCTGCTCTGTTCTTTTCTCTTTTCCTTTATTTTATTCAGAGTGCATTATTTATTGTAAATAACATATTCTCTTAGCCATTGTTAGAATAAACTGATTGAATTGAATTAAAGTATAGGCACCCATCAGGGCCAAACAGTTTAGAATGATTGCAAGAATACTCAAAATACCCCAGACAAACTTTCTTCTCAAAGAAAATATAGTGTTTGATTTCCACCTAACACCAAACAAAACAATTTTCTAACTTTTCAATTTTACCTACAACTCTAAAACAAAAGGTAAAATATTCATCTCCCTGAATATCCAAGTTTAAATTTCAATTTTTCGCTTGATAGTTCCAAAGTTATTACATACTTTCAAAGTACAGACAACTTTATAAAAAGACCAGAAGCTAATCGCACACTCTCTCTCTCTCACTCTCTCTCTCTCTCTCTCCAGAGATAGATTTACAAACATATTTGTCTTATACATTCAACTTTCTCTCTGGACATTATGCCATTACTATTCAACTCATCCTCCTCCGTAAAAACCTGGAAACTTAGATACAAAAAAGGAAACATGAGATATATAGATATAGATATAGATATAGATATTATATATATATAGTATGTCTATATATATCCATATATATATATTATAGATATATATCATATATTATAATGTGAGATATATATATAGTATAATATATATAATCTATTATAGATAGATACATAGATATCTAAGATATCTAAGATACCATACACTACAAATAAGCTTTGCCTCTGTTCTGAAAATTAAATTAGGCAATGGTGTCCTTCCTGAACACATATATAAAAAAGAAGACTGTTCCACATTTATGGTTTTTCTCAAAGGATGTAGAATGTTATCAATCAAACTCATCCAAATCCTACAGAGTTAGGAAAGCGGAATGCATACCATCTACTGAATATGGCAAATGTTGAGAGGAACCCACAAAACAATATCAACTAAAATCTAGGCTTTAACTGCAACATTCAAAAATTCTTACATCCTTCCTTTGTAACCAACAGTAGTCTAATTTTGTTCTTAGATAAATTAGTCAATTCATTTAGGGCAGACAGCCTTTTATCCCTCTATCCTGGATGTATCCAAATTTATTAAAAGTTTACCAATTCTTACACTCTATTCTGAAGTTTATCTCAAATTAAACAAATTAAAGAATATAAAAATACACTTTTTCCTTGGCTTACTGGAAAAAAAAAAAAGAAAAGCTAAAGTGTTGTCCAAAGCATTATAACAAATCACTATTTGAACCTGAGGCCTCATAACTATTTTCCCAAACTCTTAAGAAGTAGGTTACAACCTTAAAAGGTTGGAAACTCCTCGAGAAAAGGATGAACCACTGCCTATGGAATAGCCATCCTCCCACAAGTAGTGGTGAAGAATAGAAGTAACATTGTATTATTTAAAAACAGAAGACCTGGACACAAATCAAATCTCACCATTTTGAAGTGAACTTGAGCAGGCCACTTGACTCATTTCTTCACTGTAGAATGATGATAATACTGGACAGCATACTGGATTTTATGGAAATTAAGAACGTAGGAGAAATCATACAGAATCCAAACTGGTGAGAACACTGTTCCCCAAAATCATAATCTGCCAACTTTCATTGTCAACTAAAAATATTTTAAGAGGCCATCTAAATTCAACCAAGTTCAACTCAACCAAAATTTACTGTATGCTCATGATATGTGATTTAGGTCTATGCCAGATGCCATGTTTGAAAGGCAGCAGGGAGGGAGGAAAGGAGGGAGAGGAGGAAGGAGGAAAAAAGAAAGGGAGAAAAATCCCTTCTATCCCCTAGGGCCCTGCAATCTTGTGGAGGAGTCAACATCTCATATATGAACTATCTGAAGAATACTTAACACTATATAATAAGGAACCCGCCAAGAAAGGATGGTGCTGACGGTGGCTCTTATGATAGTCTTATGTGAGGTCCTACATGAGGTCAGGAAAGGGTTCAGAGCAACAGAGAACATGACATTTTTCCCCTGCCCCTTTAAGCATCTACTTCTCAATAACCTCATCTGTGGCATGGGATAGGAAGAGTCTCTGCCGATGGGCAGAGCTGCATGGCACCTGACAATCACTGTGGGCACTGATCGGCTCCCAGCTATCCGTAACTCCCCGTCACGTCCTCATCCCTTCCTCTGCACTGAGTCCCTCTCCCTGTTCACCTCCCCTACCCATTCCTAGAGACCGCGACGTCCCCAGGCCTGGCTCATCTCCATCCACAGCCTCCTGGGCTGCAAGGGGCCCTCAGGCAGGGTAACTGCGGCACAGTTGGAACCGGGTGGAAATCAGGAGACCTGAGTTCCCACCCCAGCCTCATCTCTGCTTTAACTCTGTGACCTTGAGCAAGTCACTGCTCGATGGGCCTTCGTGTTCTCACCCAGCGCATGAGGAGAGGATATTTAAAAGCCTGTCCTACTCCCCAATGTTCCATGTCTGCATCCTGACCTATAGCTTCCAGTAGCTTCTTTTTTTTTTAATTTTATTTTATTATGTTATGTTAGTCACCATACAGTACATCGTTAGTTTTTGATGTGGTGATCCACGATTCATTGTTTTCGTACAACCCCCAGTGCTCCATGCAGTACATGCCCTCCTTAATACCCATCACTGGGCTAACTCATCCTCCCACCCCCCTCCCCTCTAAAACCCTCAATTTGTTTCTCAGAGTCCATAGTCTCTCATGGTTCATCTCCCCCTCTGATTTCCCCCCCTTCATTTTTCCCTCCCTTCTCCTAATGTCCTCCATGCTATTTCTTATGTTCCACAAATAAGTGAAACTGTATAATTGACTTTCTCTGCCTGACTTATTTCACTTAGCATAATCTCCTCCAGTCCCATCCATGTTGATGTAAAAGTTGGGTATTCATCCTTTCTGGTGGCTGAGTAATATTCCATTGTATATATGGACCACATCTTCTTTATCCATTCATCTGTTGAAGGGCCCCGAATCACCAAGGAAATGTTGAAGAAGAAAAACAAAGCTGGGGGCATCACATTGCCTGATTTCAAGCTCTATTACAAAGCAGTGATCACTAAGACAGCATGGTACTGACACAAAAACAGACATATAGACCAAGGGAACAGAATCGAGAGCCCAGAAATGGACCCTCAACTCTATGGTCAAATAATCTTTGACAAAGCAGGAAAAAATATGCAATGCAAAAAAGACAGTCTCTTCAATAAATGGTGCTGGGAAAATTGGACAGCTACATGCAGAAGAATGAAACTTGACCATTCTCTTACACCATACACAAAGATAAACTCAAAACGGATGAAAGACCTCAATGTGAGACAAGAATCCATCAATATCCTAGAGGAGAACATAGGCAGTAACCTCTTTGACATCGGCCACAGCAACTTCTTTCAAGATACATCTCCAAAGGCTAGTGAAACAAAAGCAAAAATGAACTTTTGGGACTTCATCAAGATAAAAAGCTTCTGCACAGCAAAGGAAACCGTCAACAAAACAAAGAGGCAACCCACAGAATGGGAGAAGATATTTGCAAATGACACTACAGATAAAGGGCTGGTACCCAAGATCTATAAAGAACTTCTCAAACTTGACACCCAAAAAACAAATAATCAAGTCAAAAAATGGGCAGAAGACATGAACAGACACTTCTCCAAAGAAGACATACAAATGGCTAACAGACACATGAAAAAATGTTCATCATCATTAGCCATCAGGGAAATCCAAATCAAAACCACACTGAGATACCACCTTACACCAGTTAGAATGGCAAAAATGGACAAGGCAGGAAACAACAAATGTTGGAGAGGTTGTGGAGAAAGGGGAACCCTCTTACACTGTTGGTGGGAATGCAAGCTGGTGCAGCCACTCTGGAAAACAGTGCAGAGGTTCCTCAGAAAATTAAAAATAGAGCTACCCTATGACCCAGCAATTGCACTACTGGGTATTTACCTGAAAGACACAGATGTAGTGAAAAGAAGGGCCATATGCACCCCAATATTCATAGCGGCAATGTCCGCAATAGCCAAACTGTGGAAGGAGCTGAGATGCCCTTCCAATAGTTTCTAAGTGACAACTGGGGCTCACCAGTCACACCACTTCTGAAGAGGCACTGCCATGACCACATCGACGGTTTCTACTGTGGGGAAGGTCAGGGGCTCCTTCAGAAAATAGCTGATCTAAACAGAGCCCGAGGACTGTCATGGCAACACTGCGCACAAGCTGCCAGAGGTAGGGAGGAAAAGCAGCCAATATGCCTGCACAGCTGCCACATTTCAGCGCAGCGCTCAAACCTCGTTAATATCGTCTTGCTTAATACCAACTCCCAGAGATCATAAGCTATTTTTACTATGTATTTAACAGATTTGTGTCTCGTCTTCCCTGCCAGCATTTTCACAGTCCAGCGCAGAGGACTCTGCCACCCGAGAGCCCTGAGAACTTTAGGCCACCCAGGGTTAGGTCGAGGGAGAAGGAGAGGCGGGGACAAGAAAAATGAACAGGGGAGAGAAATTTACAGTCGGTGGGCTGGAGGCGTGGGGAAAGGAGGGAGAGAGATGTAATAAGAGCAAGTACAAGCCAATACAACAAATGCTCACTTGGGAGGCACTCGAGTCCGGTTCTCCCAAGACTCGGCTGTATACTGGGGAGAACACAGGTCCGCCCACCTCAGTCTTGATCACAACATCGGCTTGCTTATTACACTTGTCTTCACAGTCAGTGACCCTTAAAACAGTCGGGTGTGCAACTTTGCAGAGCTCTGCGCCCATGTCCTGGGAGCTAAGCGCCCATCTACTATAGTATGCTCATCAGAGCTTCTAAGGAAGGGCTTCTGCTAAATACCCTGTTTACAAGCCGTCTCCCTCACGCAGAGGGCAAATTCTAGCTTACGACTGACTGACCAAGCTAAACTCTGTGAACACACCTGTCATGGGGCCTGTCACATAACAGATACCCAATAAATGTGTGCTTGCTTCCCTCTGTTTCACAGAGCAGTGCCATGGGTAACACCTTGATTGCTGTGGCCCTCAGGGAAAGGAGGAACCCAGCCAAGGCCTGAGTGGTCAGCAGGAAGTCTGACCACAACCGTCCCTCTACTGCTTGGTCAGACGGGGACGCCATTCTCAGACCTGCTACGAACTGGCAGGTAAAGTATGGTCAGTCATTTCTCCCCAGGGAGAGGGCTCTAGACAGCTGTTAAGTCCCTTTCCAGTTCTGCAATTCTCTAAGCCTATACGTATAAGGCTCATATCCATCTTAAACGCAAGCAACAGGGAGCAGGGGAAAATAGTTGAAGAATATAGTTACGTGCTTCTTTATTGAACAGCATGTCTAGGGCATGGCTGGGAGCTAACGGGGATTCAGAGAAGCAGAAAATAGTCTTTAGATTCAGAACCCGTATACTATGTGTGCAGGAGGGGCAGGGGAAGGGTGTGAGGAAACAGGAAAAGACAGCAATCAAAATAAAGTTTCATTATAAAACAAAGTCCAAGGCTAAGACCGTATTTCAGAGCCAAGGGGTACAGAAAGAGGCTTCCCTAGGAGGAGGGCTTTGAGCTGGTCCTTCAGGCAGAACAGCAAGGCCCACACAGGCAAAATGGAGGGAGCTGGCATTCTATAGGGTTGGCCCTCTGCGGGAGAAGGGTTATCGGTATCTTGGATGGTTAAATGTCTTATTTGTTTTATGTCTCAGATCATTTTAACATTCTGTGTTTTATGCATTAAAGGCCGGCATAATAATAATCATGCCATCCACCCCTCATCATGATGCTACATGGGGTAGTAGGAAAGGAACAGGACACATGGGCCCTGGGCCCTGTCCCACGATCACAATTACCTGGCAGGGTTGAGCTGAATGGCTTATCTGGCTGTGGGATAGGAGATTTTACAGAATTCCAGTTGGAGTTGAAGCTTCTTGACAACCATCTTGTCCAAAGCTAACGTTTTGCAATTGAGTAGACTGAGTCCAGAAAAGACGAGATTTCTCTCAACTGGATATTTCTGTTAGCCATTTCCAGTTCTCTGGACATGGCTGGTAGTCACCTGCTTCTGGGTCTTGCCTGAGGCTGATTCTGGCCTGCCAGCGATTTCCCCCTCCACTTCCTGTAACATCCCATCAAAGTCCATAAGGCCGTCTTCCAAAGCCAGTTCCAATACAGTTTCTAAAAGAAACCCCCAGGTAGAAAGAGTTCCTCAAATTCTCTCACTCACAGGGCATAACTACTGAGCTCGGTTGGCCGGGACTCAAACTCAAACTCAAACTCACCTCTACATCCCTGCCACCTCCCTTCTTCGATTTCTTAGCAACCCACCCTGCTTGGTAGGTGCCAAGTAAATGCTTATTAAGTCAGGCTGGTCTGCAACCTCCGTTTTCTGACACTTGGCCAAGTACCTTCTCAAACATATCATGCTGCCCCTGATCATTCCAAGTCTAGAAGTGTGCAATCCCTCCAACCACCTCCAAATCCATCAAGCTATTTCCCAGACTGACTAAATACGGAGCAAGAGGGAAGAGACAGAGAGGAAAGGAGAGGAGCAAAGGGTGCGGACCACACACTGGGCATGTGCCCGTGGGCATTATCATTCCAGCCTCACAAGGAGGGAACCTGCCGTGCAGAGCGTCAGTGGCCAGCCCAGGGTCTCATGCAGGCTCCCCAGGGGAGCAAGCGCATCCCGTTCTGCTGTCTAAAAGGATACTGTCTCTACCACTGTGGACAACCGTCAGATGGACAGCCTCAACCCGCAGCCATCGGTGGGGCAGACCCACTGAGTGTCCAGCGGAGGATGGGAGCCATCTGGGAAAGAGGAGCATGGCAGCCACCTACGGCAACGGCTGTGTACCGAGCGGCACTCAACCAGCAAGGTCAGGGTGAAATCACGGCAGAAGAATTATGAGACAGAGCTGTGTAGCTCCAGAGGCAACCTAAGGCACACATCTGATGGAAATTTTAAAAAATCTCTTCAAATACACGGGGACTCGGATGCCAGCACACATAGTGATGGCCCTAGCCAGACAGCAAAGGCATATTGGCACCACTGTAATTTGTCCATTCACCAATATGCTTCCCGAAAAACACCCATATGCTTTCTTTTAGCTTCCATATGCTTTTTTAGCAAGGAAACTAAAATATTTCATTAGTTTTGAGTAATTAATAATTACTTATTTCACAATAGTCACCCTCATTAAAACACGAAAATAACTGATTAAGCTGCAGGATCCTGGCTTTCAACTCAAGCTTTTTGCCTTTTTCCCTTTTTTTTTTTAATTCTTCCCCTCTAGGAATTGAGTAACGGAGTAAAACAGCCAGTGTGGAAACATCCGCAAGATGGGGGAATGGGGAGTTCTCAGACGCACAGCCCGGCATGCCTCTCGACTGAGACATCATGGCTTAATGAAAAGAACATGGACTCTGTGAGCAGAAAGACTTGGGATCCAATCCCAGTTTGACCCCCATGAGTTGTACTTCTGAGGAAATGAAAGGCATTGAAAAGATAAAGGCTGCTGGATTCCTTCAAGCCAGCCTTCCATGATTCCCAGGGAGCGACTTCACAGGCTTCCCTCCCACCATCGCAAGGCATGGGGAAGGCCTGCCCCAAAAAGGCTGGCACCATGCCAGCCACTGGCACCAGGCCATGGCCAATGGCCTTGACATTGATCTCAGGCATAAAACAATGCTTCTCATGAACTACCTGGGGATCTTGTGAAAATGTAGATTCTGATTCAGGAGGTCGGGAGTGTGGCCTGAAGTCTGCATTTCTAACAAGCTCCCAGGTGATGCTGATGCTCCTGGTCTTCAGACCAAACTTTGAGAAGCAAGAGCCTAAAAAGTAGCAAGATGAAATCAGGAAGTAGAATCTGTAAAGCAGGACAACGGTGCCTGCCTCTTCAGGCTACGATGAGGATTACCAATCACATTAACAATCATGCCTCCGTGTACTGGACTTGGCCTCCCAACAGTCCTGGCAGTAGGGTATGATTTCCATTTGACAGACAACAAAACCGAGACCCAAAGAAATCAGGTCCTGTATCAAAGGTCATGCAACTAATTACGCCGGATTCCCAATCCAAGTGTATCGGCCTGTCGAGCCTATCTGCTGTGTGTTAGTGGAAGACAGAAAATCTTAGGTGGCCACTACCATAGAGGCTGGTATGAAGTCTGGTTTTTACTTTGCCTCCGTTTCCCCATGGGTGAGATGAAGACATTGTACCTGACAATCTCTGAGGCCTCTTCGACCCTCTGACACCAGCTTTCGCTCTCATGGCTCCCACGTGCACTCACATGGGTCACCGAGCATTAAGCATTAGCTTCACACATGTGGCAGACATTACATCTTGGCACGATCCAAATTCTAGCTGCTCACATCTGCATTTGTGCTGATCCATGCATGGTCAGAAGTCTATCTCTGTTAAAAAATCCCACGCTCAGTCTAACAGAGAGAAAACAACACACGGATTCCCCAAAGCATTGACATTCCAATCCGGTTGATAACTCATAGCTATCGGTGTACTATGGCTCTAATCTGTTTTTGTCTCCTCCTCATCTCACTTACAAAAATGGAGAAATTGAGACCACTAACCTGACAGAAGCTTGAAGAAAAAGAAAAACATTAGTTATTTATAATGCCTTTTATACAATTGTCCAACATTTCTTAGTCTGCCTTAAGGTGCCAGATAAGCATTTAATTAATCAATTATCTTTTAAATGATTCAGGAAATGTGATCTTGTCCCTCTCTGAACTCCCACAGCACAGATTCACTGCACTCCCCTGGGGCCCACTGACCATTTTCTACCAGGGATTTCTATGGTTTCTAGAATTTTCATTGTCCCTACTCATATTCAGTATGATCCCCAGAGGTAATCACATATTTGGGACCAGATCTGGATTTGAATCCAGACTTTGCTATTCATTAGCTGTATGACTGGGCGGATTACTCAACCACTCTGACCTCAGCTTCTGTACATGAAAAATGGAAAAAAAAATTCCGGTTTGCCAGATTAAATGAAATAATATCTTAAAATGGTTATCATAAAAAAATGGTTATCATTTACTGATTCTGGGTTAAAAGTAATTTGAGTGAGTGAGTGAGTGAGTGAGTGAGTGAGTAAAGCGAGCAGAGTAGCAGTCTCAATGGTAAAATATCACTCAACGGTTTGAGACATTGAGCTGTCCAGGGTCACGCTCATAAATGAGGCTGAAACTCAGAGAAGAACCACAGGTGAACTATGAAAAATCCAACAGCAAAAGGAAATATATGTTAGCCAAATGTCATCTCAGGCCTTCCATATCAAAGAACGTCTTCTGCTTAACCTAGAATCTACACTGGCCTTCAGAAGGCCTACAAACCTCCTAAAATTATAGCCACCATTCTATGCAGATGTGCATTTTCTAACTATTTCATAGATTCACCTAGAGTTTTTAAATTGCCATAAACCTCTGCCCTACACTGCCCCCTCCCACACACACACACACACACACACACACACACACACACAGGCACCACCCAAGAGTTAAAAGCTACTGCCTTAGGCAAAAAAGGGACCTGTCAACTAAGGGGGAGAAAAGGTGATTTCAATTTTTAAAAGGCTGAGGGATGCAAACGCACTGTTTAGAACCTCCATGGGCAGTGAAAGTTATGATAATGAGCACTCCAAACCAGAGAAAGGTGGTTCTGGATTCAAGACCTGGCTCAGCTGCACACTCGTTATGGGACCTTGGGCTAACCAGAGACTCAGGAAAATCAGGACTGAGAGAACCTCTGACATCATCTATTCCACTGTCCTTCTCCTCCCATTGCACAGATGGAGAAACTGAGGTTCAGGGCAAGGTCATGGCTTCACCAGAGTCAAAGCAAATTAATTAGAGCCAGAATTTGAACTTCAGACTCGGTAAAATGATTTTCACACTCTGTATTTCAGTATCAGAAGGTCCAAGATATGTGCTTAGATCCAGTGGCCTCTAAATTAACTCCTAAATGATGGATAATTACGACTCCCTCCTCTGGACCTGGAAATCTCATGAACACATGAGTTTGGTTTTGGCAAAGATCATTCCAGCTGCTTCTCAGTCCCAGCCCAGTCCCATAAGAACAAGGCAGAGAGACGGTCTGGAAGAATGAGAGATGCTGCTATTAATCTTGTGTAGCACTGCACCTGGGAATTACAGGCCTTGAACTAGATTTCACTGTGTTGGCTATTACTCTCCTGTCCTCCTGCTTATTAATCCTTCATCCGTCTTCTCTTTATTAATGTTTCCAACTATGCACAGTAAACAGCCAGCTAGGAGCTCATCCTCAGCTTCCTATAATTCATTGGATCAAAAAAGGGCAGGAGGCGGGTGGAGGAAACAGAGGTGATGTCAGGGTCAAGTAATCTCTTACAGGAAGGACTGCAGGGGAACCCAGTCTCCTAATAAAAAACAGACAGCAGAAGCCAGCCAGAATCTCTTACTCCACTGCCCCACGGAATTAACAAAGATGGAATCCATTTTTGCTTTGAAAGCATCTCATGTCCCTGCGTTGACACAGAGACGGGCTTTGCCTGAAAGACAATGGCCCTTTAAATAACAGGAAGAGAAAGGACAGTTTATAGAAAGAGATATCTCTCCTAAAACAGAGATACAACCATGGAGTCAGAATAAAAGTCTAGAACCAGGATCTGCCACTGATGCCTTAGACAGATTGGACTCCCTCCCTGACCCCAAGTCTCAGTCTCTAACAAGGGAATTTGGCTAGATTGGTTCTTAAAGTCCCCTCTGGCTTTGACATTCTGACCTCTCCTTACAAGTCAAGGACTCAATCTGGAAAAATCCAATAGAAGACCCCATCAACGTTAACCAGTGGGTAAGTTTACCGGATCCTCTAAAAATGAGACCCAGATTATGGAGTAGAGAAACATGGTGGAAGATGGACTTGTTTTCTTCCTTTCTAACCAGAACCTGAATGTTGCTGGAGGTAAGGGATGACCAGTGCATAAACACCCCATCATAGCATAGAGAGAATCCAAACCATGAACTGCTCTTCTGATATGTAAAAGAACCAAGCAAATAGAAAAATACCTACTTCCAAACACTGGCTCTGTCACAGGGTCCTAAGACTTTCCTAGGACTTCTGGAAAAGTGACAGCAGGAGAAAGAAAAGACTGGCTAAGAAATAAAAATCACAGACAATAGGACATTTGACTAGAAGTCACGCCATGATCAACGGGCCCAACTCCATCTGTCCATGATCAACGGGCCCAACTCCATCTGTTGTCAGATGCTGACCTGGGCCCTGGAGAGGGAAAGTGACTTGCCAAAGGTGACACAGCCAGAGCTGGGATTAGAATTAGATTCTCATGACTTCTGGGTCACACAGCACAACATGAAACATGGCTTCCCTCCCCAAAACAATGCTCTTCTATCCAGGTAACTCCGAAATAATTTCATGTGTAACTCCTGCCTCTACCACCACCTCAAAAAGCAGTAACTGGTGAATTTGACTTAAAGTAGACTAGGGCTGTTTCCATCAAATTATAATAAAAAAATTTGCTCTAGCAATAGAGACAAGTCCATGATAATTAATTCAGTACTATTCATCCTCGCTAATGAATCACCCTGTGGAAAACAAGGATAATCAACGGTCTACAGGAGGCCAGAAGCCTATTCTTGTTCAAGTACAGATCTTGCCTATTAAAGAACATTGGGTATCAGCTCTAAATAGTAAACAGGGTATACTGTTTCAGATTCCATGAAGTGCAGCTTTAAATAGATTTGGTTTGGAAATGGAACAGGGAACACACCACAGTCAGTGGATCAATGTTGAAAGCAGAGAAAAACACGATTACACTCATTAAGTGGGTACCTGTTGACACATCTCCTGTCAAGTCTAATTATTTATTTAAACTGTTATTCTTTCTTCATTACTGCCACTGATACCAATTATTACCACAAGATTATTTTCAATTTCTACAGCATGCCCCCAGAATATTTACTTCTCTACCACCCAAAGGTTATTTGAGAAGTTTTTATCCTTCCCTGCCCACCAATCCCCACCTCCAAAATATGGATGGATAGCAGGATGGAAGGGTGAAAAGATACAGATGAAATCCCTCTCTCGCAAGGGCAATTCTTTCTTAACCTTTCAAGGCTTGCTTAAACTCCTGTTTGTAGTTTCAAGATGGGTTTCAGTGCAGAAGAGGGGCATACTTACATAGTTTCAAAGCTTACTCTATTAATATTTAACAACTGGCATTTGGAGAAAAGTTAATATAACTGCAGCTTCTAAACGAACCACTTAGATCTCTGCCTAACAGGGTTATCAAAAACTATAATATTACGTGTCTACAGAACACTCTTTTCTAATAGATTTATCCATGAAAATACATGGACTATATTAGAAAGGAGCTTTTGCAGGAGTAATTTAGGGACTAGAGAGGGACCAAAAGATGGGCAGGAGTCATTCCTGTATTTTTGGCCACTACCATTTTTTATAGCCCTCTCTTTCTTAGGAATGAGAATAAAATCTAAACAATAAGCTACTGCTCTGTCTGATCTAATTATAGAGGAGTTTCACAGTCCATACATCACCCACCTTGTCTGCCCAAGACATGTTCTTATGTGATGTGTATGGTGAATATTAGCTTTAAAAAAACCATGTTAATTTAAAAAAAACATATTAATATAACACCATAATTTCCACTCAATTCTAAACCATTAATTCCGACAAATATGGGGCATGACAACAAACTTCAATTTTTTTAATTTTTTTTAAAGATTTTATTTATTTATTTGAGAGAGAGAGAGATTGAGAGAACGAGTGGGGGGGAGGGGCAGGGGATGAAGCAGACTCCCTGCAGAGCAGGGAGCCTGACATGGGGCTCATTCCCAGGACGCTGGGATCATGACCTGAGCCGAAGGAGGACGCTTAACCAACTGAGCCACCCAGGTGCCCAAACTTCAATTTTTTCAAAGGTCTGTGTAACTAAAGTCACACTGACAGTTCAAGATCATGGAAGTAACATACCAATGGAATGACTGAAATATTCAGCAAAACAAATGTTCACAGCATTTTAAATGCCGATACCAAATCTTCCACAAAGTTGCTATCCTACAGGGCTTGCCGTTAGGAACACCATATTGATGACATCACCTCTTTCTCATCCAAGGCTTCTCAAAGACAACATAGAACCCAGCAGACCTAACTGGGAAGTGCAATGATGGCTGGTTAGCTGTAAAAGAACTCCCATCTTGCAAATTTTACAACCATCATGCTTCCTTTAAATTTTTTCTGGCCTCTGTTTTCTTGACAAACTCCAGACAAATACGTTCTTTTGCCAAAGTCCTAGCTCCTTCGCACCAGTCCCCTAGGACAAGGGCATATAGATACGATGGGGTCTGAGTTTCAAAATCCTCTAACTCATTTTCTGTATTCTTAGGACTTTGGTGATGTCACTGTAGCCTTGAATTATGTCTTTTTGAGATCTTTTCGGGGCAGCTAAAAGACAGTGACAGACTCGACAAGTGGAGTTTGATCCCTTCAGAGCCAGGAAGCATTGGCAGCATAGTGTAGTGAAAAATTCCCTCCATCAAGGGCCAGGAAATTAGAGAGAAGCCCTCCTGCCACATGCTAGCTGGGGATACAAAGAGACAGTAGAAAGGAGCATAGCACATTATGGGGGCACCTGGGTGGTACAGTCAGTTAAGCGTCCAACTCTAGGTTTCAGCCCAAGTCGTAATCTCCCAGGTGTGGGATCGAGCTTCGCACTGGGCTCCGTGCTCAGCAGCTTCTGCCCCCACCCCCACCACTCATGCTCTTATAAGTCTTTAAAAAAAAAAAAAAAGAACATAGCACATTATAGACACTTAAATACTTGTTAAATCTGAATTTTCTGTGTTGCCTAGATTTTTGTGCTTTTGGTATTAAACCAGGAGGGCTACAAACTGAAAGGGGAAATTAAATCAAGAAGAGATAAAAGGATGGCAGTTCATTGCATTGGCCATTTTTTCAGGTTTTGGTGCTCATGAAATACTTTTGCATTTATTCAACATTATTGTTAGGATGCCTATTAGCATTTCATAAACATAAAGATGCCGATCCTCTCTTACCTCAGATAGCTAGCTCTTGGAATGGTCAGTGGACACAAGGTTCAGCAAATTGCAATGCTGGTGTCTGTAAATGAAAAAGGTAAACATTACTCTTAGGTACTAAGCTATAGTTATCATAAACTCATATATATAGCAGTTTCTTGTTTTGCAAAACATTTTCATATTCATTATCTCATTTCACTCCATAACCCCCCAGTGAAGAAGCAGGAAGAGATTAGTCTACTCACTTCATTGGTGAGGAAACAAAAACTCATGGAGGAAGAGACAGAAGGAGAATGGAACTAACATATTTCTCATGACTAACTTCACAAATATATTTTGAATGACTATTACTGTCTTCATCTTACAGATACGGAAATGGAAGTTCAGGAAAGATGGGTGACCTGCCCAAGACTACACAGTACAGTACACAGAAGGGTAAAAGTTTGGACTCTCTGGACTCCGCCTGTTGGTCCAGTGATCCTTCCTTTATAGCTTAGTCTGTCCTGGGCTATTAGGTTAGGAAAACACAAACAACTCATTGACTTTCTCTACTAGGGTGGGTGGAGGAGGGAATAATACAATAAAACCAGCTATTTGATTGACATGAGAAAGTGGCAAAAACACATGGGATTTGGAGCCAGTCAGACTTGTCTTCCTCTTAAGGATGTCCTTGGGCAAGTTACTTAAACTCTCTGAGTGTCAATTTCCTTATATGTAAATAGGGATTATAATATCTACTTCATAGCCCAAGCTCAGTTAAACTTTTTTTGTAAGATTTTCCTCCATTATTTCAAAACATTATACAAAACATTAATATCTCTTCCTATGAGCCCATGTTTATCTGATCAAAGAGTGATGTTACAAGCTCACAATCTACAGAATATCTCTAGGTTGGGAATTTCTTCGATTTCATATGCCTAATTCTAAAACACCGCAATACTTATCTATGTGTATCTCCCATGGCCTCACCTAACAATGACACAAAGAATGTTTGTTTCAAAAGACAACACCCCAAAATTTAAAAATTAAGTGTCCTCTCGACCCCAAAAAGCAAGAGATGCTGCTCTAGGTGAAGGACCTGCAGGTGCATCCCAAATCATTTGAAAGTCTGGGCCTTTGTGCCTAAAGTTTGTCCCTTAGATTCAGAGAGATGGAGCTTCCAACAGAAGAACATATAGGACTCAAATAAGATTAAGAATAGAATGTGGTTGATGGGGCGCCTAGGTGGCTCAGTCGTTAAGCGTCTGCCTTCGGCTCAGGTCATGATCCCGGGGTCCCGGGATCAAGCCCCGCATTGGGCTCCCTGCTCTGCAGGAAGCCTGCTTCTCCCTCCTCCACTCCCCCTGCTTGTGTTCCCTCTCTTGCTGTCTCTTTCTCTCTGTCAAATAAATAAATAAAATCTTTAAAAAAAAAAAAATAGAATGTGGTTGATAAGATACCCTGCAAGAAAGTCTTGTCATAGGCCACCGAAATCAAAACAGTAATCATCTTTATTACCAATTTTACCAATAAGGAAACCAAACTTCAAAGATCTTATGGTTAAAATGGATCAGATCAAAATGTAACCTTGAATCTTGACACCAAAACCAGGAAGGACCCTTCTATTACATGATGCAGCCTCCCATTTGGGAGCACATTACCATATAAAAGTCAATTGTCAAGGCACCAAAGCACATTTAGTATTGAGCCCGCTTCCCTGGCAAGTAAAAGGAGAGAGAGAGAGAGAGAAGACTTCATAACTGTGGTCTAACCAGAAGGTGACACATTATGAAGCTGGGGCAAAAGGAGTGTTCAAAGCAGGGTTACCATGCAGACTTTCTCAGCTCTCCCCAGTGCAGTTTCAGAGATGCAACATCTTTGGCAAACTCTCAAAACACAACCACAGAAACAACAGAAGCCAGCATCCCTGAATTCTCTCTCATCAAGAAGTCTCAATGCTCAGCAATAGAGAAGCTGAAGCCTCCTCGCTATGAAGTCCACCAGCCCTCTTCACATGATTCGAGTGTCCTCAATAACTCATACGTATTACCTAATGCAATGGAGTTCTCCACTAGACCCATAAAGGCATCTTAGACAACTGGCAAACCCCACTGGAGCATCTTGATAATAAAGCCAGTCATCCTTAGCCGCCTCTGTATTTATGACTGCTGACCAAGACCCTGGCAGTCTGCATCCTTGGTCAAACCACCCGTTCTCTCTCAAGAAAAATGTTCTCATCTTCAGAAGCAACTTCAACCCAAAATAAAGAAACCTGTA
The DNA here is from genome assembly GCF_964656455.1 of Halichoerus grypus. Lineage (NCBI taxonomy): Eukaryota > Metazoa > Chordata > Mammalia > Carnivora > Phocidae > Halichoerus > Halichoerus grypus. Next base: position 77,686,711 of record NC_135712.1, read on the forward strand.
TACTCAGCATTTAATTTGCAAACTTTCAACTTATTAATTAAAGTATGTGCAAAAGCAAGACTGACCAAGTCAACTTGGAGCTGGTAGAGCATAATTGATAATTTACACTGTATTTTGGGAAAAACAGGAATGAACAAATGAAGCCAATGAAAAAGAGAGAGAGAGGAAAGAAATATGACAGGGAATAAGGAAAAAGGCAGAAAGGAATGGAAGGATGTGAGAAATAAAGGAGCAGAGAGAACTGCTCCAAAAGGTTTTTCATAAACCACAATGTCTTCTGAACCGACCCCTGCACCCTAGGACAATTTTTAAGCAACACAAGTCTACGATGATGAACCTCACATTATGAACACAAACTCCAACCAATTGCACCAGAATCACTGTGGCCAACGTAAAGATACCTCTTAATACTTGATATTTTACAAGTGCTATATTACCAACGAGCAACACAACAGAGCCTTGTAAAAACTTGCACTAAGCCAACAAATGGGTAACTCCTTAGCACTGTAGTCCCAGATAACATCTTGAAGAGAAGAGCTGAATGGGGACTGAGTGCCTGGGTTCTGCTCTTAGCACTTTTTTTTTTTTTTTTTAAGATTTTATTTATTTGACAGAGAGAGAGATAGCGAGAGCAGGAACACAAGCACGGGGAGTGGGAGAGGGAGAAGCAGGCTTCCTGCCGAGCAGGGAGCCCGATGTGGGACTTGATCCCAGGACCCTGGGATCATGACCTGAGCCGAAGGCAGACGCTTAACGACTGAGCCACCCAGGCGCCCCTGCTCTTAGCACTTTAATTCCCAAATCTTTTGAATTAGAAGTTGTACAGAATACATTTTGTTTTGGTTTGGTTTGGTTTGGTTTGGTTTCTCTTCTCATAGGTCTTGACCATGGTTATCCCTAAACCACTTGTGAAAAGGCCAAAAATTACTTTGTCTGGATTTTGTGTGTTTGCCTGAGTTTTAGGAAGGAGTAGAGGTAGAGTGAAAGGATTAGTAAGATTGATTTAAATTAAATTATTTACTTGTTTAAATTAAATCATATACCAGATTTGCTTAAATTAAACACTGTCATAATCTTTAACATGATTATTAGGAAGTCTGTCTCTGAGAACAATTGAAATTTTAGACCAGGCCAAAGGCATTAGGTAACAAACATAGAAAGGCCTCTACTCCCATCATCAGATCCCATACAAAGAGCATTTTTAAATGCACTCTAGAACATTTTTAAATGCACTCTCTCACCCACCACCCCAAGATACTTATCAAGAATACAACATATTCCATGGCTTATGAATGATTTGGTTGTCTCATTAAAGTAATGTTTGCCAGTATTTAATTGCTTCCCTCCCTGATTTTAATTTCCTCACCTGTCAGCATCTATCAGAAGCACTGAGATCTTCTGACATCCTGGCTGATTGTGTTGAAATTAATCAGATTTTTAAAAAGTAAATTGCTTTGGCCTAAAGGTAATGCTCAGCTTCTTAATGTGATACTTCTAAGGGCTCTATCAATGGAACTTATAATCTAGAAATTAAATGAGAGGCCTTAGGAATCCTAAGCAAAAATATAAGTAGCTTATAAATTTCTAGCACTGGACTTTAAAAGGTCAGTACTTTAAAAAAAATTCAATCAACAAGTGCTTATTGGACATATAGCACTTGCCCGCAGTCCCTTTTGGCTAAACGGAAGAGAGGGAGACATGAAGCTACCTTAGGGAGTGTGGAGAAACAGGTAAAAAATGAAGTTGACCACATTTTGACTGAAGCAGCTGACAATCTGGTCACTCAAAAGGTGCATTTTGCATCTACAATTGTGACCAGTTATATACATTACGCTCTCACACAGACTAATGATTCTACTCTTCATCTCAATCCAGTGGGGTGAAGTTGGTGTTACTGTTAGTAAAAGTGGCAATATTCCCATTCGACAAGTAACAAAGCTGAGGCACAGAGTGGCAAAGGGACACTTTCCTAGATGCCTCCTTATGGGCAGACCGGGTCTTGTGATCTAAATAAAATCAGAAAACACAGCATGATCCCCTTGGAATAAAAGAGAGAAAAAATTTTTTGCAAACCCTCCATACATAATTATTCAGTGCTAACTCTTATGCTCTTATCTATCAGTAACAGTGCTTAAGACACTCAGGAAACCCACGAGCACTAAGCTGTTCTATAAGAAGTAAATGAAATGATGGATTGAGAAATACTTTGTAATGTGTCATACTATCATGAGATTATTTTTATGTATTTATGTTATTATTGCTACTCTGCAATGCAGAAATATGCATTCAGGCAGTAATTAGGTCTCAAAAGCAAACCTACATATAACAGCATCACATCTATCTTTCAGTTATTCTGCTGGTTCTAAGGCCCCTCAAATAAACAGAAGAATGAAATATGTTGCATGAATACAATTGGAGGGAAGAGGAGAGTCAAGGGTAATACATGGAACTTAGTGATTGTTTTTCACAGAAACGGCTTAATAACCAAACACAGTCTAAACCCTAGTAGGGGTCTTATCCTTCCAGTGGACTTTAAGGCCCTTACTCAGCCTTTAAGCATCCCACTTGCTGTGATGCTTTTCTCAATCTAGAAAGGTTTGGGGAAGCAGCCCTTCTCATAATTCCTGGTTGGATCCATTTCTAGATCACTAAAATTACCACACCATCTTAACATTTTTATTTGATTATGTGCCTTGAGGAGAGAAACCCTGTCTAACTCAGTTTTTTGAACCCCAAACCCAGAATCTGATCTTTAGTACTCAAGAAAATGTTCAATGAATGAATTCATGAACAAATTAAAACAGTGTTTTATGTAATTCCTAGGGCCCCTAGCTCAAAGCATGTCATATTAGAAGTGTTTAGAAAATGTTGATTGAATTGGCATTAATTGAATATTTAATTTAAAATATGGGCGCCTGGGTGGCTCAGTCGTTAAGCGCCTGCCTTCGGCTCAGGTCATGATCCTACGGTCCTGGGATCGAGCCCCACATCGGGCTCCCTGCTCTGCGGGAAGCCTGCTTCTCCCTCTCCCACTCCCCCTGCTTGTGTTCCCTCTCTCACTGTGTCTCTCTCTGTCAAATAAATAAAATCTTTAAAATATATATATATTATTCAACTAAATAACTCTAAAAGCTACTGAGTGAGGAGTTCAATGAGGACTTAAGTAACCTGCAATGGCCCAGTCATCATTAACCCATTAAAGGCATGGACAAATGTTTTCCACAGGAAGAATAATAAAAGCTGAATACACAAGTAGAGATGTAGGCAGGAGTTGAAAAAATTCATGTAGCTAAAAATAGTATTTGCCAAAAAACCATGTTAAATTCTAGACAAACTTACAAAGTAAAAGAGAAATGAATCTAGAAGTAACAGGAATTTTTTTTAGGATTGTAGGTATGAATCAAATCTAAAAAGAAAGGACTAGAGAAAGAAAGGAGAGAGGGAGAAATTCTTAAAATAATGAATTCTAAAAATCAAGTCATGTCTATAAAAATGAACATCACTGGAAACAATAAAAAAAAAAACTAAAAGACAGCCTACTGAATGGGAGAAAATATTTGCAAATGACATATTTGATAAAGGGTTAGTATCCAAAATATATAAAGAACTGATACAACTCAACACCAAATAAACCCAAACAATCCAATTAAAAAATGGGCAGAAGACATGAACAGACATTTCACCAAAGAAGACATCCAGATGGCCAACAGACACATGAAAATATATTCAACATCACTCATCATCAGGGAACTACAAATCAAAACTACAATGAGATATCACTTCACCTGTCAAAATGGCTAAAATCAAAAATACAAGAAACATCAAGTGCTGGCAAGGATGCGGAGAAATAGGAACCCTCTTGTACTGTTGGTGGGAATGCAAACTGGTATAGCCACCATGGAAAACAGAATGGAGATTCCTCAAAAAATTAAAAATACAACTATCATATGATCCATTAATTCCACTGGGTATTTACCTAAAAAATACAAAAACACTAATTTGAAAAGATATATGTACCCCTATGTTTACTGTAGTATTATTTACAATAGCCAAATTATAGAAGCTGCCCAAGTGTCCATCGATAGATGAATGGATAAAGAAGAGTACATATACGTACACCACCTCCATACACATACACACACACACACACACACATACACACACTCATATAAACATATGGAGATCTGAGCTGTTGTTTATTTCTCAATATTGGGCAGCTAAATCTCTGAAACACAGAGCTGCAGTGGGCCATCTTTTAATGCTGACTCCCTCCCACTGCCAGGATGCTACACATGCCTTCCCTGACATATATACATATATATATATGTCATGTACATATATATGTATGTATGTATATATGTATGTATATATACAATGGAATATTATTTAGCCATACAAAAGAATGAAATCTTGCCATTTGCAGCGGCATGGACGTAGCTAGAGAGTATTATGCTAAAGTGAAATAAGTCAGTCAGAGAAAGCCAAATATCAAATGATTTCACTCATATATGAAATTTAAGAAATAAAACAAATGAGCAAAGAAAAAAAGAGACAAACCAAGAAACAGACGCTTAACTATGGAGAACAAACTGATGGTTACCAGAGGGGAGGTGGGGAGGGGGGATAGGTGAAAGAGACAATGGGAATTAAAAGTACACTCACCACGAGGAGCACTGAGCGATGTGTGGAATTGTTGAATCACTATATTGTACCCCTGAAACTAACGTAACACTGTATGTTACCTGTATGTTAACTATACTAGAATTAAAATTTTTAAAAACGAAATCATTGGAAAGATTAAAGACAAAAAGTTAATCAAGCAAAAAGTAACATTTACTAAACACACTATGTTTCTGTAACACAGCTAGCATTTTGCAAACTTCAATCCTTTAAAATATTCTTAGAAATCATTATTATATACATTTTGCTTCTGAATAAACCAAGGCTCAGAACAAGTAAGTAATCTGACTGAGTTCCCCCACCTAGTAAGTTATGGTACTAGAATTTATATCCTAGCTATTTTTCTTTAACTATTGAAGTATAGTTGATACACAGTGTTACATTAGTTCCAAGTACAAAAATGTTCCATGATACACGTGGTGATCCAACAACTTTGTAAGTCATGCTATGCTCACAAGTGTAGCTACCACCTGTCATCATATCATGCTATTATAACATCACTGATTGTATTCCCTATGCATATCGCAGCTTTTAGACCCACAGGCTCATACTGTTTCCCTATTTAACAGAGAAGTAGGCTCGAAAGAGAACTTTAGAGGTGGAAGGCATGGCGGAAATCTAGAAAGTGATGTGGACCTGGGGGGTTGGGGGAATAAAGAATATAAGCATCCAAACCTGTTGAAGTCCTAAGAGAGAGGTAGCAAGAAGTGAAGGGGATGGAGGACTTAAAGCTACCCTTGAGAATCTGAGGACTGGTCATGAATAAGACATATTACACATTTGCAAAATATGCAACACTAGAACTCTTAGGGTTGAAACCATGAAAACTCCAGTTTCAGAACAATGAAAAGGAGAACTTTAAACATGAAGCTGTCGAGCAGTAGAACAAATGGCCTCACAAAGAATTGGAAGTGCTCAAGGAGAGGCTCAATGGCCATCTGTCAGGGAAGGCATGTGTAGCATCCTGGCAGTGGGAGGGAGTCAGCATTAAAAGATGGCCCACTGCAGCCCTGTGTTTTAGAGATTTAGCTGCCCAATACTGAGAGAGAAACAACAGCTCAGATCTCCAGATACAAATCTGAGGAATGGCCTTTGAAGAAGAAACCCCTGGGTAAAAAAATCAGCACATCCACGGAGCAGCTAGGATGTGCCACACATGAGACAGTCCCCATGCCCAAGAAGTTCAGACAGGCAGAAAACACATTTTAAAGACTTAAAATAGAACTGCTGGTACACAGTATGTGAGCCTAATAAATGGCTAGACAGAGCCATAACCGGAAGTCTCAGAAGGAAAGAGAAAAACCTAAATGGTTCACAGGGAACCAAGGGTACAAACCACCCGTTTTATGCAAAGAAAAGGAAGTCATTGAAGGCCTAAGTTTAGGGAAGAGCTGATTCACAGGGGTGACCAAAGGTCAAATCAGAGCTCACTTCCGGGTAACCGAGACAGCCATGGAGGAAGAAGCAGAAGAATGTTAGAAAATAAAGTTAAAAAAAAAGAAAAAAAGGCAAAAAGCTCACAGGTGGGAGAGAGCAATGAGATGTTGAATGAGAAATAGGAACAAAGGAGATCTCGCAAAAGAACACTCAACATATTGGAAAATGAGAGAAGAATCCATTTGACAGCACACTAGCCCACTTTTTACAGTTGGCCAGATTCACTCATTCTCATACACTGCGACCTGTCTCACCCCGACCCCCCAAAATCTACTGTAAATAGGAGAGGGGTACTGAAGAGAAAATGTGATATCTGGGTCCGGTGCTATGGCCTTTCCCAGCATCCACCATCACAATGTCAGTCTGACCAGTTTTTACTGAAGAAAACAGATCACATAAAATATTAACATCGGCAAAAGCAAAGGCAAAGGGTAATTTTTATTGGACGACCTCCCTCCCACAGGAAAGAAAAAAGGGAGGGAGAGGATTTTAATAGAGAAGTGGGAGGAGGGGGGGTCATCCAGCGAGATGAATTCGCGGTGACAGAAAAGAGAATGGGTGTGTGTGCAGTTACTTGCCCTGGGACTCTGAGCTAATCCAGGTGAAGAAGGAAGTGGCTACTTCAGTCCAAACTCCCTGAGTCTTTTTTCACCCACAAAGCTGGAATTCTAAACCAGAAAATGAACAAGCCCCGAACCGCTCCTTTAGCTTCTCTCAGGTCTTGGCAAAGACAAAACCCGTTCTGTTTAAACGGCAGCAGTGGTCACTATGGAAGAATGGGGGAGATGTCCGTGGTGCGGGGGTGAGCACACAGCAGGGAAAACACGCCAAGGGCTTCATAAGCAAAAAAGAAAAAAAAATGGAAATCTTCCCAAGTAAATTCAATAATTATATATATATATATGTATACACACACACACACACACACACATATATGGCATCCCATATTCACAAAAGAAGTTCAGAAACCTCCACCTTGAGATTCCTGAAACTGGTGCAGGAAATCAAAAGAAGAAAAGAGGAATTCACTAATAACTGGGTTCTTGCCCAAGCTCTGCCACTAACCAGCGCTGTGGTCCTGGCCAGTCCCCTTTCAGCTCTGCTTGCCTAAAAAACGAAAGGACAGGATTAGATCAGTGGCTCTCAGTGTCCACGATGGGTGTTTTTCACAGTGTTAACACACACACCAATGGTGCAAAAGCAATCAAGAGTGGGTAAAAATGGCCAGAGTCTTCACATGAATCAAGCAATGGCACCAAAACGTACTGAGAGTCGTACATTTCACCACCAGGTCCCCACAGGAAAGGGGAGACGGGGCTAGTTTCACTTCCAAGTCTCCTCCATGCACTGAAAGTGATTAATTTTATTAAACTCAATCCTTGAGCACACATCTTTTTAATATTCCACATGACAGAACAGAAAGTAGGCACAAAGACCTTCTGCTGAATCCCAAACTACAATGGTTGTCTCCAAGAAATGCACCTGAGTGACTGTCGGAATCGAGAGCTAAACTAACAGCACTTTGCACGGAACATCACTTTTATCTGAAAGAATGATTGACAAACTGCAGTCATTCAGACTTGGTGTTGCCAGACACGGTCTCAAAAATAAACCAAGAGAATCCATCAATTTCAAGGAAAACAATTAACAGACCTTCTTGCCAATGATAAAAATCAGTTTTAAAGTGAAAATTAAAGGTTCAAAAGCCTTGCATCTACTATTATTGTATACTTGACATATTCCTAATAATTTTATAATAATATGATATATTATCATTATAAATAAACATAAAAATATAACAATAATACAATACTTTTTTGATGAAAGCAGTGGTGAAATTAATGAATGTGATTTTGTTGTTGCTGTTACAGAATGAAACTTGTCAACATTTGCAAGATAGGCATAACTCAGTGAGCCAGTATTTCCAAATGATCAATTTGTGGTATTACACAGAGGTGGAGATCAATTCAAAGTGAATATTAGACCAATGAATTTTAATATAACACAGTATAGAGAAGTTTAATGATACCATTTCAGATTTCACATTAGAGAACTACCACTTGTCAAGTTTTGGTGTAGTATTAAAAAAGGAAATCCATAACTGCATCTTTTCTACTTCTTTTTCCAATCCTTTTGTAAATTCTTTCTGGATTTTCTTCATAAACATTAATCAAAGCATATGTTGTGACAAACTGACATTTTTCTCACTATTTTTTTTGAAAATGTACTTATTTTCATACAAACATTTTTCTTTCAAATCTTTTTTATTTCTGTTTTAATTTCTAAGATGAATTTAGCTATCACCCACATAAACAAAACCTCATGTTAAAGAATGTAACCGGGTCCTGACACCAAACCACAGCACTTGGATGCAACTTAGTATGCCCCCTTCCTGCCCAGTCCCAATCTACTTTGCTTCTAAGCCATGAGCAAAGAAAGACACGGAGTGGCTCAGCAAAGCCTTCAGACCCTGCTACCTGTTTACCTGCTACCTGTTTACTGTTATGTAGTGGCCCCGTCCGTGAACATTTGGAAAGACTGAAACATCTGTATGACTTCACCATGGAGTAGGCCACTTGTTAGTAACAAATATTTACTGTGTGCCTTCCATGGGGCAGGCACTGGTTAAGAGGGCACTTAGATCAGAATCCAGACTCCACTATTATTTGGGGTATACTCTTGGTTGAAATACAAAATCTCTCTATATCTGTTTCTTTAATGTGAAATAAGAATGGCAATAAATAATTTATTGTGTAGTTCCACTGAAATGATCCATTAAAATACTTATTACAGGGGTGCCTGGGTGGCTCAGTCAGTTAGGCATCTGTCTTTGGCTCAGGTCATGATCCCAGGGTCCTGGGATCGAGCCCCATGCCAGGCTCCCTGCTCTGGGGGGAGTCTGCTTCTCCCTCTCCCTCTGCTCATGTTCTCTCTCCCTCTCTCTCTTAAATAAATAAATAAATAAATAAATAAATAAATAAATAAATCCAAACTTACTATACACAATGCCTAGGATATAGGGAAAAAAAAAAATTCAGGAAATCTTATCCATCGTTATTATAACTGGGATGTCTCTTATTGTTTGCGATGTACATGAAAGAAATAAAAACAATTTAACCATATAGTATCAGGGGCTCAAAATCTACCCCACTTGCTGACACATTCAGCTCCAGGAAAACTCAGAGGCAAAAGTATCCAGGAGTCCTCACTTCTCATCCCCCAAGTGAAAACAATCTGTCTTTGGCCAGGAATGGAAGCAGGGTGGTAATAGCGACCAGGCACTGCATAATTTCCTCAAGCTCCTGGGGTGGACTGAGCAAGGAGTGCATCCCCAATATCATTCTCCTAGCACTGGAGTGACAGGTCAAAGGACAGGGAGTGAGAATCTGAACCTAGTTCCTGATCAGACAAGAGAGGGGACTTTCACTTTCCCTTTTTTTTCTGGCAAAAAGTTATGTTCATTTCATCTCTTTACCCCATGTAAAACCCAGCAGGAACAAAGCTGGGGAAAAATAAGGATGCTTGTCAATCCGAGGTCAAACCAAAAGAAAAAGAGATGCCCTCATACTGCTAAGAATAGATTGCATGTAGGAGAGAGGAGGTGCTTAATAAATTTCTTTCAATTAAAAATATAATCTGGAGGAACAGACACATGCACACTTACCTACAATTTCTTCATAAAGATATAAGGGAATTAATCATTAAACTAGTTATATTGGTGAGGCCCAATTTCATTTTTAAAGGAAAAACATGATGCTGCCTTTATTTTACTTCATCAACTCCATGTACAACCACTCGAGTGTCAGTATCTTACCAGCTCGGTAAGACTTTAACTGCTGATTTAATAGAATGATGTAAGTTATGCTTCCAGAATAATGTATAGAAACGATTATGTCCCCTTAACAGCACTTGGATCTTCAATCAGGAAATTCAATTTTAGCTGCAAAACTATGTTTTGGCAAAAGTGCAATTGAACTCAGTGTACTTGTCACATTTCTAAATATACTCCGGTCACCATGACAACAAGGGAGACTGATGGATCGCTTAAAAGAGTACGGTATATTTAATTGTCAGCATTTTAAACTGACTCAGAAAAAATGCTGTGTGATAGGTCTACTCACCATGGTTACTGCCGACTGAGTCCATAATAATACAAGGCTCACATACGCACATCGGCAGCGTGCGCGCAAAGAACGTAAAAGTCATAAGACCCTGTATTTCCAACCACACTACGCACCAAACTTAAAGCTTTAGCAAGGACTTGTTCTCATTAAGGTGCCACTCGAAAACCCCTCTCCCAGACTGTCAGGATCTGCTTCTGTACCCAAGGTTGCGACAGCAAATCCCAACTCCGATTCCAACGCCTGCTCCCTGTCTTAGACTAAAGATAAAGATGAACTTCGGGCTATTTTCTCCTCGAATAGGGGATGAGGGACTCTTTCTCTTTCCTTCCATGTAGACTCATTCCCCAGTGATAACCTTCTGGAATCCATACATCTCCTAAACAACCATTTCCTGAGCACCACTCCTATGCCAATGCTGGGGCAACCTTCTACAGGCTGGGAACAGAATGCCAACAAATAGATACCGTCCCCATGTTTTGGGAGCTGACATCCTAAGACTAAGGGAAGATAAAGATAGAAACAAAGAATCCATTAATGAGAAGGAAATAATCCAAATGAACTGATCCATTAGAGTGCACTATGTACAGTGCCTAGCACATAGTGAGCACTCAGCAAATCATCACCATCATTGTTATAACTAAGATAGCTCTCGCCAAATGAGTTTGCAATATACAGAAAGAAAACAAAGGCATGGTAACCATGCTTCCAGAGAACATAAAACAAGATAAAGGTAGAAAGAAATGGGGAGCGGAGAGGTGTGCTACTTTAGCTACAGGTTAAGGAAGATCTCTCCAAGGAGATGACATTTGTACTGAGCCTAGAATGAAGAGTCCACGCCAGCCATATACGAATCAGAAGAAGGTCAGGTGGGAACAAACTTGGCTTATACACAGTACAAAAGGAAGGTCAATAAGGTCCTTACCTTACTGAGTAAAGTGATTATGGAGTGGGAGATAAGGAAAGCCCACCTCACAGTGCCTTTGCGGGCTACAAGTAGGTCTTCTGAATGTTTCTAGATGCCATGGAAGCCACTGTATGGTGGGGGGTGAGATACGATCCAATCAACAACTTTAGATCTCCCCATGTGGTGTGGAGAAGAGAAACAAAGGGAACTCATTAAAGTATAGAGACCATTTCAGAGACTCTGTTGTCATAATCAAGGTAATGGATGGTGACTTGGATTGAGTCACTATTCTCCTATTCTAGTGCCTTTCCACAGCCCCATGCTTACCCTCTCGACCACCTCTTGCAAAAAAGGTACTGCGAGCTACCAGAAACAGGAAACAGTCCAAAGGCAGAACACACACATGCTGGCTAAGCATGTACTCTGAGCAAATGAGGTGGATGGAGGCCCTACAGCATGGTGGCGAACATGCCCTGTGATTCCGCAGGTCTGGGTGGGACTCGAGATGCTGTATTTCCAGCAAGCCGGGAGGCTTGTTGGGGGTGCCACAGGCCCGGGGACCACACTTTAGAACCAGGGTTCTAGGAGAGCCTGGAGGCAGGAACACCGGTGCAGCAGGAGGCAACGAGAGCTCGGCTTAGAGGAATCCTGGGTAGAATTAGAGAAGGGGAAACTCCAAGAGCATTAGCAAAAAAAGATATAATCCAAGACTTGACGACAAATAACCCATGAGCAAAAATAAAAAAGAAGATGGTGGAATTGATTTTGAGCTTTCTTTAATTGCATTATTCACTGTGCAGATAGTTTCCATCTATCTAGTGCAAACCGCTTTCACAATGAATACTGCCTGTGGCCACAGTCTATCCCTATGAGTTAGGGCCAAGGAAATGATTGTGGTGACAGATAATAATAAGAACAATAACAACAACAATAGCCATCTTCTATTGAGAGCTTATTCAGTGCCAGGTGCATTACAGCACGCATGATCTCCAGTTCGGACAACAACCTTATTCCTATCTCACAGACGACAAAAGTGAAACTCAGAGACATTGTGTAGCTCACCCAGAGTCACTCCTGCTTCAGCTGGATTCAAACACAGGAACAAACCATAAAATCTGTTACCTTCACCTCCATTTTGCCTAAGAAGTTGAATCTATGGGAGAATCAGATGCCCACTTGGGGCATCCATTCTCAGAGTCAGGGTTTCCTTGGGCTCTGACTAACCTTCAAAATTGCAAGTGGCAAACGTTGATTCATGGACTCTAGGAGCTTAAGAGTGAAGTACGCAAGGTCAAGTGGCCGATCTGTAGCAGAACCGTGATTCATGTCATAGCTTCTTCATAACACAAACATAGCTTGAGTGTTTTTATGCTCTTGCTCAGACACTGTTCTGTACCCCTATTCCAGTGCTCTTCCCTGGCCCCATTCTTCTCTTCTCAGCTTTATTCTGCTTTTTCTTTACAACTTTGTCTGCACAGAGAGGAACTGGCTCTCTACACAGTGATGGTTTGGAGTGAGAAAGAGGCCCTTGTTTGTGAAGATGCATGGGGAACGGTAGTGGATATTGACAAGACATCAGTAGATAAGAAAGATGAGCTGAGACATTTCCCCAGCCCAGGAAGTGGGTAAGAAATGAGCCACAAGATCTTCCTTCTAATCACCCACACTGTGCTTTCCCAGGATGATTCACAGGTATGGCTCCACAGACCTGACAAAGGGGACCATCGTCAGGAAGATGAAAGGATGTTTTTATGCCTGCCCTCGCTTTTTTTTTATTTGTTCCTTCTTGAGTAATAACTATTAATTGTGCTATGCGGGCAGTGCAGAGATGAGTCTACCGGGAAGCCAGCACAAATCCATCAAGTGCCTTTAGTCCGAGCTTTTTAGAAGCAATTGCTTACCACATTCTCCCTGCTCTTTTTCTCAAAGCTAGAATTAAAGTGGAATTTACCACACAGTTACCCAATGCCCTCCTCCCCACCTCCAAAATGAAGACAGAAGATGGCTATTCGTCTATCACCAACAAAATCACAAGCCATGTGTGAAAAAAACCAACTCATTTAGTGTTTATAAAGCCTAAATATCGGTCCCTAAAATAGGCACTCCCTTTACATTAACGTATGACAACCCCGGGAAGCAGATATTGTCCAATTTAGACAGATGAAGAAATTAATGCCCAGAGATGATATGTTGTTTGTCTAGAATCCAAAAAGCAGAAAATAGGAGAGTCAGAAAGTAAACATAGGCCTTCTGACTCCAAGGCCAATCCTTTCTCCACTCATTATAGCTGTCCTGAGCATGTCTCCAAGAGAGCCTGTGATCTTCCATGCTGTTCTGCAGAAGAATCACAGCTTCAAATATTTCTTAGAAATAAGGCTGTCTATAACCAAAGGGCTCTTTCAAGAGGTCTTTTGTAGGAGTCATGAGCAACAAAGCCATGGTAGACTCTAGAAGGCTTGCCCCTGACCAAGGCAACATGGTCTTGACTACAGCTGGATTCAGGAATCAGTTAGAATCTGCACCATGCCCAGCATGGAATCACAGAAGCTCTTGAATTTCCCAGCACAGGGTTCTGACCAAATAACATCTAACAAAGACTGTCCCCTCCCCCAGCCCCAGGGCTTGCACAAAAGAAGAAAGAATCAGGGGAGTACCTATAACGGAAGACTGAGGGCCTATAAGTCCTGGGTTCACACAGGCTCTGGCTCATTATGAAGTAGAATAAAATTTAAAAAAAAAAAATGAAAAGTTAATACAGTCCAAGCTTAAACTCATCTCTCATTATTCCCACACCCTCCATTATATCGGTAGATGTTAGAAAGGATCAAACAGCAGGGAAAATAAGAAGAATCCAATCTTCAGGGCCTTAGACATACTGTCTGAACAAGGCGAGAATTAATATGTGTAAGCAGCATCCTTTTCTGTCTCCCCTTCCCCAGAGGGGTGATGAAGTTAAGCATTTTGAAAAGATTCTTTATCATAAGCAGAACTGACAGGGACACCTGATGAGAATGGTAATCAAATCAAGAAGTAAATAAACACTCAGATCAATGTTCTTTAATTTTGATGGCTGACTTAAGAAAAAAGGTTGCCTTATAAAGGTAGATATTTCTCTCTTCCAACCATAAATACAGGGTAGCTTCATAAGGTTTTCTCTTTTTTAAAAGTTATTTTGTTTCTCAACAAATGCCAGCTAACCACCTTCTATGTGCAAGTTAATGTGTGGTTTTGGGGGAAAGGATGGTAGAAAGAGAAAAGGACACAATCCCTATTTTCAAAGAGCTCAAAGTCTGGTACCTAAGGCCAAGCACAAAATGTTGTGATTTTTTTTTAAGTCAGCAAGTTATGTTCTCAATTATGAAAATACCAAATGTCAGATTCTTCTCCAGTCCAAGCAATAATGTAAAATGAGCCAATTCTTCTGAATCAGATTTTTTTAATGAAAATTATGACTGTTGAAGCTTTTCCTTTTAATGCCAACATTATTAGAACTCAGGGAAGAACACAAGGTCAATTTACTGTGTTCCATATTTTTCCCAGGCTCAAACCACCATCCAACAGAAATATAATGTGAGCCACATACAAAATTTAAATGTTCTAGTAGGAATAGAAAATAAAATAAAATAAAATAAAATAAAGAGAAAAAGATTTATTTTACAAACATATACAAAATATTATCCTTTCAACATGTGGCACTAGCCACATTTCAAGTGCTCAGTGGTCACATGTGGCTACCGGCCATCACACAGGATAACATGTCCCCAACCTCTTCCCAAACTTCACCTCCCAGTAAGTGAACAAAGCGAAACGTTTGGTGGAGACAGAGAGACAAGTTTTGCAACAGACAACAAGATATATAGATTCCCACAGGCAGACCCAATCCACCCAATATTGCCAATTATTTCTCTCAATCTTCAATCTCATGATCAAGAGATTGCAAGACTAGCAAATGGCTCCACACTGCATGTGAAGATGGAAGAGAACCAAACAAGACCAAGGACCACTACCAACAAAACGGCAACTTAGCCACTTTACCCACTGGGACGCTGGTTTTGGTCCATGGATATGGAAGACTCTGTTCCCTCGTCAAATGATAAAGAGCTCTCCCTCCTTACTCTCCATACTTCTTCCTTCATGACAGGAGGAGGGGTGCTTCTATCTGACCAGTAAATGGCTGGCATCCATGATACCATAATAATCAAGGGAAGGATCATCTCCAGAAGTCATCAGGAGGGATAGGCAAGGTCCACTTCTCACTTCCACCTGCTTTCCTTACTGTTCTCTGTTCTGTTGGAGATTTTATTTCTAAAACAGGTCCTGATCCTTATGCAGTTCACTGGGTAAGAATACACAAAGCCAGCATTGTAGCTCAGGTCTCCCCTCGAGCAGGCACCAGGGTTAAGACAGAAGGACAGACTGGCAAACCCAAACATGGGCTACAGGTCCACACCACGTTTCCTAATTGAGCTGTGGGAGCTGCCTGCTTTGAGAGTGTTGAGAGCCCTCCATTGCAATGAAGCTAGTAGCTTGAAGGCCAGTCAGCGATTGTCACCACTAATTTGCAAAAGTGTCAGAGTGTTAATAGTCTCAGACAAACAGTCGTTAGTTAAAACCTAACAAAACAAAACTGATCACCAGCAAGGTGAACATATCTGTAATAGGTCATCTCAGATTAATATCATGTACTTCCTGATGTGAATCCATAGGACGGGCGCTTCGCCTGTATGGTGGTCTTCCCCAGAATCCACAACCCCACTCTAACCATGAGAAAATATCAGATAAACTCAAACTGAGGGACATTCTATAAAATACCTTCCCAGTATGCTTAGAAAATATCAAGGTCATGAAAAACAAGGAACGGTTGAGCAACAGTTACAGACAGGAGACTAAAAGGACACAATGAATACACGCAGAGTAGTATCCTGAACCTGAACACAGAAGAGACAAAAGGCATTAATGGAGAAACTGGAGAAATTCTAATGCATCTGCAGTTTAATTAACTGCACTGTACCATCGATAATCTCTTAGCTTTGACAGATATATTTGGTTATGTAAGATATTACTATTAGAGGAAGCTAGGTGAAGGCATACAGGGACTCTGTTACCAGTTACTATTGCTAGTTACTATTTTTGTAACTCACCAACAGCAACATGGTAAACATTACCTGGGATGAATACCCTAAGGCTGCTTCCAGCCAAACCAAAACTCCATCAGGAAAAAGAGCTGACAACACTGAACAATAAGAAAAGACATTACGTAAAATGATTTCTCATTTTGTATTGTTCTTATAATAAATTAAAAAGTATTTCAAATGCATTTGATTAGTTAAAAGGTTCACTGGAAGCTAGGAATTAGCTGAATTAAAGAATTTTTTTTTAAATTATAAATAAAGGAATAGAATGAGAAAGGCCAACTTTGCCAAAAAAGAAATTGTAATTGAAAAATTTGTGTTTTTGCTAATTTTTAAAAATTTTTATTTTATATTTGGACCAGCAATAGATAGAGAATCATCTCCCCAAATCATGCTTGAAGGTTTCAGATATTATATTGGCTTTATTTTACTGAAAAAAAAAAACAAAAACAAAAATGGCTTCTCCATCTGTGCTAAGAAGGAAAAAAGCTCAGCCAACACGTTCACAGGGTTTTCAGAGATTCAGTGTGTCCAGACCTTTTAGTTCCCATCCCAAGTGTCAGTGAAACTATATAACCTAGCATGGGAAAAATTCTTTTCAAAAAATCAGGATACTTTTTTTTCTCCCCAAATTTCTCTCTCAAAAGTCAGTTTTCCTTCAACTCAGTTTACTTGATTCAGCAAACCAATCAAAGATCAAAGAATAAGAAAAATTAAATTCTACTATCTTGCATAGATAGGTATGTGGATGGGTAGGTGGATGGATGGATGGATGGATAGATGATAGATAGATAGATAGATAGATAGACAGACAAGGATAAAAGCTAAAGTTATCTGAGCCCCATTTACAAGCTGAAGTCCTCTGCTAAAGGAAAAGGTCTTTTAAAAACATTTTACTCCTTCCTGAGCCCTCAACACTGTAACAAAAATATCAACATATTCGCCAAGTATTTTTTCTCATCCTACTTTTAGAAAAATGTTTGCCCTTCAACAAAGGTAGTGCATGTTATAGAAACCAAGTCATGGAGAGCAACAGTTTTTGGATGAGGAAACAGTGAACCAGAAAGAGACACAGAATTACCCCACGTGGCTCTTTCCTATTGGAACCCCTCTTAAATTCCTTAAATATTCCTTCAGATATTCAGACTTTACATTAAAAAGCAAGGCCAAAAACAATTAAAAAAAAAAAAAATGCAAGTACCGTGAACCAAGTACCATGCTAACTAACAGAATGCAGAGACAAAGAATAGCAAGCTCTTTCTGGCCCTAAGGAGCTTTGGAACTGCTTCCCTCCTCCTTGGAGGGTATCTGGCGGGCTTTCTTGGACATGGCTCTGTGAGGACCCAGGTGTCCCTGCAGCCTCTCTATCTGCACCCTCCTGACCCCCTACACTCCAGATACACAGGGTCCAAAGCCAGGGCCAGCATTTTTCTGATGCTCTTGTCACCGCTAGGCCATGACTGCACTGTCACACAACCAGACTCTAGCTTCCTACTCTCCGACCTCTAATTTTCGCTCTTGCTTCTCCAATAAGATTCCCAGTTCCTGGGATCCTCCCTTTTCCCCTGTGTGCCATCCCCTCGTGGTAGCATTCTTCCCTGGCGCAAGGTAGAGCCCATATACAATAACATTTGAGGCATGATTTCAGTCCTTATCAGAACTACCTTCGCAGCTCTCACACCTACACTGTTTGATTGTAGTACACTCCATAAAACCCTAAGAAGCTAAGATGCCAACAGTGCAAAAGATCTTCAGTAACAACCCTCTCAATTTGTAAGGCAGAGTTAATTAAGCATTTCTTTACTCGTTCCCTCATTCGACTCCCAGGACTCTAGTAAATTAGACACAAC
Organism: Halichoerus grypus; assembly: GCF_964656455.1. Classification (NCBI taxonomy): domain Eukaryota; kingdom Metazoa; phylum Chordata; class Mammalia; order Carnivora; family Phocidae; genus Halichoerus; species Halichoerus grypus. The sequence continues at coordinate 77,704,838 of NC_135712.1, forward strand.
AGAATCAGATGCCCACTGAACAGAAGAGGAAACAAAGGTGCAAAGAAGGGAAATAATCTCTATCAAAGGTTCAAAGGAAATTTGGGGCACTGCTGCAATCTGAACCCAAATCTCCTCACGTCTAGCCCAGGATGCTTTCCATCACCCCATGCACCCGAGGCTCAAGGATCCCATGCACAAAAAAATGACACACCACTAATGGTGAGGACCAATCTTTACCCTACACCAGAATTAAACTAGTGTTTTTGCTTGACTTAGAAAGGGGGAAATTAAAAAAAAAAACTAAAAAAAGTTCTCCAACTGATTCTGGTAGAGACGATTAGCAGAAATATCTTGCAAAGAACGTGGGTGTCCTGGAAGACTCATCGCCGTCATCATTATAATTTCTAATCATGCTGTGTGGGCAGGTGTCCGTGTAGCAGAAACACCATTGGCACCCAGATTAGCAGTTTCATCAGGAGACTAGAAACTAAGTCTGCAATTCTTAGACCTCAAAGTCTGAATCACAGCTTTCCCCTCAGGGATCAGCAAATATGCAGTCTGTGCCTTAGCAAGGACTGTTGGGCCTGCCGCGGGAGGTAATCAAACACCAGGTCCATCCAAAAACACACAGTGAAGCAAGGTACGGGAAGCTTCCTGTGCGCCTGGAAATACCACAAGATTCAGAAACAGAAGGCCGGAGTTGTAGTCCCACATGATGACTCTAACTCACTGAGTAACTTTGAATGAATCATTTGCCTTCTTTGCATTTTTTGTTTTCGTTCTCATCCGAAAATTGAGAGTTTTTGAACTATTGGTTTTCAAATGAGACATGGGATAAGATCAGGAGGGAAGGCAGCCAGCCCAGGGTTTTGGGCTTCCCCTGGCTCTGCACCCGCCCCGCCAACTGCAGCCCATCTGTTTTAATCATTTTCGTTCTACGGTGGGGCCTCTCTGTAAGATTTAGCTTCCACAAAGGGGCCAAACCCACAAAAATCATGGGTATGATGTCTGCTAACCCGGCAGCTCTTAACATTCTGATTCTACTCAGGTATGTTTTCTCCCAGGCTAATCTTTACTGAGATCTTTTTACCTAGTTTTACTTGATTGGGGGAAACTGTATTGGTAGATTTTCAAAATAAAGATGTTAATAACATACTCCGAAAATGTAATGTGAAGCATGTCAATATTTTCTTATGCCTCCACATGAGCAGATACCTAGAGAGAATGGCCAAAGACAGCAGAGAAGAACTAGAACAACAGGAGGGAACCCACCACAAATCCCATAATTATTTCACAGGGATTTGTTTATTCATACAAAAATATTGCTGCAGCACCTGCTTTGTGATAGGCATTATGGTAGTCTCGAAGTGAACAAACAGACATGGTTCCTGTCCCCATGAGGCTTATTCTAATTGGATCTGGCATTTTTTTTTTATTTACATTAATAAAAAAGCAGAAATGAAAACAGGTGGATTAAGAGTCAAGCGCAAACAATTAGAAAAACGACAAAATAAACTCAGGCAAAGCAGAAGAAACATATTATCGACAATTTTAAAGAGAAAATTGACTGAGCCAATAAAGAAGTACAAGGGCTGTTTTCTGAATAAATAACAAACAAACCTGAGCTAAACTAATCAAAAGAGGGGATAGAGAAATAAAACACAAAACCACAAAACTTTCAGTAATAATGTGGAAATAACCATAAACACAAAGGAAATGAAATAATTGTAAGAAATTATTGAACTCCATGCAAATCATGAAATAGGTGACTTTCCTAAAATACAATTAACAACAGTAACCACAGAAGAGATATAAAAGCAAATTAGTCGAATTAGTACAGGAGAAATATTCAAAGTTGTCAAAGAGGAAACACCTCCACCCCTCCCCAAAAGGCACCAAGTCAAGACAGTTTCACAGGGGAATCCTATCACATATTGAAGGAACAGATCATATAAGTGGCATTCAAACTATTTCAAAAAGAAGCAAAGGAAAAGAAAGGCCTCCAAGTTATTTTATGGTGATTTAAACATAACTTTTATGCTGGAATCTGGCAATGCAAATATACACATATACCCACCCACACAATTTTCAAACAATCTCACTTAGGAGAATTGATGCAAAAATTGTTAATAAATTATTAATCTCTAGATTCCAACAACACTAAAAATATAACACACAAACTATGACTAAGTGGATATTATTCCAGGAACACTAGCACAATTTCATGTTTGAAAAACACACTTATTTATTTCACCAAATTACAGAATAAAAGATAAAAATCTAAGACATTTTCTCAGCAAACAGAAAAGGAGACAATGCATGATGATTTCCATAGTTTCCAAAAAAGTATTAAACATTTAACAACCAGTCTCTATTTTAAAAATAAAAGAAGACTCTCAGAAGAGGGATGGATACTTTTTTAACACAATATATTTCTCAAACCAAAGCCAAAATTACAATTAATAGGGAACATTGTATGTATAAGCATTCCCATTAAAGTCAGGAAAAAGAGAAGGACATTCAATCTAACACTGCTATTTAATATTTACTTTTCCAGAGGGAACAGATAATACAATTAGAAAAATCTGTAAGAGTTATAAAAACTAGAAAGAAAAAGATAAATTATAGTTATTGTCAGATTATATGATTACTGAACTAGAAACTCAAAGAAATTCACCTAAAACTTATTCAAATAATGGAGAATTCAGTAAAGGGGCTGGTAGAAAAATGATATACTGATATTGAGAGGCTACATGCACACACATGTACAATCAGATGATATAATATAAAAATTCCATTAGCTAGAGAAAGCAAAAAATACCTAGGAAAATAAACGTATAAGAAATATGCACAGTCTACATGTGGAAAACTTTAAATGCTCCTGGTAACATAAAACAAGACTTCAACAAACAGAAAGGCATTGTGTTCTAGGAAAAATAAATGACATGTTTACAACACATAATGTAAATGAATAAGTTTAGAGTAATCCCCAGGAAAATACCAACAGGACATTATTTTCAGAACTCAACAAGTTCATTCTAAAGTTCCTGGGGAAATGAAGCACTAAAAGAAAAATTTTGAAAAAGAGGAACTAATAAGATTGAAGTAGGCTCATCAGAAAACAAAACACATTATACAGGTGCAGTAATTGAAAGCATGAAAATGGTGCATGAAGTGACACATGAATGGGACAGAAGGTCCCCAAATGATACGAATTCCTAAGTATTAAATATTTAAGAAATTAAGGATCGAGAAATTTAATATATAATAAAGGTGGCTTTTCAAATCAGTGTGGAAAAGAGGACTGTTCAATAAACAGTATTTGGACAGATGGATCCAGAAAATATCAAAGTGGGGGGCGCCTGGGGGGTGCAGTTGGTTAAGCATCCAACTCTTGGTTTCAGCTCAGGTCATGATCTCAGGGTCGTGAGATCGAGCCCCTGCATCGGGCTCTGTGCTGAGCATGGAACCTGCTTGGGATTCTCTCCCTCTCCCTTTGCCCCCTCCCTGCTCTTACTCTCTCTCTCTCTCAAATAAATAAATAAAATCTTTAAAAAAAATGAAAATATCAAAGTAGATCCCTACCTTACATCTTTTACCAAAATATAATTTCAGTGAATCAATGATGAGAGACCGAGATAAAGAGAGACAGAGGGTAAAAAAAAAAAAAAAAAAAAAAAACAAGCAAATGAAAAACAGGTAAACTGGAAGGTATTTTTTTAAATAACCAAAGTGGAGAAGGCATTTCTAAGTGTTACGCAAAACCCCAAAACTATAAAACCAAAAGATTGATGTGAGTCTGTAATTTTAAAAAAGTTATATGCAAGTTAAAAAGACAAGTGCAAAACAGTGGGGTGTTGCAACTCCTATCACACACTAAAGACTAATTTTTTTAATTGTAAAAAATAAGCAAAAGTCCAACAATCCAATAGAAATGGAGGCAAAGGAGAATTCACAAAAACAAAAAACAAATGGTTATATCCTATTTAAAATGATGTTAAAAGTCACTAATAGCAATAGAAATGCTAATTAAAACTAATACAGAAATGATCATTTAGATTTATGATTATATGAAAACAGTAAGATGCAAAATAACGTGTGCAGTGTGCTCCCCTTTGTCTAAATATTCTATAAGCATGGAAATATAAAGGAATGTAAATACATATATATGTTTGTTTAGACCCAGTTTATTCCTAGAAGGAGATACAAGGAACTGATAACAGTGATGGCCTCTGGGTAAGAAAAGTAGAGAGAATGAGACCCTGATAGGAGAAAAATTTATTTTTCACTATACCTCTGTTTTGTGACTTTTTAATTTTGCACTATATTTTTGTGTTGCTTATTCAGTTATTTTTTTAGTTTTCTTTGAAGAAAGACTGACAACAATGCACCAATGAGAATGTCGAATACAGGGTAAGGGAGTCAGCTAGATAGATGGTCTGGAACCTTCCAGCTCTGCAATTTACTATGGCCTATAAGAACGAGGATGACAACGGGGTTGGGGTTTGAAGCCTAATGCAGCTACTTAAGAGCCTTGACTTTGGGGAAGTTCTTTATTCTTACAGCGTCTCAGTTTCCACAGCTGTAAAACAGAAAGCTAAAATTTACACCTCAACAAGTTGCTGTTAAAATTAAGCATGATAACATATATCAAGCACCTAATCCAAGGCTGGCAAGGAATATATGTGCCGTTTTGCTCAACCACATACATTACACCCACCCTGCCCTCTGGCCTCCACTTCCCATCTCCTCACCAGAACACTCCAAGTCCCCATGAAGCAAGAGCTGAAATAAATAATGACCAATCCTAAACATCAGTCAGGAGAGTAACAAGAAAACATGTATCTCAATTCCCAAATTTTGCTGAGGAATGAGCAGGCGATAGCTATAGTTAGGGAATCGGTGAGAGAGATGAAAACTGGAGTCTATTGACCTCCATCATACAGACTTTCCACCACAAAATTTCCCGTGAGGTCAAGGAATGGGCCTCTTTCCCTCAAGGCCAAAGGCTCGTCATTTTTCAAGGTTACCTTGTTTCCCCTCCAAGAGCTCCATGTTCACTCTGAAGCGCCTAGAGCACATCCCTCCATCAGGCACCCCTGTCTCACCCCCTTGTGGGCATGGAGAGTTCCAGTACCCACAAGGCCTCCTCTTCAGATTTTCACAAACATCAGAGGATAAAATCACCCTGCCAACTTTGTCAGTCTTCCAAAAGAGGAGAGGGGGGAGGAGAAAAAAAAAAAAAAAAACTTGAATGAAGACTCGATCCTGACAGAACAAAATATGGCCCTACTTTCTAGAACCTGATGACTTCACAATGGATGGAGACCGTGCATCCTGAGAGAACTGGGTTTTCTTCGCGGTGATGGTGGTGCTGAGGTTTTTGTGTGTTTATTTTGGTTTATTTCTCTTTCTTTCTGTGTTTGGTCTTTGAGAAAGATTCTATTATGGTGGCTATCAATTCTCATTTAAAGAAATAAGGACAATGGTATTAATAATGAAACAAAAGTACTTTTTACTCTCTGTGGTCTGCAAGTAGTTTCACATTTCACTCCGATAGAACTTCGTGTTTTACTAATGTGAAAGTGTGTGGTTTTGGCAATAGCAAAGTTCTTCTAATATTCAACTTTCTGTTGTTTCTTACTTGCCATTTACAGTAAACGAATCCCGACTTTTTCCCCTTTGTCAAAATCAGCCCATCTTTAAGACAACCAGGCCACCTCAAACACAGTACTTTTCATGAATATCCCACAGGCATGAGCCTGTTTAGATCCAGTTTTCTGCATTAAACAATCTCCAACATGAAACCAAAATGCCCAAAGTTTGTCTTTGGACTCCACAGGACAGAACTGTTCTGGAGAAGCACGGAAGAAAGCCCAGTCCTGCCTTTGCTCGTCTCCCCTTTCCCCCAGAGTCCCCTCAACCTTCATTTTGGGCTAAACTGGAACAGAGAAATCAGGGCTGGTCAGAAGAAAAGCCACCGCTGTCACGGTTTCCTGAATCATCATCCTTACTTTGGTAACTTACTTTGGAACATCTTGAGAAGTTCCTTCACAGGTGCTTAACCATCCTAGCAAGCCTGATAAATAGGGAATGCCAAAGTTACTCTCCTCTACTACATCTAGAAGAAACTTAGGCTCAATAAAAGCAAGTGAACGGCCCAGGAGCCTCCTGCAATAAGTGGCAAGATCAGGTTCTCCATCCAAGTTTTCTTATTCTAGGGAAAGGGCTCTTCCCACTCTCTGTGCTGCCTGAGGAGAATCGCCTGGAGTTCCCCTCAACCCTCTGTACATCACTGACTTTTAGCTGCTTCTTCACGACACACTATGACTCCACCAGGAAGGCCGCCCATCAGCTTGTACTTGGGGGCACAACTGTGTATGTGGGGATTGGTTCTGACTGCTCAGTGCTTGGGCCATACCAACCAGTGCTTAGGTATCTTCACGATGACTAGGGTCCATTGATTGTCAGCTGTGTCACAGACAACCTGCTAATAGTCATTTTCAAAGTCCTAAACTTCCAAATGAATTTTTTTTTTTATTTAGAAACCAGCACTCTCTCAAGGTTATCCCTATGATACTGTAACTCACACTTTCATGTACCTCCTTACGTGGGAGATGAAGAGACAGAGTTATGGATGGGTCTACAGTTACTTCCTTTAACGTCTGCCTGCCTTCCCTTGGTCCCAGCCCAAGGGGTGCTGTTAGACGAACATAATCCACTGTCAGAGTCTTGATGAGTAAAGGCTGAGGACTATTGCTGCAGATAAGGAGAGCAGAGTGCCCCACAGAAGTTGGCTTTCCCAGAAAGAGAAGATAATATCTAAATTCCTTAATGACTGGGTAACCCTGTACCATCAGTCCTGAATTTGTTCTATGGCCTGATGTTTGGATAACAAAACTCAGAATGCCCTGCTTGTAATCCCTAGCTGCCTCACTAAAAAATTTTGTCCAAACAGAGGAGTGCGTTAGCTATTACTCAATGTACACACACTCACACCCACCCACCCCCTCGCACACACACCTCAGAGCACAGAACAGACCCAGTCTAGTACTGCAGATGACAAAAAGTATCCCGCACTTCATTCGGTACAGGTCAGGACAATCTATCCTATCAATGTCGAAGAGATAAACACAGTCTTACAAGTTTTAATGAAGTTGGCTTGACCATCACCGTTACCAACTTATCTCATAGAACTAAGTCTGCATTGCTTGCCTCCCTCACTAGACTGTAAACTCTCTGCAGGGAAGGACCAATTCTTCAGTCAAATAAATATTTAATGAGTACCCACTATGTGTCAGGCACTAATCTAGATGGTGGAGATACGGCAAAGAATGAGAAAAGACTAAATGTCTGCACTCCTGGAGCCTACAAAGGCAAAAAGTTCACAAACAGGTAAATGAACACATAATTTCCTGAGAGCAATAAATACTTTAAAGAAAAATAAAACAGGGGGTATAGGAGATAGGGAGTGCTTAATGTGGGGAGAGGTGTTGTTAATCTATATGACTTCTACTTCTAACAATCAATTTGGAGCTTTTAAAAGAATACCTATGCCTGATCTCACCCCCAGACATTCGGATTTAATTAGTTTGGGGATGGGCTTGAGCAACAATGTTTTTAAGGGTATTCTTGTGATTCTAACATATACCATCAGGGTGGAGAACCACTGGTATGCTTGGTTTTGAAGGTAAACAGGCCTGGGTTTGAAGCCCACCTGTTACGTACCATCTGTGTGATCTCAGGAAAGATACTTGATCTCTCTGAGTCTCAGTGTCCTTATCTGTAAAAATAGGATAATAATAGTAACGCACACCTTTTGGGTTATTGTAAGAACTAAATGATATCTGTTATATCTACGGCAGAGTGCCTAGCACATGCAGAGGACTCCGTAAGTGTTGGCCATGATGTACTGTAATCTTTATCAATTAAAAATATGCACAGGAGATGCAGAGTAGAGGGCTGCAGATCCAATCTGGTCCTGTGATAAGTGTTGTTCGCCATGTACAGTGCGGACTTTCAAAGTGCTTTGTTGTTGCTTTTAAGAGCCAAAGCTGAGGTTACTGAGTGAGATCACAAATTGCATTTCTCTCCTTCCATGAGGAAGTATCTCCCATAATGCTTTTTAAAAATTTCAATGAGTTGTCAACATTTAAAAACAGGAAGATCGCACATAAAAATCTGGAAATTTGGGGCGCCTGGGTGGCTCAGTCGGTTAAGCATCTGCCTTTGGCTCAGTTCATGATCCTGGGGTCCTGGGCTGGAGCCCTGCGTTGGGCTCCCTGCTCACCAGGGAGTCTGCTTCTCCCTCTCCCCCTGCCCCACCCATCCCCACTCATGCACTTTCTCTCTCTTCAAAAATCTGGCAATGCATTCCCACAGGCAATAATTAATGAGCACCAGTCAGCTGCCACCTTTTTCAGAGCGAGTCTTCTCGAGCTATCCATTTCCCCCACCACACCCTGTAGCTCTTCCCGAAATGCACACTGACTGTGGCCAAGGACCAGTCCCATTTCATTAGCACATTTGCACTGTTATCTTCTCTACACTAAAGAGGAGAACAAAATGTTACCTGTACCCAAGACTCCTAAAGTGGGAAAAGGAAAGCTAGCTAAAAGGGCGTCGTGTTTCAAGAAGACAAGGGAAGTGTTTGTTTGCGGAAGTCAAGGCTGGTTCCGTATATTAACTATGCAAATGCAGTGTGTCTGTGTCCAAACCATAAACCTGGCATGTCACCTGTTCACTCTTTTACATAACTTATCTGGCCCTGCAGGCAGAGGGCCTATTGTGTCCCGGGCACTGAAATAGGAGCTCGGCAAACATTAACTCTGTAATCTCACAACTTTGAGATGTACTTTCCATTATCACCATTTTCAAAGATGAGGAAACTGAACCTAGGAAAGGATAAGCAATGATCCTGGGGCATATAAATAATAAATGGCAAAGTTAGATATGGAACCAGAACTGTCTGAAGTCAAAGCCGACACCTCAGTTATATTTCATTTTTGAAGTTGTTGACATTTAAGTATCAAAAGAGCTATTTAAAAAGGTCTCAGCCATAATGGAGAACTCAACTTTTTTTTTCTTTTAAAGGAAGCTTAAGGGAAAGTAGCTTTGTATTTTAGCAATTCTAGAAGAGCTTGACTTTTCTGACAATATAAGTGCAAAGAAACTTGAGTCAAAACACACAAGAAAGGAAAAGATGCTCAAGATATTTCAAGTCTACAATTATTTGCTGAACACATGCTAAGTGCCAGGAAATATGTTAAGCTCTCCAAGGAAACAGAGCTCAGTCTTTATTTGGGGTAACAGTGGGGTACTGGTCCAGGAGAAAACATTAGGATATAACTTTATGATAAGCAGCATAGAAGAGGTGTGGGCAAAAGGCTATGAGATTCAAGGGGGAGAGAAATTATGTAAATCAGGAATTCTATTGATAAATGTAGCATAGCACTATGAAAAGAAAACTAAATTGAGTAACTTGGCATTTGCATTATAATCCCGGTTTTGCCAATAATTTGGTGACAGAACTTGAGCAAGTTACTGCCTACATTTCAGACTTCATCTTTCCCCCATCATTAAAAAGGAGACATAGGGCCTTCCCAGTGGTCACAGTCTACAGATCTGGGTATTAAATTAAATAACCTTCTGAACTAGAATTATGGCATGAGAAAGCAAGTTTTCTACTGTGTTGTTCAAATCCACTTGCCCCCTTAGATGTGAGTCAACCAAGAGTTTTCAAAAGCAATTAAGTCTAGCAGCTACACAGAATTTGTTATTTTCATTATATTTTAAATGAGTGGCTAAATTATATGTCGTTTCATCATAAAGGCTGAAGTACAAGATCAGTAGGTTTGATATGAAGGCAGGTAGATGAACTGGGTGGACTTCCACCATGGCTCCCCCTCCATGCCATGGCACAGAAGGTACAGGATAATTCTCAGTCCAGTTGCCATCAGTCAGTACCGATTCAGGTGGTAGGGAAAGTAAGAACTTTATTGCCCATCAGAAATGACCCCAGTATATCTTTCCAATAACATCTCCCACTCTTACTTCCTTTCAAATCTTTATTTTATAAACAAGTATTGATCAAACTTGCCTTACCAAATCAGAATCTTGGGGGGGGGGCGGTGCTAGAAATCTGTATTATTCATAGCAAGTGATTACAATGATCAGGCAAGTCAGGGAAATCCTATTATAGAACATTCAAACTACTCATCCTTCACCACAAATGACCTGCTTCTTGTCCCTTTTGTGTGTTTCTTCCATCTGCCACGTGCCTCCCATCTCCGGCTGGTGACACACACTTCCCTATCCTTCAGGTCCCCGTTAAAATACCACCCAATTCCACTACCCTGAACACTCTCATACATGTAGTTCTTATTTCCTCTATTGGATAATGAGCTCTTAGAGATCGGAGATGGGGTGTGATTCATTCATCCGCTCATTCTTTCAATTAACAAATATTTATAAAGCATCTACCATATGCCAGGCACTTCTCTAGGCACTGGTGATGTAGCAATGAATAAGACAAAGTTCCCTATTTTCATGGACATTCTGGCAAAGGTGTTGGCAGATTGTGGCCCGCAGGCCAAATCTGGTTCACTGTATGTTTTTGTCAAATTGTATTGAAACATAGCCACACTCAATTATTTACATATCGCCTATGACAGAGTTATATATTTTACTCTTTACACTGTAATATTTATATTTACTTTATATTGTCAGATAGCAGAATAAGTAGCTACAACAGAGACCATATGGACCTAAATATTTAGGCTAAAATATTTACCATCTGTCCCATTACAGAAAAGTTTGCTGACCCCTGTTCTAGTGTATCCTTCCCACATAGCACCATGCCTGGTTGACAGTAGGCAATTAATAGATGCTTAGAGAATAAAATAAAGGTGGAAAGTGAGAATAAGATCATATAAGGCAGGTCCGAAGGCAGAACCTCTTTCACCAGCCGCCATCTTGCACCTTAATTATGCAACACGAATTTTCACCCAGGATAGAATAATATTAGCAATGCTACAGTTCAGCATGATTAAAAAGGGAGGGGGCAAGCTTTCAAACCTATGAAAAAGTTAAGGACATAAATTTGCTATGTCTTCAAAAATTGTTGCTATTTCAGGCTCATTTGTGACTGTAACAGCCTGCATGGCAAAAATACATTACAATAGCTTTCCTGCTGGCTTTCTAGAGCTTACAAAAGTTTGAGGAGAGTTGTTTACCGTATTTCATTGGTTTGTTTGCCTCCCTAAGATGCACCTTGGGGAGGAGACCTTTGCATCTTTTGGATCAAGCTAATGAAAAACTCCAGTTAAGTGGAACACAAACACACAGCTGTACCTGAGGAAAACCCCATTCTGTCAAATACCAAAGTCAAGTTTAGAGATTCAATCTTATAACCAGATCCTAAGAACTGTCTTCTTTATCATGTCTCCATGCAAACCCTCTCACCTTTCACGAAACGAACTGAATGATCTGAGAGCTGTGCTATGTGCAGGCTGCTTTCCAGAGGCTGAGTTACTATAAAACTGGAAGTGGAGAGCTGATCTACAGCTAAGGTTTTACACGCATGGTGTGGTGTAGTTTACTGCAAAGAGTAACAGTTTCAGGGTCAAACAAGTCTTGATTTCACTGAAGCTTTGCTACTTGTGAACCATGTAAATTTGGGCAAATCATTTAGCCTCTACAAGTCTCTGCCTTACATTATGGGAATAACACAAGTTACATTATAGGGCTGATGTGAGAACTAAGTAAGACAGGTAAGTCCTAAGGATGGGTTAGTGCAAAGCAGCTTTCTCAGAATCAAAAGAAAACAGGTTTTCAGTAACAGTTGGTTCCTTTCCTCCTATTTTACCCAGTATTAAGTGCAACACTGGTGCCCACACCTCAAAAATACTTTTGTATAATATACCTAAAGTCCCTGAAAGTGTTAAAATATTTTCTTTTACTCAATAAATTTGGAAAGATGGCATCTCTACATCTTTGACTTTTTCTTAGTCCAAACTCAAGAAAATTATTTTCCCTTCTGAATTTACTACTCAGAAGGGATATAATAGCTCTTGTTTATTCTATCTCCTGGTGACTGACTTCTAGCAAAATAGTAGTTGAAACAACATTCCCCAAAATGCATTATATTAACAGCATCCTGATGAGCATCACAGAGTGGGTTATCAGGTCAGTTCTGAACATCCCTCCAGATTTCCGAGTGAAACAAAAATGGTCAAGTTCTAGTCATTTTCATTTTCTGGTTCTGGTGCCCTCGGCCCCTGTGAACCCCTTTGTAAAACGCAACAAAGAAATTCATATGCTCCCATCAAAACAGTCTCCATTCATTTTACAGATAGATGTTGACAGGAGAGTCGATGGATGCGGGCAACAGATGAAGATGGAGAGAGATAAATGAGAGGGAAGGTGAGAATGGCCAGAGGATGGATGATTACACGGATGAGTGGATGGACAGGTGGGAGGAGGGATGGGTGGGCACATGGACAAATGGGGGGAAGGAACTCAGGCAGATGTACCTGGCAAGATGCTAAGCAGACACACAGAAACACACAAAAAAAGAGGCAAAGACATAAATCCATGACAAAAAGATCAAGACTGAAATACCAGCACAATTCCTTCTCCTAGTCTACTGCTCCTTAAATCTCCATTTTAAAATATCCAAAGGCCTCTCTTCATCATCATGTCATCACATCCCAAAATGCGGTAACTGTAGTATTATATATGTGCCCAGCAACAGAAAATGAATCCTTTGGGCAAAACAAATTTACCACATCCTCCTAATAAGAGAATATAAAAAGTATTCCAGAAGGCATAAAGCAACTTATCGAATGCAGTGCATTCGTGAGACGAACCATATTATTTTTCAATGTTTCTGTAATTAACGTTATGTTAATTAAGAGAACTTGGCCTCATAGATTGGGTTGCAGTCAGAATTTTCCCTAAATTAACAATTCCACAAGTCTAACTTTACCTTGACTGAGATCTTAACTAAAAGTACTGCTCAACTGCAGCCTAATACATTTTAATTTAGGATGAAATAAAAGATGCCCAATTCCTCTACTGCAAAAACAGTGTTGACTGCCTCTGCCTTGTTTTACAGCAAGTTCTCTTCCTGGTAAATAGGAAGCACTGTTTACTGTGCATTGCAAAAATGGAAACAATGGTCAAATATATCACAAGACATGCAAATGCATTACTCATATAAGACAGATATGATATAATGATTAAAATGTATACTTCTGAAGGGTGTTCAATGACATTGGAAAATGTTTACAATATAATATTATATAAAGAAAACATGTAAAAATAAATACATATAACACGACCCCCCTTTAGAAAAAGAATAGTGTGGAGATATGTATAAAATATAGAACAGCAGTTATCTTGGATGGTGAGTATGGACGAAGTTTCTTCTCCCTACTTTTTGCATCTTCATTTTCTAAAATGAGTATACTTAACTTACAATTGAAAAAGAATGGTTATTTTGTTTTAAGAAAAAGACCAGCACCTGTGCTAAGAAAACAAATGAGAATAGTTTTTTTTTTTTTTTCCATTTACAGAGTATTTTCCTATGCATGAACTCATCTGATCCATTCAACAACTCCAAGAGATGGGTTTGAGGATCCCCACCGACAAGCAGGCACTCAAGCTCATATAGTGAAATGGGACAGCTCACGTGACTCAAAGTTTCCTGATGCTCTACAGCCTTCTTTACAATGACCATTCATTTACTGAAGGAAAAAATTTGGTCTCTGGGTTGTTGGTTGTTTTTTTTTTAATTTTTCCCTAATGGGGGCTCCAAAACTATTGTGCTCTAAAACTACCCCGAGTACAGACATCACATCTTATCCAAAAAAACAAACAAACAACATAAAAAAAAGAAAGAAAGAAAGAAAGAAAAGGAAAGGAAAGGAAAAGACAGGACAGGACAGGACAGGAAAGGAAAGGAAAGGAAAGGAAACGAAAGGAAAGGAAAGGAAAGGAAACAAAAGAAAAGAAAAGAAAAGAAAAGAAAAGAAAAGAAAAGAAAAAAGAAAAGAAAACCTACATACAACACACCTGGGCCCCTTAGTGCCTTCCCCACAATGAGAGGGAAAGACCCTGTTCGAGAACAACAAAATTTCCCACTGTTGCTCTTTTCATAAATGTATAAAGCCAATTATCCTAATGGGACCAGTCTAATCTACTAAGGAGATGTCCGGGCACCATTTTTAAAAAGACAAAGTCTGACCTAGATAAGGAAATCCGAGACAAAGGTTCAAAAGCTGCTTCAGGCGACAGAATGCTGAGGGAGGTTTAGTGTCAGCATGGAAGAAGCACCACAGCTCAAATCTAGCTGGTCTTGAGATGACTCACCGGTACGGCTGTGACACCTTCCTGCCCGTTCATCAGACAGGTTTTTCCATTAGAATTTACTGACTGTGTGCTCCCCAGTGAGGTGGTAAGATCAGTTCTGCAGTTTTAAAATGGGGAAGATATGACTGAGAAGTCGTAACACCGATCCCATTTTGTACACTCAGAAAAGCCCGAGGAGAGGGTAACCTCAGCTGGAGGAACACTGGCCTCCACTTCACCTCCACCTGTGAGCAAACTCACCAAAATCTATTAACTCACAGTTAACGGAGTTAACGGAGTCTGACAAAATCTGGTGCATTACTAAAGGTAGAAGACAGATTAATTATGTAGGGAATATGTAGAGGGAAATGCTGGGCCTGCGTAGGGCCTGGGGCAAGAAAAGAAGGCGAGTCTTTGTGGAAAGGTTGGAACCTACAGGATAAAATGACTGGCCTCACTTTGGTGGGGCTGAGTGAAGAACGCCTGCCCTCAGTCCCCCTCCTGTGGAAACTTCTACAACGGAACCCATAGTCACATACATGTAGGAACAAGTGTTGTTGGGCAGAATAAATACTCATTATGGGAATGAGCCTGGAGAATAAAAGAAGCAGATGGTCAGGACATTGAGCCTTTGTTCCCTTGCAGCATCATCCAGCTTCCTCTCCAGCTGAGGCCATAACCTTTTAGAAACCTTCTCACTCTCTTTCATGCCCTCAGTGTGGCTTTCTCATCCTGGAACCAATGGATGAAGTGTCTTTTAAACAGCTTTAGCTCTAAGCACTGCATGCCATAAGTAAACTGGTAATGGTAGATTTTAATAAGCAGGGGTGCCCATCTGGTTACCCAGAAAGGTTTTCAAAATGCAAATGCCCAGGCCCACAGCCAGAGATTTAGGGATGCAGACTGAAAATCTGAATTCTGGTAGAATTGCCCTAACTGATGCCGATCCACGAACTCAGTTGGGAAACTGCAGCTGTTTGGAGCAATCATCAACGTGGGTACCCGAGAGCACTTGGGGTACCTGGGCAAGAGTGCCCAGGTGGATCAAGTGGCCAGTAGATAACCTGTGCTCATGGTGGACAAAAGGAAAGGAGAACCGGGAAGCAACTGGGGGGACCATGAGGTTTCCCAAGGCACCAGAAAGTGGCCTCCAAGAGAAGAGCAGTGTCATCTGTCAAATATCTCCAGAAAAGAGGATCCACTTTAGGAGCCCAGGAATGAGGGGAAATTGGGGCAGGATTTAGGTTTGGCAGGGACAGGTGTGCAAAAAAGGAATTCACCTTAGGAAGGCTAGTTAGGGGTGCCTGGGTGGCTCAGTGGTTAAGCGTCTGCCTTTGGCTCAGGTCATGGTCCCAGGGTCCTGGGATCAAGCCCCGCATCGGGCTCCCTGCTCAGTGGGAAGCCTGCTTCTCCCTCTCCCTCTCCCACTCCCCCTGCTTGTGTTCCCTCTCTCTCTGTCAAATAAATAAATAAAAATCTTTAAAAAATAAAAAATAATAAAAATTTTAAAAATTTTAAAATTTAAAAAAAAAAGAAAGCCTAGGTAATCAATCTACACAATGCATGCAGTTTGTGATCTTGAAAAAATATGACAGGAGGTAAAGGTAGTAAGCATATCCGCTGCATATTGCTTTCACATTGTTGAAACAACAGGCTCTGGATAAAGCCTGAATTGGAAGGAATTTGTCACAGGCCCCCAAATCAAAGATGTATAATCCATCATGGCTACTAAATTGCTATGACAAATCTCCTCAGCTACACAAGGTAGAGAGTTTAACTAGTTACATCTCCCTGATTTCTTTGGATGTTGAAACCAAGTGTAATTCAGTCATCTTATGGATCCCTTAAAGCAATTCGTATTTCACTTAAATATGAAATACCCAATATAAAACAAAGGAATAAGGTAGTTAATGAAACTTGGTCCAGGTGTCCTTAGATAATGATCTTTACATCTGTTTACTGTTTCTTCATTTGTAAAATGAAATATACTTCTCAGCAGTATATAAAAAAATAAGGTCCTAGAGAGTTCTCAAATAATGAAACACCTAGCTCTAATTGCTAAATTAACTATTGACCTATATTTTTAAAACCTAATATACATTCCTTTGTTTTCTAGAAGCAACATATAGTTCCTAATTTACATCATCAACCTATTCGATTCCTGATCTGCAAGAATCCCTTCTGCTTTATCCAAAATTCCAAACATGGAATTAATCTATTTGATGAGACTCTCCCACCTCTGTTATCATGATGGAATTTAGGCCTTCACTTCATAGATTTCTTTATCCTGTAACATTCTCTAAGAAGTCTGGGAGGGAAGCAGAGAGTCCACTGTTCACATGTGGTTGCTATTTCTGAAATGGGGGCTGATTCTTGCACCACAGACCTTGACAACATTACACAAGACCTGCTTATTCCAGGCTGAGTTATCTAAGCGTGTCCTTCAAGCAGATTAAGCAGCCTGAATTACAGACTGCGTAACAGCATTCTCTGCTCAAAAAACTGTCCCTCCTTCCCACACTATGGCCCTGTCCTACCCATTTTTCCCCTGAAGGAACCATGTTGGGATGTGGGTGAGAGTTGGGGGCACGGAGCCTCGTGTTAGCAGAGCTTTCTACCTCCCTTTTTGCCTAGTCAAGCAGGCCTCCCCTCCGCCAGCCTGGTCTTCAGTGGAGGAATGAGTGAGTTACCCCACCATTCAGTTTAGAGAAGGAACAGGACATGGGCCACTCTGCCCCTTTCCCCCAAGGCTTGGGATTTACCTGACTGCTGGAAGCATACACTCCCTGCTGCTCAAGGTCAGGGAGGGATTTTATAGGCATTGTCCCCGACTGGGGAGCTGTCACATGCAGGGGTTATCTGAAGGAAGAAGGAAACTGATTCAGGGATGCTGCAGGCGTAAAGCCCATTATACAATCTTGTCTTTATCTCCAGCTGCCTGACCAATGCACTACTTTCAACTAGGTTCTAGATGGTACAAAAGAACAGGAGGCAAAGCAGCAAAGGCAGCTGGGACTGAGGCTCAGGGGCCAAGGCGGAGGCTAAGTCCAGTCTCCATTAGTCTCCTCAGGCCCCGACATACCACCTACTCTAACCACACTGATGGCACCCTACGTGCAAGTGCGCATGGGGCCTCGTGCTTTTCGTTCCTCCTCAGACTACCTTCCCAAACCCTTACCTGGCCCTGCCCTGACCCCCAGCCTTCTCCGATGTAGCCAACCTCAGGGATCTCTTCATTCTCTGTGCATTATCTCTTCCGAGCTTTTGGTCTTTGACACTCTGTAATGACAAAGGCATTTTTAAGTATAAGACATACTTCTAGGAGGGTCTAAGTGCCTTCACTGACGAGAGCTGAGTGCCCTTCATCTCCATGGCCTCATTCTTTGGCGCGGGTTACCTAACGGTTATTGAAAACTTACTATTCACCAGGCATGAAACTAAGGGCATTATACATTATCTCGTTTAATGAATAGATACAGGAAGTGGATACAGTTATTCTCTAGAAGGAACAGGATCTATGCTCAAAAAGGCTCAGCCTTCTAAGCGCATCTTGCCGTCTTTGGTATAACTATAGGGATTCTTGTAGAGGTGAGGCAGAAGAGCAGACAGGGACAGGAAGTGAGAACCAGGGGGCCAAGTTTAGCTCAAAACCATGGGTTCTGCCCTCACTACCTTGATGTTCAGCAATATAGCCCCTGGGTTTAAGGAGAAAAAGAATTCTCACTTTAAAAAAAAAAGAAGAAGAAGATGGAGAAAATAAAAGTCCATATGGTCATTGCTCCACGAAAGGCCTCATTGCTCAAAGTGAGCAAGTCTCCCCCCATCCCCAATCCTTGCTCTGAAAACAAGAGGCCTGGATGACTGTGGCTGTGTCACTAAATTCATAACAAGCACAAAGACTGCTAGAACTGGAAGGCCCAGACCAGACCCGCTCAAATATAGCTGGAAGCTTTCTAGTAACTCCAACCGTGCATGGGGGATGAGCTGCTCAGAGAAGTGAGTCACTTACTGGAATCTGTGCTGCTTGCATTACTCAGCTGATATTAATACACCCACTTGTTCATTAAAGTTTAATTGGAGTTCATGTGAATTGGTTTCACCGGATACTTAATCAAAGAGAAGTGTTTGTGTATGAACTGTTCCCATACAAAGCTAGAAAGCGCCCCTTCCCTCCAGCATCTGCGCACATCCACTGGCTACTCTTCTAACTCGGTTAACACAGTAAGTTAGTCCAAGAGGGGGGTAACAGTGATCTTGAAGGAGGAGGGGGAAAAGCTGTCCAGACAAACACAAAACTAGACTAAATGAAAAATGCTCAGTGAGGCACAGCCGTTGTTTCCCTAACTCATCAGCGGCAGCCTGACCTCGGACAGGACTCAAATTCCTACTCCCATATAGGATCTTATTCCTGCCCGGGGTTCGTTATCAAAGCTACAGGGCTCCTTCATTTCCCTGGGCACCTGTCTTCCAGGCATACGTCTTTATTTTTAAAATGGGTGGATAAGGAAATTAACCATCATTCAACATAATCACACATTTCTCTTGTACTGACAAGCAAACCATGAACACAATCCCAAACGCCTATTTATACAATCAGGGCTGTCAGTACTCTGTTATTTCTTATCGGATATCTCACTAATCAACATTTCTGGAAGTATAAAATTTTAAAGCTCATGAAAAGATTGTGCATGGTTGGGGGGGGGGGAGACAGATTTCCAGTTTGGGAGCCCTGGGTGTTACCAAGTTTTCCTTAGGCGTGGTCACCATTGTTAAGGAAGCATGACTTCTGGGCCCTAAACAAATCAAGATGAGTTAAAAACTCGACCCTCACTATTTGATTCACTGAAGCAACCCTCAGGGATTGTAGATTGAAAAGCAATCTACTTACTTTTTAACAGGTTTAACTGAGATACCATTCACAAGCCATACCATTCACCCATTTAAAATCTGTAATTCAGTTTTAGTATACATATTCACAGAGTTGTACAATGATTACCACAATGTAATGTAAGAACATTGCTTACTGCCCCAAAAAGAAATTCATACTCATTAGAAGTCTCTCCCTATGCCCCATGCCACCCCTGCTGACAAACACTCATCTACTTTCTGTCTCTATAAACCCTATGGATTAGCCTATTATGGACATTTCATATAACTGGGATCGTATAATATGTGGTCTTTGGTAACTGGTAAATGGTCTTTTACTTACCATAATGTTTTCAAGATTCATTCATCTGATAGTTTATGTATCAGGACTTCACTCCTTTTTATCGCTGAATAATATTCTGTTTTACAGACAAACTACATTTCGCTTATCCATTCAGCAATCTACCTTCTAAAACTAAAACGGACCCCCAGCTACATCAGAATAGTGAATTACTTAGCACTCCGTTTGACAGGTCATCTTCTCATTCTCTCAATGACCCACTCAAGATTATCCCTTCACACATGTCAAGAAAATGACCCCTTGGAAGGAACTTCTTAAATGTGGCAGGAAGTGGCAGAGCCTTGTAGCATAAGCCATTCTGCATGGAAAACTCATCAGGACCACCCACCTGTGCACTGTTTCACTGTTCGGGAGGTGTTCTCACTGACATGATACAGCTAGATTGTGCCTCCCTCAGGAAGGAGCTACCTGTATTTCTTGACTTCCCCGAGGCTCCAAGCAAAGCATGGAATGTACTAAGGCACAAGACTCATGACTGTCTCTCTTGCAAGAAAAACCACCTTTTTCAGCTTCTTCAGATATGACCCCACTACATAGTAATAAGCACCTACTATGTGCCAGGCACACTCATGGTGATTAATAAGATATGACACCTGCTTTCCAGGAGTTCAGAATCTAGCAGAAAAGAAACCACACACAAAGGACAGATTCATGTCAGATTAAACAGAATTAAAGGTGGGAGAGAAACTCAGAGAAGGAAACCTTCGACTTGTTCTGTCCCACTTGCTGTGCTAGTGATTTCATTGCTAACCTTGTGGGAGCTAATTATTATATGACAAGCTGGGGTATAAATCAGAGCCAATTTCAGCACCCCCATCAGTAACATTACCAGATCAGATTCCTAGACTTAGGTAACCATCAGCGATGGGAAGTAAACAGTCATCTGTCCAAACCGAAACTTTCTGCCTTCTTCTTAAGTGGCCAAGACACTCTCAGGAAGCTGGCAACTCACTCAGAAGTTGCCATCTAAGAAACCATGTAGTGTGCAGCAAAGTAGTAGGTTTCCAAAATACATGTACTCTAACCCATACTCTATTCATGAGGCTAATAATACAGCCCTGGACTTATTTGTTGCCATGTGTCTGAGGGATACAAAGACATTTGCCAAAGAAAACTCAGTCCTTCCCACCTCCCAAGTAAGGGTCGCACTGACTCCGAGTCTTTACGAAACTCAAGACCATCTTCCATTACTCTGTTCTGTATTCAGAGAACACACTCGAGCTTCCAGATAAAGGCACCTCCCAATCAAAACTAAAAGTCCAACTCATGCTTCTGTTTTTTGGAGTGTAAACTGGTTGACCCCTTTTGGATCCAACTCATGGAACAGATTAGGTTTTCATGTAAACCAAAAACAACTGATCTACTTAATGAAAGTTTTCTTCACTTAAAATTTCTACCAGCATGAAACCCTCCGGAATATACTGATCGAGTTTGCACATCAGTATAAGTATTCCTCTTTAAATTCCCACAGCAAGTTCTCACATCCTGTTTCCTAATTAACTCATGCAAAAGAAGACTTTTACCTTCACCTCTCCTGTTCATTAAAGCAAGTTTCAGGAAATACTTTAACATTTGATTTCTGAAAAGCACATGCTGGTTTACAAGAAATCCTAGAGATTCATTGCTATTTATACTTGGGGAGAAACAAGTCATATCAAATCATAGTTAACTTTTTAACCAAAAGAAAAAAGAAAAAGAAAGGCAATTTTTTTAGATTTATTACATCTCTATCCGACCTGGGTAGTGCTGGGTAAGAATGACCTCATTACACTCAAATCAGGGTGGTGAAGCAGAAAGCACCCCAGAGTTAGAGATTCGGGGTTTGCATCCACCATTGCTTTATGATAACTCACTCCATCTCTCTGAACCTTGGCTACATCATCTCTAAAAAGAAAACAATAAGCTCTGCCTTGCCTACTTCATAGGGATGCCATAAGATGCACATAAGAAAATGTGTTTTCAATGGCTTTGAGAACTACAAAGCTCCACATACAATGTAAGGTATTATCTTAGCGTCCTTTCCTATAAAGACATTTTTAAATGACATGAACAAACACTTTTGCCTTTCTGTTTCTATTTTGAATAAGCCAAAGAAACACCCCCAAAATTAACCCTACCAATTCCTGGAAGCTTCACACACGCACGCACGCACGCACACATGCACCCTTTGTAAGGAAAGGTGCTGCTTAGAACAACAAGCCCAAGAAAGCACAAATCCTGAAGAATCTTCTGCCTTAGAGATATCCTCAGTAGCATGACGTTAACATTAAGTGTCTTTCAGTATCTTCTGAAGGTGGGCAAAATATATTAAGAGTGTATCGCCTTCCAGGGGCACCTGGGTGGCTCAGTCAGTTAAGCTTCTGGCTATGGCTCAGGTCACAGTCTCAGGGTCCTGGGATGGAGCCCCATGTCTGGCTTCCCCTCCTCAGCTCCTCCTCCCCACTCATGCTCTCTCTCTCTCTCTCTCTCTGTCTCTCGCAAATAAATAAATAAAAATCTTTTTAAAAAAAAAAGTGTATCACCTTTCAAAAAGTGGTACACAAAACTCCCACTCACCTCCTTCGGGTGCAGGAGAAATGGTCTCAGGAAGAGTAGCCGCAATATATCGACGCTTTCTACAGAGAAGGAACATGGGGGACAGCTCTGAGGACAGGAGCCAGGCACATGCAGATTGAGGGAGGCCAGAACCTGTCTGCATGACATGGGGAAAATATCCCCTACCAGCCATCCTTTACCAGCAAAGTGACCCTTGGTAGTTCCATGGCAACTCTCCAGGAAGCAGCTAATCAAGGGCGTGGACGCATTCCACTCCCACGCACACTCTGCCATCTGAAGTTTACCCTCCCAACTACCATCTGCAGATAAGCAAAGGTCAAGGGCGGAGAAGCCAAGAACTTGTCCAAGGTCATTAGTGGCCGCGCAAGTGCAACTCCTATGTCCCAGGCTACACTGGTTCCCTGTCCTTGAGTAAAGGGGCCGGGGTCCTAAAACAGTCCTGAACTGTTCACTCTGCCCCTGTCTCTTTCATCATGGCAGCGTGATGGGATCGCAAGAGCTAACACTTACATAGAATTATGTATATTTAATAATAAGACTTAACACTTACAGAGGGCTTGCTATGCCATGCACTGTTCTACATGCATTACGTTCACTCTTTAACTTATTTTTTAACTTATTTAACCCTTGCGAGGACCCTGTGAGGTAAGTCCCTATTACAGACGAGGAAATTGGAGCACACAGAGAGGAAGCCATTTGCCCAAGGTCATACAATATGATGTGGTGTGGAATGACAGATTTAAGCCCAGGCGATCCGTCTGGGCGGCCGTTCCTATCCACTACATCACACTGCCTCTTTGTGGGCACTCCCGACGCCGGCTGAACACCCACCATGAACTGGACACCTTCGGAGACTCTCCCATACATTTTCTAATTTATTCTCACAATGCCACTGGGAGAGAGATTTTATCATCCCTAACTCAGAGGAAGACACTGAGACTCCAAGAGGTCATTTAACCAACGTTTTTACAAACACTAAGAAACACACAAGGATTTGTCCAGTTTCAAGTTCAGTGCTCTTTATGAAGATCTAGGTTCTACACCAGCCCTGACATCAAGAAACTCCACAGCCTTCTACTCATCATTAGCATGGTCTACCTACCTGTTCATTCATTTCTTGCCAAGCGGTGCAATAGAAAGAACCTGGATTGAGGAGACAGGAGAACCAGAGAGGTTCCACCACTTGCTAGCTGTGTGACTTGGATAAATTACCTAGCCTCTCTGAGCCTCAGTTTCCTCATCTAACCAATGAAAACAATGCTAATAGCGCCTGCCATCATCTCATGAAATTGTTATAAAAATTAAATGAGATGAGGCACTTAAAACACTAGAACAATGACGGGTACATAATTAAGTGCTCAACAAAAATTAATCCAATAAATAATTGAAGGAAACATTAAGATTAAATGGGACAATCTGAGAAAAATTCCTACTTCAGTTCCTGTCATATAACAGCTGCTCAAAAACAAAAAACGCCATTCATTTTTTGTTAATATCCTAATAGCCTAAATACGTCCCGAGTCTCACAACCCTATAGCCACACAGCACCTTGCACACTCGGGACGTTCAGAGGCAATGATTATATGCTCTTTCTCTGAACTAGGAAGGAAAGAAAATCTAGGATTATCTAAGTAAGATGCTTCTCTGAAAGTTTGGGAGCTTCAGGTACCCGTTCTCACCCCAAATTTTATCTTCAGTTTAAAAATTATTAGCCATGGGGCGCCTGGGTGGCTCAGTTGGTTAAGCGACTGCCTTCGGCTCAGGTCATGATCCTGGAGTCCCTGGATCGAGTCCCGCATCGGGCTCCCTGCTCGGCAGGGAGCCTGCTTCTCCCTCTGACCCTCCCCCCTCTCATGTGCTCTCTCTCTCTCTCTCATTCCGTCTCAAATAAATAAATAAAATCTTTAAAAAAAAATAAAAATAAAAATAAAAAAAAATAAAAATTATTAGCCATAATTGAAGCCTAAGACATGCTAAGAAGCCACAATTTAATGTTATAATTTATTTCTGATACATTCCACAACAAATAAAGAAAAATGATTTCCCAGTCTCCACACTTTTAAATCTTATCTCTGTCTTCTCTACAAAGACTGCCAAGTTACTTATAAAATCATTTATTTTGTACCAGGTCCTTCACAGATGGTAATCCCAAGTGCTTTCCTGAGTTAGTCACTAGTGAGAGAAAGAGAGAATGGGAGAGACAGGGATTGTAAATGCAAGCAATGGAAGACATTTGTTATCAAGAGAAAATTCACATGGCAGAATTGCTTTAACCAGGACATCAAAGGAAAAACAGCTGCAAGCATACATCATTAAATCTGGGGGAAAATTTGCCTGTGTGTGTACAGATGTGTGTGTGAACAGGTGTGTATATGAATGGGTGTGTGTGTATGTTGTGCCCGTGTGCAGGTGTGTGCACATATAGATGTGTGTGGGCAGGTGCATGTATGTACAGATGTGTGTGTGAACAGGTGTGTATATGAATGGGTGTGTGTGTATGTTGTGCCCGTGTGCAGGTGTGTGCACATATAGATGTGTGTGGGCAGGTGCATGTATGTACAGATGTGTGTGTGAACAGGTGTGTATATGAATGGGTGTGTGTGTATGTTGTGCCCGTGTGCAGGTGTGTGCACATATAGATGTGTGTGGGCAGGTGCATGTATGTACAGATGTGTGTGTGAACAGGTGTGTATATGAATGGGTGTGTGTGTATGTTGTGCCCGTGTGCAGGTGTGTGCACATATAGATGTGTGTGGGCAGGTGCATGTATGTACAGATGTGTGTGTGAACAGGTGTGTATATGAATGGGTGTGTGTGTATGTTGTGCACGTGTGCAGGTGTGTGCACATATAGATGTGTGTGGGCAGGTGCATGTATGTACAGATGTGTGTGTGTGCAGGTGGGTGCATGTATAGGTGTGCACGTGTGTGCATGTATGGACGTGTGTGTGTCTTTAGAGGTGTACACACGCACACGTGTGCACATATGGAAAAGAGCTGGAATGAAACCACCCCCCACAGAGCAGGAGAAAGAGCACCCACACGAGGATGTTTGGGCAACAGTGCGAAGGGTTGCAATGCTGAGCCGGGCCTGGGGGCTGAAAGACTGGGTTTCACAGCTGGGCTCTGCCATTCAACTGCCTCATCTGGAACAGGGCATTTCAGCTCTTCTATTCTCAGAATGGAGCCCTCCCAGGACTGGTGTGAGATGTGAGCAACAAAAGAGCCCTGAGAGCGATTTAGAAACCTACGTGAACACAAACGGGCAGTTATGCCCGTTTATTCCAATGCCAAGGAGAGTGACTTTTTGAGCCAATGAGCCTCACAAGTGGAGTCTATTCCTATCACAGGCTCCTTTCAGCAAAGGAAGAAGGGATGTGGACAATGTTCCAAAGAGGCAATGCTTTTTAATTCTGTATTATTTCCAAAACAAAAAAGCAAAATCTCCCCCATCCTTTTGTTTTTCCAAATAAAAATAAATTATAACCCTAACTTGATAATAAATGCAGGCTGGAGCTGTCCTTAAGTAAAAGCTTTTGATAACAAATTGCCTGCACTAACTGCTATTTTATTGCTGAATTTTTTATTGTTGCTTAAGCACAGCAATTATGCTAATAAGCCTGGGAGGATGGTACATCGAGTATTGAATCTGACAGATAAAATACTCAATAAAATGCTAATCTCACCTGAAAATTGGAATCAGACAGCCTTATTAGTATTTATGGATATGGCATCTTAAACGTGTTTTTTTTAAAGATGAATATATATGAAATCAATGTTGTCTCCTAATACAGCCTGCCATGTCTAGGCTTTTCTGTGCTTTAAAGTCAAGGTGACAATTACTCATTGCCTCAGCTTTGCTTCTTGACAGAGAAACGAGAACTTACTGGTCATTTCAGCCACATCAAGAACCAGGCGATAAAATCTTTTTCTTCCTTCATCCACCTCCCTCCCTCCCTCTCTGCCCACCCCACCTAATCCCCCCAAAACAGGGAAGGTACGAACTGTGTCGGAGAGAGAAGAGAAGGCAGATTTGAGAGCAACAAGAACCATTTGTCAAACCATCTGGCTCCTCCCCACACCTGACAGGAGAGAAGAGTGACGCCTCAGAAAGAGCAGGGACTGGAGCATCCAGAGAACCAGCTTCTCGTCTTCGTTTTTGCCATTTCCTCAATGAGGGGCCTTGCCGGGCCTCGGTTTCTTAAACAGGGACGTTCTGGAGCCCAACAATCAAGTCTCTATACCTTGTTTTACATAAAAAAGGGGAGACCAAAGCCCCTGTGTCTAGAAGAACTGAGTATCATAAGCCAAGGTAGAGATAAGGCAGGTGGGAACCTGAAATCCTTGACCTTGTGCTTTGATGTACATTGTCCCCTCTTACCTTGTATCCCCAATATATATTTGAAATGGTCCAGGTTTAAATTCAGAGACCTCAGGTGCCAAATATAAAAAGACTGGACTGTTTACCAACTGTCCTTGGGAATTTAACTGGTTTTCTTTTTTTACTCTAGGTGGGAGCAAAGAAGAGAAGTCAGCCGCCTATCTTAAGTGCAGACATCTAAATACTGTGATATTATTTACCAAAAAAAAAAGTCCTCTGTCCTTTGATTTCCATATGAAAACTCTGAATCAGTAAGAGAGAAAACCCTATTCTATGGGCAAAGCAATTAAGGTTCAGAGAGAGTTTTCTCATCCATACAGAGTACATGGGCTTAGGGGTCAGGATGAGCAGTTGTGCCTTCTGACTAATTCCAGCACACCACACGTCCTCTGGGTCACGGGCCCATTGACTCACCCAAAACCCAAATACCCAAGTAACTAGTCACTGCTGGACAAGCATGGAGGTAAATGGGAACCTCAACACACTCAGCAGTAGCCACACCAGAGACTTCTCCCACCCCTGTCACGGCTTCAAAGAGCTGAAGCCCTTCCAGAAGCTTCTGTCTCCCTCTGGGTAGGTCTGAGGAAGGGACAAGTCAGGCTCACACTGCAGAGTGGAATCTGGCACGCTGTGAAAAACCAGGCAGAGGTCCCAGACCTTGAAAAGTCACTTCCCACTCTCTAAGGCCCCATTTCTGCCTCTGTACAAGTTTACCTTTTCAAGACCAAAGAGGTCCGTTGGCCACGACCCCGGAAGAGGGGAGAAGAGAGAGAAAATGGGCTCCCAAAATACAAAGAGTTCAACGGAACTTACAAAGGATCTTCATATCCCTTTCTTCACTGAACCCTCATAATGCAGGTGAAGCTAAGCTGTTTCCTCCTTTTGCAGATGAACAAATAAAGGCCTAGGTGTTCAGAAATTCTCCCAAGGTAACACAGGAGCTAGGAGATCCTCCCACCCATAGCTGGGGCTCGGGGGACCGCCAGTAGGGTGGCTGGCCCAGGCGGGGGGGGGAGGAGGGACCAAGCAGTCAGCAGATTCTGCAGTCATTTACAACCATGTTCCAAGCCCCCCTTGCCCGCCCCCACAAAGACAAGCCTGGCCTTCCCTACTCTTAAGAGATACGCACCACCATGCTGACCAATTCCCCACCTCCCACTACTGTGTCACACGCACAGAAATGGGACCCAAGGCCAGATATCCCTTTACCTTTATTGTACCATGACCAACACCGCAATTTGCAAAGCACCGCTGCAACAAATTTATCAAGTAGAAATCATTACCCCCCACTTTACAGGAGGAAAAAGCCAAGGCACTAAGAAGTATTTCCACTTGCCCAGTTCTAGCAGGGCTAACACTCAGACCCAGGCCCCTAGCCCCGACTGCCTTCTTCTTTCGACTTGCTTCTGATGCCCCTGATTTGTTGGGGCCACCATGTCTTTAGTAAACAACCAAAGCAGAAGGTCCTCTCCGAACAGAGACATCTCCCAACAGAGTAACGATTCGAGTCATACTTCGAGGAATAACTTCTGGGAAAGCAGAGGAGGTGATGCTATCAAACAGTGAAACTTAAAACTCCTACTCACGACCTGCCTGGGGTGGGGGGGAGCAGGAAATGGGGCCAAGGTTCTTTCCCTTACAGGCTCCCCCTGCCCATTTCAGTCACTCTCAGTCATTACTGAAGTCAGCACTTTAAGCAAATGAATGATGTTTCCTAGCTGTATGGCCTTGGGTAAGTCCCCGACCTCTTTGGTCCTGTTACTGATATACATTCATGCACGCACATGTGCGCACACACGTGCACACACTCACACACACACACACACGAGACCATCCCTTCATTTCCCTGGAGGGATGGTGACTGCAGAAAGCCCCTATCTTTCTTACCCTGCAAAGCACCGCAGCTACACCCTAGCAGTTCATGGGTTCAGGTAGTGCCCTCCAGCCTCCGCACCCAGTGCTCCGAGCAGACACCTCCACCTCTGCCTCAGGCCTCCAACTGCCCATCCCCCTTCTTCTACTCCGCCCCTCCTGCCAGCCCCACTTCTTCATCCTCACCTGCCACCTGCCACAGTCCTGGGTTAGGCCTGGCCTCCTCCACACTGGACAAGTACCCACTCTTCTCTCCATCACCAATCTCAATCTTCCCATCCCCTCCCATCCTAAAGCCATCTTTCTCTAGGTCCACCACAGAGCACATCATCATTCCAGAGAAGCTGGGGGCAGTGATGCGCATCAAGCCTTGGGCCAGATACTGAGATACACAACTGTGGTAGATGTTTTACAAACATTCTCTAATCTTTGTAACTTAGCAGGCAAGGTATTGTTTAACCGAAAATAAAACCCATTTAAACTGGGACTCAAACAGGCTTGGTAACTCAGTGTCACTGAAGTCCTATAAATCATCCTAATAACAATGGCCGTTGGGAGCCCGGCCACGTCTATACAACTTCATTGAGATACTCTACTGTGGAAATGTGTCAGGTGTTCTGCCAGAAGCTTCCCCTAAATAATCTCGGTTCATTTCTCTAAGAACCCTTCCTAATAATTGTTAGTGTCCCATTTCACAGGTGTGGAAACACACAGCTTGTCTCTGGCAGATCAGGACCAGAACCAGGGGTCCTCAGTGTGCTCTTTTTCCCTCTCCTCTGCATCGTGCACCTTCTTCCACCTAAAGTCCTATCCACGGTGCGGTAAATGTAGAGTTTTCCTGTGCATGAGTCACTGGAAGCAACATTCAGCAGTACATGCAGAGTCTGAACTGCTAGTCAGGGAAAGACGCTTTATAAGCAGCAGTTAAGATCCCACAGTGAGGGTGGGAAGTGGATTTGTCAAGCACACCACGTGAGCACAGCCTGACCCTGGACTGTTCCCAAAGGTCCGAGTCACAAAACGAGGCTGGATTTTCACTCCGTCTCATAAAGGCCGCAAAGTCTTCCTCAAGAAAGTTCATAATCAAAATCAGGAATTCAGAGGTCCTCACATAAACCACTCCCTCCTCTTCAGAAGGTGAGCTTTTCCAATAGGAGAAAGGTTGATCTTCTAGAACTTGAGGGCTAGGAGAAGAGATTCTGACTTAATCTCTCTGGGAATGTCACCAGCATCTTCACCAGGCCCCACCTGTCCTCTGCCTCTAGAGACACTAGGATGCAGAAGGAGCCCAGGGGAAAGCTGAAGAGTTGCTCATAAAAGCGACATGCCCCAGGGGCCCTTCTAGTTCCTGGGCTTAACTGTAGTTAGCTTTCCAACCCCTCAGACCTCCTTAGTACTCCAACTCAACACGTATTTACGATGTTCCTAAAATTGCCAGCCATTGAGCTGGGCTCCAAAGGCAGAGATGCTTGCCCTCTGGAAATCAAAGCTTAGAAGCAGATGCCACTCATTAAAATCCAAGGTGGTCTATGAAAATGTTACTGAAAGTATGAACCAGGGGATAGGGAATATAGGAGCAGGGAGACTGATTCCAAGTGGGAAAGCTGATGTTTCTGATGAGGTAGAATTTGAGCTAAGTATGGAGGGAGGTGCCCAGCAGAGCCAGCCATGCAAGATGGCCCTCCCCATGGGGTGAAGGGCATGAGCCTGAGGTGGACAGGGAGGAGTCAGGGAGCCCACAGAAAGGTAGCCGGAAGCCAGATGGGTGGGGCCCCGCAGAAGGATGTCACTTATGTTAAGGACATGGGGAGGCCAGAACAACACATGGCAAGTCTCATGACAGCGCCTCTGAGCTCACTGCACTCAGGGGCAGCCCACCAAAATAAAACCTACTCCTCCGTAAGCCTAAGGAATGTGCATATGTATGCAAGCCAACCTATCACCCTGCATACAGGACAGAAAACTACATAAGACATGGACCACCCCTGCCCCAACGTGGCCTCTTGAGGCTGGACAACGGTATCACAACCTCCAGTGTAAAAGACAAGGAAACAAGCCCAAGAAAGCATATTGGCGGAAACCTGACAATTCAGAGCTGGCCCTCGGTAGCTGGGGCCTGACTCTCCAAAGGCCTGTCGCATAGTCACTAAGACCCAATTTAAGCTAAAGACAAGAAAGAAAGGAAGGCAGGATAGGGAAGTAGATAGCAAGGGAGGGAGGGAAGGAAGGAAGAAAAGAAGGGGAACAGATGGGAAAGGAAGGGAAGGGGAGGTACGAGGGCAGAATGTACAAAGGAAGAAAGAAAGAAAAGTCTCCCGAGGGCCACAGTGAGAAGGGAAAATGGTACAGGTACCACTCTGCCTATGGGTAGAAGGATGATTAAATGCAAATCAAATGTGGGACTGCAGCTTCAAGTGACTGTTTTTCTTTTGAAAGTCTGGGTATTTTAGGAAAGAACAAAGAATGTAAACTTTGTAAAAATAACTTTTGAAGTTTTTTTAACCAAAAAATAAATATGTATTTACAGAAATAGAAATCTGTGGGGGGGGGGAACTAGACACACAGCAATTTTAGTGATGGTTACTTCTTGGGAGAGAAAAAAGGATGGGGGAGTGGGACGGGGGTTGGTAAGTTGCAAAAAACGGTCTCAAACTCTCCCTGTCTCTGCATCCTCACCCTTGCAATATAATTTTGAAGGTTGTCCTATCAAAAAAATGGACTCTTTCCCTACCCATGTTACTAAAATATGTGCATTCGTTCATGGATCCACAAATTCACCCACTGCCTATTTCATAGTCCAGCTTATAGGTCCCCATCTTATCCATACTAAATTCAAATGTATTCCTACTGAGTAATGGTACAACATTCATTGAATGCTTAATATATGCAAGGTGTTGTAAGCACTTCCCATGCATTATCTCCTTCAGCCTGCACAGCGTCCTTCCTCAGTCCTATCATCAGCCCCATTTTAGAGAGGAGGAAGCCAAGTCACAGAAATTCAGCAGTTTGCCTAAGGCCAAGTGGCTACTTAGCAGACGACCCTGGATTTAAACCCAGACAATCTGACTCCAAAGCTGGCACTGTCCACACTGCGTCTGGGATGTCACTCTGATCCACCACCAGGTTAACCCAGACACAAAGGGAAATAGCTAAGTGACCCCGTTCTGGCTCCTCGTGAACACAGCTTCCTTTCAAAGCCTCACAAATCACCTGTCTAATAAGCCAGTCTAAAATGATACCAGGAATCACAATAGAGTCAGCAGACTGTAGACTCCGGATACCTGTTGTTTTGATAACTGATACCTATTTCCTCATCTCTCACTTCTGGCATTTCTGCTGATTTCCAGGTTTCCTCAGAAGTTCTCCGTAGATCAGTGAGCTGAGCACACTGCTCGCACACGGCCTCCTCCACTGCTGTGGACATCAGTCCCTCCTGAATGATGTTGATTCTACCTTCCCTAATTTAAAGATCACCCCCCCCCATAGAGATGACAATCAGGCACGCAGCTCCGTTTTCTCTGTCATCTGGGCCATGACATCACCCTCCCCAGGTTACAGAATGCTGGGCATCCCCCCAAAAAAACCTCCCCCTCCTGGAGCCCATTCTAATCCCATCCCTGCCCAGGAGGTAACTGGAAAAGAAAGGCCCTGATTGGCTGCTAATTACATCACTGCTCCACAGGCCTGATTAAACTCTTAATTAACCGAATGCCACTTTACTTCTACCCCTGACTCCACAGACAAATAAATAAGCACAAAGAGAATAGCATAGGGTGAAGGCAGCAATAAACTATAGCTTCTGGCTCAGGTATGAAAGAGAAACCATTTGCTGGGGTTACCCGTCATTAAGAACGATTTGGTCACCAGGTGGGGACATACAGTTCTCTATATTAAATTAGAGGAATGATTCAAAGGGGACCAGTTTCAGCTGACAAGAGCAAAAAGAAAATCAATTTCAGGTTGCCAGGACAACTAGACTTTTCCTGCAAGAATAAATTTGATACAGCCCTAAAATCTGACAACTAAATGTTTCCTCGCATTACATCACATCCCTAAAACGTGCGTTGAACCAGTGAGGTAATCAAGCCTGCTAATTACTTTCTACAACACCCATAAGATACAGGATTGATGGTCTTGGCTCCAGTCTGACTTTCCTCCAGCAGCCCCACTCGCTGTCTTGGTTTTGGAGTGAATGAGGACTGCGTGCTTCTTAAAATGAATCTAAAGGCAGGCGCCTGGGTGGCTCAGTTGGTTAAGCGACTGCCTTCGGCTCAGGTCATGATCCTAGAGTCCCGAGATCGAGTCCCACATCGGGCTCCCTGCTCAGCAGGGAGTCTGCTTCTCCCTCTGACCCTCCTCCCTCTCATGCTCTCTGTCTCTCATTCTCTCTCTCACAAATAAATAAAATCTTAAAAAAAAAAAAAAATGAATCTAAAGGCATATCCTTGTCAGTTAGTGCTTGCATCCTGGAAAAAGGAAGGTGAGCAACTTTTTAATACATATCCCCAGTGTTCCCTGTCACACAGTCCCTTGGTGACCCCTTCCAGAGAAGGAGTCCTAAGTCATAGAATTAGATCGAACGCAACGCTGGACCTAAAGGGATAGGGGAGCAATAACGCTTGTTGTATCAGAGTGTGAATCCAAAACGAAAAGAGGCGAAGTGACAACTCAAGGTCAACACAGCTAGCCAACAGCAGTTAGGACTGGAATCCAGCTCCTTTGATAATGGCTTCTGTGCAATTTCCTTAAATAGCCGCCATCATCCTGCTTCTGCTGAAGTTAAGTCCACTTGATCTCCTATTAATCCTCATGAGGCAGTGACCCCAAATGGCCTCATCCCAGGAGTTCAGAGTCCTGACCCCAGATCCAATAATATCTGATGAGATGAGCCTTCTCTGCATTTATGTTCTCAGAAGGCTGAATATCAACTTACCTCCAGGGGCTATTAAAAACAAGAACAGCTAATAAATCACTGGAAAGCACTTTGCAAATGTAAAGTAATACAAAAATGCTAAGCACCAATAATATGAGTGGCCCAGGTGAAGGCAGTTCCCTGAAGAGCATGATGATTTCAAGCGGCCAGTCTGTGCCCATCGTCATCCACCAGCAGATGTGAAGGCCACGCCTCTCTCTCAACCTCACTCTCCTTTCCCTCAAATTCTCAAGCGCGCCTCTAGACACTGTAGTAACTCATCATGTTGGGATGGATCCGCAGCGACGTCCTCTCTGTCAGTTCGTGTGGTCATAGAATCTTCACTAAGTACGGAGGAACTGTAGAGGAGGTCTGGATCCAGCAGGCATGAAAGCAAATGTCAAGCTGTCCCTAGCTGGTTATAAACCAAGTAAACCATGAAAAACAATGAGCCCACTAGAAAGTGCTTGTCAGCAAAGTCAGCCTTGAGAGCCGATTTAGAATCCGGTGAGAGGTCAGGAGAGTACAGCACACACTCAAGGGCTCAGGCGGCAGGTGTCAATGGGAGAAAGAGGGGAGGGCAAAGCCCTCCTCCCAGCCACCTGCGTGGTCCTTGGTTCTCATGTGGGACCCACACAAGGTGAGCAGAGAAGGGCAGGAGAGGAAACAGGGGTGAGCAGAGTAATTACAAAATCCAAAGCTGGTGGCAGAGAGACTTGGCTTCTAACCCCGACCCTGCCACTACACATTACGTGACCTTGGACAAGTTGTTCAAACCTCACTAAACCTCAGTCTCCTCCTCCATCCAATATAGAGGACGCTAGGATCGACCACACAGTCCGGCTTTGGGGATTAAATGAAATGAGGTATGGAAAGCAATGTAGTCAGAGCCTGACATGTAGTACGTGTGCAACAACCATCGGTTATTGTGCTAATTAAGCATGCATGATCTAAGGCTAGAATCCAGCACAAAACAAATGGTAAGACGTTAAGGCATAAAGTCAGAGGTCAAGATCACTGGGACAGAAAAGGAAAGATCTATCCCATAGGTTCTACTTTGTATCTACTAAGGAGTTATCATTGGCCCCATTCCCAAATACCTAATTTAGGATGACATTAGCCCAGGGATGGTGAGGCACCTGCAAACCCCAGAATTGAGTGGAAATCCAAGGGTACTGGAAATCCAACCACTTGGTCAGCACAGAGGTCAGCTCTCTGCATTTGAGCTAAATGCTAAAATTCTAGGATTCTGGGTATTCAATGTGGCTGCAAGATCCTCATCACAAAACAAGGAACTAGTTTTCACGGGAGGAAAATGTTCCCTCCAGTCCCGGTTCATTTAACACACTTTAACACACATGGACATAGTACCTGCTCCTACAGAGGTAAAGCAAGGCACAATAACCAAGAAACTACAGACCAAGCCCCATTAGGTCAAGCACAGCTAAAGAGGCATGGGACTTCAGAGAAGGGAAAGAAAAGAAAATTTACTGAGCTCCTACTTGGCGAAGATGCATTAGAAAAATGACGAGAGAAGAGAGAATCAAGGAAGACTTCCTGAGCAAAGCCCCTTTTGAGCTGACAACTCGCTGGGGCACACAGACTCTGGGGCCACACCCATTTCTCCAGCAGGATCCTGACAATGCAGCACTGCTGGATGGGCACCCAGAAGTCCCAGGGCCAGTGGCCACTCTCGCCTCCAGGTTCTGGTTCACAACACGGTACCTACCCACCATACCATGACTGGGGGTGAATCTAGGGAATGAATACTAAGCTGAGATTAAGGCAGCGTTAAGCTTCATCTGCTTCATCTCCACAGGCAAAGCTCAAGCAGACATAAAGAAGAGACAAAGAGGGGATTGAGAAGAAAATATGGATGTTGTGGTAAGGCAGGGTGAGAGAGTAAAGGCTGTGGACTCATGTTATGAAGAGGAAAAAAATTGGAAGACAAGAGAAAAGAGTAGGAGGAAGGAAATTGCTGTGTTTGGGGCTTGTTGTGTTTATTTCTTTAAGCACACTTCTGTCAAGTCATTTTGTAAAAACCCTACTTCTGTGAAGTCCTTCGAATGTTAGTTCAAGAGGACTTTGTTTTGGTCACTGACCAGCACCACGAAGCATTCCTGGAATATAGTAGGTGTTCAATAAATATTTACTGATTGAATGAATAATGCCCAGCTAGAGTAGGTCGCTGTTCCTGAGAAGAAAGAGGCTTTTACAGTCACCAGGAAAAAGAGCAAGACTGTTTATATTTCAGTGTACTCACTTAAATAACGTGGAATAACACAGGTGCAAACAGAGTTCATGGTTCCTGGTGCAGTCACCATATATTCAAATATAAATCAGACTGACCCAAACTCTAGGACAAAGGAAAGGGAGGCCATTCCCTGGACACAACACCAACAGAAAAAGGAGGGGTGCTCGGTAAAAAGAGAAAGGGTATCTGGGAAAATGCAGTCTCCCCAGGCAAATGATGTTTACTCTGAATCTGATGCTCCAAAGCCAGGAAGGGCCCTGGCCATCCCACTGACTAGTTTGGAGAAAGGTGCCAATTTCAACCTCTTGAGAACAGAGGTGACTACAGACTCTTTAGAAGAAGTAGCAGTGGGGGGAGAGGGCAGGATCCAGAAAGGACTGGATTCAAGTCTTAACTGGAAGGCCTACCTATTAATTTTCAGAGTGCTCCTTTAGTCCCTCTCCTAAAGATAACTGGAAAGATTCATTCGTAGATAGTTCAGAAAGGCAACTTTGTCCATAACGAGGAATACAGTGACTGGGAGATAAAAGTGCTAATTACAAAAGGAGGAAAGGTCAAAATCCACCGTCTCACTCTTCCACAGTGAGGTCTACTGGACGTTTCAATAGCCTGCAAGGTCAGCACTTCTTTCTGTGGCTGTACCTAATCTTGAAAGACCATTATTATTTATTACACATGAAGTACTTTCCATCTGCAGAGTGCTTTGGAATCGCTTTTTATTAGTTACTCAGCATTCTTAAATCTAAACACAGCTAAAACCCTAGTGGAGGGCAGAAAACCCCTGATTTACTCATCCGTCACACTCAACGGGTCCACACACTGCCTCCCAAAGACTGGACAGATTGAACAAGAAGCAAAGGAAGCACCAGGAAGGAGACTTCCCATTCAATCGAACACTCATTTATGGAGGCCACCTGGCACTGGGCTGGGTGTTTGGAGATCAGCAGGAGGAGGTACAGGAAGAAATGTGACACAGCTCTTGACCTCAAGGAATCTACCATCCAAGGCTATTTGAGAGGACCTTTGCGGTGCCTTCCCGCGTGAAGATTCTGTGGTTCTAGGAAAGTATAAATAGGTTTCAAACATCATGTGCAGAAACATCATCCGACGTGACTCAAAATTTGAACAATTCTATAGGTATTACTCTAGTCCCAAAAATGGAATTGAAAAGAAAGAATACGGCATGGGCTTACGGCCCCAGTTTTCAATTTCCAGAATTGAGATAGGCAGCCCCAAATCACCTAAGAGGAAATATTAGGACAAATGAGTTCATAATCGAGAGAGAGAGAGGGAGAGAGAGCATGTAGCCAACCCAAGAAACTTACTCTAAGAAGAAAACATAAATTTAAGTTTTCATAAAGCCACTTAATAGATGCATATATTACCATCGATGGAAGTTACAAATAGTTTATGTATATCTCTAAACACTAAAGATTATAGCCTTTGGAGCAACTCTACTCTCTACTATAAAATATCACATAAAATCGTCAAGTACATTTGGACTTATCACCTGGCAAGAATATCAGAGGAGGGACTGTAGGATGAGAAGGAAGATGGGGTATTTGACAAAAATTTTAAAGTCCTTTCCAATCCTTGGTTTATGATTCACTTCTAGAGATCAGCATCTCACCCAAAGCATGATGGCACATATTAAATGTTCAATAATCATGAGTTCTTTGCGGTCTAAAATAAATGAAGTACACGGGCAAGAATGAACAGTCAGAAACCGGAAGTCCTCAATTCTGTTAACCATCATGGTGCCCTACTGGATAATAAAGCTGTGAAAGTGAGCTGACTGACACATCACCCCACTAATCACCGAGCCTGATTCACCAAATACTATGGCTTACACAACTCACTACTAAGTAAATACCATTCTCTGCCATCCTCTGATGGAGGAGGTGAGGACACACACGTGTGTGCATCTATCCTGTTTTACTTGCCAGGCTGAAGCTTCAGAAAAACAAGAAACATGGTGCGGGCACAAGAACACGGGGCAAGTCCTCCCCATGCCATCTCTTTACCACGTGACACTGGGCAGCCCCTTCTTTCTATTCGAGCATCACTTTGCTCTTAAGTAGAATGAGGGTAACATTCCTTTGCCTGCCACCATCGTGGACCTGTTGTGAGGCTCTGCTGAGTTAAGGGACGTGGAAAGGGGTGAGTCCACTGTAAAGCCCTGTGTGAACCTATGTCACATATCACAGTCCCCAATGGTTAATCGCAGTCAACAAATTATTACTGTTTTATGATGGGTCTTCCCTGTGGTTTTCTCATAATCGCAATAAGCATTGATAACCATTAAAATGTATGCTTTTTACCAAAGCACAAGACACACTGTGCTTGGTTCCCCAAGATCCCCCCTAACTGATGGGTAGAGTCACCACAGAAACCTGAAACCTGATGCATTCTTCTCAACTCCACTTTCAACCCAGTAAAGCCACCTCATCATGGTGTGCCATTTGCTATTTTCATTCGCACACCCACCTCTGTGGCACCAAAGGGCCCACAGCTAGCTCAGTCAAGATGAATGCCACCCATGGAAAGAAAGGCTGCAGAAGCCCCCATTCCCAAAAACAAAGACC
The DNA here is from genome assembly GCF_964656455.1 of Halichoerus grypus. Lineage (NCBI taxonomy): Eukaryota > Metazoa > Chordata > Mammalia > Carnivora > Phocidae > Halichoerus > Halichoerus grypus. The sequence continues at coordinate 77,742,958 of NC_135712.1, forward strand.
ACCAGGTGGAGGAAGACGGTGAAGGGAGTTGAATGCTGTGCTAAAAAAAAAATTGTGATATTACAGTGAGCAGGGGTCCGCAGAGCAGGCATCTTGTTTGTGCCCTCTTCTATGGCATGGTCAGAGCTTGGTGCAAGTTGGTGAGCTCGGGATCGCTGGGGATACTCCTCAAGAGAAATATGAGACATGAAGGGCCCATCTGGAAATACGTTACATTACTGCTTTAAGAGCCAGAAAGAAGAGGCCTTCAAGACCCATAGGCACTTCACTCTTCAGAAGGAGAAATGAAGGCCTAGAGACCTGAAGCATCTTGACCAGCTCACAGGGCAAGTGCATGGCACGGCTGCCATCAGAACACAGACCTCTTAGCTTCCACCGTCTCTGGAGCAAGGGCTGCCTCATTATCCGCTCCAATCCGCCCCTTTCTCCTACTCCCAGCACTCGGCGGCCGTGCAGTGGCCCGCTCCAGCCAAGAGGCCACCGCAGCGTGGCTGGGCAGAGCGGCGCCTGGCTCTTCAGCCCCCAAGGGAGGAAGGCTCCTCCACCATGGCTTCCTCAGCACAATACCCTTCCACAACCACTCAGTGTGCTGGTGAGGAACAGGCTGCGCCAAGGCATCTGAGCCCAAGGGCCGCAATATTTTGTGAAGGAACAAAGAAACCTCCCTTTAACTCAACAGAGAAAATAATGCCTTGCCTTCAGAAGGGAAACGGGAGAGATCAACTTTGGCCAGAACGCCTTCTGGAAGGAATGGAAAAGTACAAACTTTTGCAACCTAACTGTTGTAGTGGGTTGACAACCAACTACAGAACCCGTAAAGACAAAGAGCATTTATTAGAATATCACGCCTCGTCTCATAAAGTAAAACTGACTACAGTCTGCGCTAGGGCCAGAATTTTGCTTTTCTGTTTCTTCCTAACCTTCTTAATATCCACAACAGGCAAGTGACTCATCCCATGACTGACTGGAAAGCCAACACCTCAGTTTCACATCCCTCGTTCCCTTTCTAAAGGTGTGAGGAAGCTGTGGGGGCTGCCTCCTACGGGTCCTGCTTCTCCCACAGGGAAGGCAGAATTTATAAGAGAAGTAGACTAGCAACAAGGCCACTCAGAGGCCGCGTTCACTAAGTGCACACCTGACCCCACAACTTGGTGCTGCACATACCCCAATTCCTCTCCGACAGCAAGAGGGACAAGCGGAAGGGGATGACCGTGAAGATGCAGTAAATGCGTTCATCTCTGCCCCCAGCACAAAGTTATCTGCCAAGTGAAGTCTAATAATGTGTCCAAGGCATATTTAAGGAAATCACAAAGAAAAATTCAAGACCAGGGTTTTATTTTGTCTTTTTAAGTTTAAACCACAGAAAGTATTTGGAAGAATCAGAAACTACTTTCCACAGGGAATTCCACAGAAACTGGAAAATCTTGGGCAAAATTAGAACCAAAGAAAACAGAAATAGCAGAGATCTTGGCGATCACCAAATCCAGCCCTGCCACTCTGACTGAAAAAAACAGGCCAGAGAGAGAGCTTCACAGCTGGATGGCGGTCGAATGGGCTGAGAACCCACATCTGCTGACTCCAAGAATAATTTCTTAGCCCTCATTCCAAGCTAGCATTGACTTGAACACTGACTCCAAATTAAACCTACATGTGACTGAAAAGAAAAGGGAAAATAAACTGTTCTCGGTGGCAGATGCTTGGAACATTGGCTTCTTTCTCAAAATTTCACAGTTCACGTTCTGAAGAAGATGGAAACCAATGGGGTCCCATTTTGTCAGTTGCGAATGCACATTTCTTAGGAATGCATTGTATGTCTGGTATTCTCTCCCAACTCCCTCTCCCTGTGCCTCTTTTGGCCTTATATGGCACTGAGCTCCGATGCCTGGGTCCCAGAACTCAGGCCTTGGGTATGAATGCAATCCGGTTTCTGAGCTGTTTGTCTTTACTGGAAATCTGAAGAATCCATCTAGGAAACATTTACTAAAATGCAAAAGGCAGGGAGAATTGATTCACACCCTGAACTTGGCACAGAGAAAAAGATTCTTCTTTCGCTCACCCAAAGGTTTGCTAACCAGATTCTAGGGAGAAAGTGTCAAGTTTAACAGAGGTACGAGGGTTTCTGTCTCAAGAACTGTATGTGCGTGTGTGTGTGTGGGCACGCACATGTTCACACAGGTGTTGGGCACTGTTCTAACATAAGAGTTAGAGAGGCAAACTGACACTGGAAAAGCAAGACGCAGCCAGCTAGCCCATCAGAACATGTCCTCGGCACTCATCTTTCTTGATATGACTTAGTTATCTCTTCATGTGGTGTCTGAGTTTCAAACACTTGCAAACTACGTTTCAGAAGCAGAAAATCTCTTTGAAAACAGGGGTAATCTGCAATTGTCATTCCACTAAAACAAAAATGTTGTAAGTATCTATAATTCCAAACAATACTTTTGAAAGGAATCATACAAAGAGAATTCGATAAACACATCCCCCAGACACGTAAAAGAAGAGCAATGTCAGAGCAGAAAAGGATAGCTTGAGAGGGGGTGAAACCAAGGCCCCAAGAATAGAAATGACTTGCCCCATGGCACACCATCAGTACGATGAAGCACATCTCGATGTGGAGCACATAAGATCTGAAAAGAAAGTGGAAGGGACCGTCTAAGGGCATTACGACCTCCAAGAACAGAGAGAGAAAACCACCTGTTAACCCTTAACAGTGAGTGCACAACCCTCGCTGTGGCACATGGCCACCCACAAACTAGCTCTGTGATTTTTAAGAGTGCACTTTTCATCTTCTCAGGGAGGACTAAGGAAGGACAGGGACCGCATCCCCGTACGGCAGGCACACAGTCCTGTTTAGAATCCAACGTCCATCAGTTCTCTGAAGCAGAACTTGAGCAAGTTATTTATCCCTTCAATATCTCTAGCAATTCATCTGCAAACTGGACATAACCATGTCTACCTTATGGGGTACTTGAAAAGATGAAATAGGCTTTTTACAAAGTGTCGCCCTAGCGGTGTTTGACATCTAAGTAAGCACCTAATAAATGTTAATAGTACATCCGTTCATAATTCCCACTACAAGAACTATGAGTGGTTTGCTGTAATGGTAAAGGTCAAGGAGCCTCTGGTTCAAGTCCTCGCACTTCGTCTCATCCAAACTATGAACTGTGAACCTAATTGTGGAGTCTCCTCTGCCCCGTCGTGGTTGAGATCTTAGCTGGGAAAAGTTCTTTAGAAACGGTCTTGCAATGTAAAAATGGAAAGTACAATCATAAAGGTCAGAACCTTCTTTGGGTTGGGGCACCTGGGTGGCTCAGTCGTTAAGCATCTGCCTTCAGCTCAGATCATGATCCCAGGATCCTGGGATCGAGCCCCGCATCGGGCTCCCTGCTCGTCGGGAAGCCTGCTTCTCCCTCTCCCACTCCCCCTGCTTGTGTTCCCTCTCTTTCGCTGTGTCTCTGTCAAATAAATAAACAAAATCTTAAAAAAAGAAAAAGAACCTTCTTTGGGGATTAACAGAGTGTCATGTGAATGTAGGTGCTGCATAAATATCAGTGGAGGAATGAAAGATAGCCCATGCTCGACTTTCCTCACGAAAAGCAAATACAGGGGCGCCTGGGTGGTACAGTCGGTTAAGCGTCCGACCCTTGGTTTTGGCTCAGGTCATGATCTCAGGGTCGTGAGATTAAGCCCTGCATTGGGCTCTGTGCTCAGCATGGAGTCTGCTTGGGATTCTCTCTCTCCCTCTTCTTCTGTCTCTCCCTCTCGTTTTCTCTCTCTCTCTCAAATAAATAAATAAATCTTTTTTAAAAAGTTACCTTAGGGGCGCCTGGGTGGCTCAGTCGGTTAAGCGGCTGCCTTCGGCTCAGGTCATGATCCCAGGGTCCTGGGATCGAGTCCCACATCGGGCTCCCTGCTCTGCGGGGAGCCTGCTTCTCCCTCTCCCTCTGCCTGCTTCTCTGCCTGCTTGTGTTCTCTCTCTATCTCTCTGTCAAATAAATAAATAAAATCTTAAAAAAAAAAAAAAGTTACCTTAAAAAATAGCTTGACTGCCAAGCTACTCCTTTCATGAATGTTCCTGAGATAGAGGCTGTAGGCCCAGAACGCCCCCATGGTAGCAAGGATTCCTGCAAACTGCCACTCAGCACAGAGTGATGAATAACAATGAAGTGCTAGCCAGGGGGTGCCCTGACTCACAAGCCAGGCATGGGCCCGTGAGGAGGCCTGGGGAAGAGTCACCCAAAGTGACCACGCCAAAAGGCCTTCATTACATAGAATGTCATAGCCAGTGTGAGGAAACAGCCAAGGCCATGTATCCCTCTGGGCCTCTCTTCCTCATCTACACAGGTGCCGCTTTCTCAACCTTGAGAGATGTCCGGGGGGTGGGCAGAAAGCTTAAAGAAGGCAGTACCATGGTCTTAGGTGCTGCTAGCAGTCTTGACTCACCTCCAAGACAGTGGTTTTCAAAGTGGGTTCCCCAGAGGCACAGAATTCTGGAAAGCTATGTTGGCCCACGGTGGAAGCTTACTGGATCGTCCACATGTAACCATAGCACCACCACACAACTGCGCTTCGGTTATCTCTTATCCTGGGATTTCACATCACATGTCATGAGGGGTTTGAAATAGGATTCCACAAAGGAGCAAGGTCTGAAAACACCAAAGCCCAAAGAGCCTACTGTCGAAAGTCGTAAAGCCAGTAAATGCCTGGGCCACACAGAGGTTTCCTGGAGGAAGGCCTGGGAATGACAGGCTAATGAGAAACAAGCAGAGAAGGTCAGAAAGCTCCAGAGAGCATGCACTGCTATTAGAGAGATCAACCCAGCCCCCCCAGAAGGCTGGAGATCTCTAGAAGGATTTGAGAAGCAGAAGTGAAGGAAGACGGAAGCCAGACAGAACAAAACATCCCAGGTCGGGAACTTCTTTACTTCTCTCCTCCATGCTCATCTCTAGGACTTCACACCCAGGTGAACTGCCCCAGGAGAAAGGCCTTCCTGCTTGGGGCCGGGACCCAGAAGGAGAGGGGCAAAGCTGGACAGAGGGCAGCACACACTTTTATTCTTTCTCTGATGATGCATACGGTGTGATGGCACCTTGGGGCGGGGGGGGGGGGGGGCGGGGGGAAGCCCTCTGAGATGACAATGGCCTTGAGCTTTTCATTCCTCCATCTTTGCACAGGCCAAATAGGGATAAGGGATCCACATCAACCCAAGAGCTGTCTGGCAACAGCACAGGGAGGGCCCTCCAATCTGCTTAGTAACAGCAATAGAAAGTGCTAAATAAGTGAGTCAAGAAATATTTCTGGAAGAGCTATTCAACTGGAATGCTTGGAGAGCCACCCGCATTGCAATAACTCGATCTGTCCTCATCTTTTAGCACACGCACGAGCCCGGCTTGAAAAAGGGACTTCACAGCTCCAGAGGCAGCCAAATAAATAAATAAACATGCAGAAATCTCTCGGCGGCTTGCTGAAGTTACCAGGGAGAAAGTTATGTTCCCAATAAGGATGTGATTTCATTCTTCTCTCCCTGTCTCATTTCACATCTTTTCCCCAACCACTTTTGGTAGTGAGCAGTTTGTCATGCATCCAAGGGAAGCGACACAGCCCCCTGCGTGGCCGATCCATCTAAAAAACATATCATCTGTCTGGGCGGCAGAAAGCCCAGTTGGAATAAGCAAGTTCTGTGCGTTCAACTAGAAAACACTTCTTGTTCTCACTGTCAAAATAATTCTGTATTAAACTTCTGGGATATGTGACTAATGTGCCTGGAACCTTTTGGAGCGACTGGTTTATTTATTTTAGGGAGGGGAGCACGGCTGCTGGCGGCGGGCGGGGGTGGTGACAGAGAACGAGGAGGAGGAGGAAGGGAAGAGGGGAGGAATGGGAAACAGGAAGAGGCAGAGAGGGGCCCGGCACTGCCAAGCTTTTTCCCCAGAAGCCCAAGAAGGAGCGGGGCCAGTCCAGGAGAGAGAAGAGAAGACAGATAAAGGTTGGCAGTGCATGCTTTCCAGAGTCAAGGTTGCCCAACAGTTCCTCAAAAGACTGGGGAAATGAAAAAGTCAAAGCAAAACAAAACACACACACACACACACACACACACACACACACACACACACACACACACACACTTCACCAGAGTAATCCTATCACAGCTCCTTCCAAAACCCAGAAAAGCTCCCTACTGCTTACAGGAAAGAGCCCCAAACACAAGAGCGGGACACGTAAAACGTCTATGATTTGATGGAGATGCCTCACGTCCGCGCACCTTCAAGACTCAGCCCGCCATCCCCCATTCCTTGACAGATTCTCATGCCTCTGGTGTTCCTCCGTCTCGAGGACACATCTCTCCTCCCATGTTTATCACAGCCTAGCTATCTTTCAAGACCTAGAACACTGCCACCCACAGCAAAGCCTTCCCCAGTGGCAGCCAACAGACACCTTACCCTCAGCAGGCTCGAAACTCCGGCGTTGATCACTTGACAGCCTGCCTCCAGGTACTCGTGGCTTGTTGGCACACCTGCCTGCCTACTCCCTGGCCCCCCCTCTCTCCCCAGAAACCAGCCTCTCCGAAGCACCCACAGTGTGCATGCACACATCAACACTGAGTGCTCGGCCATCAGAGGTTCTCTTCGTCTCAGAATGCCCCAGAGGAGTCTGAGGACTCAGTGGACGTATGCCCATCACTGATCCTTTGTGCCTTCCACAGCGAAGCATCTTTAGCAGTAAAGTTGAGAGACCAAAAAAAAAAAAAATTCAGCTGGGAAATCATCAGAAGAAAAAGGCCGGGAATTTGCTCGTACTAAACCTCTAGAATCAGCCCTTCTCCCTCCTTAAACCCATTATGTTGCTAAAGTCTCCTCTCCTGCTTTGAGTTGGAAGTAGGTAGAAGGGTGGGACACAAAGAGACGGGAGGTGACAGGAGGGGAAGCTTCCAGAATGAAACAGAAGAGGTGATGAGGTTAAGAGATCTAAAACCCATCAAAAAAGTTGAAATCATCGGCTTCCTTTCTGTTTGTTTTGATATCTTTCCCCATTTTCTTACTTGTAATAGTTACATGTTAAGAAGGGAAGGAAGTGAGGGAGAGAGGATGGAAGGAAGGCAGGAAGGAGGTGGTTGGAAGTGGAGAGTAGGGACAGGACGGCGACAGGGACAACAATGAAAGAAATAGTGAGTTGGCTGTGTGCTCCTGGTCAGCTTTGGCAGGCCCACCTCCTGAACTTTCTCTCCGAGGTTACTTGACAAAGACAGCCTCAGAAAACAGTTTTCACTTTCCTTCTCCAAACCCTCTCTCCCTCCCCCACCTCATTTAAAAAATGAGTTCCAACCTCCTAAACAGGGAAAGGAAAAATGAGACCCAATTCACTTCACATTTTCTACCACTTAAGGAAAACCATTTCTTGGAGTGAATGCTTTATGATTCAGAGAATAACCTATTCTCTCATCCTGCTTCTCTCTACTTCTGCACCCCCCTCTCTTCCCTGTCTTCATGCCTTTCTTCGACTTGGAGGTAGTCCTCCGCCCTCAGAGCATTCTCAACCCTCCTCCCATTAAAATCTCCGTCTCCCTCCCACTCTCCTTCCCTCCCTCCCTCTCTCTCTCTTCCTCTCTCTCTCTCTCTATCTCTCTCTCACACAAACACACACACACACAAATTAAGTTTTGTTTCTATTTTTTACCTTCATTAGAACACAATAAATACCCACAAAGGGTAATTCATTCATTTATTCACTCATTTATTCATTTATAAGTAAAGCTTAATAAGCACCTACTCTGAAAGAGTTAATACTCTACCAGGGCCCGTCAGAAACTGTAAAGAGATGTCAACGGTGATGTGGTTGGAGAGGCATACGGGATAGACCATCCGAGCCCGAGGAACTGTGGGAGCCTTCCTACAGAAGACACCCGCAACACAGTAGACCCTCGATAACAATCTGTTAAAGGAATGAATAGAGAAATAAATGGATGAAGGTGTATTTGAGTTCAGCCTCAAAAGGATGAGTAAGAGCTGGACGGGCAGAAATGAGAGAGCCCACAGTTCACAGGTGAGGGTCACAGTGGCACAGAGGCAGGGAAATGAGAGGCCCATCTCAGGAACGCTCAGAAGTCTAGTGCAGAAGGGAAATGCTATCAGTAGAGGGACCGGAGAGGTATTCACCTGACAAACTAATACCCTGTAGCACTTTCTATGTGATGGATGACCTCGTCACTGTGCGCCGTTACAAACTCGCTTAATCCCCATAAAAAGCCTACCTCCATTTCACAGAGGAGGAAACCGGAGCCCAGGGAGGTTCAGTAACCTCCCCGGATAAGAGGGCTGGCGGGCGGTGGAGCAGCCTGGCTGCAAATGGGGGATTATTACATCCCCAGATTATATCACTGTCCTCTGGACAGGTCCCAGAGGGCCAAACTGAGGAGTCCATGCTTTGTTGTACAGGCAAAAGGAACCAACTCAAGGTTTGGGGAGCTAGAATAATAGGGTCACATTTAGGGAAAATCATTTGCATTTGTGTAATAAGATTTATCAGCGCTCATGGATGGATTAGGGAATAAGAGATGAATCAACCTCAGCATCAGCCCCTACCCGCCCCCACCCCCAGCCAGACACACTCCTAAATCACTGTTTCGTTGTCGTGCACATAGTCCAACAGGATATACAGGCATTCTTCTCTGTGTATGCTCAGACCCTGAGATTTGATTTTTTTATCTTGGAATAGTCTGTTCCCATCTGGTTTCTGGGCCAAAGATTCCATGGAGCCTGCCATGAGGGATGGCATGGCTGCGGTCAGAGGTGAGCGGCCTCTTAGTCCGGCCAAAGGCTCTGAGAGGCAGCACTGTACATGTACTGAACGGTCACAAAAATAGCTCGGCTAAAGGACACAGGGAAAAAAAAAACTGCACTCTTTAGAACTGACGTGTTTTTCCTTTTCTCTCTCTACCACTGCTTCTATGACCTAGTAAGGAGGGATCACTGTAGAAGCAGCACTGGGCCAGAATTCAGGAGGCCTGGGTTTGAGCGCTGACGGCCACTTTCTTTTACATGTGACCTCGGATAAGTTCTAGGCCTCGGTCTTGCTGTCTGTAAAACAAGAGGCTGGGGCTCAACTACCGTGGTTGCTCCCCTGTGTTTGAACATGTGTGCGTGTGTCTGTGTGTGGTGGGGGAGGGGTGTCAAAACAGATACAAGTGCATTTTGGTCGAGATAGGATTTTTTTTTTACTCTTAAATCCTTCCAAAATGTTCTATAAACTAGAGCCAAGAACTAGGGCGTGGAGGGTGAGTTTGCTATGTGGGGTTACGGAGCAAAACAGATTTCCACAAATAGAATGGCACAGTGGATCCCTGTAAAGGGTGAGATAGGTAATTTTCCTTTTTTTTTGTTTTTTGGTTTTTGTTTTTTGTTTTTTAGACTTTTCCTGTACCTTCTAAATTGATTAACTTGAAGTGTTTTCCAAAACTTGAACAATGATTCTCACTGATGAATGGATTTGGGGAGACTTTCATTGCATGCGTTCTACTCTTCTGCATTCTGCGAATTCTCTTCGGTGCTTGGCAAACATTTTTTAAGAAATAATCAAACTACAGCATTTAAAAATACAAGACAAAGAGAGAAAACCTAAAAAAAGAAGAAAAAAACAAAATTAACTCAGCCCCCAGCCCCCCGCACTTGCCCAAACACATTTTCTAAACACTAATCTTCCTGCCCTGGCTGTGAGGGTGTTGGGCGGGGGAGACTCGTTCCTTAAACTCAGAGCTTCCGTTTTTTTTTTCCCAATTAGTTGGAATCCATTACTATGTGGTAACAAGTATGGTGAAGACAGTGGCTTTCCTCACACAGCTGTTGTCGAGGCACGGCTGCTAAAAATAAAAGGACTGCACGCCCTTTGTCAATATAAGGTGTTTAATCACAAAGCAGCCCAGGATGTCCTCTTGAGGGGCTGTAGTGATGTGCACAGTACGTGATGATGACGACAATGGCAACAACAACAATAATAATAATAATAACAAGCAGCTAGCTCACCCACTGGACACACTGGCCTTGCCGCCAATTATTAAAACTACAAAGAAGCAGACTCCTGTCTCCAACCACAGGACGCTCTACATTATCACATCCTGTTACAACGGGGCAGGTTTTATTCATAAAAGTTGGACGTATTACAGGTGATTTTTCTTTTCTTCTTTCACTCTCATCCCCATTTTCTCAATATTCTACATATGAGAATACACTGCTTTTATACTTCAAAAAACAGAGGATCATTTTTAAAGACCTGTAAACAACCACACCACCATAAATAAGCCAGGCTCTCCTTTCACAGAGTTTAAACATGAGCCTTCCTCACTAGTGAGCCTGCAGGGGATATTCTGTAACTAGGTCACCGGATTTCACTCCATCCCGGTGTACCTCTCCAAATGTTCACCAAAGCCACCAATATCTCATGAGGTTAATTTTGGACAACTGCTGAGTTGAACTAAAAGGAACGCATTTAGTCAAAAAGCATTTAGGGAATGCCTCTAATATTCTTGGCACAGCAAGGCACACCAAAATGAAGGGGCAGCCCCACCCTCCAGAAACCTACAGAAGGGCAGGAATTAATATACACGCATAAATAAGAATAGCTCAAGGTACAATGGGATAAATTCTAAACGTGTTCCCGCTCAAAGCAGGGTGGGGGTTCTAGGAAAGGAAAGGTTATTTCTAGCTGCCGGGATGAGGGACAGCTTTGGGAAAGAGTCCATGTCTCAGCAGGATGAGAAATGCCAACAAAGGCAGGGATGGGGCAGATCCTGGTCCGGGGTACAGTTCAGCCGGCTGGAGCCCAGGGACAGGAAAGAGTGGCCTTCATTCTGGAGAGAAAGACTGTTGTCAGACTATCAAGAAGACACAGGACGCCGGGCTGGGAAGTTGGGGCGTAATTCCACTGGGGCGAGGCGCGCTGTCTCCGCATGCATCTGGGTGCCACAGTGACCGTTTCACCTGAAGCCATCCCTTTACATGTAGTAGTAAATTAAATTAGTAAACAAAAAGTAGAGACGATAGACAAATACCTAAGCTAGTATAAATACCCCACAATATGTTCCAGAGTAAAATCTGGGAGTGATTGTAAATATCTCGCAAATGAGAGAACACATGCCCTCGATGATGAAAATCTGGTAAGTGTGGGGAGAATGAATTAGGAGGGAAAATCGCAGAAGTCAGGGGCACCTGGGTGGCTCAGTCGGTTAAGCATCTATCTTCGGCTCAAGTCATGATCCCGGGATCCTGGGATCAAGTCCTGCATCAGGCTCCCTGCTTAACAAGGAGCCTGCCTCTCCCCCAACTCCCCCCTGCTTGTGCTCTCTCTCTCTCTCCAAATAAATAAATAAATCTTGAAAGAAAAAAAAGAAAGGAAAAGAGAAGAAAAGAAAAAAGAAAAGAAAATGGCAGAAGTCATGGCTCTGTTCCCAGTGATCCAATCCAAAGTGGCTCCATCCAGTTCTCTGGAGCCACGAATTCAGCAGATTGCATACCGCATCAACAAAAGAGCGAAGAGGGCTTTTATGCCCCTAAAGCATTGGTTCTCTTCCCTGGCTGAACATTATTATCCCCCGGGGTACTTAATTTTTAAAAATGCAGATACTCAGGGCCCCACTCCAGCCCTATTCCAATCAGAATGTGTAGAGGGGGGACCCAGGCACAGTTACCATTATACAGCTCCCCGGGGTGATTTTCACACGCAGCCGGGGTTGAGAGTCACTGCTGGGGGTTTGGGTAAAAATGCTCAGAAGAAAAGCCGAAAGTCAAATTAATGACAAGAACTGACGAACTGTTCGGCTCAAGCTCAAAGTAACTCCCAATCACACACTAGTAGCTTTTCAAGGCCTCTTCCCCCCCTGCTTGGGGCATCCAGGGTGAGCTCTTTAGAGGGGGGTGTCAGGTTCCCTGGAGGCTGTCGGCAGAGGCCAGGGGAGGGTCACCAGCATCATGTAATCAGTGAAGGTGGGTGCTGGCCTCAGAACACGAGTCAAGGCCACGGGGACCGTAAGAGCCAGCACCAGCCCAAGCGAAGTCCTGTGAGGTACTGTCACAGGATGGGGGGTAAGGAGGAGTGTGTAGATCCCAACATCCAGCTATCAGTCCCGCGGTGTGGGGGTGTAAGAAGGGACTAGGCTTTGCAGTTAGACACACGCTGGCTCTGCCACTATTGAAGTGAACTTAAACAAGTGCTTTAATCTCTCTGAGCCTCAACTTCCTTATTTGCAAAGGAGGAATTAGAATGTATGCCTTACATATTGCTTTTCTTTTACGACTAGGGATGATGGTGTGCACAGTCCAGCACACACTAGTGTGCTCTGGTGCTCAACCAAGAAACGTCAGTGAATACAGTATTATAATTATTAAGCAAATAAACCAACCTGAAATTGTCTCCAAAACTGCATTCCATCACCAAACCGGGAACTGAAGACAAAAATGAGAAATACATGCGGTAGACAACCAAATCTGTATCGCACGGACCAGGAAGAAGTATTATTTATACTTGCAATGTCAGCTAAAACCCAGCCTGTCAATGTACTGCCCTCGGTCATGCCTCTCAGCAATTACAAACTGGCTCGGACTTCAAAAGCCATTAGGTCTCACCTTTCCTCTATCCAACCCTTATCACACCACAGAATGGCCAAGTTGAATCGTCTCAGGAGGTGACACGACCATCATCCTCAACACGCATGTAAGAGAGGAAACCAAGGCTTGCCAGAAGGTGGTCAATTTCAATTAAACTTACAACTCAGTAGTCATAATAAAACCATAAACACAACACTAATTAATGAGTTTACCAACACTGCTCATTAGACAGGCAGTATGGAAATCACGTGCCTTACTCTTTATGTGCTAGGGTCAGCCCTGGAGCCAGAACTAAAAGCCAGGTCTGTGGCATCCCATGCCCCAGGATGGAGAAGGGGTCCGATGCTCAGGCTCTACCACCACCAGGTACATACCCTTGGATATGAATGCCCTTCCCTTCTCTAAGCCGCAGGTTCCCTTTCTTTAACAAGATGCTCCTTGACTTCCTTAAGGATTACTGGAGAACTAGTGGGTGGTGACCATGGAAACCATTTGTTCCTGTCTGACCTTGAGACACCTACATGTTGCCTTCTGGCACAAAAGCTTAAAAATCCGCTGAAAGAAGATTTGTACCCATTACCTGCTTGGGTCAAATGCCAAATAACTGAGCGTTAGAGTCAATATTAAGCCAAAGCTGAGGCTGAAATCTATCAGCATCATCGTCTGAATTTCCTTGAGACAAGAATAAATAGGAAATTTCTCGGTGTTGAAGAGAACTGGTAATTGATGTTGCTGTGCAGGATTTTGAAGGTTTTCCTGATCAGGAGATGTTGAGGACAGCAAATTCGGCGTTCTACTTTCAATATGTCTTCCAAAATCATGTGAAAAATTCTTAAATAGGCCTTTTCTGTAAAGATTTGTGGCCTTCAGTAAAATTAAACGACTAAAACTAAAAAAGAGTTCTTAGAGGACATTCTTTTTAAATGTTATAAATGCAACTAACCATTACGTGTTCACTTGGATATGAAGTGTGCGGTGGGGAGCAGGGAGTCAGGAAAGGCTTCTAGAGAATAGAACACGTAACCCCAAATGCAGGCTGCAGGCCCTGAATCTATGAACACCATCAGAGAAATTGGTGCTCCAGAATGGCACGCCAGGTGGCCGCATATACAGGAAAAGCCACAGATTTCGTGGCCTTTTGGACCCGGTTTGGAGTCTCAGTCCTCTGACTACCACCTCTGTGACCTAGGAGAGTAACATCAAGTCTCTGCGCTCAGGATCCTCATCTGTAAAATGGGGTGACATCTGTCTCGAGTGCATGTTGGAAAGACTATCCCAATGTCCAGTAGAAGCACCTAGGACAGACCCCGGCTGTGGATATGGCAGTCCGTATCTCCTTTGCTCCTCTCCAATTAAGAACCCACACACTCGGTGGGATGAGCTCAGCCTGCTAGAGAAGCACCCTGCCCTACGAGATGGTTCCTAACCTTGTTGCGGAAGGAATCAAGAGGCTTTCCACATCTCCATCAAGGCAAAGGGTACTTTCCCAAGAAACCATGATAGGAATAATACTTAAGTAAGCCACTCCAACATTTTATAACTTCTCTGGCATGACGTAGGAGTGAGTCAGGATGTGAGGGTTGATCTGTGTTTATCCAGCCCGACACGGAGGAGAGAGACGCTGTGCCGTGACTGGTGAGTACGGCTGAGAAAGACAAGGCCTCTGGGGGGCTGAATAGTTAGGTTTCCATTTCTGTTAGAAGTCCTGCGGGGAGGTGACACTGCAGGAAGGCGACGAACCTTCGGCAACGGTTGCCCAGGGGAGTTTTGATCATTCAGCTACACGAGCCTCATCTCTTACCCGAGCAGAGGTGATGAAGGAATTCCACCCACTGCGTCTGGTGGAAATGAGTTTGTTGGTGCCCCAAAGAGGAAGATGCCTGTGGAGCAGGGCATAATATTCTCCTGTACATCCTTTAAACCCCTTGCTCTGATTCTTCCTTCACCGTGCAATGCCTCTGCCAACCAATCCCATTTCCACAGCATCCGAGGCAGAGCACAGATACGGGCAAGCCAATTACTGCAAAACTCTTGCTCTTAGGCACGTATGAAAAAGGCATCAGGTTGATCCTGGGCTGCCTTCCACGTCTGACTAATGCAAACCGATTTCCTCCCCTTCCCGCCATGGAAACCCTGATTTGCTATTTTCAAAAGGGGGGTGGGGAGTTCCAGGCTTAAAATGATGAGGACCAGATACCAACTGTGCCAACCATACAATCAAGGGAAGCCCTGTCTCATAACTGGCAGAGACTTTCAAATCACCAAGGGGCAACACCTACTGAGCTGGTAGGGTCTTACTGAATTCTTCCTATCCTTATAAGGGTGGCTTCATCTGCTTTGGCTGTCACCTTCTTTTGCAGTTTTGGAATACATCATTTGGAGAGTTGAATTTCTTAAGAACAGGTGGCCAGATCCAATTCCAATTTAATGCCTAATCACCTAAATTCATCAGGCATCTACTGAGCCAAAAGCATGTGCACAGATGGCCCTGAGCAAGACCCTGGAAGTACAAGGGTAAATGAAGATACAATCACTGACTCGTGTCACACAATCATTGGCCTTGTAGGCACGAAGTAAAGGTTAATGGCTCCGTGTTGCAATACATAAATATTATAAATATTAACTGTGATGTCAAAAATACAGGACACAATTAACAATGGAGAATTGGTTTAAAAAGCAAGCCCCAGAATAGCAGGCTATGATGTACACACACACACACACAAACACACACACACACAATGGAACACTATTCACTATAATGTACATTGGGGCAATAGGATTCCAGGCCATCCAGATTTTGTTCCTTATACTTTCTTTGTTTTCCCAATTGTCTACAATGAAAATTAGTTACTTGTATATTCAAAGAGAACACCGATAAAATGTTGAAAATAAATAAAGCACACTAATTGCTTCAGAATTCTGAGTTCACAAACAGCTCCTGTGCTAAGCCTAGATGCTAGACACCCTAGTCCCTCACTCCAAAAATCCATGTGTGTGTCTGTGTCACACACGTGTATGGTTGATACTAACTAACCTAAAATATGGATCCTTTGTGGGATCCTGATTGGGTAGAGGAAGACTGGATGAGCTCTGGGAGACAGGGGGTCACCTTTCGGAGCAGCTGAAACCAGAGTAGATCACAGTGGCTGCTGATCAGAAAAGCTATCCAAACATAGAAGATGCGTGGAGCAGAGAAAACCAGCAGCCGTTTGGTCTGGCTCTTAAACTGGAAAAGCAGAAGGACAGACCTCCCAGCACAGGCATTGGCTTATGCACGAGCTGCCTGTCCGAGGGGCAATTCTATGTGCCTATTCCTGGGGACAAGCAGGAATAGCTAAATCATTTATTTAATAAAGGTCCATGGCTAAGCTTTATATCTCTAGAAAGGCCAGAAACGTTACACACATAATTCTTTGCAAATATGTTCATTTGATTTGTTTAGAAACTGCTATTAAAAACATACATTTGGAAGGGGAAACCAAACCAGAAACACTGCAACAAGCTAAGTGAGAGCTGACAACTTCAAGCTCAGAAATACTTAATGAGCACCTACTATATGCCAGGCACTGTAGTAGGTATTTGTACTGCCAAGTAAGGACTAAAATGGCAACAGTCAGTCCCTGCCTTCAAACAGCTTAACTTTGGAGGAATTCAGGAGAAGACCATAAAAACAAAAAGTAGATGTGGAATGCTGGCACCATAGGACACACTTGCAGCCCTAATGAACTTGACTGTGCAGGTCAAACTATCAAAGCTGCTAAAGGGTGGAGGGGTGGGGGTAGATTTTGGTTCCTGATCAAATAAATTTGACAAATTCATTCTGTGAGTTCTGAGAAGTTCTATAGCAAAGAAACATGTCTAAATTTGTTTAAGCCGACATCTCCCAAACGTGTTTGACCACAAAATCCCCCTTCTTATGGAATACCTATCAACAGATCATAGAAAACTAACATGTACCAAAACTAAGCTTGCAAAATACACAATAATGGCTGTGCCAACAATATTAAATTACCATGAGGTGAGTTCTATTAAAAAAGACAGGAAGGTTCATTATGCTTTCAATAAAAATTAACAGACTTTTAAGTACTGACTTTTGAAGATATGAAAATTTATTTGGAATTCTTCATTCCCCAAAATCTAGGAGACAGAGACTTTGGTATATATCCCAACTTGCCAGAGAATTATGGATCTGTAATGCCAGGCCTCCCAAACCCCAAAACCTCCAGAGTCCACTGCTCACCCCGTGTGGCCACAGGCTTCCCACAGAGGCACCCCGAACCGGGCAGGTGGCAGAAGAGGGCACTGGGAGTAATCAGCATGTGACCAGGTGCTACAGACAGCAGACACAGAGTCACAGGTGCTCCCAAAAACGTGTGCCGCCAAGTTCTCATAGTCTATTTCAGGGAACGGGAGTGGTTATGGATACTGCTGACAGGAGGGAAAGCACAGACGATCCCTAAATCCCTCTTTTGTTTTAAATACTTTTCCTGTTAAATATGCTAATCCATTTATCAGTAAGAGAAATGGATGGGAGAGGCTGACTTGTAAAAGAGAAACTGAGTTCTGAGTTGAAAGTCAACAGATTTGGGTTCCCCATTCTCCTCTGATCACCCTGTTCCACTGGTCACCACCATTCAGTCCCCTTCACATCGAGGCATGGTGTGCATTAAAGAGTAACCACCAAGCTCAAATCACAGAGACAAAGAATTTTCTTGCTAAATGGTGTTGGGACACGTAGATAGCCATTTGGATACAGACAAAATTAGATCCATTCATCATCACATCATACATAAGAATAACCTACAAATGAATCAGACATCTAAATGTGAAAAATGAAATTATACAGGCACTGGAAAATAACACAAGTGAACATAGCTGTTGGGAAATGCTTTCTAACCATGATCAAAAACCCGAGAAATGGAAGAGAAAGTTCCACACAAATTCACCTACATAAATGTAAAAACTTTTGCATTACAAAAAAAACAGCACCATAAGCAAAGTCAAAAGACAAATAACAAATTGGGTAAATACTTATAATACATTTCATAGATTAAGAGGTAATTTACAAAGACATTTTTGAGGGGAAAAAAGACCACACTCCAACTGAAAAACATGGGCAAAATATATGAACAGACAATTCACAAAAATGAAATTTATAAAACTAACAAATATGGTCTTTAAACACATGAAAAAACGTTCAACTTCATTCATAATAGGATATATGCAAATTAAAACTACATCAAAATACCATTTCTCACCCATCACACTGGCAACAATTCAAAACCCTGACAATACGCTGTGGTTGAGGGGTCTGGTGAGATACTCCCACAGAGAGGAATTTGGCACTATCTACCTAACTCAACATTCATCCTTGACCCAGCATTCCCACTTCCAAGAATATAGCCTGAAGATAAATCTCCACGGATATGAAAATAAATATGAATAATATTATCCATTGCAGGAAACCACTCAATTGTCCAAGCATAGATCAGTTGTATAAGAGAGACAGAGAGAAAGAAGGAGGGAAGGAACAGCAGAAAGACTGAAGAAAGGAGGAGAGAAAACGGGAGAGATGGAGAAGGAAGGAAGGGAGTGAGGGAGGGAGGGAAGGAAACAGAAAGAAGAAAAGAATTTTTGAAAAGAAAAGTACAAAAAGGCTTATTTTTATAGTATGTTACCTTTTGTATAAGGAAAAAAAAGTATGAAAACACACATAAATCAGGTTTAAAAGAAATACAGGAAAGAAAACAAAGAAAACAAAAAGGCTGGTTCCCTACAAGAGGCAGAGGGAGTATCAGGGTGGAAGGAATGTTGGAGGGAGTAGCACGTCTCTGGGTATATATTTTTGTTTAGTTTTGACATTTGAAAGCATGTTAATGTTTTACATATTCAAAAAATAAAATTAAATCAACAAGGCAAGGGTGGGAAGGAGGAAAGCTAAAACTGAAAGCAAACTAAAAGAATTAAACCCAAATACACTTTAAATGAACAACATAATGACACTAGGGGATTGGGGGAAAGTCTATAAAGGAAAAAAAAAAAAAAATTCCTTGGGGCACCTGGGTGGTTCAGTTGGCTAAGCATCCGACTCTTGATTTCGGCTCAGGTCATGATCTCAGGACAGAGATCGAGGCCCAACCAGACTCCGTGCCAGGCATGGAACCTGCTCAAGATTCTCTCTCTCCCTCTGCGGCTGCCTCTCCCCCCAACCCTGCTCTCTCTCTCAAAACAAAACAAAACAAAAAAAACAACCACAATTCCCAAACATAGTGTTTGACAATAAACCCTCAGTCTTAGGCGGGGTTAAAGTTGGGGGAGGGACATCACAAGCAAATCCTGAACTGTTTTTAGCAGGCTTGTTTTGTATAGTGGTATGAGCAAAAAAAATCATTATTATTATTATTTGTGTATTCATATATTTTTTCATCCCTAAAGCTACAGGTATATGTATATATATAGATGATATAACTATATATAGATGCATGTATATACTTTTATGTGTATAATTTCCTGACTCCGGCCATCGAAAGGGCCTATGACCAAAGGCCCCACCGTAGCCATGAGCACACCTAGCACTCAAATCTTGGTCCCTAATCCCATTCTCCACTAAAAGAACCAGGACATATTGAAGAAATGGTTGATTTCGGAGCTAGGCAGAGATGATACGAGACGAAACCAGAACCTCTTTTTATCCTAGCAGGTAAATAAGTGCTAACAACAACAAAGACAGGAACATGCCACAGAGACATAGAAGCCAGATTAAAGAGGCTGTCATGGGACAAATCTGGGGCAATCTAAGCATCAAAATAATTACATAGCACTAATAAATTATACAAGATGGAAACAGAAGTCGGGAAGTCCATCCCTGTATTAGAAACGGGGAGAGATAGAGAGACGGGAGGGGCTCTTGCTTAGAGCGGAATGCAGAACTCTGGGATGGTCCCTTCAGCAGCACATATACTAGAATGTTCACGATGGTGATAAAGGCAGTGCTGAAGACAGGATAGCATAATTCTGCAGCCATCCAGAAAAGACTGGTTTAGGCAAGAAGTCAGGGGAAATGTTTGATGACGAGCAAGAATAAAGTATCTCATGGGTTGCTTCATAACTGCAAGGGAAAAATAGTAACTCTAAAGTGGAAAAACCGAACACCACCTTGACCAGGTGATCATCATCATCGTGAGCCTCCCGATGTAATTAATCCCTGAGGAGAATTAATCTATGCAATATTCTAGCAGGGAATACACAACTGAATCTAAACACGAAGAAACAACTGACTAACGCAAATGAGGAGTACGAGAGGACTGAAGAGAAAGAAAGGAGCACCGTATGCCTCAAAACTATCAATGCCATCAAAGACAAAGAAAGGCTGTGGTAATGTTCCAGAGAGAAAGAGACAAAAGAGTCATGACAACTAAATACACTACTTGATCCTGGGCTGGACTCTGGGGGAAATGCTGTCAACCGGACACAGTGACAACACAGAAGCAGAGACATTAAAATACCACATCAGAGTCGGTGTACTGAACAGGGTAACTATAGTGTGAACACGAAGAGACAACCCTTATTATTAGAAAAACACACTGTACTTAGGGTGATATATCATGATGCATGCAGCTTACTCTCAAATACTGTAGAAAATAATCATATATGTAATATATAATATATAATGTATAACATATAGTATATGATATATAAAAAAGAGAGAGAAGGGAAGAGGGAGAATGTAAATAATATGAAATGTTAACAACAGATGAATCCAACGAAAGCATGGGAGTATTATTTGGACTCTTCCTATTCTTGCAATTTTTTCACATTTGAAATCATTTGCAATAAAAACGTAAAGAAAAAATAACCACCGAGAAAGAGAAGGAAAA
This sequence comes from Halichoerus grypus, assembly GCF_964656455.1. Classification (NCBI taxonomy): domain Eukaryota; kingdom Metazoa; phylum Chordata; class Mammalia; order Carnivora; family Phocidae; genus Halichoerus; species Halichoerus grypus. The sequence goes on from NC_135712.1 coordinate 77,763,428, forward strand.
AATACAGTCAGGAAAAATTAGCTCAATTTTTCAGCAGGATTTGAAAATAATAAATTAATTAATCCCAATATATATTCCATATAATAGTGGCATGCCCATGAATTTCACAGCGACACAAAGAAATCTGTATATTTTAATTTCTTAACACAGGAAAAGATTCTGTAATTTCTTTTCCTGAAACTCCTGCGGATGAACAACACCTAACATATCTAAGGCCACCGTGGATATGTAACCAGGGCTACAATTACAAGATTTGTAGGTCAATGCAAGCCTCTGAAATTCCAGTTCGTGTTTGCAATCCGAGTACTATATCTCTTCTAGAAAGAGCAAGTTTAGAGTTAGAGGATGAGCTGTATCTAACAAGCTAATAGCTAGCATCAATTTTTAAAAATCTATCAGCAGTGGCCTTTGAAGTTGAGTATCACCAAATGGATGAGCGAGGAGGGGCAGGGAGACCTCTTTTTGTCAAAATATGGATCAGGTCACGTGTGCTGTCTTGTGCCACACACCTGAACTTCCCAGCAGAAGGAAAAATTCATGACCCTCGAAGTTTCCTTCCTGGGTAAGTTTAGAGAGGAAAAAGAAAAAGATATGAAGGTTAGACATTATGAGGTCAAGAACCATCAACCAAATGGAACTTGATGCTTAAAGAGAAAGAGGTAAAATATCTGTGAAGGTAGCAAAACTCTCAGCCCTCTGATTCCAAAACAGTCTCTGCTGACTGAATATGTGTGTGTGTGTGTATATATATATACATATACTGCAGCTGAATACTAGGTATTGTTCCCTTCCAAAAAGCATTAAAATATAAAGGTCAGTTAGCTTAAATGGTATTTTATTGCACATACTTTAAAAAGACCTTAGGCAATTAAAGTAATGAAATATATTCCTTGCTATAATTTTTAAATGTTCTTAGAAGCATAAAAAGAAGGCACAGCCCCATGTAAAAAATGTTAACTCCTTCTCTTCCTTTACTCGACATTTATTTCAGGGCCTCCCAGAACATCTGAGCTGTTTCCGTAGAGTCTCCAGTGTCTCTGTCCTCCAGCAGTTTTCACTGGGGCGGCCGGGGAGGGATGGCCCCGCAGTGCCAGGGCTGCCCACGGAGTAAGATGGTAATCAAGAGGCCAGCAAAGACACAGATCAAAAATCAAGAGCAGATCAGTGGTTCTCCCAGGAACTTCCTTAAAATGAGACTAAAGCTCAAGGCCCCACCCACAGACACTGTGACATCAGGTGAGAAGCTGAGGGAGGGAGGTTTTTTTTGTAGTTTTGTGTGTGTGTGTGTGTGTGTGTGTGTGTGTTGAGTTTTTTTTTAGTTCCTCTGGAGATGTTGGTAGGTGGCCCCACTTGTAAACCACTGACCTAGAAGATTCTAAACTCCTCTGCAGCTCCTAAGCTCTATGAAAAGCTTCAGCCGTCTGTGGCTTTACCGTGTCCTCAGACTGACACTGACGGCATCATTTTATTTCTCACCCTGGTTCAGTGTCCACAAAGATAAAATGGCACAAATGACAAACCAATTTCGCTAGTCTACAGCAAAAAAGGTAATAAATTTTGAAGTACTTTGCATATGTGCATATCAGTTTTTATCAACTCCCTTGCATAATACATAAAACTCTTCCTTAAGTTTTCAAAGGCATTGCACTCCTAACAAAGGGACTGTACTCTAAAAGTCAGCCTTAACCCTTTTTTCCCCATCAAAGTACTTGGCAACTAGTATCTTGGGTGTGAGTTGTGCTCACAGAATCATAGATCCAAGGGTAGGAGAAGTTCTCCAGAGATCATCTGGACAGCCCTCTGATTTCAGACAGAAAAGAGATCATTACCCCATTTCACAGGCAGGTCAAGTAAAGCACACTCAAGACTCTGCACTCCACGCTGACACGCCTCTCTGATTTCTGAAGGTCAGAGACCTTCCTGTCGGGCCTTTACGGCTGAATATAGTGCTTGTTCTGGTTCATGTGGGTGACCTGAGACAACCAGAGTCCCCTCTCTAGGCCTTGGTTCACTAATCTCTAGCAAAGCAGGCTGAGGCCCCACAACCTCTCATCTGAGACGGTAAAATGAAAAAGGCATGCGATGTCAATAAACTGTTAACTCACTAAATGGATTAGTGACTTTGAACAAGATATTTAGTGCAAGAGGGAAAGAATCCCCTATAATTAAATATCAAAACCTGAGCCTGGGATATGAGAAGGGGCAGAGGATGTTAATCCCAAGTGAGTGCGCTGAATTGTAGGGTGTCTGCTTCCCAAGGGCTTCTGAACATTACTGAAGCTGATGGTTACAGAGGCTTAGGGGTCATCCTTCCCACTTAAAGGGCAGAAAAATAAATAGATGTTTCTGTTCCCAAAGCTCACAAGTTCCATGGATTTAATGCCAACAGGGGGAAAAAAAAGTTGTGGAAATTGCCTTTTTCAATAATCTCCTTTTAGAGATAAAGAAATAATGAGGAATAAAGAATCTTACTCAAGATAACAAAACAATTAAGAAGCAGATGGAATACCCAAGGATATTCTAACTCATTTCTCCATCTGAAAATCCTCACATCACGTCACACTGCTTTATGGTATCTGTCAAGAAATAAAACGGAAAACTGACTATACAGTTCATCAATTACAGTCACGAAACAGAAATCTTGGAGTGCCTGGGTGGCTTAGTCAGTTAAGCAACCAACTCTTGATTTCAGCTTGGGTCGTGATCTCAGGGTCATGGTATCAAGCCCCATGTCAGGCTCCATGCTCAGTAAGGAGTCTGCTTGATATTCTCCCTCTCCTTCTGCCCCTCCCCTCGCACTTTCTCTCTCTCTCTCTGTCTCTCTCAAATAAATAAAAAAGGAAACAAATCTTTTTCTTTTCCTAACATATTAAGATTTCATAAGCAAAGGGCAACAGTAAGGGTAACATGATATATTTGCCATTACTTGTTTTTTTTAAAAGCAGGGCACACCCAAAAACAAAGTTATTTTGATCTACAAAAAATGTGGAGAAGGGAGCATGGTTTGTTATTTGATTATTAAGTTAACTCTGCAGCCTTCATTGTATGGGTGGCATTATCATACAAGCTGGCTCCTGAGAGGAGATGAAAGGCAGTTGGAGAGCAAAGTCAGTGGGATGAAATTCAAGTCTGCAAACATTTACTAAGCATCTCCGTGGACAGCTCTGTGCCAGGACCCATGGGGAACACAATTATGAGAAACACCAGCCCCGCCCACAAAATGTTGAAAATCACATGAGGTAGAATTATGCAAACAATTTACCCTAATTCAAGCCTTGAAGGATGAAGGCAAAGAAGAAGAAAAAAAAACTAACACCAGACCAAGGATGAGACCCATCGTCACTAGCACAGCCAGCCCAGGGGACCCGGTGTGACAGGGAATAAGGAAGAGCCATCACTCTCCCCACCCCCGACAGTGCTCCATCAGAGACCCACAAATGCTCCATGACCTCTCTCAGCCCATGACCAAGCTACAGAATTTATTTCTACATGTGCCTTCCCTGCTCTGGACCCATCTCCACCTCTTGTCACGCAGTTCGACAAACAGCAGGTGACTACAAACTGCGCTCAAAGCCCTAGGCTGGGCATCCTGTGGACGAAAAGAAACTCATTAGACATAGTCCGTGTCCTCAAGAAACTGACAACCTGGTGAGGAAACCCAGGATCATCATCCACCACTCAATTCATTTAACTGACATTTATTGAAAATTTACTATATACCAGGTGCCAAGGGCCACACTGAGGCTTCAGAAACATGCAGGACACGGCTGGTTTCACAGACCAGGGCGGAAGACAAACACGTAATACCGAATAAGCAGCATGCGGTGATGTCAGGTCTAAAGAGAGGTGCGGGCACCTGGAGCTGTGAGAGGAAGTGACTCGGAGGAGACGGGTGGGTTATCAGAAAGGCATGGAAAGGAGCACCTCTACAACTAATAAATATCCTTCTGACTCAGACACAAGGTCGGCGGAAATAGGCATCCGATAGAAACACGTGCAACGCACCATGAAAGGGCCCCTGGGACTCTTCTGAGCAAAGCCTGAGCTCGAGAGCAGAGGAGAAATGTCTTCTCATCCCATTGATAACTCACAGACCAACCAGCCAATCAGACCTGGAGAAACTTCAAGGAGGTCACACGGGTAGGAGCAGAAGTAGGACTGACACCCAGAACTCCACACGACGAGACGGTGCTTCTTACCCTAGCCCACCCTGGTCCTCTGGGTCTGTGAAGGCGCTGGCCACGCCCAGCCATGCCACCTTGCCATCCAAGGCAGTGGAGTGAGGCACCACCTCGGCAGGTGGCTCGGATCGTGGACAAAGGGTTCCTACCTCGGCAAAGCAGACTTTTCATTCTTGTTGTCTTGAGGAGGTATGTTTATTTTAAACACTCCCAATGAAAAGCCATCCCCAGCCTTCCTACGGCCGTGTATGAGAGGATGTGGACCTGAATTCAGATTAGTCTCAGAATGAACATTCTAGGAACCTCCTTCTTCCATAGTGGGGAAACTGAGGCCCACTCACACCACAGGTCAGAGGGCACCTGGAAGAAAGGTCTAGCACATCTTACTAAATGCCCCCAGCTTTGTGGCCCAGGAGCTCCTTTTCAAAGTCCACATCTTCTGTCACCTCACGAGTGATAGGCCATCGGAGGGCAAGCATGCTGCCAAAAGGAGACATTAATTAACCATATATTGCACAGACAGATCCTAAGAAAGTAAAAGAAAGAGAAAGAAACCATTTCAAAGTCTTCTCTTTGAGAGAGAAGGTCCTTCCCAGCCCCTGCCCTCTGCCATGTCCCCCAAGGCCTTTGAGGTTTGCTCTCTCAGTCAACTGCCCCAGCTCCCACCATTCTATCAGTATCCAACAGCAAAGGTGGGGGAGGACTGCCAATTTCTTGTGAATCCTGAAGATTTCCTTTATGAGTCACGGAAAACTGAAATAACTCGGCGGGGTGGGGAGGGGGGATGACTTGAGAAAGAAACACTGTTTTAAATCAGTTCCCACTAATTTGTTCCTCTGTGGTAGAACTCCTGAGCACAGGAAAAATTAAGTTTCTAGAGCTGACGCAAAAACGGGAGTTTTTGTTAGGTTGTGTCAATTGTCACCGTGGCATTTCTTATTAGGATTTTTCTTACTGTCATTTTTTTGTTAAATTAATTATAGTTTGATCAGTGTAGGAGCTATTTTGAATCCATGGGACTTTCCTAACCAGATTGTTTTGGCATTTTAAAGTCACTCACATTCAGGGCCTACACAATATGGCAAGTATCTCCTTTTTTCCTCTCCTTTATACTCAAATTCTAAACAAAAGAACCATCTGTTCTCTCTCTAAAAACATCAGCCCTTGTTTTCATTTTTCCGTTAATAATAATGCCTCAAACCTATATCATGTCTTTCTGCAACTTGCTTATTAAAGCACTTTGTCAATACTGCCGCATTCATCTTCAACATCACCCCCTATAAACTGGGGAGAAAGGGGAAATGTTTGCCAATTCTCCGTTAAACAAGTGACTTTCGGCTATTTGATGAATCGTGCACAGATGATGGCATGTTAGCCTCAGACGGGACCTTGGGGCCATCATCTAATCCAGTTCTGGCTCTTAGATATGTAAAAGGGAGACCCAAAAGGAGAAGTCACTCTATGTTCTATTTGTGTACTTAGCTCTCTACCCCCGACTGAAAGTAGTAAAGGTAAGAACCGTGTCTTACGCATTTTTGTACCTCTGGTACCTGATGTGTAAAAAGTGTTCATTTAAATATTTGTTGAGTAGGGGCACCAGGGTGGCTCAGTCGTTACGCGGCTGCCTTCGGCTCGGGTCATGATCCCAGGGTCCTGGGATCGAGCCCCACATCGGGCTCCCTGCTCAGCGGGAAGCCTGCTTCTCCCTCTCCCACTCCCCCTGCTTGTGTTCCCTCTCTCGCTGTGTCTCTCTCTGTCAAATAAATAAATAAAATCTTTAAAATAAATAAATAAATAAATAAACATTTGTTGAGTAAATGAAAATGTTTGTGAGTAGTTCCACAGGTGGTTGTGGCAGAGCTGGGGTCAGAGTTCAGCAATCCCATCTTCTTAGTAAGTGTGTTATTCTTAATAATACCACATAGACCTGAACTCAAGAAGAACTGAATAAAGACTCCACCAACTCAGGGTTGGGGGAGGGGCAGAACGAGAAACAGGCCTGTGTCAACAAGTTGGACAAATCCAGTAGGAATCACCAAGTTTGGCCAGTGGCCACACTAAAACTTAACCCATGTTAAGGATGACTCTCTACCAGCCCTGAGCTCTGCACGTGCTCCACGTATTTAGGGATTTGGTGGAGCTATTCCTTCAACCTTACCCAACTAGAAGAAATGATGTGTCTTAATGCCAAAGTACAGCATGTCTCCATACGCCCAATAAGAACATCCTCTACCCTGCGATTTGCCCTCATCACTCACTGTAACTCGAGAGTGTCCAGAGTCTCGGGATCATGAAATCCACCAGCCCAGAGTTTTCCAATGAGCAGAGACGTCACTGAAATAAAACCTTTTTTCCATGTGCCTAGCTAGAAATCAGCAACTCATTTGGCATGTTTTTCTTATTTTCAGAATGCCCTCTTCCCCACTGCTACTCCTTGAAGCTAAAGTAAAAATAAATTATTTCTGGAAAAGCAAGTTAAATGTGGGATTCTGTCATCAGAATTGCTTCTATAGTAGTAGTTCTAACACAGTCAATAACTCCCTAAAGATTCTTCAAAAATCGTTTGTCCATGTAGACAAGAAAGCTGGAGCCGAGGAGAAAGGGTAAAACATTTTTTTAAGTAAAAGAAAAAAAGAACTCAGGGCCAAAGAGAACTCAAGTATATGACAATGTGGTTGCACATAAAGGGAATTAGTTTCAGGAACAAGAACCAAATTAGTTACAAAACACAAAGAAATCAACATAAATAAACAATTCTGAGGATTTTTTTTCCAAGGGGGGGGGTTGGTAGGGGAGAAGAGAGAAACATGGGGAGTAAGTCGAGAGACCCAAACCCTATCACGCTGTGTCTGACATGGGCACGGAGGCTGCCGCTGCTGTCTGGGGCTGTCCAGCACACCGTGGGGAGCTCACGGGCGGCACGTCCTTCCCTGCAAACAGCTGTGGAGAGCTACCCCTGCACTGACAACAGGCACGGCAGGCTCAATTCATGCTATGTCAACAGTCCTTTCCTTGCTCACCACCCTCTGCTCCTACAGGCCTTTGGTGTCAAGGCTGTCCCCAGTGCCATTTATCATTCTCATAGCCACTACACACAACGTGAACCCTTTCTCGGTACGTTCCTGACAAGCTTCCCTTTTCATACATACGGATCTTCCTGCTCTCAGGCCACCACCACAAATACCACTTTGGACTCTGCATCCATACCCCATAAATCCAGCATCCCAATGTTTTACATTTAAAAGTGAAAGGGATGGGGCACCTGGGTGGCGCAGTCCGTTAAGCATCTGACTCTAGATTTCATCTCGGGTCATGATCTCAGGGTCCTGAGATCGAGCCCTGCGTCCAGCGCTGTGCTCAACCCAGAGTCTGCTTGAGATTCTCTCTCCCTCTCCCTCTGCCCCTCCCACTCGTGCTCATGCGTTCTCTTGCACTCTCTCTCTCATAAAGAAATCTTTTTAAAAAATTAAAGACATAGATAGAAGCGAAAGGGTCCTACATTTAAGAATATATAAAAGATCCACAAAACGTTACTTAACTGGTCTTGATCTCCAACCTTAACTTTTTCAGAGGATCATTTGTAAGTTTGTCATTGGGGAGGTCAGTGAACTAAGCGTCCATCTGATGTCTGATTAGGTATCTGTGAGGTCTGCAAGAACAGAGAAGGCCTGCATTTGGAGCCCTTGCAGCCCCTGACATTCTCCTCCTGCCAAAACTGTACCTCAAGAAAGAACCCCAAAGTGTGCAGACGCTCCATCTCATAGGAGCAGCCCCACTGGCTAATAGTAAATACGATTTGATAGTGATGCCTGGTACTTCTCCAAATAAAAGTTTCTATCAAAGGATGCTGCTGCTTTGGTATTCTAAGTACTCAATTAAAGTTGAATGATTTGGGGCAAGGCTCTCAACCACTCTGGACATCAGCTTCCTTTTTTACAAAATAAAACAGTCAAATTCGGTAAGCTTTAGCCTTCCTTCTGGCTCAGAAATTCTGTGCCTAATTATGAAGTCCTACTGCCCAGTGGTCTGCCCTCTCCCTCCGAGTATGGCCGTCTGCACCCCAGGCTCTCACGCGTGGGCACACACACACACACACACACACACACACGTATATACATACTCACTCTTACACAGTCCACAGCCTTGTCAGGCAAGCTGCAAGCAGTTTCCACCCACATTCCCCACCGCTGCTTCTCTGCTTAAGACTTGATATCAGAAGGATTTTTAAGTTAGGTTATGAGAGGGAAATGAGACACGTCGACACCATTTACACACAGACCTCACCTTGAGATGACATCTTCGGTGGGTTCCAGCACTATCTTCATCACCCCAGGCCCCAGGGGCAGCCATCTGCCGGAGTATCAGCTGCTCCAGTCTACCTCTCATTCACTGAGACCTTGAATAAGTCATTTTACCTCTCCAGGCCTCAGTTTCCCTGAGTGTGCCAAAGTATCTAAGAATTTGGACATCCTACTGAAATGTCACTGGAAACCAAAGCAAACACCCACCAAAGCTCTCTAGCTGGTATTGCTGTGGACCTACAAGCTCTCAGATAAATGGAAGTGACTTTTTGCATGATCTTGCACAACAAATAATAATAGCACATTGATAGGGGCAAACACTTCTACTTTGTGCTTGTTTATTTGTTTATTTCCAGGCTAAAGAAGTTGCAGGCACCACCTGCCAATGGCCTTTGGAGATTCCACAATGCCCTCTTTTTAAACAATGGTCCAGAAGTTCAGAAACTAAAAAAGTGAAAGTGGAAACCAGACGGTAAAAATATGGAGCCTAAAATAGTGAGAAAATGATTTAGGAAAAATAATACCGCTTCCCTCTTTAAAACCCTTTTTTGTTTAACAATAATGACAGTAATAATGACAGTATATAAAATAATAATATAATTGAGCACAGAAAATACTTATTTGCCTAGGATTCCTTTCAGCCGTGTAATCAGCATGCACAGCAAGACCGTAATACTCATGTTTCTATTTGTTGCCCTCAACTGACATGGTTGGTCGTTTGTTTTGTTTTAAATAAAATGAGGAAGCAACAAATATATTAAATCCATCTGCAAAAAACCCATATTTGCATGTGGAAAACAGATAAGTGGGTGCCTGCATGGGTGATTAGGCATGCAATTGCCCATCTGCCCCAACCTCCCTGCAGGTGCGCCTGCCACAGGAGCAGAGACTCAAGAAGGAGAGTCCTCCACCAGGGAAACCAGGACCCTTCGCATCTGGACTGGTTCTGAGCTGTGCACTGCTAAGGTCTCAGGTCCCATCTTCTGCCCCTGTATCCTGAAGCTGAAAAGCAGAAATACCTCTTGTCATCCTTTTGTTAGACTTCGGCGAACTCTCTATATCACAAAGGCATTTTTTTTTCTGAGAATCTTCAATAGGTGCTTATTAACAAGTATTTGTTGTTGCAATGGTTTTTCTGAGCATGGGTGAGCTCCTCTCCTATATTCTTCTGCTCAGGCACTCTACTCCAGCCATACCAGCCTCCTCATTATTCTAGAGTATATCAAGCAGGCTTCGGCCTCAGGGCCTTTGCAATTTTTCAGCTCTCAACCTGAAACTCTTCCTCCTCTTGGCTCCAGCTCACTGCTTCACTTCATTCAGGTCCTCTTGTGGACCCTTATCAGGAAGAACTTCTCAGACCTTTGAATTTAAATCTGTGTCCTCCCCAACCCCTGTGCCCTTAACCTGTCTTATTTGTCTTCTGAATATAGATTACAACTAAAATGGTATATATTTACGCATTAATTTGTATATGGTCTGTCTCCATCAAATAGGAGGTTTGTCTGATCTTGTTCACAAGACCTGGAATAGTGTCTAGGACACAGCAGATGCTCAATAGTTGTTAAGTTAATGAGCCATCATTACTATTTGCAAACCACTGCCCTAGGCACCATAGGTCCTCTTATGGAATAAGACAGGATTCATGCTCTTAAGAAGCTTCTATAATCCAGTAAAGAAGGAAGACTGAAAATCCACTTATATAGCAGAGCTAAGTGACACGAATATTCCACTGGATGTATAAACAAAGCACTCTGATAGTACAGAAAAAGCAAACCATTGATGGTGGGGTAGGGAGGGTTGAGGGAGGCCAACAGAACAGAATTCTCTGGAAATACCTTGAAAAGCACAGAAATCATCCTCAAAAAATACACTCCGTACAAAAAAGTACTAAAACACCCTCCGTTAGCCTGCTTTCCTTCATCAATAATGCTAAGTGAAACAAAAGATTGCCCAAGATAAGTCAGCATTTATGTGTGCCAAGACCATGGAAGAGGGAGGAATCACTTTCCTCCATAAAGCCTTCATTTTAAAATGGAATTATTTAAATGCACATAAAACATGCCTTCAGAAAATTCCAAACTCTGGGGACGGGGAGGACCTTAATGGGCATCCAGTCCAACCTCTTATTCCCTCTACAAAGGACCCATCAGTCTCAGCCTCCACCTACATACCTATAGTAGTGAAGTCATAACCCCTCAAAATGGCACATCCCACTGCTGGTCTACCCATAATATAAAGTCCTTCTTCATATGTCTTTCTGTTGCTTCCACCCCCTCCTTCCAGAACTCCTTCTGAGGTCACAAGGAGTGAGTCTGTGTCCCCTTCCATGGCAGAATCCCACTCTACTCCTTCTTCCTCTATCCCCTTTCTCTCTTCTCCACACTAACCACTTCCAGTGCCTTCTTTCATCCCTGTTTCCAGTGTCATCAGCCATCCCAAACTTCCCTCTTCCTTTCCTTCCTCTATCTCTCTCACTATTCCAGGACCTTTTTTTGTTCGGAGCTGACCTAGAGTCCAAACAATGTAGCATTCTGCTGAGAGCTAAGCATTTTGTCTGGGATCAGGGAGAGAGGCACTGAGGATCCAAAAGATTCCATGGGTTAAGTCTGTCAGCCCTGACCCAAGAAGACCCCAGCAAAGTCACCTAACTTTCTTTGACCTTAAAATGCCATATCTGACATAAATAAGAACTGTATGGACATGACAACTCTTTGGAAGCAAATCAGACAAAGAGGTGAAAGGCATCTCCTGGCCCTACCCCACCTCAAGACATACAGGTTTGGGGGAGTCCTGTGCCTCCAATAAACCATGGCCCCTCTAGTCTTATTTATCCCAGCTTCTCAACTCCCACAGCCAGCCTGCATGGATGCATGTGAGATTAGAACATACATTTTTAACCATCTCTAAACCTGAAATTGGATTCTAGCCACTGCTAGCTGTGTGCCCTTGGGCAAGATACTTCAAGTCACCAAATCAAAGCATCCCAGAAGGTAAAAGAGAAAGCGATCTCTAAGCCATCTAGCCCAAAAATAGCAAAGAGACCTCTTGTATGTCTCCACCCTCCCTTCCCCAACCACAGCCATGGCAGATAATGCTACATGACCGTGGATTCTTTCCTACTCCATCAGGATATAGCTTCAGAATCCTTCTCAACACACATCATCTCAAGGAGCCACTACCACTACTCCCGCGTGGCCACATGAAATGAACTGCAAACCACTCATTCTTCAGAGGAGGAAAACGGACACTCAGAGACAGGCCATGACCTCCCCGTGACTGTGTCAAGGGCAGAACCAGAACTACAGAGGCTCCTTCCCCACTCCCCTAAGTCACTTCTCTTCTAACTCTGATACACTGCGAATGTGCCTTGACATGGGGATGGGGAGCTTGCTACTGCATGGAGTTCTATAAGAAAGACAGAGAAAGGGCTTCTAAGTAGGGGACAGAAGCTTCAGAGAAGGCTTGGAGAAGAGGTGCATCCAAGCCAGCCTGAAGAAGTTTGCCATCTGTAGGAACCCAGTGCAGTGTATCTGACCTTAGCAGGAGAAAATTCAAGATCATGGAGGTGTTAACAGTAGTAGGAACAGCACAAGCAACGGAAGGGTGAGGACTGCTGTGCTCTGACAGGAGGCTACAGGCAGCTGGGCAGAGCGGTAGCCATGACACCACGGCGGCCGTGGGGGGAGGAGCAAAGAAGATGACAAGACAAGACTAGAAGAGCAAACCAGAGTCTGTGTGGTGTTTCCAAAGCTAGCGTGTGTGTGTGTGTGTGTGTGTGTGTGTGTGTGTGTGTGTTTTTAATTGACTTAAAGGCCTTAAGACTCATAAATGGGAAAAGAAGATAAGGAAGGAGTGGGAGGAAAGGAAAGACTCTCTCCGTTCTCAATGGAAAAAAAAAAAGCCTTGCTATAAAATGTATTACAGGAACACTTTCATTATGTAAAAGCCTATTTTGTTTTCATGTCATTCTTAGATTACATCATAGAGTGGCTACAGCCGTCTCGTACCGTATTATAAATAAATCACTAGCTTAATCATAGAACGAGCCAGGGCCCTAGATTTAAAAGGGAAATATTAGATCATTTTTAATAACTGATATAACTCAAGCCAGTCGCCATTGAAGCCGGGTGGGGTGATGTCATCCTATAGAAGTCCAAAGAGGAGCCAAAGAGGGTCAGTGCTGGGCAGGCCCAGAGAAGCTTCCACATACAAAGGAGGAGGTGGCTGATGGCGGCCGAGCGGAGCTCATCCTCTGGACCAGACAATCTTGTCATGAAAAGCAACACTTACTTTTCAAGTCCTGGTGCCCCCAAGGCCTTGCTCATGAAACACAGGATGTGAGTATTTTCTTCTCAGAGCTACTATATTCCCAAATACCAGAAAATATGAACATATTATGATGTCTGTATTTATGTCTTGGTGGTTATTAAGCAAAATTACAAACGTGAAGGCTTTTACTTATTCTGGGACAACACATGCAAATGCTGAGGGTCTGGTCCAAGCCAAGGGGACAGGGCAAAGGGGGGGCATTGAGAAAACAGCCTGACAGAGTGCGGAACTGAGGGTGATTTGCAGCACTTACAGACTATTACGGAGAGCACAGGCTAATGTTTCATGGGCACCAACTATGTACGAAGTCCCGGACTCAGCAGGCCCTCTGTGTACATTCTGCTGCTTTGTGAACACAACAAAACCCAAGGCAGCTGCTCTTTGCACCCATTTTTCAAATATGGAGACCACTTAAAAAAATGATTACGTGACTTCCGTTAAGATCAGGCAGCTGATACATGAAGAGTCCTTTTATTCCAAATTCTGTTCTACCTTGTTGCCTTTACCCAATTAAAACTATTTCCTGCTATAGACTTTCAGTAAAAATTAAACAAGAGACAAGCAACACTTTGAAAGCACTAATAATACAAAAAAAAAAAAAAATATTGAGAGTCAAAAGGAGCCATGGAGCGGGGGGGAGTAGTATTAACATTCTGGCCAGTGACAGTCTTACTGACCCAAGCAGGCTTTCCTTCCTTTGGCTGCAGGGCTACTAATGAGCTTGACCATAATTTTCAGTCTTCCATTTCCATTAATTTTTTAGGATTGTTAAGGAAGACTGATGGGCTTGGTTTTATAAAAGACAGTTTGGTTGGTGGGGGTGGGGGGAAGGGGGGTAACCGATGCTCTAGAAAAGAACTTTCTGCCAGACAGAAAGTACTGGCTGAGGTTTTATGTCTGATCCTGTCAGTCCCACAGCAACGTTGTGTATCAGCTCACTGTTCTTAATACAAATGTTATTCATACTGCAGAGACACACTGAGCCAAGTAACACTGATTTATGCAACTTTTCAGGACACAGCATGACCCAACAGGAGATGGAGATCCTGAAATCTAACTGAAGGGACAACATGAAGGCTCAAGACTCCAAATTTCAACCTATTTTCCCCTAATCAGTTTCTGGGACAGGCTAGAAGCTGTAAAAAGCAGAGAAAACATGCCGAAAACTGGTATGGACTGATTCTGAAGCAGAGACGGTGCAGAAAGATGGAGAAGAAGCAGTGGGGCCAGGGTCAAAGGAGTCTCTGGAGGGCCCCGCAACGGCTGCCGATGGCCCTGTGGCGCCCGAAGCAGTCTGTCCCCTCTCTGGGTCTTGGCAACTCACCTCTAGAGCAAAAGCTCAAGCAAGAACATCCAAGCACTTCTGTCAAAGTAGCTCTAACTGCTAAGGAGGGTAAAAATGTAGAGGCATGGGGACACAGCAGTCATCGAAAACTTCTGTTCTTCCTCTGAAAAGCCAGGCCACGTTTGCATTCTGTGCAGTTATAGATCAATGCTTATATCCAGATTTTAAATGGAGTTCTCTCCCAAAAGCCTTCAAGTAAGGCTGGTCCACAGAAGTGTGCTGAGTTTCTTCAGTGGTTCCATGTAACTCACGCTCCCACCTTCGTACATGCCACGTAACCTAGGGTATCTGTGTAGACGGTCCCTAAGATGGTCCCCTATAACTCCATCTCCTGGTATTCATGCCCTTGTGCAATCCCTCCCCTTGAGTGTGGGCTGCATTTAGTGACTTGCTTTGAGCAAATAGAATGAGGCAGAGAGAAAGGGTGTGCCACTTCCAGGACCAGGTTACATAAAGGCTGTAAGAATCTGGCGGACTCTCTCTTGCTCACTTGCTTGGAGGGAAGGCAGCTGCTATGTTGTGAGCTGCCCTATGGCGAGGACTTCATGGCAAAAAACCGAGGGCCGCCTTCAGTCAACCGTCAGCAAGGAACCGAGGCCCTCAGTCCAACATCCTGCAAGGACATAAATCCTGCCAGAGCCTGGGGGTGGGTCCTCCCCCACTGAGCCTTCAGATGAGACTGCAGGCTAGCAGACACCTAGACTGCAACCTCGGGACAGGCCCTGAGCCTCCCATCTAAGCCGCTGCCAAGTCCCGAATCACAGACAGTGTGCGATTATAAACGTTCCTTGTTTCAAGTGCTAAGTTTGGGGTTTGTTATGTGGCAATAGATAACAAAGATAGCAGCCACAGGTGCCTGGGTGGCTCAGTCGTTAAGCGTCTGCCTTCGGCTCAGGTCATGATCTCAGGGTCCTGGGATCAAGCCCCACATCAGGCTCTCTGCTCCACGGGAAGCCTGCTTCTCCCTCTCCCACTCCCCTTGCTTGTGTTCCCTCTCTCGCTGTGTCTCTCTCTGTCAAATAAATAAATAAAATCTTTAAAAAAAAAAAAAAAAAGATAGCAGCCACACAGGGAAGGCCCAGTCCTGGTCCCTACCAACTCCATCATTTTTCGGGCCTAGAAAGTAGACCGTAAGAGATTAGCTATCAGGAACTCTTGGGAGGAACCCTTGCCCCACCCACCCCGCAAATGCAGAGATGCTTTCCCACTTGGTGACACATACCCAGGCATGCTCTGGCCACACAGAGAGGACCACGGAAATAATGTCAGTGCAGCTCTAAGTCAACATGACACTTTTGGCTGCAGCATGTTGACAGGAAATAAACTGGAGACGGAACCACACCTGGAAGGTGAGAGAGTCCTTACCTACCCAGCCATACTGTGCTATCAGCTACATCTACCCTCAGAACCTGTCCAGCTCTAGAGGGCCAGATGACATGCACAGACATACCCTGCCAGCACTCTGAGCTTGTGCTATAAGGTTCCATGGCTCACTCGCTGGTTTTGAGATCGGACCCCCTCCTCCTGGAAACCTTCCCCAACACTCCCAAGACTTCCCACTTTCCCAAACTTTCAAGTTAGCCCCATGAGATCCAAGACAACAACTTAACGTCCATTTCCCACACACCTACTATGAGACCGGAAACAGATATGGTGATTAATAAATGTGTGCTGTAAACAATATCTTTCTTTCTAATGTGTATTTCTTATGTGTATGTCTTTGTCTCCAACTAGACTATAAGCTTCTCAAGGCCAGGAACTGTGCCTCATTCACAGTGGTGTCCTAAAGACCCTGAGGTTTACTAACTTCCAGACAAACAGTGGATCAGGGCAGAGCACAAGCACAGTCTATGGACCAGGGGTAGATATTTGGCGGCAATCTACCAAGGACTCATGGGGCACCCCATCCATTAGGCATCAGACCCCTCCTACCACACAGGAATCTAAGGAGGAGAACCTGAGAGTTCCTCTGACCTCCCAGGGCCCTGAGCAACACAGAACAGAGATAGCTCCACTGTGCTGAGGTCAGAGGAGAATATGGAATTAGGAGGAAGGAAACCAAAGAGAGAGAGAGAGAGCTCTACCTTGGACTTTCATGGATAGCAAACATCTCCTCCAAGACATCCCTGGGTTACAGAACAGCCACAGAGCCCTAGGTGGCTGGATGGGTTCCTGCTCAGACCCAGCAAGTCCTTTTGTATTTTTGAAGCAATAACACAAAAAGCAATGCAGGCTGGCTCAGCAGATGGTCACACATGCCCAGAAACCACCTGACCGAGTAATTGTAGGGAGCCAAGACATTCACCACTGGCGGAAGTGACCGTCGCTTTGCTTCCGGCACAGACTAATACCTGATCCTTCTAAGGACCAAAGAGGAAATATTAAAAATGAAAGCCCTTGGCTACCGTCAACAATTGTACAGTAGTATCAACAGAGGAAAATAATTTCCTTCCTGACTCCCACTGGGCCGGTGACGCCTAGAGCAGAAGGTGTGATTATCTAATCAAACAAAGCAAGAGCGGAACAGCTAGACTGTAACTTCTAAGGGATTGCTCAAGCATGGAGACTTCTTCAGTCTCCCAATTCTACCTCCTTTCACCTCCTGCTACCTCGAGCCAAATCAAATATGAGAAGTAGTAATAGTACACAATTTCATTTCAATGTCAACCATTACCATTACACAAAGTTCCGGATCTAGCTCCTTTCCAAGCCTGAGGACAAATTAGTGCCCATCCAGTCCTGGGGATGATGAGGCTGCAGAGTTGGGAGGAAGAACACATACTGAGCTTACACCATGTAGCTGACATGGTGCTGGGGACTACACATTACACTGTCTCATTTTTCTTTAGTTAAGAAGACAACAACTGTAATAATCTATCATAAATGGACCACACTTTACAGTCTGCAAAACAGGCTGGCATCTATCAACCCATCTGCTCTAAGCAAACAAGAGAGGCAGGCAGCGCAATGATTATCATTCCTAATTCCCAGATCAGGGAACTGAAAGCAGGGGGATGTTGTTTTTCTGGAGGTACACCTCTAATAACTGGCAGACCTCTGACACTCCATCCCACTGTACTCACTGCCTTGTCATGCACTCACAAACTTCTTAAGCCATACTGGCCCCAAAAGACTCATTCTGCCAGTCATTTGTTTCAATCTCATAGAGATCGTGCTAGATTTCCTAAAACTCGCCAACAGAAATGAATAAATAAATAAAATAATAAAACCCTCCAACAGAGAATGGCCAGTGTCTAATGGAATGCCCTTGGAGAAAGGGACACTCATTACCTTCAGATTCAATCTTTCTATCCACGAAATGCACTGTGCACCTATTATGTGCTAGAGATCCCACCAGACTCAAGATACACTTTTGAACTTATGAAAGATGCTATCCCTCTTCTGACCAGGTTTTATATTCTTAAAGGCCAGCATCTTGTGCACCCTGCCTCCTGCCCTCTCCAGTGAAGTCTCATTCCTGTAACCGTTCCTGGTGGGACACCATTTCCGGTCCTCACAGCATTCCTGTGTAGACAGTCCAGCTGGCTAATGTCCCTCTCAGAGGACAGAGCAAGGACTAAAGGCTGACACTGTAGGGGAGCTCTGTTAGGAAGGTAGGAAGAGAGTTCACGGTCACCCAAACAGCAGAAGGCCTCTCACCACCCCTCCTAGCAGCACCCAGATATCCTTCGAGGCACCACTCTTCTCCACCATGTAGCTGCCATGAGATTTGCGTGGGACTGTCTTCAGACTCAATTCCAGAGGAGACCCCAGTGCACAGGCCGGTTAGCACAGTCCCGGCCTCTTGGCCTCAGTGACTGTGCGGGAATGCACAGCAACCCAAGGCCATGGGGACCTGGCAAACAGGCTCTTTCCCCCCGCAGTGGGAAGAGGAGGCCTAGAGCCCGGAATGCAGCAGGCAGACATCTCATGACCACAGGGTGAAACTTCCAAGGTTGAGGCCAACACACAGAAGGCAGAGCAAGTAGCGCTAACAGAGAAGCAGAGCTAGTCCTGTTGAAACTAGGCCTGAAGCCCACCTCACCTCCGCACTTGCCGGTTTCCAGCAGGATCTCTGCCATTCCCCCACGCCCCCGCCCCGTTCTAGAGGGCATACCCTATTTCATGCGGTCCAAGGCTGCAGTGGCATTTTAGGAGACACAAACCACTGCTGGCTCACAGTTAGCTTACAGACAACGAAAACTTCTGAGTGTCTCCCAGCTTCCTCCCGCTTAGGCGTTCTATCCCACTCTGTCATCACACACTGTGTTTGATTATCTGTTTTTAATCCAAGTAAAAGTCTTCATATTAATCACATTTTCATTTTAAACACTGAAAAAACCCAGGAAGTAGAGCAGGTAACAAAGATTCACAATTTGATTCCTAAAGTGTACACTCGGGGGCAAAACATTCAAGACCATGTGTGAAATTTGAACAAGCTAAGGTATTTAAGAGTCGAAGCAATGGTTGTCAGCCTTTTATCTTACGCAGATCGATTGGCACACAGAAGGTCAGTTGTTCTTTTAAGGTACATTGATGAAGAAAAGGTGACAAAATGTAACTGTAAACTCTGTCACGCTTTTAAATGAAGTTAGGTTTTATCACTCACTACAGCATCTGCTATGCCCTAAACATGGAGAGGCGTATTATTTACTCAGTATACAGCCAGTGCTCGGGGCACACAGGGACTGGCCCTCAGGATGGAGAGCACGGGTCTCAAATTCTAAATGGAAGCTTTTCCCAGAATTCTCCCGTTGTTTTCCTCAGATCTCTGCCCAGCCAAGGGTGGCCCACACCACTACTCTTTTCACTACTCCTATTTTCGAGAACATGATGTTCTATTCTACCAGCCGAACTCAGAAGTATTTCAAAACACAAGGGAAAGCTTTCTTTACCTGTTCGCCATTCCCCTTCCTGAGTGTGGAACGGGATCCCAGTGGAACTCCAGCAGACCCTTTAAGACAACAGTTCACACCCTTCGCCTGAGCAAATCTAGCCTCCCCTACCACCTCAAATGATTTTGGTGAAAATAAAATGAGATCGCAGAAGCGGCAGCATCACATACAGGGGTGAACAAGAATCATTCAACAATACAACTATGCCTTCCTCACAAACGCCCATAATACCGTTCACTGACATTTTCATTTTGGGCTTTCAATTTCAAGAACGCATCCCTCCACGCCAAAGGAGAAAGAAGGAAGTAATACAGACTCATCACTACTCCCAATTTTCTTCCAATTCTTCTTCATGTCTCCTTCCAAGAGCTGAGTCCTGCCATACATTTTATGAGCACTGTTCTATTTTGTCCATTGCCAAGGAAATCGACTCAAGATAAAAAGAAAGAAGACTGTGGTTCTTCCCTAGTCCTCCACCCGAGCTATTAGTGCCCATGCATTCAATCGATACCATGGATTTTCAAACTCATTAAACATATGCATTAATTATAAAAGAAAAAAGTCTTCTCTTCTTCATAGGACTCACCAGCTGAAGAAAAATAGCTTCCCTCTGATGAGTGCTCAGGAGACCAATGAGAAAAGGCCTCAAATGAGAACCAGGTGACTGGGTTCTGTCTTCAGTTGTATTTCTGCACCTCAATGTCTCCACCTGTGGAAAATGGGAGAAGGGGGTTACTTACAAATCTTTTAGGATCTTGGGTGCCTGGGTGGCTCAGTCAGTGGAGTGGCCGACTCTTGATTTCGGCTCAGGTCATGATCTCAGAGTCCTCGGATCGAGCCCCGAGTCAGGCTCTGTGCTCAGCATGAAGTCGGCTTCAGGATTTTCTCTCTCTCTTCCTCTGCCCCACCCCCACTCCTCTCTCTAAAAATAAATAAATAAATCTAAAAAAAAAAAAAAAAAAAGGCACAACAAATCTCCAGGATCTTGCCAGCTTTAGAACTTTCCAGCTTTATGAACTCACTGACTAGGCCATACCAGAAATGATGCCAGGCTTGAAGCCGACAAATTTGGAGGCTTCCCTCTACACCTGATAAGCCCCCAGTCAGCTCCTGGCACTTCTATTGCACCAATTTGTCACAGAATCACTGAAAGGAGGTTGCAGGCACCCCAGCTCTCCTGAGAAAACAGCTTCATCATCATCACAGAGGGGAAAGAGATCAATAGTTAGATATTCACACTCTAGCCAAGAAAAAATTAATAGCAAAACCTGAACAACAAATAAAAATAGACCAGAAAAAATGAGTTTGGAGACCAATTTCTAACTGTGGGACTGAGTGACCCCTCGGAAGCTTAGTTTCCTTGTCTGCAAAAAGGACAGCCAATGAGCAGCAGAGAGCTGGACAATCTGGACGCTTCCACATAAGTCCTCGTTACAGGTTTTATTTCATTAAAACCTATTACTATTTTGCTAAGGATTATGCAGTACATATTCCAACAGACGAGTATTCCAAGGCAGTGGCTGTTACAACATGCGTGCTTTGTATATGCAGGAGGAACCCACATACCAGAAAAACCACTACTCCCATTTTCATTGTTGTCATTTTAAACATTATTCAATCAACCATGAAATTGATTTGTGTATATTATCTCATTCAGCCCTCAAACACTCAGATCTGCTCAAAGTTGGGAGGAACCTTAAAAAGGACCCGCCTCGGGGCGCCTGGGTGGCTCAGTCGTTAACCGTCTGCCTTCGGCTCAGGTCATGGTCCCAGGGTCCTGGGATCGAGCCCCACATTGGGCTCCCTGCTCAGCGGGAAGCCTGCTTCTCCCTCTCCCACTCCCCCTGCTTGTGTTCCCTCTCTCGCTGTGTCTCTCTCTGTCAAATAAATAAATAAAATCTTAAAAAAAAAAAAAAAAGAAAGAAAGAAAGAAAGAAATGACCCGCCTCAACTGTTCCGACTGACAGAGGGAGAAGCTGGGGCCACAGAAGGGAGGTGGCCACGGTCCCGGGCTCCAGTCCAGAGCTGTCAGGATAGCCCGACAGCAAAAAGAAATTAAGTCAGGAAAATGGCACATAATCGAGACAAGCCCGGCAAAGCAATGAGACCTAGTGGTCTTCAAGGACATGAGAATTCTCAATGCCATTCCATTGACATGAGAAAGGCATCATTTCACACTTGCTGAGGAATGGAGTATGCAGAGGCAAACACTGGACCCATGGACTGCACAATCTCGTAAGACACCGCTCCCCTGCAAGCCCCAGGAAACCTAAGTTTCTCCTTGCAGAGGGAGATCGAAATCAGAACGGTTTCTCCAACAGCAGTAGAGGGCGTCGGACTTGCTAGATCTCTGAACTGGAAGGTGAGGCTCTCCACCTTGACCCTGGGGCAATCTCTAACACACCTGGTGGCTCCCTCCACACCCAAATGACAGTGGTCTCCTCTTCCATCGCCGACTTCTCTCAATTTTTTTTTTCTTCTTTTCCATAAAGAGAACAAGGAGCTTTGCTAAAGAACCACTGTGAAATGATTGAAGTTCCCATGCAAACAAACCATTAGCAGAGTTCAAATGCAATTTAAATTACCAGTTGTTAAAGTGCTCCTCAATTTCGTGGTAAGTTTCCAAGGAGAATTACATGCTATATACTATTTAATTGGTTGTTTTCTATTTTTTAACATCCATTTATCCCCCCACCCTGATATTTCAGAAGTGTCTATAAAAGCTTCCCTTTAAAAAATTATACATTGTTGAATAGATTAAACCTAAAGATTGAAAAGCATCAGAGAAACAGCTGCAGGATTAGGCAGCTCAGCAGAAACTGATGGTTCTGACACAACAAAACATGCAGAATTTTAAAATCTTAGGAGTCACCTCGGAATGCCCTCAACTCTTTGCAGGGGAAGACACTGGGGTCCTGACAGGAAAAGGAGGGCTTGGCTCAAAGTCCCCTGCCTGGTCAGTGACAGACTCAGTATGACAGCCATGACTCCGAATCCCCGCCCTGTGCTGTCTCTTCCCACCACCCCATGTCTGGACGAGATGATGGGAAATACTCAATGAATTTTATTTTCCACCTGTAATTTTTTTCCATTTTTTTAACTTAAATTCAATTAGCCAACATGTAGTATGTCATCAGTTTCATATGTAGTGTTCAGGAATTTATCAGTTGTGTATAACGCCCAGTGCTCATCACATCACGTGCCCTCCTTAATGCCCATCCCCCAGTTACCCCGTCCCCCCACCCACATCCCCTCCTGCAGCCCTCAGTTTGTTTCCACCTGCAATTTTTTAAAAGGAAATATGAAGTCCTCTTCAAATACACTCCTGACCTCAAAACCAGAGCCGGGCAATGGCGAATCTCCCTCCGAACGGGAGACAAGAACAGGCTGACGAATGAGTAGTCAAAGGAGCTCAAAATGAGCAGGTGCTTGGCAGGAACAGGAAAGACACTCTTCCAGATTAATTAAACAAGTTATGGGACATCCACATTTCCGATTTCCACTGCTCTATCTGGTCCGGAACTAGGGGCTGCTCCCGCAGGGAGAGGATAAAGGATCCATGAAGCTAAGGCAGGCCTCGTCACGTCTGGAAGGGGAAAGGAATTCTAGAGGCCACCATGAGTACAGGATGAAGCTGAATGCTTGGATACAGGATTTGTGTAGATTATTTAACCTCCCTGAGCTCAAGCTTCCGGGTCTGCAAAACAGCGCTAATACCACCTACCCATCGGGGTCTAAGTAATCGTGCCCCAGGATTCCAATTCCAGCACGCACAGCACAAAGCCCGCACGCAGCACGCCTTAATGGTCAGTCCCTTGTCTTCCAAGGCTTCCTTAATTTCTCAAAGCTTATGATTCTGTGGCTCTAACTTATGTGGACTATAATGGAGGCTTATAAGCTATGTATGCTCCCTAAGTGTGCTGTATGAAAATTCACTTGTCATTGAAAAAAATAAAATAAAACACATGTGTGCAAACTTACACATCCAAGCATTTTCCTTCAAAAGCAAACTTTTTGGAACTGCTATTTTCAAATGGCCTCCAGGGTGCCTGGGTGGCTCAGTTGTTAAGCATCTGCCTTCGGCTCAGGTCATGATCCCAGGGTCCTGGGATCAAGCCCCGCACTGGGCTCCCCACTCAGCGGGAAGCCTGCTTCTCCCTCTCCCACTCCCTCTGCTGTGTCTCTCTCTGTCAAATAAATAAATAAAATCTTAAAAATAAATAAATAAAAATAAAATTAATTAAATAATTAATTAAAATGGCCTTCAATAAGACCTAAAATACAGAGAACAAACTGATAGTTGTCAGAGGGGAGGGGCTGGGGGGATGGGCAACAATGGGCCAAAGGGAATAGAAGTATAGGCTTCCAGTAACAGAATGAATAAGTCACAAAATAAAAGGCACAGCATAGGGAATATCGTTAATGATATTGTAATAGTGACGTATGCTGACAGACGGTAGCTACACTTCTGGTGAGCACTGCATAACACATAAAGATGTTGAATCACTATATTATACACCTGAAACTAATGTAACATTTTGTGTCAACTGCACTAAAAAAAAATAAATTTAATGAAAAAAATGGCCTTCAAATCCAATTCATGAATCAAACAGGAATAAAAATCCCAATTTAATGTCCAAAACCTCATTTAAACTTTCCAACAACCCTATAAGAACAATTTCCTAATTGTCCACTAAAGAAACTGAGGGTCAGAGAGGTCAGGCAACTGCCCAAGATTTTGGGGCTGACAAATGGTAAAGCCAAGACTTGAACCCAAGCCCTCGAAATCAAGCTCCATGACCCAGATTCTTTTACTTGGCAGTTACAATTCTGCTATGGACAGCTCTTCTGCTAGAAGCAGAAACAGACTAAAAAACTCTCCCCTTGTTTTTACATTTTAAGGAGCTCTGGGATTAAAAAAAAAAACACACAAAGCCTGAACTTTCAAACTAAAAAATGTTCACATTCGAAGCAGAATCCTCCCTGACTTCCACCTTGCTTTACGTTCTTAAGTGAAATAAAAAGCTCCGAGCCCCGGCACTAAGCAGACATCTGCTGGGTATGTGGGAAGCAGGCCTGAGAAAGGGTTAGCAGTGAGCTGCTATCAGGCCAATTCAACAGAATTCCAATGGCTGGGCTCATGATCAAACAAACCGCGGGTAACCCTAGAACGAGCTTCTCAACACCCCCTCTGGCACAACTGGTAGCTGACACGATGTCATGTGCCCTGCATTCGCAGGTGCTCAAAACAGACACTTGCTAGCACCTCCTGTCCTTAATAAGGCACCGCGTATGGACTTAGCAGCTGTAGGTGCCGAGTCAGACTTGCCTTGAGCTCTCAAAGAGCTCCTAGGCTCACCGGGGACACGCTCAAATACGTAAGACAGAATGAAAAGTGTGCAAAGCACATGTACACGCACTGTCATGCTGAGGGTCTGGAAGAACTCTGCAGATGATGACTTCTGAACCGAGCCTGAACACCCAAGAGGGTTTCCATGAGTGAGGAGGAGGAAAATAGGCCCAGGGAACATGATGTGCTAAGGGCCGCAAGAAGAGTTCAGGGTGTTCTTAGGGAAAGTGACTAATCTGGTGAGGCCAGTGGCAGAGTACGTGGAGGGATGTGGTGGGAGACGAGGCTGGAAAGTAATGTTGCGGCCAAGACATGAACGACCTAGTGTGCCAGGCTAAAACACTTGGAGCTTGAGACTCATGGGTACTACATTTTGGGAAATGATTCAAGAGAAAGTTAAATGGCAGAGCTCCCCCTTTAAGAACGGAATCCCCTTCCACGGTCAGTTTCTAAGCACAGCGAGGGTAGGGGGTGTCTAAAGGGCAGCTTCCCCCTCCAAAGGGACCCCTTCTCCGCGGCCCCACTCACAGAGAAGTCAGAGGAGGAGGTAGCTCTCAGAGGTGCCCCAAACCCACACCTCCATTGACCTTCTCCTCTAATCTGCAACTCCCGTCCATGAAAGACCCAGAAAAGAAACTAAGTCTCATGTTCCAAGCAGGATTTCCACTCTGCCTTCAGCGAAATGCCAGCACTACCCAACTTGGTGAATCAGAACACAGGGGGCACACAGGGTCCAGCCTCTTTCCTGTTACCAAGCGGGAGCCAGAGGCCTATCCAGCACACGCTGTGTGTGCCCAAAGCTCCCGTCCAGGCCTGGCACCATGTGACTGGGGCTTCCAACTAGTAATGAGCCTGCACTGACGTCAACAGTTAGGTCCTTTGGAATCTTTCCCTTAAAGGAGCCTTTGTGGCAGGTCCCATTTGTTAAAGGCACAGGCAAGATGTTTTTCCCTTCCAGCCCTTAAAGGAGCTCCCAGTCTAGAAAGGAGAGTCAAGACATAAAGTAGGAGATGGTGCATAACCATAGAAGCAGCACAGATAATGGTATAAATCCTCACAACGCTGTGACTTATTGTGACTATTTATAGCCATTTGACAGATGAGGAGCCTCAGGCTCAAGCAGATTAACTGACCTGATGGATCACACCTCTAGCAGTGTCATGGCCAAGATCTGAATGAAGATCCCATGCTCATAAGCACCACAGAGTTATACTCTATTGCCCCACAGCCCACCACGGCATGAGTTACCAGAGAGATCCTTTCTAGTGTGGGGCAGTGTGGATGGTGGAGAGTAGATGGTGATCAGGGGTCACGTCCATCAGAAGGTGGCCTCTGTGCAGAAGTGCATAGGAGGAACAGAAGTTCTCTGGAGGAAGATCGGAGAGGTCACCTTAGGCTAAGGGAACAGCATGAGCTAAAGCATGAAGATGAGAAAAAGCAGGGTATTTCTGGAAAATGGCAGGGAACGCGGCTCTCTTAGGGACGAGTGAGCCAAAGCCTCAAGGAAGCTCAGAGTGGAAGGCATTACTGTCTGGCTATGATGAGCTGGGTACCAGGGTGGGAGTTTTTACTCCTCAATGGCAAAATCAATAAATTTACAGTCAGGGACATACAGCTGAATATACTAGGAAAATAATAAATGTTTCAAAACAGAACTGCGGCGTGGTTTCGGCCCTACTTGGGATTCTGTGCTTCAGTGCTCAGGCAACGCACTAACCTTCCACGATCTGGGATAGGGTCAGGAATAATGGATCTTTAGGTCCCTTCCGATTGATGCACAGAGGATCACTGGACCTTTTGAAGGTCAGAACTTCTATACCTCTTTGGTAGATTCCGACCTTCTTGAGAAGAGTCCCTACAGCTCATTACATGAATTCCAGGCCCTAGCTGGAGCTCAAGTACCCCACCTGGTGAAAAGAACATGGAGAACAGGACCAGAGTCCTAGAATCAAAAAAAACCTACATTTGTTTCTTGAATTCCCCACGAATTAACTACAGAACCCTGGGCAAGTCACTTCCTTTTAATGAAGTTAAATTTCTTCATTTGTAAAATGGAAACAATCATACTTATATAGCTAGGCTCTTGTGAAAATTAACAATTAATGTGTGAGATTAAATATAAGGATATGTGTTTCTACATGCAGCCTGACAGGTTGAGAATAGGTACTCCCCCTAAAAGCCACCATGATGAGAGGGGTGGTATAAAAACGGCGCAATCCTCCCGGTGAAGTGTCTAAATCTGGAGTTGTCAACAATTCTCCCCCTGTTGAAAATTGATCTGTATTCTCCCAGGCAAGTCATTACATCTTTTTGTGCCAAATTGTTTTCATCTTTTAAATGACCCAGTAATCCCACTTTGGGCAATATACATAAGGGAATAATCCAAAAGGAAAAAAGAAGGCAATTTGTTCCGAGATGTTATTCACAGTGCTATTTCTAGCTCTTTATATATCCCCCTATTATAGCACTTATCTCACGGTGCTGTAATTATCCACTCCCCTTCCATACGCCTCCAAATTATCTTTGAATCAATCCCCAGCACCTAGCACAATGCCTGGCATACAGTAAGAACTCAATAAATGTTTGCTGACTAAATGAATGGGTAATATGAAAGAAATTTTAAAGGAAATTCAAAAGAGCAAAAACAAAACACTGTTTTTAAGAGATAATGTTCAAGAGTTTTTATTCAAAAAAAAAAAAAAAAAAAAACCTGGTAATACAGACTGCAAACCATTTGAAGAGAAGTGTGTCCAGAAGAAGCCCCAGGAGTGAATTTCAGAGGTTATTTAGATTATGATCTCTGAGCATCACCAGGCTCAGGGCCCAGTGCAGTATAAGAATGCCATGAAGCACCCAGGGGCACGAGGTCTCATGCGGGGTCACTTTGGCCTGGTGGTCAGAGGGCACAAGGCTTGGTCAGGAATCTTGATTCCCAGCCTGACTCAGATACAACCTCACATTGACCAAATCATCTAACTTCTTTTTTTTTTTACGACTTTATTTATTATTTGTTTTGAGAGAGAGAGAAAACACATGTGCGGGGCGGGGAGGAGGAAGAGGCAGAGAGGTAGGGAGAGAGGGAGAGAGAAGGTGAAGCAGACTCCGCACTAAGCGTGGAGCCCAACATGGGGATCGATCCCACAACTGTGAGATCATGACCTGAGCCAAAACCAAGAGTCGGATGCCCAACCAACTGAGCCATCCAGGTGCCCCTAAATCATCTAACTTTTATGAGACCGGTTTCTCCACGCCACTGAGAAATGGGGGATTTACAGTAAAGTCTAGCCCATTAAAAGGAATTACAAAGGGGGAGGCCAGGGCCAGAAAGTGTGAAATCAAATGTCAATGAAAGAGGAGGTTTGGGAGGTGCCCTTGGACCAGGGTCCTCAAGCCAAGGTGGGGCCTTGAAACCCCAGCTCTACTGGGCTCCCACTGAGCCTTCCAGACCGATCTTACAGGGTGGTTGAAGGCTCCTGACCAGGGAATCTACAGGAGGCAGGAATCCCTGCAGGAGCAGACGACACATCAAGGAAAAACAATATGTTAAATATCGCCCGCAAAGTCAACATCACTCTGTTCCGTAGGCTTGGTGGGAAAGAATGCTTTATACAAATACCCAGGGAGAGCAAAGGAAGCGGCATGTTCTGTAGGGCTTATTTTGGGGCGTTCCAGCAACTCTCAGCCAGGAAGTCAGAGGCAGGAAGCCACTGCCCTCTGTTCCCTAGCCAGAAGTTCAAGGTTAGAAACCAAAGCGGGGAGCAGACTCCTTAGTGTGAATCAGCTGCAAGTCTGTGCACCCCCCACTGCACATTTTCACCTCCATCAGGGTCTCCCAGATTCCTGCCCATTGACCTTGACATTTCTCTGAAGGACACTGCACTTGACATCCTGTAGACAATCCCTCCAAAACATGTCCTGAACCAAGTCACTTCTCTCGGGCCCCACTTCTACCGCCCTAATCAAAGTTGCCACCACCTCTCACCTGATTCCGGCAAGAGTCTCCTCCTAACTTCCTTGCTTCTACCTTGCCACCCTCCTTGTAATCCATTTCCCCGAGAGCAGGCAGAATGATGCTTGTCAAATACTCAGATGCTTCCCATCGCCCCTAAACTCAGGTCAAGCCCCTTCTCTAGCTTACTTACACCCAGCAGCCCTTCTGCCCTCCTATGGTGATTCTCCCTCTGCAGCCCACTACCTCCTAGCACTCTGGGCTCCTTCTGTTCCTCAAGCACAGACTCATTCCCACTCCACGGCCTGGTACAGTGCCTGGGACAGTGCCCTCTGCATGCTCCTCCCCTCTGACTTTTGCATGGCTGGCTCCTTACCATTCAGATCTCAGCTTAAACATCACCTCCCAGATCCCTTCCTGCGTTCACTCACCATCTGAGTGCCCTGTGTGAATCCTCCTAAGTGTTACTTATAATTCCCTCCTATTTATATGTTCATTTATTATCTGCCTCCTCCACACACCCCTACTAGAATGTAAGCTCCAAAGAATCATTGTTCTGTGTGTCTTTTTCTTCACTCCAAACCCAGTGCTGGCTCAGTGCCCAGAACAGTATGAAGCACATAAGTGGGAATCCAATAAACATTTAATAAAATTAGATGAATCCGTGCCACCAAGGAAAGAAACCTTACAGATCACTTAGGGCAAGTCACCCGGCACTGTGGCTAAATTCTGGGCCTTGGAGTCAGATGTGGATCACTACTGCTTGCAACTCAGGAGCTGTAGGAGTTTGGGCAAGTTTTCCCATTTCTCTAGACCTGACTTTTCTCAGGTAAAATGGGGATAACAGCACCTGCGGAGCACTGGGAGGATAGAAGGAGATCAATCATGTAAAACGCCTCATGTGGGCTCAGCACAGAATGTTCCCTGTTGTGGACAACCAGCCCATCTTCCAGGTGGGAAAAACTGAGGATCAGAAAGAAGCATCATCACCCAAGTTAAACACTGAGTGAGCAACAGAGCCAGGTCAGAAAATCACATGTGCAGTCTCTGGACACTGCTCTGCAGTCCAGCTATTCCCTAGACTCAGTAATAAAAAAAGACCTGATATCATGTCACTGACTTATGTATTCTGTCTTGTTCCATAAGGGATCGAAGTACCTAACAAAGATGCACAGTTTGTGATTTTTTTTCCAGCAGGAAAACTGGGGGGGGAGATGGAAAAATAAGGTGAAGGAAAGGGACGGGGATTACAAACAAGAAGAGCCATCCGTCTCCTACCATTTGCCAGAAGAGGGCTTCACATGTGGCTCGAGAATGGAGGGAAATACCTATGTGCGGTCTTTTGGAATAGTTGGTTACTGAAATGTCACAGCAAGGTGTGAGGAGGTATCACCATCCAGTTAAGAATCACCCTGGTTTGTCACACTCTTGTCAACTAAAATCAAGTATCTGCTTGCTCCGGATCACACGCACTCTGACGTCACAGTACTGGGTTCAAATCCCAGCTCCACTACTGACTACGTGCCTCTAGGCCACTCAACCCCTCAAAGCCTCAGGTTCTTCCTCTCGAAAATGGAGGTAAACAACAGTACCTAAGTGGACTGACAAACTGTGGTGCGTACGTATGTAATTCTGACACACGCCCCAACACGGACGAAGCTTGTAGACATTACACGAAGGGAAATAGGGCAGTTGCCAAAGGATCGATACGTACAGTTCCACTTCACGTGAAGTGTCCAAAGGGGTCAAATTCACGGACACGGAAGGGAGAATGGTGGTTGTCAGGGGCTTCAGCAGGGGGGAACGGGGAGTCAAGTGTTTAATGGCTATGGAGTTTCAGTTTTGCTTAATGAAAGGAGTTCTGAAAATGGGTGGCAGGAGAGGTGACTGCACTCAACACTACTGAGCGATACACTTAAAAATGTGTGGATGGTAAATGTTATGCGTAATTTACCA
Organism: Halichoerus grypus; assembly: GCF_964656455.1. NCBI lineage: Eukaryota > Metazoa > Chordata > Mammalia > Carnivora > Phocidae > Halichoerus > Halichoerus grypus. The sequence goes on from NC_135712.1 coordinate 77,793,734, forward strand.
AAATTAAAAATAAAGTGAAAAAAAAACTAGCACCTACTCATGGGTAGCGGTAGTAGTGACTCGTGATTTAGGTCAAGTGCTTAGCCCAGTGCCTGGCACCCAGAAAGCCCTCCATTCATGTCAGTCCTCCTTCTTCACTGTACCAGCATGCATACCTGCACCACCACCAGCCCTGACCTCTTAGTGCCCCTGTCTGTCACCACCGCAGCTGGGAAACCTCCCGAGCCTTCCTGCTTCCAGGCAGCCTCCTCCCATCCGATGAGCAGGGTTCACAAGCAGCCCCACCATAGTCATGGGGCAGGAGACATGCTGGGTGCAGGTTCCCGGGGTCCCGAGCAAGATCCTGCTTCCCTGGTGCTTCAGAGCAGCTTAGGGAGCTGGTGGCCCTCCCTTCAGCCCTGGACAGACGTCTCGGAGCACTTTCCTGCGCTATTACGATCCGTCACCTAATGCCATTGCTGTGCAGGTGCTTCCCCAAGACACATCTCCACCATCTTCCCTAAACTGGAGGAAAAGGGCCCCCAGGTTCGCCAGAAACCAAACTGACTACACAGAACTACTCCTGGCCATGTAATATCTGGTAGACTGTAAGAGAGGGTGGTGCCCTCTTAGTCTCTCTTGAAAGGTGCCATGGTATCAAAGAAGTATGTGTATATGTGTGTGTGTCTGTGTCTATTGAGTGTGTGTCTGTGTGTGTGTGTGTCTGTGTGTGTGCTGTGTGTATATGTGTGTGTGTGTGTGTGTGTGTGTATAAAATCCAGAGTCGGGCTCACCTTTCAATGTGAAGTACACTCCAGAATTCTGACAGCTTCAAGAACAGTGGTAGAAGCTAAGATGGAAAGCCCTGCTCAGTCTATTTCAAGGCCCGTGCATAATTTCCACCACCTGGGAGAAACTGAAATAAGGGCCTCCACTACTCAGTTCTGCAGCTTGGACAAGCTATCATCCCCTTTCAGGAAGAGAAAGATACAGACAGCAAAGCAGATCAGAAGGCAGCAACTCACATACAAACAACATTCACAAGACCGGAAGCGGAACAAAAGTAAGCTGAAAACGAAAAAGGAAAAAAAAAAGGAAAAATTTTACAAATAACAAATTCAGGCATCTGAGCCCATGAACATGATAGAAGGAGGTCTGAATTGGGAGAAGTAGGTGCTAGTTCTCAGTCTCACCCATCAGATCAGTAAGCGTGGGCAGCTCTGGCATCCAGAGTCCCAATTTCCTCATCTGCAAAATGGGCATGTTCTCCTCCATCTCTGCCTACGGGGGCAGCTGAAGTGTAGTGGAAGGAGGAACGCTCCGAGAGGCAAAAGACCTGGATTCCAATACCAACTAATCAGCCCTGTACCCACAGGGCAAGTTAGCTGTGCCCCCTGGGCCTCCACTGCCCACCATCCTGCTGCAAACCGAGGCAGACCAACCCAATCATCTCTAAGGCTCCTTCCAGCTCTAACAGTCCATCAACCCTCACAACGTACTGCACGCCAGGAATTTATTCCAAACTGCGGATGCCATGCAAATGCTGCATATATAGCAATATTTTTTATGCCCTTAAGGCCAACCATAACTCTGCTTTTCAAGCTAAAACTATCCTTCCCCAAGTATCCACAAGCGTCCTTCTAACTTCTGGCTCCAGCCCTAGCAATCAGACAGATGACAACACTCCCAAATTACCTTTCTACCCAACTCTGGCTAGGCCTCAGGTGGGAGGAAATCTCTCTCTTTTTTTTTTTTTACATACAAATAGAATTTTCCCTCAGGCAGAGTCCCTCTCTAAATCCCACTGTGAGAAGAGCTCCCCTGGGAAAGCAGCTGTCTACACCCCAAATTAAAGTGGCCAGCGCTCCCAGCAACATGTCCCATTGCAGTGCAAGCCTTCAGGGCTGCAAGCCCCAGGTCTGCAAGCAGAAACGCCATTCGCTCTGTCAATAATGATGTACTCACGCGAGTCGGGCCCCACAGGCAGCTGGCCCTCCGCTGGCCCTCACTCCCTCTCACACACCCTGAGTCTCACTGCAAGAGGTGGTCCCAAGGCCCGAGGGGAACAGCACTGATACTTTCTCTCCTCAGCTTCCAGAACAAGGGGCAAAGGAATGGAGGGGACTGGGGGTGGGGAGGGGGGTGGACGGGGGCGACTTTGTTTCTGGAAACAAGAATTCAAATCCTGCTTCTCCTAAACCCTGAGTCACCTCCTTCTCTTCCAATAGATCAGTGTGGTGGGTAAACATTTCCATATATGGAGAAGCAGGCTAGAGGATGTCAGAAAAATCACCCTTCTCTCCTCTGGCACTTGAAGAACATGCCCCCACTTATGACATAATTCCTTACTTGGAGTAAATGATTAACCCCAAAAGAAGTAGAGTCTCCACTGCTCCATAGGCTGTCCTGTTACAGGAAAAAGGCTCCCCAGCCCAAACAAGGAAGTGACGGGTTTGAAAGGCTTTAAGTTCACCTGAGGAATGGGGCCATCTAGAATACACTGACATTTATGGAGTCAATCTATTAATTCAGAGGAGGTGGGTGGTATCTGGGGGAGATGTACCTGAAGAGGTCACCAGGAAGCCAGTCCATAGTTCTTCTGATGGCGGATGAGCCCTAAAACAATCCACACCCTTGGTCACAATTCCCTGACTCCCTTGGGCCAAAAATCCTCCTGGGCACTTAGTTTTGCATGAGTTACTCATAGGACAGACACCAGGCAGGAAAACCCAGAATAAAACCAGACTTTCAGGAGAACGTTGCTGGGGGGGGGGGGGGGCGGGGGGAGAAGGAGGGCTGAATGCCCAATTTAATTTGTTGATCAGAAGGTCCCAAGAGGTGTCTGATAACTAAATTGGACCAGTAAAGTCAGTCACGAATGGATCTGGTCTAAAATGACTCCAGATGGAATTAGCAGAAGAGAAAGGAGAAAGATGGGATGCTGGGGAAAATGGCAGTGCAGGGGAGGAGGGGTCTGCCTGGACAAAGGAATCCATACTTCGTCTTCCCAGCAGTTCTATTTTTTACAGTGATCTTATTCTACTGTTGGCTGTAAAGGCTTTCTCTAGGTCATATGAGCCATTTTTTCAGAATCCCTGCCCACCTCCTGGTCTGCACCATGAGGACGCTAGTTCTCATCCCCAGGGAATCTTCCAGCAGTAAACAGTACCGCTCAGGGAGCCAGGGCACCCAAGCCCTAAGCCCAGGTCAGCCACTCAAGATTTTGGAAAAATCAGTTCTCCTCTTGTAGCTTATATTCTATCATCTACAAACCGAGTGGGTAACCCAAAACTGTCCAACTACATGCACTAAAAGCAGCTTCTCCTTGGTCCGTCCGAATAGTCATGACACATTTATCCTGGTTACTTGCTTTATATTTTTGCAAGCATGCCATAAATATCCGCGAAGCAGCAAGCATTTCTCGTTTATTGCATGTTTAAGAAAGGCACACAAATATAAAGGGCCATTAAATGAGGTAGGGAAACAGGGTCAGAGAACCTTCCACCACATGTCAGAACCAGAACTCAGTACAGAATTCCTGCCACTGCAGTACTCCCAAGAGGTCCCAGAGGCAGGTCTGAAGAGGGTAAAGGGATGGTTCTCTTTTGTAACTGAGAAGACTACATGCGACTTAGTGATTCTGTAGAAAGACAGTCATCCTGTCAGGAGCTCGGAGTCCCTTCCAATACTCCAACAGGAACATACCAGCAGAGAGAAAAAATATTCCATGGAGAATAGCTGTCCATGGATGGCCTAGAAACTTGGAAAACCAAGGAGTAAGCAGACTACAGGGATAGGAATGAAAACCAAGAAAGAAGAGTTTATATCTACCCTCCATTTTGCAAAATCACATTTGGAGATCAGTTTCCATATCCACAAATCAGTTTCCATATCCACATATCCTGCATTCCCTAATGTACATGTGCCTCTCTTCCCCTTGTCCACTGAGAGCCATTGGCTCTGGGATCTTGAAACGAGAGAAGACCATAAATGCCACTAAGCCTGATGTCCCCCCGGTCATAAATCCCCCCGTGGTGGCCATGAGGTCTCCAGTGAGGTGGCGATCATTATCTCCTGCAGCTGCAAATTCCATTTTCCCAACAGAAAGTTCTTCCTTATATGGAAACAAAATCTGACTCCTGGATTTCAACCTCCTGTTCCTCATCCTGCCCCTTCTAACCATACAAACAACCTATATCTGTTCCACTGCCCTGGAATTTTTGTAAGTGAATATGGATACAGAAACTAAGGGACCCAAGATCTCAACCCTCGGGTACTCTAGCCATTTCCCGGCCATATCTCACCGTTAACTCCCAAAGCATTTGTTGCCAACTTGAAATCCATCCTTTTTGGGTTTTTCCAGGAAGCGTTACTGCTAAGCAACCCTTCCCAACCCCCAATTCTGCACGTGAACCGCCGGCCTTGTGGACTCACAAGACGTGCCCTGTTAAATCCCAGTCACTGAGAAATGAGGAGAGAGACCTTGGAGACCCATTCTTCAGTCCACCTCTACCTCCTCCCCCATGCCGCATTCCTACCGTTTGTGGCCGAAGCTCAGGGACACAGATCCCATTCCCAGCTCCCCATTCCTGCTCCCCTGTCCTGCCAGACCTAAAACTGTCTCCAGGAGACAAGGCTGTTCCAAGGAACATTCAGAGAGAGCTCTGCAGGAAAAGAGGGCCTTGCCAGCTCAAGCGCTCTCAGGATAACAGAGCAGCCTACAGGCAGGACGGCGGGTCCAACGTGCTGATCACAGGGCTGGGGGCTCATGATCCCTGACCGCTCCAGCACCACTCTGGACCTCACCATCTTTACCAAATGGGGGAGAAAAGGTTCTGTTCTGCCACAGTTCTGATGGCACCATTTGGATTCAAGGTAGATGCAGCAGTGACGCCTCACATTAGCAGCGCGCTTTCCCAGCTTGTAAAGCCCTTCCCAGACAGTCTCATGTAATCCCTACTGGCTACTTCACCGGGAGTAGTGTACCCAATCTCGTGACAGCAAGGAGGAGGCTCAGAGAGCCTAAGTATATTCCTAAGGTCACACCCACAGCAAGTAATAAAAGGAACACTGGTTTGGAAGTTAGGCTACTTGACATTCCAGTTCCAACTCCACCACATACTCACTGTGTGACCTCCGGCCAACTGTTTAACTTTTCTAAACCTCACTTTCTACACCTGAAAATTAGAGATTAAAATGGCCTTCCTGCCTCCTCTCAGAGAAGTTATGAGGATCAAATGAGATAATGGGAGTTAAAACGCTCTGGAAAACGGGAAGGCGGTCCAAAAGTGTAAGGGATTATTGTGTGATTACTTGTAAATGACTGTGCATTCCATTACAAATACAAAAAAGCAGTGAGGTCATTCTCAAGACAAAGAAACATGAAGGCTCTGGGAATGAAAGGGAAATGATTTGACGTTCTACAGGGTTCTGAATTCACTATGCTTCTCCCTGGCAGCAGAAGCTCGGATTTTCACTGTCAGATTTTCGGCGCTCCCTTTGCAGCTACAAGCGAATGCCAGCCCAAAGAGAGGCAATAGAGAGGGATGTACGGAAGACCCCCTGAGATTCTCAGTTCCGGAAACGTGACCTGTAATGTTCTCCTTAGAGAAGTTGTTAGAAACACAGGCTCCAGTCTCTCTGCAATAAGCCCGTGGGGAAATAAACGTACAGTAACAAGCTATTTACCAGAGAGCAGTAAGGAAGCTCCCAAGCATGAATTAATCAAGGGCACAGGATATTTCAGGTTGCAGATACCAAAAAGACAGAAATCAGCAACCCATTAAACCTCCCAGCACAGCTCTCCTCTTGGAGGCTCAACCTGGAATTCATGCATCCCAGGCCACAGAGAGGTCCATTTGCATACCAGAGGTCTGCTGCAGATCCACCTGGGAGCAGAGGATACCCAAGAAGCTCTGAGAGTGCACTTCACTGGGCTGGCTTCCTTCAGGCCTCTCCCAACACGCTAGTCATCAGGATTCTCTTCAACTTCTGCAAAGATCCAAGCCATCAATGTCATTGAAGGAGGGGCCAGATCTTCCCCAGGAATCCATTCCCAAGGCTGATGAGCAAACAGCTCAGTGATGATTACTTTCTGGTTTGCATTTTGGGGATCATCTGCTTCCTTGTGCTTAACATTGGAGAAAGGCACTAAATTAATTGATCACAGCGATGTGTGAGCACCTATTAAGAGCGTGTGCCCGAATCCCCAGGGAGGATACCGCAGAGGGCTCTGAGATGCAGACATAACTGCAAGAGGGGACAAGAGGTGGCCAACTCCAGAAGTTCAGACCTCAGTAGTGTATCCTCAGTGGGAGGCACAGACTTCCAGGCTAGAGATTAAATGAGGGTGGGACGGGGGCAGTGACAAAGGACATTTCCAGGCCAGAGGAAGCATTTGAGCCTAGGCAATGAAGAGCCATGTCCAGTGAGGAGCTATGTGTGTAGGCCACTAGTGGGAGAGGTGGGCAGATGAGTGGAGACAAAAAGAGGTAACCCAGCCGGGTAAACTGAAGCTGAATAATTAGCCTAAGGTGATTAGATTGATTCTATTTCTGAAAGCAGAGTGGTTTTTGTTTTTTAGTTTTTGGGGTTTTTTTGAGAAGCAAAGCTCTGATCAGGTTTTTTAAAATGGTCTCTTTCACTCCTCACTGGCAAATAATAATAATAACAAAAACAACTATAATTTAATGAGTGTTTACTCTGTGCTGAGCATTGCACAAGCAGGCTGCATATATCATCCCATTTAATCCCATCAACTGCCCTGTGACCTAGGCAGTCTCACCCATTATACAGATGAGGAAATAAAGGCTTAAAGGAAGGGTAAACTGCGCAAGTCCCACAGACAGTAAGAGGATGAGGACAGGATTAACTAACTCCCAATGCAAATTCAATCCCTTACAATTCTAGAATGCATGCTCCAATTTCTAACTTTCTTTCCTATTGTCCAGACTCTCCCTATCCCATTTCTATGAGATGAAATCATCCTCACGTAACTATCACAGGTAACGATCATATATATCACAAGCATAACTCTCTACAGAAAGAGTTGACCATATTCCTTATTTGCTTCTGTCTCCCTGGAAGACCCTTGGAGTCACGAGCCTTGCCTGTGTTCTCAGCACTGTGCATACAATGAACACTCAATAGTCACATGTATTCAGTTAGACAATGTCTTTGAAGGTTGGGCCAGGGGAGTAACACAATACGAGCTGTCATTTCCACTCTATCCTTCACAGAAATGGAACTAATCTCAGTGAGGGTCCCAAGGTCTGAAGAGAAGACACACAGCCAAGGTGAAGGACACAGGGCAAGGATCATGTGCATGGGGCAGCCTGAAGCTTCTGCAGCTACTCTGAGGCTGCATGACCCTGAGCCTGCAGCCAGGTGCCCAAAGGCCTCAGGAGGAGGTAGACAGAACGCACATTTCCTTGAACAAGGGAATAAAAACCCAGGACCCCTCACAAGTGTGATGGTGCTAAGCCACTCTGTCTCTCAGCTTTGGTGAACAGACACACTGGGCTAGCACAGTGGTTTTCAAACTTTTTTTCCCCCAGCAGCGTAGATTTTCCTTTAAACAAAATGCTTTGCAGATGCTTACTTGTAAAGTAGGTAACACCAGAACTATTCAGGCTGGGCTCCGGAGCTCCCCTTTCCCCAGCTCTTCTCTCCCAGTTGCCACCTCCCCCACCCAGCACCCCAGCCCCAACCCCACTCCTGGACGTCTGCAATGCTGTGTTACTCAGGAAAGCAGAGCTTGAAAACCAGCAGCCTTCTGAGCTCTTCACAGTACCTCCCAGCTCTGATGGTAGTAACCTCCAAGGTGAGCTGTATCTCCTTAATTAAGCAGCTCTGTGTTTTTACCAGAGAGACAGTTACAGAGTAGCAGAGAAGAAAGAGTTCTCAGATTAGAAAATTTGGATTATCGTCTATTTAGGACCTGTGTTCCCAACAAGCAAGTTATTCATATCTCACTAAGCCTCAGTTTTCTCATCTGTGAAATGGGAAATAACATTGTTATCTATCAAATAAGGCTCTTATTAGAACTACCTAATGGCATAATAAAATGTTACGATAAATACCATGTTGTGATCACCTCATCTATAAATTGATCTAAGGTCACAGATGTAAAAGAGGTAGCACTGTGTCCAAAGCAAAGAAGATCCTCAAGAAGTGCCTGGGGCTCAATGCTCTCATGGACATTTTCAACCTGAACAAACAACACCATAACAATAAGGAGCTTGAGGGAGGAAAACATTTGTGTTCCCAATTCCCCACAGCTCATCTGTGAAAAATCTTACAGCTTGTTTTGGGAACCTTTGAAACCCAAGGCCATTTTAGGCTTCCAAGAAAGTCAACCAAGATAGGCAAAGGTGGAGAAAGCAAGCTTGAGAAAACCACTGACCCACGTCATTAGCACAGGAAGAAGTGTTAGACTGGGCGTCCCAGCTTCCGCCTTCCATACCAACCAGCCAAGTGGCTTCAAAAATCCCATCTGTCTCTGAGTCCACATTTCCTTATCTATAAAATAGGGATGAGAACAATCTTGTTTTCTATCTCCCCTTAATTTAACCCCAAGGAGTTAATGGGTATGAAACTCTTGAAAACTTCTCAGCTCTATACCTGTATCATCATTTTTATTATAACCTCAAGTAGAAAGTTGAACCACTACAAAAATTAATGTGCCCAAAACTTGGGAATCATCCCATCTTAAGGCCCCTGCTCCAACGGCACGATTCCCTGTCTGTTGCCGGAGTTTTGCCCCAGGCTCCCTGCCCATCCTGAAGGTGTTGCCAGCTTAACCCCCGTGTCATCCTGGCTTTCCCAGCTGACCCCAACCAGTAATCTGAACTGCACAAAAAATAATGTCCAACAGCCCTCAGGCCAGCATTCAGGATGTCCAGGATGGGCCCCCAACCCATCTCTCTAGCCACATCTCCCATGATATTGCTACATGAATACCTGGCTCCAGGAAAGAAGGTACCCACAATTCCTCCCAACCCCAAGATTTGGCCCTATCTCCCCACTAGTGCTATGCCTTCAAATCCGATTGCAAAATCTCTTTACCATGCAATGGGGAAGCGGATCCCCAAGTCTTCACGACCCATCCTTTCTCTACAGACAGTGCTACCCATTTCCAGTCCATGAACATGCACATCAAAAGAAGAAGAAATACTTCTGTATTTCTTTGTAGTCAATAAATCTTTTCGAATGCCCCATCTTTTTAAATGCTTAATGTCAGATATGACCATGACACCCATTTAACAAATGAGGAAGCTGGGGGTCCATAATATAGTGAAGTAGCTGAGCCCATAGCCAGGTTCAGAGCCTGTGTCACCACCCACTCTCCCCCAGCAGCAGAGTACAATCAAAACCCTGCTATAGGGGCGCCTGGGTGGCTCAGTCATTAAGCGTGGGCCTTCAGCTCAGGTCATGATCCCAGGGTCCTGGGATGGAGCCCCAAGTTGGACTCCCTGCTTGGCAGGGAAGTCTGCTTCTCCCTCTCCCACTCCCCCTGCTTTTGCTCCTTCTCTCACTTTGTCTCTCTGTGTCAAATAAATAAATAAAAATAAAATCTTTAAAAAATAAATAAATAAACAAATAAATAAATAAATCAAAACCCTGCTATAAAGGTGCTGGGCTGGCCTGTGGTTAGCTTGCTATGTGACCCTGGGCAAATCACTTTCCTTCCCTGGACCATAAAATGAGGGCCCCGGGGCCACGCCATACATCCACACACCGTTTCTCTCCTCCTGAAGGGTTTCAGAATGAAATGTTAGAGAGGTGCTAACAAGGTAGCATCTCACACACAGGTCTGGTCAGTCCCCTCCCGAGCTCTCCCTCCCAAAGCCCAGAAGCCCATCCTGAAAGAAGGAAGAAGGACTGACCAGAATGTCAAAGGGCCCCCAGAACTCTCCAGGACAACCCAGGGCACACCTCGTGACAGTGTCACCACCCGGACAGGCAAGCCACTCCCCAAGAGCAGCTGTAGTCATGGTCATGGAGCAGAAAGCTTGTCAGCAAACTGCTGGTGTGACTGGCGATTTTTAATCAGCTCGAGAGGCAAGAGCATTAATGAGGACTCTCAGTCTGCGCTTCACATGCCTGAGGGCTCCACAAGGGAGAGCCGTGGAAGAAACCCCCCCTCTCCTTCAAGATGCTTAAGACATCAGCTCCTCTCTGCGACTACTGCCTGAACTCCACCCTCTCGTCTGCTGTGGAGACAGGATGTGTGTGGCAGGCCGCCATGTACTCTCCCAAGTCCAAATGCTGCCTGCCGGGCTCTCCCTAGACCACAAGATCCTGTATCTGGCAAAATTCAGGTACCAACTAGTCCAACTCCTGTAAACGGCTTGCCCGGGGCATTCATTCATTCAGAAGGCATCACTGATGTCTACTTGAGACACGGTGGTAAGGCCAGGCTAGGTTTCTGCTCCATGGACTTTGCACTAACATCTCAAGTGGCTTCCCAATGGCAAGAGAGTAAGTCCAAGTGCTATATGTAACACCTCAAATTTCTCAGTAACTGGGACTCAGCCTTCTAGTCTCATCATGAACTGACTCCCTCCCGCTGCCATTCAGCACACATCCTTCGCTTTACTCAGATTGAACCCTTAGCTTGCATTGTTCCCTTTGCTTGACCTACTACCCTCCCCAGCCCAAGATCAAATATAGATATCCTACATATCCTTCAAGGTCTGCTGGTCATTCCCAACAGGAATGAGATTGCTCTTTGAAGAAGGGCAGCTCTTTGCACAGTGCCTCATGCCTTATAGGACATCTAGCATCTTTGACCCTGCCTACTGAATGACAATTGTGCTCTGGCCTCCAGCACTGAGACAACAAAAAACACTCCACCACATCTGCATATGTCCGTTAGAGAGATGTTACTGCCCCCACCCAAGAACCACCCAGCCACGGTCACCCTACATGAAACCTGCCTTGCTTCTCGGTCCAGTTGGAACCATTTCTCTTTCAATTTGCTCAGCCTGCTGTCCAGCACATCAATCATAACCTTCCTGTAGTCTTATTATGTACCTGACTTAGTCATTCTCTTCCCGGTGAGGGCTCCCCATGGAAGAATCCATGACTTCTCTGCCCACAGTGCCAAATCTAGCATAGTGTCAGGCTCATAGTAAGTGTCTAATAAACAGTTGGGAACAAACTATGTAAACAAGACAACTGTCCAGGGCATGACTCCCAAGAGGAGATTAAACTGAACAAGAAGATTACAAATCAACCACTTTGATCAAAACCAAGGAGAACCCATTATGATGAGCACTGAGTAATGTATAGAACTGTTGAATCACTATACTGTACACCTGAAACTAATATAACACTGATGTTAACTCTGCTGGAATTAAAAAAAAAAAAAAACACGACGGAAAACACAATTCAGAAACTGTAACTGGGCAAATGACCTAAATTTGGGGGGTAACAAGTGTATTAATGTTATATATTTATGTAAATAAACAAATATTGAGTAGAACATTAGACCTAATTATATTATAACTGACGGTACATATTGAGTGTCTGGGGATAATAATGCATGGGCACTTCTAAAGGAGTGTGTAGGTGGAGGGTATATTTTCTCAATGGACCCACCAGAATTCCTTCCCACCTCTAAAGCACCTTCCTGTACTGCAGAAGCAGACTGCTAGAAACTACATTTCCCACACTGCCTGGAAGCTAATGAATTAGTGTCCAGCAATAAGATGTACTTGTGTGAGACCTACAAGGTGGAAGTGAGGCTAAAGCTTCCTGCCTACTTCTACTGGCAAGCACCATCGTGAGCCAAAACGCCGCTCCATGTGGCGATCCAGCATCCTACCACCAGCTATGAAGACGTGAGAAAAGTCTAGAGGCCCCCGCAGTGGCTTCCTCATCCCCTCTTCCTCATTCCTGGACTGTGGCTATGGAACAAATTCAGAAATTCAATAGCTGCCGACACAGCCTCCTGCTCCCACTGCTCCAGCCTTTCTAACAATTCTGTGAGCATCTCAAATTAATGCCTTTCCACTTAAATAATGTAGAACATCTGTCCTGCACTTTAAGCCTGAAGATGCAGAAGACCTGGGGCGGGGTGGGAGGGGTGGACACGGTAGATAGTTCACGGATGATCCATTCCTTTATTTCGTGATCTGCTCAAGTACGACTTAAGTCTGTCTGTACCTGGGACCTTCTCCCTGGCCTCTGTGGAGGGAAGAAAAATAGCTCACTTTACTACAATGAGCCTAACAGACCTAAGGAACACAAATGGCAGGGCATAAGCTAATCAGAACCACATAAACTAGTTTACGGTCAACTTAAACTCTAATTCATATAAAATAAAGGGTGTTTACAGCAGAATTGCTGACTCTTTCCCGAGAATTCTTGGCTCGACCTCTTTGCTTTCCAGAATTGCCACTGAATACTTGCGTACCTCAAAGGCATGCCGGCTGCAGACCCAGCCCATCTGCTCTGTGCAGCTCCACAGAGTAGGCTTCCAGAAATGTCTGTTCCTGTCCTTGTTTCCTCATTTGTAAAATAGAGATAGCAAGAGTCCCTCCCTCATCGGTCTGCTTAGAGGATTAGATGAGTCACTATGAGCAAAGCAGCTGCAGCAGCGGCTGGTACATGCTGACGCCGGCTAAGCGTGACCCGGTGTGTGAACCTAAGAGCAATCGGAGGACACAGGTAGAAGTCCTACTCTACAAACGAGGAAACTGAGACTCAGAGAGATTATATAATACGTCCAAGGTCGGACGGCTAGTAAGCAAGGAGCAGAGGCCAGACCCAAACCCAGCCCCCCAGCCTTCCACCAAGTCTGGAGCTCCTTGCACCTGGGCACCCTGCTTGCTGCTAGGCACACCGAATGGAAAAATGTATGCATCTGGCAGAGGAAAATCGGCCCCTGCATAACAGGGCTGTACCCTGGGAGCTCTCCGGACATCACAGAATGATCAGGCCAATGTCATAAGCCTTGCCCTTCAGCACAGTCAGCTCCTGTGGGTAAAATTAGCTCAGCTCTGCTCCAGTGTTGCCTAGAGCTCCGAGGCAAAACCCACCCTGGGCACAGCACGACCTCACCTGACCCTCCCAGCAAGGGTCCCTCATGCACCTCATTAGGGCCTGAAATGACTCATTTTGCTCTTTCCTGTCTCTGGCTGCTGAGGTCACCTCTCTACTATCCAGAAAGACAGTTCCAAAGGAGAAGTCAAGATGAAAATGCAAGCCTTCACTCTATACTCCTTTCCCCCAGGGCAGTTCACGAGGCCGGATGGGGTGCCTGTCTGCCGTGCCAGCTGTGGACTGGGGGAAGGAGGCTCTGCCGAGTTATATAACCAAACTGAGGACCGACAGACACTAGCCCAAATGGACTCCTAAGACGGGCCTCCTTATTTAACTCTAGTGATGACAGTACTGAGCAGGGGAGGGGCCTATTCTATATTCTTGTACCCTGTAGAACACAGCACACAGAGGATGACCACCAGCATTTCCTCTGCATCCTCTCAACCCAATGCCCCCAGACTTGAAGGCAGAGCTCAAATGCCACCTCTCCTGGGGCCTTCCCTACTCCCATCCCTACCTAGCTAGAATTTCCATCACAACTTCTATAATAACGTATCTCTACCCTTTATTATTTGGCACTTAGTCATTCAACAAATAGTTCTTGCACACCTACTTTGGACGTGAAGATACAGAATTAGAAGAAATGACCTTTGTTCTCAAGGAAACACAACCAACTTCAATAAATAGCTGAAAATGGGGGAAGTGGAGTTACCAGGGGTCAGAGGTTTATTCCAAGCAGAGATGTCAGAGCGAAATCTTGAAAGGCATATGGGAGCTACCGTGATAACCTGGGGAAAGGAGCGAGGTCTTCACCCACCAAGAAACAGTGCATGTGAAGTCACGGAGGCTACAGAGAATCTCATGGATATTCCTGGAATGCAGGATCTGTCTCAGAGGTTAGTGAGACAATGATGGAAAGAGGCAGGGGCCAAAATACCAAGAGTCTTCTACTTCAAGCAAAGGACTGTGGATTTTATCCTGAATGAAGAAATCATCCAAGGATTTTAAAAACAGAGATATGGCATGAATGGGTTTTCATTTTTAGAAAGTCGCTCTGGAAGAAGAACAGAGAATGGGATGGAAGAAGGGCAGAATAATTAAGCCACTATAGATGAGAGATGCTGAGGGTGGGAACTGAGGCGGGACAGTGAAGGTGGAGGAGGGGCAGGTAGGAGTCTACCATGCTTGACTCCGATAAGATCTGAGAATGACAAGAGAGAAAGGTGAAGGGAAGGGAGCAGGCATCTGGCAACTGAGTCCCAGTTTCTAGGCCTGGGTGACTGAAGAGACAGAGGGGGGTATCATTTGTTAAGGTGATAATGCTAAGACGGGTTGAGTCTGAGGTAACTTTAACCCTTCCAATGGGAGTATCCCAAAGGCACTTACAAAGACGGGGCTGAAGCTCAGCAGGTGTAAACTGAATGTAAACCTCTGGGAGTCTTGAGCACAAAGACAATGATGGGGGCTGAAGACAAAGCTCTGCAATGCCCCCACATTTATGAGATGTGAGGAGAACAAGAGGCAAGGAAGCACCCATGAGGAGGGGCCAGAGGGGCAGAGGAAGAATGAAGGCAGCAAGAGTTGGTCAACAGTCACAAGACCACCGGGGCCAGATCAGAGCAGTGCTACAAAGAAATGAATTTGGCCCCCCCAGATGTGGAAAGAACAGCTTCCGTCAGACTGAAATGGGCTAAGCCCAAAGAAGGCGAGGCAAGGCAGAGAAGGGGTGGAGGGGGAAGAGGGAGAATGGTGCATTACCAGAGAAGGACACGTGGGTGTGTATCTTACTTCCCTACTAGACAACAAGCTTCTAGGGCAGTACTGCCCAACAGAAATATAACGGAAGCCATAAATGGAATTTGTCATTTGCTAGCCGAAGCCACGTTTTCAGAAAGCAAGAAAAAAGCCGGAGAAATTACTTTTAATAATACGTTTCATTTAACCCCATACAACCAAAATATTACCACTTCATAAGTGAGGAACACAACATTTATTAATAAGATATTTGACATTTTCTTTTCTATAAAGCCTTTGAAATCTGATGAATACTTCACACTGACAGCATATCTCAATTCAAACTGGCCACACTTTAAACTCTCAACGGCCACACGTCATTCTGATTTAACTTCAATGAATCAGGGCTCAGCATGGAAGCTGGCACACTGTACATTTTTGTAAAAAAAAATATGATGAAATGAATGGACAGGTGATGGACGGAAGGATGAATGCATGGATGGATGGATGGATGGACCGTCATCCATTGAGAAAATCTGTGAACTCTCCATGCCTTCGTTCCCTCTACCAATGGTACTTTAAATTCCCAGTCTTGAGTCATATTATGACTAGAGCCTTGGTATAGCTTAATATTAACATAAACAGCATAATTTCCATTCCTTCTAAACCTCTTCCTTCAAAAATCACAAATGCTGTCAGTCTAATTGTCTTAGAGCAAAAAAACTCTGTGAAATGCTAATGAGAAGACCTACGACTCACATCTATCTCAAGCAGGCCACTTACCTTTCTGAGCCTCCACTTCCCCCACCCTAAAAATATAACCTCAACTCAGCATACCTCATAGACTCACTGTACAACTCAAACTAGTGAAGACACTAAAATATTATACAGAAGTAGGGTACCGGGACGCCTGGGTGGCTCAGTTGGTTAAGCGACTGCCTTCGGCTCAGGTCATGATCCTGGAGTCCCGGGATCGAGTCCCGCATCGGGCTCCCTGCTCGGCAGGGAGTCTGCTTCTCCCTCTGACCCTCCTCCCTCTCATGCTCTCTGTCTCTCATTCTCTCTCTCTCAAATAAATAAATAAAATCTTTAAAAAAAAAAAAAAAAAACAGAAGTAGGGTACCACCTAGAAGTCTCTCTGTATTATAAATAATATATGCCATACGAGCTTAAAACATGATAAACCACCATCAGGTCCACGTGCACACATTCATAAACATGGCTTGGCTACATTAACATGAATATTTTCACTTCCAACATCACTCTTCTTCCCTTCTCCCTGCAAGAACCACAGAAGGTGTGGCCACTTGGATTTTCCCAGAGAAAAACAAGGGTTTTTCCAGAGTCATCACACTCCTGAGGTTCACAGAACTGGATAGAGCTTGCCTCCAAAGAGGAGACTTAGAAATGCTGCTCAGGGTGTGACCAAGGCTGGGAGATGGGGTGGTTGACGGCTTAGTCACCTTTCTACCAATGGCACATGAAACATGTCCTGTACAGACATCACTCAGAGTTTCACAGTGAAAATCTTCTCTACGCCACCCAACTTCCAAGAGCTCCATGTACATGGTAATAACTATTTGGCTTCATCCTACTCTGAGTATGAAACACAGAAATATTGGGGGGATTAGAAAAGGTATAAAGCTGAAAGACAGACTTCTTAGGTGCACAGCTGTCAAGTGGAGGAAAAAAATGAAGACCATCAATTTGTTTCTTTTGCCAGTCAAGGTCACCATCAACAAACCTGATTAAAAAACTTCCCTCAAGGGGCACCTGGGTGGCTCCATCGGTTAAGCGTCTGCCTTTGGCTCAGGTCATGGTCCCAGGGTCCCGGGATCGAGCCCCGCATCGGGCTCCCTGCTCGTCGGGAAGCCTGCTTCTCCCTCTCCCACTCCCCCTGCTTGTGTTCCCTCTCTCGCTGTCTCTCTCTCTGTCAAATAAATAAATAAAATCTTAAAAAAAAAAAACTTCCCTCAAAATTCTGCCGCTAACTGACCAAGAGTGAGGGTCACTCACAGACCCCAGAGATGAGGACACTCATCTCACCATCTAGCACCCTAATTGAGCAGGAAAGAAATAAGAAAAAGAAGAAGAACTTATGGAGGCCCTGAGATGGGATAGGGGATGGGGGGCAGAGGACCATGGGGACACAATATGTGAGTGGCAAAGCAGAGCCTTTAACCCTGTTGGCCAAAATCCGCATCTTCTGCTGTTTCTCTTTATGTGACCCCATTTTTTAAAGCCAAATTAAAAATTACCCACTGACTCACCCAGCTACAGATAAAACTATTGATACACAGATTGCAAAGTTTAAAAGCAAAAGTTAAAAAACAGATAAATTCTGTGGCAAATGTCATTTAATCCAAAATCAATTCTACCAGCAAAAGATAAATTATTGTTCCACTTGGTATTTCTCAGCCACACGTTCTCCATGGCCAGTAAAATCCTGGTGGCAAAACAGCCATCACAAGCAGTTTCCAGCAGACCACGCACAGAACCCTTCTGTTACCCTCCTGTGCCTGACCACACACAGACACGTGCCCTCGCCTGCCCTCAAGTTATAGGAGAGGTCAAATCCTAACCAGGGACCATGTTATTGATTTATTCTGAGGAAGACCTGTCACAAGACCAGAAATACACAGCGTCCGTATGATCACCATATTCTGTCTGTCGCCATCGGGAAGTGGTCTCATGAGAGTGAAAGTCAAGTCAGGGCTCAGGGACAGCAGGAGATAGACTGAAGCACCTGAGCCGAGGCTCCCTCTTCCCTGAGCCTTGCCAATGCTTGGAGCAAGGATTCTGGTCCTCATTTTACAGAAGAAGATACCAGTTACCAGATACCAGATACCAGCCTCCAGTTTTTGTGACAAGTTACACTTCCACGCAAGGAAAGCGCCCGTTCCTCAGAGATGTCACTACAAATTCACAGGGCACAGAGGCTACATGGTGTAGGAATGGGGTGTCCAGGCTTTGCAGTTAGACAAATCCGAGTTCAAAGCCTGTGCATGCCGCTGTGTGACCCGGTGCAGGGCACGCGCTGAGTTCTGCTTTAACCTGTAAGATAAGGGAATGATGAAAACCCTACCTCATGGGGCTGCTGGTAGATCAGAGACTGCTAGCAAACCGCCTCACACCTGGCACATGGCAGCTACAATTTGCCTGCTCCTTCCTCGTCCAGATCTTTCCCCTTCCCTTGTGAGAAGGATAACATGGACATGCTGTTCTTCCTCCCTCCTTCCCCGCTCTGTCAGTGGTTCCACTGTGCTCACTCACCACCACCTGAGCACCGGGTCCCTTATGCCCCCACCCCCACCCCTCAACCAGGCAAGTTCTAGGCTGGTTCACACACTGGTGCCCTTGCCCACGCTCTCCCCTTATCCTAGAACATTCTTTACCATACTCCTATTCATCTCACAGAAGCCAACTCCACACCACTGACCCCATGAAGCCTTTCCAGTCATTCTCTCCTTTGTGCTTTGTGCGCACATGAATGATTATACCGAGGCAATCAAGGCATTGCATACCAGTGCAAGGCTGGTCCTCACCAGTACACAGAGGTATGGTCACACACGTTGCTAAAATATTTCAGTATTTCTCTGCCTGCTGTTACAAAGCTTCTGTTTCAAGGCCCCTAGGTGTGCCCCAATTTTCCCAATCCCTCCCTTAAGGCCCCAGAACCTCTCCACAATCCGGGAACCAAAAGGTTCCCCTGGCAGAGCTGGTGGCCCTTCAGTACAGGGTATTCTATACCTTTAAATATCATCCCCGCCTAAATGGATAATTTACCTACTAAACTAAATGCTGATTTGCATACTTTGTGGAACAGGACAGATATCAATTACGAGGTAGGATGTTCCTTCAGGGCCAAAAGCACATGACTCCTCGGCAACCAGAACACTCAGCTGAGAGCAAAGAGTGACGTGATTCATAACGTCTCCTACACCTCTCCCTCCTCAGCCATGGCCCAGCACATATTAGGCCTTCAATACGCTCTTGCTGCCCACCTGCCTGACTGCCCTACTGTGTGTCAGATTGTCTCCCACAGACACAGACACACAGTCCGCCTCCCTGGCCCCAGCTGCTGTCCTCCCACCCGTCTCCCTCTCCTCCAATGGCACAACCTTGAGGCCAGCTCTCCACTGCACATTTCCAGTGGCCCCGATGCTGACAAACCCAACCCGAACTTGCCTGAGACTGGCCTGGGGTCCTCATTCTTGGACTAAGGAAGTGACCAAAAGAAACATGTTCCCTCAAGGCACACTTAAGAAGTTGTCCATTTAAAAGTTACCCAAAACTGTTAAAAATCTTCCTTGTATTTTTATAACTTATTGAGGTTTGAAAAAATGGTTGCACATCACACTGATTCATTTTCTCTTCCCTCATCATCCAGTGTGGTAGGAAGGACAGGGTCTCCTTGATATTAATGATGGGGAGGTGACCTCCCCAAGAAACACAGTTGGTTCATAGCAGGGCCAGGGCTAAAGTCTAACCTCAAGCATCTCAGTCCAGAGCTGTCTGGTTACCTAGGGCCAGCCCAGGTCAGTAATGCATGATCTTCTTGGGCTAGGATGTATGGGACTAGGATGTAGCTCTGTCACCCGCTGTCCCTTAATGCTGTTTTGTTCTCCCACATAGCCCCTTTCACTCTCTGACAGCAGGGATTTGTTTACTTGTCTGTTGTCTGTCTCGCTTCCTAGACTGCAAGCAGAATGAAGCCTTGGACTGTGCCTGTTGCCTGTCCCCTTCATCAGAGCACACTTGGACTGTGAAAAGAAAAGGGAATTTGAAGCCAGACCCAACAGTGACGCCCTGAACTATCAGTCACCAGCGACCTAACCATGGACAAATAACTCAATCTCTCCAAGCCTCAGTCTCTTCATCCTTAACATCCAAATAATGACACCTACTTCCCAGGTATTTGGGAGTAGTTTAAGAAAAGAATTTTCACCAGAGCTCCATACATGATAAGCAGTCAACACATGCCTGCTTCTCTCTTTCTGTACCAGTCACCAGCTGTGCTTCCTTCACCCCCTACCTACCCCACATAGCTCCTTCTCCTACCAATCACTGCAGCACCAGGCCCTTCCCTACCTCAACATGTCAGCCCACTCCCACAGACCCATTTGAAGGCAGGTGTCTATAAGGGGTAGCCAGGCAGAACTCACAGCTGGAGCCAACCACATTTTCATGTCTGCCAAGCTCTGACCTACTTCCCAGCCAGACCAAAACAGGTGACACTGGTAATGATTCAGCAAGGACTTGCTTATTTTTTTCAAGTCATCTTGGACATGGGACATAACCCAGAATCGTGGACTCGTGGAGCTCAGAGCTGCAGGGTCTATGCAGCCAAGCCCACCAAGTCCAACTCTGCTATTTTATAGATGTAGAATCTGTGTTCTGGAGAATGGAAGTATATTAGCCAAGAACCAACCCCCCGAATTCCCCCAATGATTAGAAACAAGAACATGGCTCCAATTATATACTAACAAAGGGTCCTGGCTGGCCTACCACTTTCCCTCATCTCAGGATTCCTTATGTCTCAGAGTTTAAATTCTTCCTGATTCCATTCCAGGCAAATGTATTCTCTCCATTATTAAATATTCTGCATCTTTCTACACGATGGAGAATTTCTCTAATTTCCAGCCCCATGAAGTACAGTTCATACACCTAGCAATAAAACTGAAAATGTTTTAAATTATAAGAAACGGTATAAGAAAAACCAACAGACTAGAGGTGAGAAAGTATGGAGGCAAGAACTTGGTTCTGCCACTAACTACTTACATGACCTTAAGTGAGTTCTTCTCCCCTCTGGATCCCCTTTTTCTCGTATTAAATTGGGACTGTTGAACCGGGTCCTCTCCAGGCTGTGATATTCCAGATCTTTGTGTCTCATCATCACTTTCAGTACAATGTTATCACCTACTATCCAAAACAATTAGACTCTGATTCATTAAGCTCAGAATTGAATGCAAACTGGGAATGTATCCTTTAATACGTGATCAGTGTTCGTCAATGAACTGCAAAGCTTTTCAAAGGCAAGGGTTCTACTTTTATGTTATTATGTCACACAGACTTTGTAAATACCATAAAGTAAATGTTGCCAGACTGATGAAGTTGTATAGTAATGCAAAGCTGTGGGGTGACAATAAAACAATAAGGCAGTGTCTTCAATAGATCACAATTTAGGCTTCTTGTGACTGTGGATTTTCTTACGGTGGTCCCTTTAAAAATCTTGCCATTGCTCAAGTCCCTTCTTTAGAAACTATGTATGGAAGCAGCTGTAGATACTATAGAATATTGTCAATGGGAATACCTCTTTGATTTTTTAGAATGATTCTGATTTTTCCAACAGTCACTGAAAGACAACCCCAGTGAATAAGGGAGGTAGGTGATCCAGTTGGAGGTGATCATGCTAAATAATACTTGGCCAAAAAAAAAAAAAAAACATAAAATTTCTGGGTGATAACATCAAGGTCATACATAAGTCACATAGCCCCAGCTGAGCCCAGAGGCCTCATTTAAAGAGGGTAATACTCAGTGGATTTCTAGGCAGTACCAAGTTTGCAGTAAGACACACTAGATCTTCCTAAGCTTCCAAGAAAAATAAGCATGTTGATTCAGAGGTGGTACTTCTCTCCTCCTTCCTACTGCTCTTTTCCCCCACAAAAATGTTTCTTAATACAAAATGTCAAGTGATCCCCACTAGACTCCAACATGAGAATAATCACGGGACGATGTCCATAAAGATGTCACAGATTTCCCAGTTTTTTTTCCTTACAAAGCACTCATAAAAGAAATTAGTGAAAAAAGCCTAACGCATTAAAATGTTCACAACAGTGTTATTTATAAGAGCAGAAATTGGTAACAATCCATATCTAAAAATATGTAAATGGCTAAATTTAAAAATGGCACACCTAATCAATGGACTATGAGTGGCCATTAAAAACACAAGAATTATAAAATAATCTGGAAATGTTAATGAATATTCAATAGAGAAAAAAAGAGCAAACAAAACTGCCTCATAAGAATATATATAAGAAAATACTGGTAGATAATATTTTAATAATATACCTGCTTTGGAATAATAATGATGATGACTAACGGCTAATAGCATGACTCAGGACTCCTCCATGAGATCCTGGAAATACTTGAAGCTACGATAAAGGCTGGAGATTTAAATAGAAGAAGGCAATCAGAAACTCCAGAACAAAACAAAAGACGGCATGAGAAATCATAACCAAATTTAGAGAAACCAGCCCAATATAAAAGAAAAAGTTAGTGAACTTCAAAAAGAAACACAGAAGAGACTCCACGCAGGCAAGAGAACAATTAGAAAGACAGAAGATATATGGGATATGGCAGAATACTTAATTTTCTTCTTCCAACCAAAAAAATACAACCTCAGACTCCAAAAATATTAAAGAAGAAGAAAAGGCAAGAAGCTCACTGTACAAATAAAACAAAAACCCAGGACCATTTTAAACAACTAGAGGAGAAATAGGAGAATGTGCTAGATTGTGATGCTAAGGGAAAGTTCAGTCCCCCGAGTGGCTTGAAGGTGGTGACCTCAGAACCCTAGAAAAGGAAATGAAACCACAGTACATGACTTAGCCCCATATTGAGCAATATTTACCTAGAAATCATAATGTAAATGTTGTTGATTGCTTTCAGCTTTTGAAATCAACCCACAGACACAGCACAGAAGACTCAGTTATGGTTACAAAACCATACACACGTGCATTTTACATGATCAATTATAAACACTGGACAGGCAAAAGTCATGTAAAACGTAAGTGACAAATTATGAATAGAAGTGAGTCAGGAAAGGTGGAGAGAAGCCCCAGCATCTTCATCTTACAAAATGGTGGGTGAAGAGATACTGTCCAAAGTATCTCTTGGTTGATACAGCAAGAAATGGAGATTTACGCACATTATATAAACTTATAAAAGAAATGAACAGAGAGAGTAAATCAGTGATGTAACTGTCAACAATTGGGAAGGGGGATGCAAAGTCCCTGTGGGGCATTAACGAGCTCGTCCCTGCCTATCAGAAAAGTGAGCAGACATATATAAAACTAATAACTCAAAAACTAAAGATATAAGCACATTGTTTACAGATATGACAATAACCACGAGAAGAATTAAAAACAAAAAATGGTTGTATGTGGGGAATGACACCAGGGTGGGGAGAAATAGGACAAGAAATTCTTGTTCTTATACAAATGCTTTTGTATTATTTCACTTTATTTTTACTATGAACATTTATTTGAAATCTTTTAAAATAAAAAAAAAATTAGGGGGCACCTGGGTGGCTCAGTCGGTTAAGCATCCAACCCTTGATTTCGGCTCAGGTCATGATCTCAGGGTCGTGAGATTAAGCCCTGCGTCGGGCTCCACTCCACACTGGGCATGGAGCCTGCTTAAAGATTCTCTCTCTCTCCCTCTCCCTCTGTCCACATCCCCCTCCATCTCGTACACTCTCTCAAAAAATAAAGGAAAAAAAATTACAGCCATCAAAAAAAGAAATGAAATATTACCGTTTGCAATGACGTGGATGGAACTAGAGGGTATTATGCTAATTGAAATAAGTCAATCAGAGAAAGACAATTATCATATGATTTCACTCATATGTGGAATTTAAGAAACAAGGCAGAGGATCATAGGGGAAGAGAGGAAAAAATGAAACAAGACGAAACCAGAGAGGGAGACAAACCATAAGAGACTCTTAATCATAGGAAACAAACTGAGGGTTGCTGGAGGGGAGGAGAGTGGGGGAATGGGGTAACTGGGTGATGGACATTAAGGAGGGCATGTGATGTAATGAGCACTGAGTGTTATATGCAACTGATGAATCACTGAACTCTACCTCTGAAACTAATTCTACACTATGTTTTAATTCATTGAATTTAAATTTTTAAAAATTTTATTAAAAAAATATTTCAAAGGAAAATGGATGCAAATAGCATGACCCTGCAAATAGCATGACCCTGCAAATAGCATGATCCTGAGGTCATAAAAGCCAAATGCAAGGCAACTTTCTTGGGGTAACCATTATAAGATGCCACTCTTGTGGACATAGCTAAGTGCACCACAAGGCCCCCTTTTAAAGCCCCTCTGCCCCTCTTCCCATTCTCCTCAAGATCCTTAACTCTCCTGAACATCCTCCTAGAAAAGTCTGAACAGATAATGCCCCTCAACTCTCTTTGCTGGCTCCGAAATAAAAAGCAGCCCCTAATGAAAACTTGAAAATACAAAGAATCCCTGAGGAAATCCCAAAGTCAACAGACAGCTCGGGAGGCACAGTCCTGCGGCCTAGCAGCGCCCCAGGGCCTGGAGGTTGGAGCTATAATTAGCTGCTTCTGGGCAGACAAGGACTCCTGTTCCCTGGAAAGGAGGTAATTAAAGGAGGCAGATTTAGGCCTGAGGTGGTAAGTCTCAAGGAACTGTGGCTCCGGGCAATCCCAACCTGCACCCTGAATGAGGAAATAGGAACCCACAGGCCTAACGCTCCACTCCTGAACCATTTTTTTCTTCTCCTCTCCGATTCTAAAGCCAGGGGCACGCCAGCCATCGGCCCAATCACTTCTTTGTCTCAGTCGCCTAAGAGCCATTTACTGGGCACCCACTACTGTGTGCCAGGCACGGTGCAGGAGGGCAGAGACAAATCACGCCGAACCCCTGACCTCAGGGAGCTGACGGGTGAGAGGTGCATAAACAGAACTCCCAGCACACAGCACTGGACAAGAAATGAGCCACATCACAAGAGGAGGATGGAAGCAGGCCGCTGCTCGCTGGGATGCCTGGGAGGGCGTCCTAGAAACCACACAGAGGCTTGATCTGAACAAATGGAAATAAGAACGTGTAGAGGAAAGGTGGCTTTCTAGAAAGTAGAAATTCCATGCGCAGAGGCAGGCAGTCAGCCAACTGAGGGGCTTATGGCAGGAGAGCTACCTACTGCAGATGGAACATTCGTGTTCATGACTCACTCACTGGGTGCCCCCCACAGGCCAGCGTGGACGCCTGACAGACATTCTCTCCAATCCTTGCCACACCCCGCAGGGAAAGAATCTTTTCCCCCTAGGATACAGATGAAGAATCTGGAGCTCAGGGGTGGAGGAACAACTTGCCCAAGGTCACAGAGTTGTAAAGTAACAGAGCACAAATTCAAAACCTGGTCTCGGGCTCTACAGCGCAAGCCTTTCCTCCGTGTGCCACCAAAAGGAGTAGATAAAGAAGGTGTCTCTACCAGCAGGGCTCAGGAGATGGTTCAGTGACCATCTGCAAACACTTCTCAGAGTCCAGGGCAACGCTGTCACGGACTCCAGAAATTTCACGCCACAGCCGTGCCCATGCTTAGAGACTCCTTCCCATAATGTCCCACACCATCGTGGCCACCATGGCAGCATTTAGGGCCTTCCCGAACCTGGGCACTGGGGCAGCACCTGGCTCCCAGGGGTTCACATGCCACGGGGTGCTTGCTTGGGAAAGTAGGAGAAGATCACACAGCACAACCTACCAAAGCCCACAGGTCTGAGCCTCACCGCCATGAGCCTAGTGTCAGGAGTTCCTGCCTCAGGCCCTCCCCATACAGCCAGGCTTCTCGAGAGAGACAGAAGCTCTACCTGACACGACTCTCCGAACCCGGCACAGGGCAGTCTGCCTTCTGTAGCTCTATGTCCATCTGCTTATTTTCCCTGCATATCCCTCAAAATCTTTCCCCATAAACTCGACAGGAGTGATGCCAAATCTCCTCTGTTTTGGGAAGGAAAAGAGGCACAGAAGAGGGGAGGCTTCAAACAGGAGTGAAGTGTGACCCCGTCAGCAAACGAAGATGTGAGATCCAACCCAGCTACTGGATGAGCCGGTTTCCCCCTTCCATGAGGCAACTCCAGGATTTAGGGACATCACTTTGGTATCCTGTTCAAGAACAAAACCCAAGAGTCTGGGGTTCCACTACAAAAACACAGCCTGAGGATTGATCTCCCCACATCACATCCATGGATCAGCTTGTCTCACGACACACCTTGTATACACATGCACGCACACTCCTGGCCCTTTCTTTAGACCTCATGAAGTTTGCACCAAGGCTGGTACTGAAATTAGCTCCTTACATATAGCTGTGCAGGGCATGCCTTGGCCCATGCTTATAAATGTACTACACATTAGCAAGTGTAGCGCCTGGCTATCAGCTACCCAGATACTCTCATGAGATTTTTCCATGAATTCTTCAAAACTTTCCAGCCTGTGAATTTAAAGGGACTTTCCAGGCATTCTCTCACTCATTCTTAATGGTCTTACCCTACAGAAGAGGGAAGGAGTAACTTACATACAGGATGAGCACGTGAAGGCAGAGGGACGTCCTTCACTCATGCATCTGGCAAAAATGTACCGAGCAATTAGTTGATGTAGGCGCCATGCTGTGTGAAGTGCCTGGATAGAGAGCCGAAAACACATGGAACCTAACAGGAGGGCATGGACAAGCAAACTATTAAACCAGTGTTGGCCACGGCTAAAACCATGCCATCTACCCTGGTCCCAGCCTCCACACCAGCAGCAATGCACATTTCCCATAAGCCAGCATTCCTGGGCCGTTCAAACAGACTGCTAGAACATACTCATCAGTTCCTTCAGTACTTTTCCCCGCTGGAAGTGGTAGAAGATAAAGTAAGTACCCAATAGGTTAATAATACACAGTGCAATCTATTTCATGCTGAAGGAGGAGAAAAGAAGACAGAGATAAAATGGAACTTTTTCGAAGGGCTTCAAGTCCCTCCTCTTCGTCGGCGTCCAATCACTAGAAGGACACCAAAGTCCTGGGAATTCCCTAGCTCTTTCTGGCTCCACACACCAAGCTACTGAATCTGGATCCATCAGCTTTGTTAAGATCAAGGAGAGCAAAGAGGTACACGACCCTTCCACACCTCAAGCACACTGAGATAAGCAAGTGTGGTCCACACCTTAACCTACACAGCTCCCTCTTCCTAGTAGGCCCCTACCTGACCTCTTCTTCCAGCTCACCACTGCTCATCCTTAGTTGGAGGTTGGCTCTGCCCCCTCCAGCCACAGTGGCCACACAGCAAATGCTTACTGAATTAAAGAAAGCACCCCTGCTTTCTCTCCACCACCCTGCAAAAAATTGGTTTAGCATCTCCTATAAACTTTAGGAAGAAGCCCAAGTGGACTGCAACCCCTTCATCATCTGAAGCCCTCCACACTGGGGCCTGACCTGCCTTCCCTGCTCATAGAACCCACCCCTTCTTCTATGCTCCTCGGGCACACTCTTGTCCTCTGCCCCCACAAGGTCTGGTCTCAGTCTACATGGGAGTATGTCCTCCCACCGCTACCGGACAAGGAGCTCCCTATGGGCAGGTCCTCATGCCCAGGACACCCCCGGAGCTAAAGTCACAGCACATTGCAGACCCTCAGTAAGCACTATGGCTCTCATGGCTAGCAGGCCATACAGAATCAAGAGCCTCAGTGCCCGCCCAGTACCCCGTCTACACATTTCCATCTAATGTACTTTGTATTGCTTTATGACTGGGTCCTCCAGTTAGATTCACATGTTGGCCAGTTGAATCCCCCCCCATCTGACTGTCTCCTACCAAGAGGCACACAATCTCTTCTTAAAAGCCTCCACCAGGGGCGCCTGGGTGGCTCAGTCGGTTAAGCGGCTGCCTTCAGCTCAGGTCGTGATCCTGGGGTCCTGGGATTGAGCCCCACATCCGGGTCCCTGCTCAGTGGGGAGTCTGCTTCTCCCTCTCCATCTGCCTGCCACTCTGCCTACTTGTGTTCTCTCTCTCTCTGTCAAATAAATAAATAAAATATTAAAAAATAAATAAATAAATAAAAGCCTCCACCAGCCAGAAATGCCTGACCACCTGATGCAGTCCACCCCATTTTCTGATACCGCCTTCTATGTGTCCTTAAATATGGAGTTCAGTCTAACTCCATGGGCTTTTTGGTGAAATCCCTGGGAGTGGCAGGTGAGGGGGAAATCAACACAGAGCCAACTAGGGAAGCAGTGTCACAGGACAAATAAGACCATGGACTTTGAAATCAAGCAGAACTGGGTTCACACCCCAGCCGGCTACTCAGGGGAAGGCGTCCAACGTCCCAGGCCTTTGCTGGCTGTTAAAGGCCTAGAAGAAACATAAGGCAGGCAGAGTGCCTGGCCCAGTGAGCATTCCATACATGGCAGCCCTCTTGGTAACTAGGCTATTCCTGCTTCCCAGTCCAGCCGCCACATGATCAGAGGGCCAATCACACCCCGGGCCTCTCTACAACGTCTGTACGCCCTTCCATAGCATGTCTTTGCAACGCCTCGGCAAACAGCCCGTTCTGTTTGCCTCTGGCCGGCAGAACTGGAAGCAAGGGCTGACCAGGCTTCCCATTAAAATACCCTGGCCCTGAGGGCACAGTGAAAAATCGGAGAGAACAGTTTTGCTCCCGCCTTTAAGGGTGCTGTCCACCACTCTGCAAAGCTGCAGGAGGCCCCCAGATGCCGCGGCAGCTGCCTTGATCACCTGGAGTTGTCGACATTGCTCAAGCCCCTCGTCAGGGCCCCAAAATCAGGCACCAGGAGGGAGAGGAAAGGGAAGAATAGCACGTGACTTGGTGTGTGTTCCCTAGGCCCCCACTGCCAAGTCCCCCACCGCACTGTGGCACGTCTGCTTCAGCACACGGAGGACGAGGGTGCACCCTCCTCCCCAGCTTCTACTTCTTGCCCAGTGCTGTAGGCGGGCAAGCAGCACCAGGTCCCGGGAAGTGTGTCCGCAGGTAAAAGACACCGGATCCTGGCCCGGTTTGGCACTATAATCCAGGTGACCCTGGGAGGCTCAGTGAGCTCTTCGAGCCTCACTTTGCTCATCCACACAACAGGATACCCGCCAAGACTGTCGGTTCCTCACCGGGGTCGCCCGACAGAAACGCTTTGGGAAGTTTTTCTAAGTACTCATGATCAGGCCTGCATCTCAGAGATTCTGATTCAGGTATCCATTTTTTAAATTCCCTGGCTGATTCTGAAGGTTAACAATCAGCTGCCTTGGGGCACGTTGGTAGCTCAGTGGGCTAAATGTCGGACTCTTGATTTTGGCTCAGGTCATGATCTCAGGGGCCTGAGATCAAGCCCCGCATTGGGCTCCGCAATCAGCAGGGAGTCTTCTTGAGATTCTCTCACTTCCTCTTCCTCTGCCCCTCCCCCACCACATGCTCTCTCTCTAAAATAATAAAGAAATAAATCTTTAAAAAAAAAAAGGATCAGTGGTCTTTAAGATCCGCATGTCTCCTTCAGCTGAGACCATCGAGCCTCATTCTTGGGGGAACAACTGTAAAGAACTTGGCACAGGGCCTGGCACACAGTAGGTACTAATCAAACATTTGCTCCTTCTACCATCACCTCCATCTCCAGCCAGAAGCAATGGCAGCCACATGGGTTCCACAAGGCAAGATGGCAGCCAATGCCAAATCTGAAACAAACTGTACTAGCCCAGCAGGCCAGCTCCTGACTTAGTGAATACCCGAAGTCCATTCCCAGGAGGTTCCTACCCATGAAAACAATGGGGAGGGGATGCCTATAAAAAAATATATTCCCAAGAGAGCAGCGGTGAACTCTATAGAGTTCTGCTTCTCAAAACCTACCGTGCATACACATCACTTAAGATGCAGTTTCTGGGGTGGGGCTGAGATTCTTCTTTTTTAACAATTCCCAGGTAATGCTGATGGTATCGGCACAAAGAAACAAATCTTGAGTAGCAATGTCCTGACCATAGGCATTTTGAAGGGGTAAATTTGCACACAAATATACCAAGTGACCACCTAAGGACCACTCAGGCACTGTACGGGGCTGGAAAGAAATAGATAAAGAAAATGTGAAAAACAGACATCTCAGCAAATAGTCACAATAAAACATGCTTTAAATTCTATACCAGAGGCATGGGCATTCCAGCAAGAAACCATGAATACTATTTGGGCAGCACAAAACCAAAAACCCTGAGGAAGAGTAAGAAGGTAGCTAGTTAACCTTATGGAGGAAAACAATTCCAAACTAGTATGTACAGCATGGTCCCATTCTGGAGGCTAAAACCAGGTTGGCAAACTATCTGCATGACCCACTAGCCAGGAATGGTTTTTATATATTTTTAGAAGTTTTATTTAAAAAGAAGAAGAAGAATATGTGACAGAGACCATATGAGGCCAATGAGCCTAAAATATTTACTATCGGACCTTTACAGAAATTTTTGCCGATGCCCGGGCTAGAAAGGGAGATGCACACATGCAATTATACACCAAATTTCACATTGGTTTTTACAAGTAGCTACAGGTGGTTTTGATTTTCTTCCTTGTGCTTTCCCATATGTTCCTAATTTTCTTCAGCAACCATGAGTTATTCTGAAATTGAGGGTGAAAAAAGTTTGTGCCCTTTGAGCAAGCAATTTCATGTCCTACTAATCTACCTTGTAGTCAGAGGTACAGATAAAGAATTTTGTAAAAATGACATTCATCACACTGCCATTTATAATAATGAATAATTAGAAATTCAGATGTCAGCTATCCAACAAAAAATATTTTAAAATTACAGTATATTCTGAAGATGGAATAATACGCAGTCATCAAAAAGCACATGTATGAATAATTCCTAATGCCATGAGAAGGGGCTCGTGCTACTCTCTGGTGAAATGGCTATATATAAAACTGTATACACAGTAAGACATCAAGTCAGCAAAATGCAAATGTACAAAAAAGTAATGAAAGGAACTACTCAAGATCATTAAAAATAGTGCTTGTATCTAAATAGTAGATTGATGAATGATTCTCATTTCCTTATTTGGTTCTGCGTATTTGAAATATTTTACTATGAGCATATACTACTCTTGGAACAATACCACAGGCAATAAAACTTAGGTTTGTATTTTGCTTTCACTTCTTCCTGGGGGATTGAGAGGAGGTTCAAGAGGAGGAGAAATCTGTGCTGCATTTTGCAGGATGAGCAGGTGCTCATCAGACAGAAACAAAGGGCCCTCAGGACCAATGGGAAAGCACATGCTAAGACACATGGGTGTGCAAGGCAGTATGCCCAGGAACACACTCAGCACAGCTGAAGCACGGAATATGACTGGCAAGGGGCTGGCCGGAGACCATCCTGGAACCAGGGCAGGGTCAGATCATGGCAGGGTGGAGGTGTGCAGCAGGGCAAAGGATTTCCCCAGGGGCCATGGGAGATGGTGAGTGAGAAGGCAGGAGGCCAGCTGGGATGCTGGGGAGAGAATGCTTTCCCTAAAGTGGAGTCGGGGATTGCAGCGGCCCATGTGGAGCAGAGCCAGAAGAAAACTGGGAGCCTTTCACTCAGTTCCACTCACAAAACAGTTCTCCTAAAAATTCTCCGAACACAGCGGTGCACATATTTGTGCCTAGGAATAAAACTAATTGGGAAAATCAAACCAAAACGTTCTTACTGTCCCAAGCACGGCTAGGGGGGGCCATGCCGACTTCCTCCTTACAGCAGACCCAGCCAGCCCTCTGCATTGCTTCTGATGGGCAAGGCCCAGATGGAGGCAGAGGAGAACAAGGCCACAAGGGGCTGTTGTGATGGACCCAAGGCAGGATGAGGCTGGGCACTGAAGAGGAAGGGAAAGAAAGTCTCAGGGGGTGAGGAGGCTCAGATAAGAGAGGGCCAGGCCGGTCACTGCTCCAGCCAGAAGTCATGATCTCGGAGGAGAAAAGAGGCTGGAGAGCGGCTGCGCTAAGCCCCCCGCACGGCTGCATTCCTGGCAGCATGAGAGGTGGCGTTCCAGTAAACCAGAAGGAATGCTTCTGGCAAGAGACACTCAGACCTGCTCAAGAGGGCTTTAAATGGAAATATGAGAACAAGAGAGGAAAGTAGAAGTGTACAGCACGCACCAGGGAAACAAGTGTGTCCCAGATATGGGCCCCCCACAAGGGCGGGGGCCCTGGCATCCCAGCGGAAACCAAGGGAGACACACCGGACTGGACAACCCTCCCAGCCCTACGGGCACCAGGCTGAGACGGGAAATGAGCCGGAGGGCTGAGGCGGAATCTGGGAGGGGCTCAGTGCCATCCAAGGTACATGTGTGAGCCCAAGAGAAGCTTCCCTCTGAAGACAGCCCAAATTCGAAAGCCCGGGGGGGTGGTCAGCATGGTTCTGCAATTACAGGGGATGGGGAGGAGCGGGGCTATTGTAGGGCCCACGTCGGTGCATTCAAAATGTCTCTCTCTTTTTCTTCTCGGTGGCCAAACACATGGGCATGTCCTGAGAGCCTGATGGGCTCTCTCCACCACCCTGCCGCTGGGACACTTCCTCTGCGTATGGTACACACACCCACTACGTCACCCGCTGCCCCAATTTTGTTTGCATGTCTGTTTCCTGTGTAGACCACAGCCTCCTAGATGGCTGAACCGGGGCGTTATTTAGCCAGTCCCTGGAATGGCAGACAGTAACCATGGGGGCAACAGTGTCCCTCGCTAATGCACAAGGCGGCTACAAAATGCAACGCATCTGCAGGAATCTCCCTCTGACCGTCCAACAGTGTGACCTACAGTTAAGAGAAGCACAGAGGTAAATGGTTACTAGCAGTTTAACGCCAGCCAAGGAAGAGAAGTTTGATGCAGTG
The DNA here is from genome assembly GCF_964656455.1 of Halichoerus grypus. Lineage (NCBI taxonomy): Eukaryota > Metazoa > Chordata > Mammalia > Carnivora > Phocidae > Halichoerus > Halichoerus grypus. Next base: position 77,826,124 of record NC_135712.1, read on the forward strand.
GGCAGAAAACAAATATTGGAAGGACGATGGTGTATTGTCTTGAGTTATGGTCTAAAGGAAAGGGAGATGCTGGGACCTTGGAAAAGCAAACAACAGCCATCCACCCCAAGGTGCTTAGAGTAGTCCCTGGGCAACCGAGACCAGCAAAGGTGAGAAGGGAGACAGGTGGTGGGCTTCACTGGCGTACAGTGTGAGGTGGGGAGCCAGGACAGCCAGAGAAAGGAGGAGGGGAGGGAAGGGAGGGGCTTGCAGAGCACAGGCATCTCCTGGGGGAAGGGGGGACACCAGGCTGTGGACAAACCTCCCACCGTGCCTCCCTCGCTCTCCCCAACCTCTCCCCATCGGTGATGTGAGCCGAATCCCCAGGTCTCTCTAAGCACAGGGAAACTCCATCCACAGCCCTGACACTTCTGTCCAAGGGACAGCACTCGAGCCTGCCTCCTCTCGCACTGGTGAACCGAGGGCGCTGCAGGGTCCCCCCATCCCAGCCCCCAGACCCAGCAGTGGTGATAGCTCCACTGTGAAAGGAGAAGAGTATGCGCTGGATGAGCCCAGCTGAGCAATATTTCCATGGGCTCTTAAACCCTGCACCCTCCCAGCATCCCTGACCTTCCGTGGGCAGCAGCTGACCTCCCACAGTCCTCCCTCAGCTGCAGCTCTGCATCTCTCATTCTTCTGCTCTTTGGTCTTCCCGGTGACAGGGACATCATGCACTGCTCCGGTGTCCCTTAAGCAACAAGGGCCTTCCCACGGACAAGTACAGTTGACCTTTGAACAATGCAGGGCTAAGGGGCACCAACCCCCACACAGTCAAAAATCTGTGCATAACTTTTAGCTTCCCCAAAACAGCCTACTGTTGACCAAAAGCCTTACTGATAATATAGAGTTGATTAACACATATTTCACAAGTTACATGTATCACACACTGTATTCTTACAACAAAGTAAGCTAGAGAAAAGAAAATCATAAGGAAAACACATTTACAGTACTGTGCTGTATTTATCAAAAAAAAAAAAAAAATCCTCAAAAAAGTGGACCTGAAATTCAAGCCTGTGTTATCAAGAGTCAACTGTATTTTAGGGGCGCCTGGGTGGCTCAGTTGGTTAAGCGACTGCCTTCGGCTCAGGTCATGATCCTGGAGTCCTGGGATCGAGTCCCGCATCGGGCTCCCTGCTCAGCAGGGAGTCTGCTTCTCCCTCTGACCCTCCCCCCTCTCGTGCTCTCTCTTCCATTCTCTCTCTCAATTAAATAAATAAAATCTTTAAAAAAAAAAAAAAAGAGTCAACTGTATTTTAGTCCTTAATCCAGACAGAATAGATAACATCAGCATCATCCCCATTTTACAGGTGAGAAAACTGAGGCTTGTGGGAGATCTTATCTTTATCTTCCCCAGGACCACCCCAACTTGTAGCCAGGCCTCTCCCAGACTGAACCAATCATGAAAGATAGCAATCATATGCAGTACCTTTCTAATCTAATCTTTTTGCTGCTCACTAAACCCAGCAACCAAGGTGTCAAGGTCAATCCTGAGTCTTATCACTCAGCTGGCTTATACCCTGAGTGTGCCTCAAGGCCCCAGTCCAAAGCAAATGCCATCACCCTAGCTAGAGTCCCCAGTCACACTCCAACACCAGTGCCTACCTCACCTCATCCTTCTGCCCCACCCCCCAACCCCCCATCCTGGAGGCTCTCCACTGACCCTGACACGGGAGTGATGACATCTCTCCTGGACTGTGGACAAGCCCCTCTCGAGGCAGGCAGGCTTAGTCAACCATCACTGGACCACCCCCAGGCCCGCTGCTCCTTCCAACACCGAGCCTCAGGCCACCCAGCGCCTTCTACTGGCCCCCTCCTCGGGTCCGCACCCACCCAAACCTGTACCTCGTACACAGATTTCCACATCTTCCCAATTTGCATCCTTCCTCTTGCTCCTCATGCTGCCCTATTACATAAACTAAGTCTACTTGCTTCAAATCACAGCTCAGAGAGGTCCAGTGACTTGCCCGAGACTGCACAGCTAATAAGTGACAAAGCCGGGACTTGAAAGCCAGTCCTCCAAACTAGAAGCCATGTGTTTGTTCCACGAAATCCCAGCTTCCCTCTACAAGACTCTGGAAGCCCCCTACTAGGAGAGCTCGGGCCCACGGTTATCCTCTTCAGTAATAATGAATGCAACCCACACTAACATTCAGAGTGGACACTGAGGGCCAGGTATGTGCTCAGCACTTTCCCTGCAGCCCCAGGAGGTGGTACCGTCCTCGTTGTTCAGATTAGAAAATGAATACGTGACCTAGTCAAGGTTCGAGTAGCTGACGCCCCTGCCTTCCGACCACCCCAGGGCTACACCACTTGCAGTTCCCATGCGATTCCTAGTGCACAGCAGTGGTCAAGATGGGGTTTCACTGAGCAAGAACACAGAGCTGGAGAGAGCTGAGTGGGAAGGCCTGAAAAAGAAGTCTGTGACCAGATCTGGCAACGCTGGTGAAACAGAGCTGTCACTCTGCAGGAGAACTAAAAATAGCCCAGTCCCGGACTATCTCTGGTGACAGGATGGAACATTCTGCAAGTCAGGATTCCTGGTTCTGACTCTAGCTTTCCTCCTATAAGCAGGGTGACTCTGGGCAAGTCTTTTCTACTCATCTCCAGGTCTCACTTCCCCATCTCTAAAACACCAACCAGTGGTTTGGACTAGCTCAGTGGTTCCCATCAGCCTCGGCACAGCCCGGGAGGCTGTCCGAATCCACGGGCGTGGGGGCGCGGAGCACACCCTCCAGGGTGCCTCTGGTCTCCTTTAGCTTTGAAGTGCCACACTACATGGTCTCTCTGATCCTTCCAGCACTGCTGCGCAGAGAACCTTTAGCTTCCCCAATTCAGCGCCATCAAACTCCTCCCGATTCTGCCACTCCGATTTCCACCTGGCATGAACGGAAGTCAGCTGGCTCTCTCATCTGGCCATGACTGATGCTTCCTCCTGTGATTAATACAGAAGGCCCCCAGAAACAGACAGTTTACTCCACTGCACTTCTTTTTCCCATTTACCACCTCAGCGGTATGCATTCTGTCACTATATTAAAAAATAAAAGTAAAAACATTAGCAAGGAAGCCCAACCAGGAGCACTGTGGCATCCTGGCACCATCTTTCAAAACACTGGAAAGGGCATTTATACCTAAGGCAAGTCAGTAAGAAACTGCCACATACTCTGAGAGACAGGGCCTTTCCAAACCTGGTGAGCTATCTCTTTAGTACAAAGCTGTCTGAAGGAATGAGAGAGCATTTGCTTTGAACACCGATGACATGTGCAGATGAAACAAACCATTTCTTCCTCAGTCCTTACATGTCAAAAGAAAAAGAAAAATTATAGACAAACCTTACAGGTATAAAAACACATCCCAAAGAATACCACTTTCTCTATGTAGACTATCAACAAATGGACCATTCATGGCTACAACCCTGAAATAGTGCCTGAAAGTCTACTGTAGAATGGATGGATGGATGGATGGATGGATGGATGGATGGGAGGGGGTGAATGGATGGGTGGGTGGGTAGGTTGATGGGTATGTGGATGGATGGGGGGCTAGGGGGATGGGTAGGTGCATGGAAGGATGGATGGATGGAAGGGCACCTTCTCAGGGCTGGCCCTGGGGGGTGTAGAGATGAGCAAGTTAAAATCCTATTCTAAAGGAACTAAGTTTGAGCATACTATGGGCAATGTCAAACCTGTCCATCTGTGCATCTGTCCATCCATTCGACAAGTGTTTGCCATATGTCTGCCAGATTCCAGACAGGAATGAATGTTGGGAGGAAGTGATTATTTCCTGCTTAGGGGCAAAAGGTGGAAAGCAAGGCCTGCTTCACGGAGGAGGTGCTGGACCTTGAAGATAAGCTCAAACAGGTGATGATGGCAGGGAACAGCAATCCAGACTGAGGAAATGCTGTGACAAAGGCAAGAGTGAGCGAAAGCAATGGAGATTAGGTTCCAAAAGTCAGTTGGTCCCATTCAACAACACCCTAAATGGATATATATGGAGACAAAGATGAGTGGTTGCCGGGTGTTGGGGTTGGAGGTAGGGAAGAACAGGCAGATGACAGGATTTTAAGGGCAGCAAAATACTCTGTATGAGATACAGTGGTAGATACATGTCATCACGCATTTGTCCAGACCCATAGAATGTACCACACCAAGAGTGAACCCTAACGTAAAGTACGGATTTTGGGTGATAATGAGGTGTCAGTTTAGGTTCCTCAACTGCAACACATACACCACTCTGGTGGGGAGTGTGGATAATGGGGGAGACTATGCGTGTGTATGGGGAAGGAGGGATATGAGAAATCTCTGTACCTCCCTCTCAATTTTGCTGTGAACCTAAAACCATTCTTAAAAAAATAAAGTCCTTAAAATTAAAAAAAAAAAATGTTTTAGGGATATAGAGTGGGCTTACATCTCCAGGATTCTCTCACTGCCTCCACTGCCCCAGCTTCTTCCTCCAGCCTCCCCGCTGAAGATGGCCTCCCTCCATCTCTCCTGGCACTGAGCACCACACCGCACCTGCTCTCCTCATCCGGCTTCCCAGCTCCCGTGCCTTCGCGGCTGCCTCCACCATGTCTTCCTCCTGGGTATCAGTGCCTGCTGCAGGCTTGACTATACTTACTATGCCATGTCTTTACACTACTGTTTTCTGTAATTTATAAAACACATACTGCCCACGAGTTTGTATTTTTAATTCCTGTAAGAAGTTTTGGGATCCAATTTGTGTGAAAGTCAGACTGCAACATAATGTAGTATTGTATGATAAAAGCCTCCAAGAATAAAAACAGACAGTATATCCTGCTTATCAGAAACTCAAACACTGGTTTCATTCCTGAGTGCCACAGATTTCTTTATGAATGACTGTTCTTTGTTTTGCCGCGATTTGTCCCAGTCCTCTGGAAATACGTCCTAAGGATAAAGTTTCCTAATTTTCAAGGCTTCTTTTTCCAAATATTTATTGAGAACCTACTGTGTTTCAGGCTACACTCTAAGTTAGCACCTTGGCTCACTTAATTATCACAAGGTAAAATTGTGATACTTTGTGAGCATTGAGTACTGTGAGGTTTCACTGACCACTGAACCCACTTTACAGAAAAGGAGTCCCTGACTATTGCTCACTCATCCATTCAACGACAGGGACAGGATCAGGGCCTTGCCATGATCCTTTCTTGACCTTCTCCAGGCTCCCAGCTCTGCCCAGCATTGTCACTCTCCATTTAGGGGCCTCAGTCTCCTCCCCCAAAAACAAGGCTGTACTGTGGGGATATTTAAGCCCTGCTTCGTCAGAGCTCCTTCAAATCAAAGAAGCAGAAAAGGGCAACGAAGGTGGGTCCCACTTGGCCCCATGTCATCCACAGCTGCTCCAGTTTCTTTGTTCAACGTTAGAAGTTCCAACAGGCTGGTCTGTCAAGAATCCTTCCCTCGCTATTAAAAGATGTAAGCTTTAAAGCCACTCTAGGCGAGGGAGATGCGACAACCAAAGGCAATGTGTTACCGTGGACTGCATCCTGGAGAAGAGGATAGGATGTTAATGGGAAAACTGCCGAAATCCAGAGTTTGGAGTTTAGTTAATAGCAATGTACCCATGTCAGTTTCTTAGTTTGGACAAATGGCCCATGGTGATGCAAGACACCAAAAATAAGAAAAACTGGATGACAGGTGGATGGAAATTCTCTGTACAATCTTTACAACTTTTCTGTAAACTTAAAACTATTCCAAAATTAACAGTTTATTTAAAAAGATGATGGGGGTGGGGGGCCTAGCTGGCTCAGTCAGAAGAATGTGCTACTCTTGATCTCAAGGTCATGAGTTCGAGCCCCATGTTGAGTGTAGAGATAACTTAAAAATAAAATCTTAAAAAAAAGTGACCCCCCCAAAAAAATCCACTCATCTCTAATACCTTCTCCAAATCACAATTTTCTGACTGTAAGGATAACACATAGAAACAGTGGCTAATATTTAACGGGTACTTAGCATGTGTCAGGTTCTGTTCTAAGGGTTTGATATGTATTAACTCATTTAATCCTCACAACAAGGAAACAGATAATTTTGTTATTCCCATTTTATGGATGAGGCCACAGAGGCCTAGACAGATGAAGGAACAAGTCGGGGTATTAACGGTAGAGATAGGACACAGTCTAGCTCCAGGGCCCATGCTCTCAAGCACTATGCAGATCAAAGCTTTCCAAATGCTTCTGAATTTTTCAAGAAGGCTATAATAACTGGGGAAATCCAAAGGACTAATCACAAAGACCAAAAGGTGAGTTTCATGTTTAATACAAAGAGGAAGCTAAAGAACTCTCAAGGTAAATTCCTACCTTTTGAAAATCTTTCCAGGAGTGGAACCCAACCTCATGGCCGTTATCAATGCCCTCTCTACATGTGAACAACTTCTCTGGACTTCTGCTGTGTCCTGTGCTCTCAGCCACATCGTTCTAGATGATCTGTACCACCAGCCCACGGGTCTGCCACTTACCGGGCTGCCTAAGCACATTTTTTCGCTGAAGTGTCTGTCCAGGTGGATGGTGAAATGAAACATGCAAGCTGCCTTCTCTTCTTTTTTAAAAAAGATTTTATTTAGTTATTTGAGAGAGAGAGGGAAAGTGCGTGCACAAACGAGGCAGGGGGCAGAGCAAGAGGGAGAAGCAGACTCCCCGCTGAGCAGGAAGCCCAACTTAGAGGCTCGATTCCAGGACCCGGAGATCATGACGTAAGCCGAATTCAGATACTTAAGTGACTGAGCCCCCCAGCGCCCTTCAAGCTGCCTTTCCAAGGTGAGCAAAACAAGTTTCAGCTCCCCAGGTAACCAGCTTTCCTAGATTCCCTGGAATCCATGCTGAAAACCCAGGAGTGCATTGCCCCATTCTCTCTCTAAAATAAATAAAGAAAATCTTTTTTAAAAAGAAGAGGAAGAAAAGAAATACAACCCAGTTCTCCCCATTCCTTGCCTATGCCCCTTTCCATACAGAAATGGATAACAGGTGCATACTGAAAGAGCACAGCCTGGGGTCAGATCTCCATGACACCGTGGACCGGATTCGTAGATTGTCCTCCACTTTATCTAGCGTGTTCCAACTGCTGGTTGCGACTGCCAATGAGAAAACTGGTGGCATCATTTTAAATGAAACAGATGACTTTTCAGGAAGAATATAAAAAGGTAGCTGGCCTCAGATGAAAATGATGAAACAAAAGGGTAAGAAGGAAAAATGAAGACAGGTGATTCATCAGAATAAGGGAAGCTGGAAGGGAAGGTGGAGAAAGGGCATGTGATGGGGTACATGGACATGAGACCTGCTGGAATGAAGTTAGCCATGAAGGAGCCCTGACTCACTCCTGGGAGAGACTAGGATTCACAGACAGAGGCTCTGCCCTAGACAAGGTGTCAGAACACCTTACAGAAGTGATGGCTTCTGCAGATGGGCAGTCACTCAATTGGAACAAGGCCTAAAGCAGAGTTCTGCACCAAAAACCCTGCTGCCTCTTACCTCTCCAGATTTAGGCTATAACGGAAATTGTCTAAGCTGTGTCCACGGGTTAAGGGCGTCTCAACCAAACCAGTCATGTTCAAATTTCACCGTTGCCCTGTTCCTGGTAACTCCTGACAATCCCCCAGGCCCCCGCTACTTACACAACTGTCCCTCCTTCAGGAACCCAGCCCTCCTGCTCTGATTTCACACCCTCAACCCTGGCCACATGTCTCTACGTCTGAAATCCACCACTGTGTCAGCGTGCTTTTCCTACGCAGCACAACTTCCAACCCTGTGTCAGAGTTGAAGGTGCATGCCTGAGTACCCCTCCCAGGCTCAGACACTACAGACAGGCCCCATGGCTCACAGTAGCTCTTCCCAAAGCACACTGGAACACTAAGCCTAAGAAATGTCCTAGGGGGATTTAAAAAAAAAAAAAAAAAGGAGGAAGAGGGTAGTGATTCAGGGACTCTCTGATCAAGCAACTTTGAGAAACAAACATCACGGTGTGCATTAGGTTGCTAAAGGCTCAGAGAGTCCCATGGCAAAGGTACCCATTTAATTTTGTTTAACTTGGACTTTACCAAACTTACTTGGCTAGAGGACCTTTTTCTCACAGAACAGTACTAAGACTTCGGGAAACAGTACCTCACAGAATCACATTATTCTAAGGCACTTCAGCATCTTGTCCAATATTTATTCTACTACACCTCTCCTACTAGACTGTGTGTCTTCTTGAAAAGCAAGGACCTTTTCCAAATCATTGACACACAGCAAAGAGCTTTATAAGCTGTAGGTCAATAAATATGTGCTAAATGAATGCACTAAACCCAATCATCTCATTTTTAAGATGAGAAAATAAAGCCAAATATGTCAACATAACTTCCTCTAGATCTTCCTAAGTATCTACAAGAATGTCTTGCATGAAGAAGGTGCTCAGTAATTCCTGAAGAATGGAACAGAACAGAGTAGATGGAACAGAAGCTCCTCAGCTCTGCCCTAAGCCAGAAGTCCCCATAACACAATGGACTCCTACTTCTTTCCCTTCTCCTTTGCCCAAGTTGGTGCCAACCAGAAGAAAATGAGGCTGGCAAATCAGAAGAGGAAAGCCATGGGAAAACTCAAGGCCCTTTGGGGTGGGAGGTAGGGAAATGGTGTTTGCAGACTGATGGGGATAAACAAGACCTGTCTGTATCTAATTTAGACTTAATAAGATAGTTTGCTGAATGTTAATTAAATACTCAGTGGTTGTTACCAACTGTGGTGATTAACTTAATTTTGAATTAAATAAGCAATAAATGCTTAACTGAAGTTGTATTAAATTTTACCCAGCAAGTAAGGAATATGAGGCTCTTAATTGACTTTAAACAAGATAGTTATGGCAAGTTAGTTGAATTTTTATTACCTGAAGATAACTGCCTTATTAAATCTAAATTGACCATTTTATTTGATAGAGAAATATGTCATCTGTTATTTCCATTTACCAAAAACATGTCCAAAAAGGTTCACACTTGTTCCAAACTGCCTGGATTGGGGTTATTTTGTTTTCTAGCCCTGCTTTAAAGATTGTCTATTTATCTGAGAGAGAGAGAGAGAGAGAGAGTAAGAGAGCCAGGGGCAGCAGAGGGAAAGAATCCCAAACGGACTCCGGGCTGAGCATGGAGCCTGACACAGGGCTCGATCTTAGGACCCTAAGATCATGACCTGAGCCGAAATCAAGAGTCAGATGCTTAACCAACTGAGCCACCCAGGCGCCTTTAATAATAAGTTTATTCATTTAAGAATGAATGTAAATATAAGAGGCAGAGAAGTCTAGGAAGGAGTTTACATATATAAGATTGAAGTGATCATATTTTCTAAACCAAAAACCAGGTCTCTGCTTTCTCAACATAGCTACAGTTTGGGGCTGTTGTGTAGGTGTCACAATTCTGAAATTTCCAGGATGTTTCCATGGCTTAAAAGGCGACTGATCTAAAACGTATGAAATCACAGTAAAAATAAATGGTTGGCTCCAATACTGAGCACACTGTATGGTGCTGGGTAATTAGCCTCACTCTTCCAGAGGCCCCAGCTACCGCACATGTTAAATGAGGAGGTTGGATTGCAGATTACGGACTTTATTCACTATGTTTTTCTTTGTAGTATGTGTAGTCCCTGGAATAGTGCCTGGCGTAGGGTAGGTGCTCAATAAACACTGACTGAATGAATGAATAAAGAGCAGGCAACACAAAACGCTAAACATTGGACGCCTGGGTGGCTCAGCTGGTTAAGTGTCTGCCTTTGGCTCAGGTCATGATCCCAGGGTCCGGGAATCGAGCTCCAAGTTGGGCTCCCTGCTCAGTGGGGAGTCTGCTTCTCCCTCTCCCTCTGTCTGCCGCTCTGCCTACTTGTGCTCTCTCTCTCTGTCAAATACATAAATAAAATCTTAAAAAAAAAAAAAAACACTAAAAAAATAAATAAATAATAAAAACAATGCTAAACACTTCTAGCTCCTTCATACCAAGCTTCTCCAGCCCACTTAAATACTGCTATTTGACAATTCACACAAGGGAAAAACACACTCTAAACCACTACATGGGAAATTTTTTCAGTAATTAAAGGAATGCAAATTAAAACAATAACGAAATACCATTTCTTACATATGAACTTAGCAAAGACAAATGCAAGTTATAAAATTAAATCCTGGTGAGGATAGAAACAAGGAGAGTCCCACACCGCTAAGGACTCTGCTAGAGGCTGTGTGGCAACTGGGATGAAAAGTATGAGAGATACTTAGTATTTTGTGTCAATCATCTTCCTTCAAAAGTTGGAAGGAAGCCAATAAGGTCTCCCTGCTATGGGTCATGCACTACAGGGAAATGATCTTGGTCATTTTACCATCTGGTGGGCTGACAGAAAGTGGACAGAGATAACACTTTTCAGCAGGTACCACTTGGCAGGCTTTGCTGCTTTACTACATTGACCACAGAATTCCTTGCACAACCACATTACGTGGAAGGCACTGTTATCCCCTTTCACAGAGGAGACTAAGTAACCAGTACAAGGTTATCATGACTAACAAGTGGCAGAGCCATGATGTGAACCCAAAGCTGCCTCTCCAACCATCCAGGCATTTGCTACTACATCACAGAGGAGATAAGAAATATATTCATAAAAACACATAACGCAAAGGACAAAATGGCAACCGCTGTCAGGGATAAGTGGAAGTGACAAAGAAAGAGTTGTCTTTAGGAAATAATTTAGAAGGAAGTGAGAGCTATTTGTCCACTGATGTTTACACTGCACTTTTTAATATATCGAATTGCATTTAATGTTTTTAAAACTGAAAACTATCCTACTGTCCACAGAGGTAACGTTTAAAGCAGGATTTGTTAATTTCAACAACTCTTTCGTTATGTGAAAGATAAATATAGGGGCGCCTGGGTGGCTCAGTTGGTTCGCCATCTGCCTTCGGCTCAGGTCATGATCTCAGGGTCCTGCGATCAAGCCCCGCATCAGGCTCCCTGCTCAGCAGGGAGCCTGCTTCTCCCTCTCCCTCTGCCTATTTCTCTGCCTACTTGTGCGGGCTCTCTCTGTCAAATAAATAAATGAAATCTTAAAAAAAAAAAAAGGATAAATATAAAGCCCAGGTAAAAAAAAAAAAAAGTAAGACTTCTTTATAATAATATTAAGTGGGAATATTGTACACATATAAAAAAGTGGACACACAATTTGGGGGGGTTAAGATTAGGGTTATGGTCTCGTAAGAGGGAAGAGACAGGTTTCAGGTGAAAGAGTTTTGGTAGGAGGTATTTTGGTATTTTTTTTTAAGGAATTGAGTAAATGTATTCTAAATGAGTTCTTTTTGTCTTTTGATAACAGACTGATTGATGTTTACATGAGTTCAATTTGGTTTTTTCATTACTAAACATTCTTAAAACTCAAGTTCTCATTTATTACTTTGTTTATATAATTCACTCGTTCATATGTTCATTCAACAAACACTTATTAAATTCTTGCCACACATCAGGATCCACGATGGATATGAATATAAACAGAAGTTAGAGCTTGTCTCAGGGATCTGCACAGGCTAGAACAGGAAGAATCTGAAATGGTGCTGACAGAAAACTCCAGTTGAAGTCCTGGTTCAACAGCCAACTAGCCTGGGCCCCTGGAAAGTCATTTAATCTTTCTCTGTTCACATTCCTAATCAGTAAAACTTAGTAAATAACTACCCACAGCACTGTTATGAGGATTTGCCTGTACTTCATAGGAAAACACATGATTCATTGTAAAGCACTATAAAAATGGCAACTGGTAGAAAGTCATAACCATATTCCATCTTGATCAGGATCATGCAGGCCAGTCTAGGCCCTAAAGATCTCCTTGGTGGGTATCAACCTACCGGCATCAAAATGGTCGATACTCTGCGTGAACTACAGCCCACCATTCGTAGTGCCTCATCATCCATTTTCAACTTTCTCTGCCATTGATCCAATTTAGCTAAGAGCATCCTGAGAAGCCAAATGGACAGAGGCCCCCCAGGTAAGATGGTTACAAGCATCTATTCGGAGGAAGGAAGGGAGAGGGGGAGGGAAAAGGGAAGGGAGGAGGGGGAGGGAAAGGAGGGAGAAGGGATAAGAAAAAAGAAGTCAGGTTTGGCCAACCTCAAAACCATTCTACATCAAATCTTCAATCAATACCTGAGTTTTCACTAACATTCCAATCAACCACTGCTTGAATATCTCCAGTGATTAGAGATTCGATAACTCTAGAAAGAACCAATTCCATTCAGAATTAAGAGATTTCATGGAATGCTTAAAAGATAAAAAGGGATAGAGATCTTCTGCTCGACAAACAGCTATCTCAACAGCCATGCACTCTGTCACCTTTCTACAGACCCTGAGCAAGGATGGAACCAGGGCTGTGGACTTCGCACATTTCACTTGCTCAGGGTCTGGGTTTCTTCTTGTTTAAACGAGAAGATTGGGTGACATCATTTAACCTGTGAAACCTCCCCCATGTCCATGGCCTTGACCCAAACTCAGCTTCCCTTTGGCTTTTGCCTGGGCTATTACAGTACATGTTGCCATCTCTAGTACCCTCCCTCCTCATCCAGCACACCATAACCAAAGATGTTCCTAAAACACAGAGCCCCTGACTTGATTCTCCTTTCATAGTGCAGCCTCAACTCCTTAGCAATTGAGACCTTTCTCCATCTCAGCCCCACCCCGTCTTTTCACCCTCATTGCCCTGGCCTCTGTACTATGCAGTCCATTTCCAGTGACTCCAATTTTCCAAGGCACTGTGTACTCTCTCACCTCTGTGTTTCTGCCATGTGATTTCCCTTACTTAACCACCCTCTGCTCTTCCTGCCCACCAAATTCCCACTCATCCTTCCAAGCCCAATTAAATGACAGTCTCTTCATCGGTGAAGTTTCCCCCAGGTCCCTAGAGTTAGTCACCATCCAATCAGAGCCACCAGATAGTTCTTGCATGCATTTTCCATCCCCAAAACTCAGACCAGAATCACACTCATTCATTCACAGGTACGTCCGGCACATGGTGTGGAATGAATGAGTACAGGTGCATCAGATCAATGGACAAATGTACCTTTAGGGTCCTGCCCCACTGTCATTACTGGAACCCTAGGATTCCCCAAGTGAAGAAGCTGCGAGGCCGTGGCCAGGAAGAGAGGTTTCCGGGTTGGAAATGACCAGACATCTGGAAAGCTGACCTACCTTTCACCTCATTCTAAAAAAAGGTTCTGCTTACCCTCCAGTTCCCTTCCGTTTGCCTTTCCCACGAGTCAGTGCACCCACACTCCGCCCTGTTGGTGGCAACTCCCTGCTGCACTTCTTGCAAATGATTCGTTTTCATACCAAACAAGACAAAAGTTCCAGGTGCCAACTAAGTTTTGTTTTTCTTCCTGGGAACTGAACAAGAGCCATCTTCAGTGGAAACTCATTAGGAAGAATAAAGGCAGGTTACTCTGGTGACTTCTTGGCACAGAATTTAGTACCACACTGGGCTTCCACAGTGATCCTTGAGATCATTATCAAGATGACCCAATGAATGGAAAAAGAAACGACTCAAAAACCTAGCTCGAGTAGACACACAGACAGGGAATCAATCTTATTTCTTTAGATTTAGTAGCCAGAGCAATTTTAGCTGCCCCACTGTGTCCTGGACTGAGCCTTCCTGTCCTTCAACGTCTAACCTGAGAACCAGCCCTTCCAACGAACTCCCATACCCATTCCAGTGCACGGGCACACCCCGTCTGTCCCCTACTGCACCCCTCTTGTGGTGGCACCTTCTTACATTCTGACAGGCATGAACATGTTTTCATCAACCCTGACCAACCCTATGTGCCTACAACCTTGACAACCTCTTCCAACATCCTCAAACTTTACCTGACAAAAGTAGTTCACCAACGTTTCTTGAGCGTGTAGCATCTCCTCTACCAAAAATAGTGGGTGTTTGTTGAGTCATTACGACAGGCCTAGCCTTATGCTCGCTTTTTGCACGACCTCCCTCGAAACTCACCTACAAGTGGGACAACCATACCGTCTATCCTCCAAATCAGAACGCCTTTGGGAGTGAAAGGGGTCGCTATCAGGCCTGCACTGGGACATGGACATAAACCAGGGCTGTGCTGAGCAGACCAGAGAGTGGGGTCCCTCTACCTGTTGGCCAAATAGGGTTGCTACAGCCACCTTTACAGACAAGAAAACTGAGGCTCACATTAAAGTCAGGAATCCCTTAACATCCACCAAGTGGTCTTCTAAAGATGCCAAAAACTCACACTACATACGCCCACAGCCATCTTCTAAGGGGGTCGGGCCCTCTACCTCCCAAAGCCCTTGGACGTGGCAGCTGATCTGCTGGTTAATGGCCTGAGTGACGAAGGAATGCTAACAATGGCTATGGCAGGAAAAGTGCCCATACTGGGGGTGGAACAAGGCCAAAACACACTCCTTGAAGGTCAGTGAAATCACCCCACCCTGTCCTGATCCTCTCGCTGACCTGCGCCTCGAAAGGTTCCCACACAAGCTTCGGAGGGAGGACTGGAGCCACCCCTCCATACCAGCTTTCCATTTTAACCACGGGGGGCTTTGAAGTGAGGCCATGACACAAGCAATTACTGCAACAGAAGCCAGCCCTGCAGGGCTGAGAGGCACAGACAGCAGACGAACAAATCCCATGAGAGAGTGGGACGGCTGCAAGGGAAGAGGGGCCATTGCACAGCCTGGAAGCACCGTGGCTATCGTCGGCACTCAGCCCCCTTTGCAGGGCGCGCTGTTCTCCACACTGAGGCCCTCGTGGATAAGAAGTCTGAAAATGTGGAAGTCAGTAGAGCAAGTCCCGCCTGCGACCACCCCAGGGAGCACTCTCCAGTAAGTGGTACAGCTACGATTCAAACTTGGAGCGGTGTCTGGGTCTACACCCCACCAACTCCACCAGTAGGCAAGGGATCATCACCGTGTGCCGGACCCCACGCTCGGGCCCAGAAACTGCCCCACTGCACGCTGCATTATAGTTTATAAAGCACTGTTAGGGAAATTCCTCCGGTCCTCCCAAATGCATTGTGATAGATCTCTATTTGAAGGTAACTGAAGCTCAGGCATGTTCCAGAACTTGCTTAAGACCACAGCACTAGTGGGTGGCTCAAACAGAGGTCTTAGCTTTTCGTATACCAAAAACGTTCAGTGATGGTGCCGCCAAAATGATAGCCCAGACCCTCAGGGCTGGGGGTCTCCAACCTGATTCTCGGTTGCCTTCCAAAATCACAGACACAGGCAGCAAATACGAATTAGCACAGAGTGAAATAATACTAATGGTTTCTTGCCTGTGTATAGGGCCTGCTAAGAACGTGCCCGTCAATGTCAATTTCTCATGCTTACCTGCAAAAGTTAAGGAGCAGGACTAGAGCTTTGGAGATGGGAGCCTGACTCTCATTCTGCCAGTTAAAGCGGAGCACCCCATGGGAAGGTTCTTCACCCCTGAGCTCTTGCCCACACTCTGCAGATATAACTAATCCTGCTAACCCATCTCTTGGATTGCAATTGGGAGCTCAGTAATAAAAACGATTGTAAAATGCATCTCCGCCACATAAAAAGTGCTACAAAGGCAATGCAATACTAATGGGTTCTGTGAGATGGGTTTTGATGGGTAGGTTTAACAGGGAAGGAAAAAAACAAAAGGATCTACCCTGTAATGGACCTAATACTGGCAGCCTCAAAACCTTTACGCAAGCAAAAGTAAGTAAAATTGAAAGGGGACGGGTAGAGCTGGGGCTGGGGGCTTCAAGAAGCAGTGAAGTTATCATGCAGTCAGAACCTTGGTTCTTGCAAAAAAAAAAAAAAGGGAAGGGCATAAATGGCAGTAAAAAGAAATCAATCCCCAACCACACACACACTCAAACTGAACCATCTTGATCACTTTGTCTCAAAGTGCAAAGTACAAGGTTCAAGCCCAGTAACAGTGATCTCCAAGTTATATTCCCTCCCAAATTCTTCAAAGCAAAGCCATGGGGGGGCGGGGCAGGGGAAGTAGGGCAGAGAAGGAATGTGTCAGGCCTGGCTCAGCAGAAACAGAAGCAAAAACACCTTTGAAATACAATAAAAATTAAAAAAAAAAAAAAACACCTTTGAAAGAGATCTGGCCTGGGCGTATGGGGTGTGGCCCAACTCCAGCTCAGCTGACAAGGATGTGACAGAGCAGTGTGTCCCTTTCCCAGGGCCTCGGTTTCCTCACCTGTACAAAGAAGAATCCGGTTGCCCTAGCACCAAGGCCCAGCCCACATTTCTAAGGCAGGAACTGGCTGCCCGATGAAGCTTCTTCGACTTCCTATACGCTTTGGTCACATAAGAGTTTTTTCCAGCCAAGGCTGATAAGCTGGCAAATATTTAGAAGGACAAGAGTAGGAACTTAGCTGCCTGATATGCTTCTAACAGCAAACAGCTCCGGACATCCGTTTTTCCCCTCTCTTCTCTGCCAGACTGGTGCAGGCCCACTATCACCCACCCTGGAACTGATCAGCAGCCTCCTAAAGGGGCTCCCTGCCTCTGCACTTGATCTGCTACCACTCTGCTCTCTGAAACACGGATCCACCAAAACCCTTCTTTGCTCAAAAAGTAACAAAAGCCCTCCTGCCCTCCACAACTGCCATCATCCTTACTCTTCCTGGCAGCCCTTTCCCGCCTAACCCTCCCGAGCCAGCCCCATCTTTCACCCCTCGAGTTCCACACACACACTTCCATTCACCATATACTTTAAGGCTTCAGGACGATACAAAGATATCAAGGTCCCTCTATCTGGAAAACTCTTCCATCCCTGTCCACCATATGCACTCCTACTCATTCTTCAAAACCCAACATCTTCTTCTCCATGAGCATTCTCCTGTTCTTCCAGGTGGTGGGTCACTCCTTTCTTAGTGCTCCCATCAGCCCTGTGTGCATCGCTCTCGTAGGGCCTTTACCATGCTCTATTTTAGTCTTTCTCCTATACTGGAATAAAGAGCCACAGAGCCCAAGCTCGGTTGTCTTTGTCAGCGAGCATTCAGCATTTCTGTCCAGCACATGTTACTCTCGCAGTACCCCTGAGCTGCACTGAACGCAAGAGACTGAGGTGTATGTGAGCACACATATATGTGAGGGACAAGGGGGCAAGGGGCCTGGGAATGGCTTCACGGCACAAGGTGGGTTTGGGCCTTGAGTTTAAAGGGACATAGGTTTACAACAGGCAGAGACTGGCCAGCCTGGAACTCCAGGCAGGGAGAACAGTACAGGCAAAGGCACGGATCGAGAAAAACATAAGGTTCAAGGGCAACAGGACCACCTGGCTGTGGAAGGAAAAGCGAAAGAACAGCTGCAAATGCACTCAGCCTTCGGATGGCGTGCTGAAGAGACTCCTCTCTACACTGCCGGGCCCTAGTCTTCACCCTGACAACGAGACTGCCCAATGCCAATGCCACCTGGGCAGGCTACAGCCTAGCTGGTCCTCCATCCAGTCCTGGGACTCCACGGGCCCAAGCTTCTGGGTTGGTCAAAGGCCCTCTCCCCCATCATTGCTATTGTGTGGTTGCAGTGAAATACATCAATCCCTTTCTTCACCAAACCAATGCTTCCAAAGCACCTACCATGTGACAGGCACTCTTCTGGGCCTGGGGATATGGCCATTCACAAAGCAGGCATTTTTTCAATCCTCGGGAAGCTTATTTTAAAGTTCAGCGGGGACAAAGATTAGCAAACATATAAAGTCAAGTGGTGACTGGTGCCTATATTGTGTCAGCGAGCGCTGTTCATTCACTGAACAAATAGTACTGAACATCTTCAGAGCACCAGAGACCAGAGGAATGTAAAGATGAGATAGGCAAGGTCCTGTTTACTTTGCTGACTGCCAGTCCTAGCGTCTGTCTCCTCACCTGAAAATGCCTTTATCTCTGAGTCAGTGAAATGCAAATGATCCACCTGAGGCAGGTAGGCCACAGGAAGAACTGGAGTTGATCCCTCAGAGTCCTGAGCTGGAAAGCCATCTTGCAGGAAGGAGTGTGCATGACCGGAAGAAGAGCAGGCAGGATCCAACAGGAGCTCTTCAGCTCAAGTCCAGAGGACATCCAGCATTGTGGAAGGAGCCACAGGTCAAGGGCAAGGACGGGGATCAAGACCCTCCCTCACTTCCCTTCTTGAGTGATTTTATTGCCCCAACTGCCTCTCTATAGGGATACATCAAAGCCTTATCACTACAGAGGAGGGAACGATGTGGGGGGAGGGGCCGATGGTTTGCTGGAGAGGCTCTGTTCTGTCTGGCTAGGTTTGGGAGAGAAGACACCCAATGGGTAGAGGGAATGGTAGTATCTTGAGAGAGAAGGGGCTGGGCAGCAGCATGTGGAAGTAAGAAGCCTGTTCGAGCACTTAAACCTTCGACTATGATCCCACCGGGCCCGGTGCATGTGAACTGAATTAAATTCCAAGGAAGAGCACTGGAAAACACCACTGATTTGCATTTCCATTCTGTGGACACAGAGAACAGTGATGAAGCTATAGATCAGGCAAAGGCTGAAAACTTAGCCATGTCACTAGCAGGTGTGTGACCTTGCTTAACAAAAAACTCATTTTCTCATCTGCAAAATAAGACCGAAAATCATAAAACCTCCTTTAATCCATCAGTATGAGAATTACATAAGCACCTGGGAAGCACTCAGAAAACTGTCAAAATTATTACTATATTATTATTACTGTTATTAAGAAAGAATGATAAAAAGATAAACATTTTCTAGCTTCCATTCTGTGGTTCACCTGCTGCCAGGCATGAATCCCATTAAGCCTCCTGACACCCGCCCACCCTATTCACAGACAGTGAGGAGAGGTGAAGTCCTCATGAGTACATCAGTGTTCTGTCTCATTTCTGTGACCCACAAAGGAATGTACCAGCCATTCGCACCACACATCCAGGAACTGTGGACCAGACTCCCATACCACACTTCTGCTTCGAACCTTCTCCCTTGCCTCACCTCTAGCTCATACACACCTCCAAGCCCACAGATTTCCACCCAGATAGCAGCTTCCCACCTGCAACACAGCTTTACCTCCTCCTTCATCACCAGGGTTTCTTCCAGCAAGGCGCAGCCTTCCAATGCCACATTCCAGGAAAAGTCCCACCAATGCACACACTGCACTAGGACTCCTAATTACTGACCAGGGTCAAAGTCTCAGGTTCCTTCAAACAGTTACTAAATGTGTTACTGTGCTTCCTGCATTACCATCCAAATACCTAATCCCAGCAACACTTCCAGAACCTCCCACTTCCAGAACCCCCGCCCTGGTGCATTCTCAAGTCGATCTCTAGAGATGCATGTAATGACCCTTCAGCCTACAAGATAAATTTAAATCTACTTAGCAAATTAAATTTTTAAATCTCCATTTCCCACAGCCCCCTTCACGCTGCTCATTCCAAACACAGCCTCATGCATAAACCTTCCCTATGGCTGCATATGCCCAACACATCCGAAATCCGTATCTTACCTGTCCTTCTTCCACATGGGCAAGTCCTACTCAGCCCTAAAGATTCTCTTCAGACACCACTCCCTCTGTGGTTGCTTCCCTGAAGTCGACCCTCCTCAATGCAGAGCAGCCAAAACATACCCTTATAACAGCACACACACACACACACACACACACACACACACACACACTTGTGCTCTCAAGGAGGACAGGGGCTGTGTTCCCTCATCTTTGTACTCCTGGGGCCAGCTAGTTGCAGAACTTGTGCACCTCACGCACTGCTCTTCTCCTTTCTGTGTACAAATTAGCTGGGTGTTCCATCCCCTGCTTTTACCAGGTCACCAGGCATCATCTGTCTTGACCAAAAACCCATCATTATCCCAGCATCTTAAGCCATAGTTCTGAAATCAAATCCAACCAGACTCTTCCCTGTTCCCAATTAACCGGTGCCAAGTTCACAGTGAAGTCAAGTCACATATTAACACCAAGATCAAAGTTCTGGGCTGTAATTTTGAGCACATCTCTAATTAGCCCTGTGACCTTGGGCAAAGGTTCACATGCTGATGACAGTGTTACCAAGCCCAGTTCTCGGGGGGATTGTTTGATATCCAAATGGAATATCTGATGGGAAACTGTTTAATCAAGTGCAGAGCCCTGCACATTCATAAAGGGTATAATGAACAAATTTTATCAAATCTAACCATCAACTGTTAAGATGTACCATTATCAACTTAGAATGAAAAACTGCTCAGCCATGACACATCTGTGATTATAAGAGAACCCAATTTCAGTCAAATTAAAATGTGAAGTGTGTTTTAGAATTAATGAAATAAAATTTATTTGTCTCAGTAAATTTAGAAACCTGCTACAAATTTTTCATATTTGCCAATGGCCCATAATAGGTACTTGGTAATATATGCCAAGTAAATGAATGAACACCCACTGAGAATACTCTTAGGCCAAATTATTGCCTCTCTCACTGGAATTGGGCAGCAGGAGGCCTCCCAATGCCAGTTCTTCCCCCTCTCAATCATGTCCCAGCCTGATCAAAACCCTCAAAAGAGGACTTCAAGTCATACCCCAACTCCCTTCATAATGAAGCCTCCTCTCCACCAACCACTGTCTGGAACTGTCTACCTTCCCAGAACAGTGACTTCTCCACCAGAACATGTCACCACAAAACGAGTCCTACCTCAGTCCCAGCCGTAGTAACCAGCTCAGCACCTCAGCTTCTCCTCCCTCCAACCATCCCCAAAGCCAACTCTAGGCCCACCCACTGCTTACAAGGAGCAGAAGCCTGGGAGAATGCCTGACCCAAAGGGCCCAGGCCTGTACCCTCAACCAGACAGCTAACCCCAACTACTCATCTCCCATCTAGAGTCTACATTCTAGACTATAAAAGCCTGGATGTTGTGGATGGGGGACTGCCTTGCAAAGATTAAATTCGAGATACACACTCTTCCTTTTAACTGACCCCTGGTGCTGGCAGGAACCTGGAAGGAAGGAAGGCTGGTTGTGGAGTGGAGAGAACCCTATTTCGAGTTCTGGGCCCCCCACCATCCACCATTACTCACTGTAGGCTCCAGAACTAGCACCCACCTCCTCTGGGCCTCTATGTTCGTTTTCCTACCTGTAAGAGTGAGGGAGAGTAAGGAATTGGGGGTGGGGGGCAGTTAGCTGCTTTCCCTCCTTCTATGTAGAGACTTTCTTAAAATGCACAAGTGCTGGGAAAGGTAAGCCATTAAGTCACTAACACCTTAGTGAAAATGAGTTTCATTAGGAGGCAAGCAATTTAGAAAAGGGTAATGGAAACAAAGTTAACTGAGTCTGGTACTAGGAAAGCAGCTCAGGGATGACCCTACATTTTTGCATTTTGTGTTGAGGTCAGGAAGGCAGTGAATCCCTGGGAGGGGAAGGGAAGCCAGAGAGCCCTTTCAGTTCCCGGAGCACTCCCTAGTCCCAAAGGCGTCGCTCTGTCGAGTACTCAGGCACAATTCCACTCTTTATCTCATCTCATGTACCCCCTCCATCCAACCCTATGCCCCCAACACAGTCACATTTACAGTTTCATCTCCACTCTCCACATTTTATTTAGTCTTCTCTGGTCTGCATTCCCCACCCCCACCCCCGCGCAAATGGCCTTCCTGTCGCTGGCTGGCTTCAGGAAACCCCCTATCCTTCAAAGCCTTGATAAAGCGCGGCCCCTCCAGAGGGAGAAATCAAACTCCTTTCCTTAAGCGCCTGAAAACTTTATCCATGGCTTTCCCACCCCCCTCACCCCCCGCACTCTGCACTCGGGTCAGCTTGGGCACCTCGGTTGACTGCGTGCTCCCTGAGGGCAGGGACTGGGCCCCACCAGCCTCTCTGACCCCGCACACTCAGCACAACGCGTGGCACAAAGTTGGTGCTGAAGAAATGCTTGGAGAAAAAGAACCAGGAATTGGGAACCTTCTATGTCAGTTATGGCTCGGCCTCTACAGAGTGACTCCGAGGAGGCCCTCCTTCTCTCTGGGCCTCAACTGAGCCGACTGTAAAATGGGGGGACTCGAATTACCGGGTTCCTAGGCCCTTTCCACTGTGACAACTGGGATTCCGCGAAAGCTCCCGGCGGCTGGGTGTGGCCCCGCCCCCTGGACGCCCTGAAAAGCCCGGGCAGGGGGCGCTCGGGGAAGGGCGCCAACCCCGCCCAGCCCCAGGTCGGCGCTTCCCGAAACCTCGGGGTCCCCCTCCCCCATGCGTGCACCCCGTGATTGCGCCGCGGCCGGCACTTCCGCACCTCGGGCCCTGGGGCCCGGGCTGGGCGCGCGCTCCGCGCCCTGCGCCCCGCGCTCCTGCCTCCCCGGAGGCGCTCGCGCCAGGGGAGGGCCGGGGGTTCCCGAGGCGCCCGCGAGCGGAGGGTGGGGGGAAGGAAGGAGGATTTGCAACAATACCTCGGGGAGGAGGCAGCCGGGGCAGCGGCGGCGGCGGCGGCGGCGGCGGCGGCTGGAGGCGGAGGCAGAGGCGAAGGAGGAGGTGCCCGGGCACTCCCCCTCCCATTGTCCCCGGCCCCGGACAGGCCCGGCCCCGCGCCCCGTACCGCGCCCCGCGCCCCGCGCCCCGCGCCCCGGGCCGTGCAGCCAGCCCTTACCTTGCAGCGCCCGGCTCTCCCCTGCTCGCTATCGCTACTTATCCCGGGAAAGCTCGCGCGGGGCCCGGGAGCGGACCCACAGACAAAAAGTGAAACTTCGGCAGGGCTGGAGCGGCTGCTGGTTGGTGCCTTTCCCCCTCCTTCCTCCCCACCGTCCCCACCCCCTCCCCTCGGGCTCCCGTGCGGTGCCCTGAGAGCTGGAGGCTGACGTCAGGGGCCTGAATTCCTGACTTTGCCTGCACGCATTTGTCCATGTAAGGTATGGGAGAGCGTGTGCCCGCGGGGCCGCCGCGCAGCGCTTGCCTGGCGGGGGAGGGGGCGCCCGCTGGGGCTGCGGCTAGGCCAGAAGGTGGGCGCGCGGAGGGCATGTTACTTCCTGGGAGGAAGAGGAGGAGACGCGGGGATGCAGGGAGCTTGCAAAGGAGAAAGGGAAAGAGGGAGGTGTGGAGGCTTTGCCTGCGCTGGAGGAAGAGGAAGCAGACGTAGAAGGAGGAAGCGGCTGAGTGGAGGGGCTGCTGAAGAAATGGGGGGACGTGTCTACTATGGAAGCGCCAATTTAGGGCGCTGAGCCTCAGCAGAAGACACACTGCCATGGAATTCCCTTCGGAGATCTCGCTCCTGAGCCTCTCCCTGGATTCCCAGCAACATTCATGAACCTACTGGATGGCAGAGCTGGCAAAGACCAACTTCCCAACCCGCCCACTTCACACAGGAGAAAACCGAAGCCCTGGGAAGAGAAATGACTTGCCCAGGGTCATACACAACACAGATCCAAGCGCGGGACCCGATGCTTAGGCTCCCAGCCGTGTTCCCGCCGCCAGGCAGGGCCCTGACCCCTTTCATCCCACTGAGCCGTGAAACAGGCTACGTGTCCCTGGACAACGCGGACCACCCTGTGAAGAGCTTGCCAACTTCTCTTGGTCCCCGAGTCAGTTCCTGGAAGGTTCTGATTGACAGCCCTGAGTAGCAGTGACAATCATTTGCTTCAGGGCAGCCTCCTCTGTCCTGTACACAGAGGAACCCCTGCAGTTTAGCATTTACTTCCCAGCCTTGTCCCAGAAGCCCAGAAAGCTTGCTGTGAGCTTACAGCTTCAAAAAAAAAAAAAAAGGAAAAAAAAAATCTGTGAACTGGGTGAACTGGTTTGAATAGAGGCAAGCCTGTTCTTGGAAGGTTTGAGTCGGATTTTTTTCCCTCTGACATTTGTAAATACGAGCAACCATGAAAACCACCATTTACTTTGTCAAGAGGTTGTGATGTTCAGCAGCTAGTGCCTGGA
The DNA here is from genome assembly GCF_964656455.1 of Halichoerus grypus. NCBI lineage: Eukaryota > Metazoa > Chordata > Mammalia > Carnivora > Phocidae > Halichoerus > Halichoerus grypus. The sequence goes on from NC_135712.1 coordinate 77,850,007, forward strand.
AGGCACTCAACGCTGTAGAGTTTGTTTCTTTGTATTTCTGGCCTCCTGGTACCTAAAATAATCATCCCTCACCTCAGCATATCATGAAAGTGCTTTTTCACGGTTTATTAGGTCTTTGTGTTAGGTGGGACAAATTGTAGTCCCTCTTTAATATCTGAGGATAAAAAAGCAGGTAAAATGATTTGCCCAACACAAAATAAAGGACTGAGCTAACACATGAACTCACCTCCCCCTATCCAGGTCGCATGACTAATGGTGGGGGCGGGTGTCCACCCAATAAGGAGGCCCTGACTCCCAGCAGGACATAATTCCCATTCATGGATGTTGAGAGTACTTATTCTTGAAACTTCCAGAACTTGGTTCTTCTTGGATTTGGAGGGATTTTTTTTCAACCAAGAATTAAAGAAGTGAATGTAGAAACACAGGTTATTGCGCTTACCGTTTCTTGAGCACCTTCTTTGTGCAGTCTTTTAATTCAGACATTCCTGGGTTCAGATTACTTAATCTCTCTTCCTCTCAATTTCCCAGCTATACCTGCAAAAATTGAAAATAGCAGAGATAAGGTAAAGATTACCCATGCCATGCAATCATGAAATATTTTTTTCTTTGCAACTAATAATATAGTTTGAAATAGGAAATATGAGCTCTTCAAAGAGATTTTGTCCTGGGACTTTCAAGAGTCAGATCCTATTACAACACAATTCACTTAGTCTATCTTCAACATTGCAGCAAACTCGTATTCTGAATGCTGTTGTTTAATACCAAAAAACCCTGGTATCACTCAAAGTAAGAATGGGTTCACCCAATCCCCATCCAAAATAACGGGACTTGACCAGCATTTCTTTTTTCTTTTCCCTAGTAACCCACTTATAAAGAATAATAGGGTTCTAATGAGGATTAATAAGATTTAATAAGGTCTAATTAGAGTCATTCATTTCCTCCATCATACACATTATAAGAGTGCTGTGTTGGATCCAGAAATGCTACTAATTATGTTCAAACTGTTGTATGGGTGTGTTGGGGAAGATCCCTATGTTTCTTCTGAAATATTGAGGAATTGCTCAGGTGGACACGGTGTTAGCACAAGCATTAAAGTTAATCAGGAAAGATCGTTTCAACTCATGAGGCACTCACCAGGAGTATAAGAAGCAGAGTCATAAATTGGATGCTTGGTCAAGGGCATGTGGGGTAGTCATCAGTGCAAACCCATGTCAAAAGCTTCATTCTCATTTGCTGATCTGGTTTCTTTTGTATTCTCACTTTTTTCAACATGCCCATTAAAACCTGCTGTGTTCAGGGGCTTAAGAAAGAAGGAAACATTGTGTGAATTTGCAGATTCAATGCCAGAAAAATACAGGATTACCCATTCAGAGACTAAAGGAAACAGGATTTCAGGTGGGGCAGAGGTCCTGTGATCCCAGGATGGCAAGCTGGTGGTCCGAAGGCCTACAAAAGCATTCTCACTGTTCCAGTGATGGCACACAAAACTTCCAGGAATGCAGGCTGTGGTCCCACCATTCCCTTCCATCCGCTACAGCCCCTTACCCAAAGGCCTCTGTGTAGCTCCTGGCAGTCCAGTCCCCGTGCTTAAGAGAAGCGAGGCAGTATTCTGAAGACTTTTCATATGCTTTGTATTTAACCTCACAAAACCTTTCTAAGGTCAACAGTATTATTTTTCTCTATTTTGCCCTTTTGCCCACAAGGAAAGTAAAGCCCAGGGAGGTTAAGTAGCTTGCTCTTAACACAGAGCTGGTACATGGGGAAGCTGAGACTCCCCCCTGAGCCCAGGCAGCCTGGCAGTAGCTCGCCTGTTGCTGAGTGAACATCTGGTCTCAGTCAGAACACTCCAGTGTGCAGAACTCATAATCCCCCACAGCTGACCAAAGGGAATAGATATGAAGAGGCTATTGGAGAAATACTAAGGACAAGAAGAGCAGGGAAGATGGAAGCTAAACACCAACCTGATGTTGCTTCTACCCAGCTTAAACGCATCAGGCCAAACCCCTTTGGTGTGGTTAGCACAGCCTTTCAGCCTCATCTCTGCCCATCCTGCCCATGCAACCACCCTGCGGCCAACGGAGGTCTCATGGTTTTCCAAACACTTCTTACCTATCTGCATTGATCTGCCTTTTCATGGGTTCTTCTTTTTCACAGCAGTGCCCTTCCTTCTCCATCCACCTGGCAACCCTTACCTAACCTCTTCGGACTCCCCAAAAATATCACCTCCTTTTTGCCCCTACCACCACCTCCAATGGATGCCTTGCCCCCAAAAAATATTCCTGTCACTCTGCTTACCCTCAGTCCGTGTGACTCTGGATTATGTCATTGATCACCTTGTCTTTCTCTACTACTGGACTGGGGCTAATTTGTCTCTGAGTCCTTAACACAGTGCCTGCCTTGATCATTGTACACATCCAGCTGTTTCCCCCCACCCCTTCTTCTTCCTGATCAAAGGCAGAAGATTATGCAGGAAGTATAGGCCCTATGTGTTTAAATAAAATCAGACATCTCCCTCAAGAGATAAGGCCTGAATGTCAGCAGACCAGAGGAAGGGAGAGGAAGAATAACAGGAGCCTGACCATTTGGAAGTAGAACGAGGATTGGCAAGGGAGGCAGAGGAGAGGAAGGTGAGTAATCCTTTCCTTGCCCTCAAATTGCTGTGTAACCTCAGAGCAAGTCACTTTCTCTCTGGTCTCAAGTTCTTTATCCATATAATAGGTTCTTAGATTTGATATTCTCGTACATTCTCCCAGATCTTCAATTCAACACTACTTTCAACCTATTGACCAAATTCATCTTCTCAAAGGGTAGCCTGCCACATTATCCTCTGAAACTTCTGAAGTTTCATGATATCAATGGCATTGAGTCCGAACTCTTCAGCTGTCCCTTCCTGGTTGTGTGATCGAGCCCTCATGGGCTGCCCCACAGACTGCACCTCCAGCCCTCCACCATCACCACCACTTACACACACACGTGCACACAGAGCTTCCAGTACTTTTTGCTCCCAGCCTTTTCTCATTTAGTTTCCTCCTCCTAAAATACTTTCCTGGGCCCATCTCCACAAATGCAGATTTTACCTGTCCTGCCAGCTCCCTTCCAAGCAATCTTCTCCCTGTTGCTCCTTCCCTCCGAGTCTTCTCCACTGGATATGAAAATAATTGCTCTATCTTCTAGAAAATGTACATACTTGATTGTCCCATTGCATTATAAATTTTTTTAAGTGTGTTTGATCTCTTCTTCTCAAACATAAAACCCTTCGCAGTAGGTTTCCTGTGTTGTTCATTTCTCGTCCCCAGCAATCAAGGCAGATCTTGGGACTTAGGACCAAATGCTATCCAGTGAGTGAACGAGTGAATCCTTCATCTTGGCTAGAAAAGCAACACAATTGATGCCTTCCCTCTGGAACATTAGTCATGTTATCTTAGACCATGACTCTGGGCAAGGGCTGGGAGGCATGCGGGGGAAGGAAAGGGTGATTTCTCATATATTACAATGTGCCCTGGTGTGCACAGATCTAAGCCTTCCCATATTTAACATGTATAAATTTTATAAATTAGGTAAGGATAGAGTTCTATAGCAGTAGACACAGAATTAGAGCAATGGTAATTCTGCCACTTCATATCACATAAATTCTTAAAAGAACACCCAAGTTTACCTTTTTCCAGGACAAACTAAGCACAAGTGACAGTTTTAATATTTGATGTACCAGCTCTATAATTGAACTTAGTTCTGTTCCTAAGACTGTTGTACCAGTGCACATGCAAACATGACCTTTGGCCAGGCCAGATAAGCATCAGCCTTTTGTAAAGAGATGAAAATTTGATGTAGTAAACAGTAGTGGTAGGCTTTTCATAAATGCAGCATTAAAGATAATGAAGCCATTTACAAAAGGTTTGTTTACTCTCTGTTCTTCACACCTCATTGTACAATGAGAAAAAATGATCTCAATGTAAAAAAATTAAAAAAAAGGAACACATCATCAGACTTCCTAAATGGATATTTCTCCCTATTTTGAATACTAGGTCTTTTCTTGAGGGAAAAGACTGTCACAAAGTCTACTAGCTTAGAGGAATCAAGCAAATATGGACACACAGTGACTTGTATCTGCCCCTGGGTTTTTGTACAATTTTACCCAGTTTTCAAACCTGGCTTTCAGCCAGTAACTATAGAGTACTCAGTGTTTGCATTATCTGGAGCACATTATCTGAATGTATTTGGCCGATCCCAACACAGGCTGTTGCACAAATCTGCTGGCTTTTGACCTCAGGTAAGCCCAGAACATACAAGAGTTGGGACCATGCCTGGAAGCCAGTCAGGTCAGAGGTCAGATTGTTCGGTCTGACTGGGGGCCAGTCTGGTGGCGGAAATGCTGATGGATGGAACTTTAGTACCTCTTGGGTCCATTATCAATTAAAAGTTTTAGAGACTCCAAAACACAAAGGGAGATGGTTTACAACACCCTTTTATTCTGACAAGTGTCTACTCTGCACTTACTAACTGTATTAGGCCTAGGAATTCAGTGTTGAGAAAAATGGACACAACACCTATCCTACATGCTAACACAAAGACAATATGTCATACCAATTCCAAGGGAAAGGGTCAATGAGGTAGTTTGGCTGAGAATTCCCAATGGACCACTGGATGCTCTGACCTGACACTTCAGCTGACAGCCTCCCGATTTAACAGGTGACAGTGAGCCTGGAGATAGACCCCAGGGCTTGTTGGCAGAACACAGACATGGAGCACACATTTTTGTCTTCACAACAGCAGCTAGGAGGTAAAGGATGCTGTCCGAAGGTTAAATCTCTGCGGTCTTGGTCTTAATGGCCTCACTGGCCCCTAGAACACTTTGTGGTATTATATGACTGCTAAAGAAGGTCTGCTAGTTCTTTATAATCTGGGCATCCAAGGATAGGCCTTAGGATGTGCTTTGCCTCATTCGTAGCTGCAATACACATCCTCACGCACTTCTGGAAAATCACAGCAGATATCAGGGTAGGAGAGAGCATCTCTGACCAACAATAGGGATTTGATTAGATTTATATTTTCAAGTACAGTTTCAGGTGAATGAAAAGAGTAAATATTTTGACAGTTTTATTTAAGGTATAATTTATATGCCATAAAATTCACTCATTTTAAGCATACACGATTTTTAATAAATTTATGGAATTATATAACCATTACTGCATTCTAACATTAGAACAGTGCCGTCATCCCAAAAAGAAACCTTGTACCCAATTACAGTCATTCCCATTCCAATCTGCAGCCCCAGGCAACCCCTAATCTACTTTCTGTCTCTTTAGATTTGCATATTCTGGACATTTCATGTGAATGGAATCATGCAATGTGTCAACTTTTGCATATGGCTTCTTTCACCTAACATAGTGTTTTCAAGATCCATCTATGTTGTAGCATGTATTAATACTTTGTTCTTTTTTATGGCCAAATAATATTCCACTGGATGAATATGCCATATCTGTTTATCCATTCACCAGTTGCTGAATGTTTGGGTTTTATCCACTTTGGGAACATTATGAATGATGTTGCTATGAACATTTCATGTACAACTCTTTGTGTGGACATATATTTTCATTTTTCTTGGGTACATGATATTTTAAAGTGGAAAAGAAAGTACAGATGTATAAAAAAAGGATCTGAAAGATTATGAACGAAGGTTTTAAAAGTGGTTATCTTTAAATGGTAGTATGATTTCTTCTTTTGACTTACCTAAATTTTCTTACAATAAATATATATTATTTTAAATGTTCCTGTGTGTCTATAATAACACAAAGACAATAAAGTGCTTTTTTTTTAAAGTAGGCTCCACACCCAGAGTGGAGCCCAATGAGGGTCTTGAACTCACACCTCTGAGATGGAAACCTGAGCCAAGATCAAGAGTCAGATGCTCAACTGACTGAGCCACCCAGGTGCCCCAATAAAGTGCTTTTTTTAAAAAAGACTTTATTTGTTTACTTGAAAGAGAGAAAGCGTGCACGCGCCCAAGCACAACATGGGGGAAGGGCAGAGGGAGAAGCAGACTACCCACTCAGCAGGGAGCCTAATGCAGGACTGGATCCCAGGACCTTGAGATCATGACCTGAGCCAAGGCAGATGCTTAACCCACTGAGCCACCCAGGCGCCTCTAAAGTGCTTTTTTTGTTTTTGAAGATAAAAAACAATAATACATATTTGGAACGTTGCATTCCTTCTTTTGACAATTGAATCTTCTCAGGAATCCATGCCAGATGGTTTGTGTTGGGATATTATTTTGAAATATTCAATGAGATTTTTACCCATATTTCTAACCTTTGGCCTTTCACTCACCCAATTAGCTTAAGACATTCTTTGTTAGTGCATTCCCAGAGGAAGGGTGGGGTGGACTTCCAGTTGAATGACACTAGGTTTCTCCTCCTTTGCACAATAAATTTAATTTTAATTGGAAGCTCTCAATTATAAACAATCTTCAAATTTTCACATCTTGCTTTTGAGTTATGGATTAAAGTCGTATCCTGTATAAATTAGTCAGCCTTCATTTGAGAGCCTTCAAGCTCAGAATGGCTTCAAAGTGCACATGCCCCAGTCCTCTCTTCTCCACACCTCCCTGTTTCCATCCATGATACACCAACCTCCCCAGTCACAACCCAGGGTCATTCTTGACTTCTCTCTCTTCCCAACTCCTCTTTCCAATTAGTTGATAAGCCTGGTCAATTCTTCCCTAAAAAGTTCTCTCCCATTGTTCCCTTCTTTGAAATTAGGTTCCCATTATTTGCTGTCCCATCATTTATTATTTTAACATTCACAAATTCAATACGAGAGCAGAGAGAGGAGAGAGATAAGAAGTCAAATGCTACCAGTAATGCCCTCCACCAAGGCTTTTGTGAGCAGGGGCTGTGAGAGGCAAACCTGCCCCACACTGGGTCTCTCATTCTCTGCCTGCTTTCTGTAGTGTGGTCTCTCACCTTGCTAATTCTGTTGTTTAAAGACACCAATTTTGTATTCAGCATGGCCCCCAGTTAAAAGCCAGATGCTTCTTCTGGTGTTCAACAGAGAAACAGCAATTAGTCCCAAAGCCAGAAGAAAAATAGGCTGGGTTGGGCTCTAACACAAAACCTTCCTAAGTATTTTCAAGGATAATTTCAAGCAAAAATTTCCACTACATGCTTTTATTTCAATCACTAACATTAGATGGGCACTGGATGGTCACCAGAAAAATTCAAATGCATTTTGAATACACAAAATTAGGACGATTCTACCAAACAAACAAATAAACCTTGGTGTACCTGTAGGCTCAAATACCTGCAGGCCACTGAAAGGCTCTGGCTAAAGATCTAGCTGCATTTCATCAGGCTACTTTATTATTAGCTTTCTTTTTTCCTACAACACATGGCCTAATAGACAGCCAGGCAAAGAACCAGAACCCTGCAGGATATTCTGAAGAGAAATACAAGCAGCATGAAGGCTTTTGGTGGCATTCACAAATGTCAGGTAGGTCCCCTATGCCGTGCACAGATGGAGCACTCAACCACATAACTGAGCACAGCGGAGGATGTTCAGGTTGGCCGTCAAGAGACTTGGGTTCTAGTACCAACTCTGCTAATGAAGGTATGACCCTGAGAATGTTGTTTCTTCGCCAGGGCCTTTGTCATTCATTCATTCATTCATTCATTCATTCATCTACTGGATGGGGATCTACTGTCCACCTTCTTCTGTAACTTTATGACATGGATATGATAAAATGATGACTATAAAAGCAAACTCTAAGTGCAATGAAACTACTGCTACTAGAGTTCATAATCCCCAACACTGCTTTTCCCATCTCCACTCAACCTTTTCAACACTACCGTCAAAGTCATCCATCGGTGTCTTCTCATGTGGATCAACGAAACCACAAACTGTCCCAAATGCAGTATATATTGAGCCTTGATTTCCCCAAGTAGAGCATGGATGTGAAGTCTTACCAGCATCAAGCTCTTAAATATAAGATCACTGAACTTATGTCTAAATGTTCTAAGTGCTTTTCTTTAAGGAAAAAAAAAGTGGTTACTGCATTAGGATGATGGATGAATCTCCAATTAAATTCTTTAAAGCATATGGCTTTGACATTTTATTCCCACCTCTGATTACAAGTAAAGGATTATGCTTCATCACTGTGGCAGAGGTAGGAAGAAGAAACAGATTTGATTTTGTTGCCTTCTTTTTTATAATGACTAATTATTACAGTTCAAAAATTATCTAAATTGCAATGTCTCCCATTGCATGTGCCACACTTAATCAAAAGGCAAGTAGCATTCACTCGGGTAAAGAATAAAGGGAATCAAGAATCCTGCTCCCTTTATGTGTCCCTATCGCTAACTCACTGCTTGCTGTTTGACTAGGAGATGATAATCTTTCATATCAGTTTGGCCTAGAGAGTAGGTATAATGCCAGAAGCTCTCCCTGACCCAACACCTTCTATCTTAAATCAAAGTCTACAAAACAACTCTTCATGATCTGGCAAAGGAGTGTTGCTAGCTAAATAGTGTGATTGTATGTCCCACTTGCTCTGGACAATCCCAACTTATGCCTATTGTCTCAAAGTAATTATTAATAGCACTGCTTTTCACTCTCAAAGTGGTCCCACTTAGACAATTTATTTTTGTTTTTTTGCTTACCCTGTAACACAAGACTTCTCTAAGCAAATATTTCTTGAGTACCTATTGATATGAAAGTTCCCGAACATAACATTAACTTGAACCAGTCATCTATTCTACTCCAAAAGAACAGAGTCTAATATGCTATAAATAAATACTTCACAGAAAGAAGGAAGTCATTGTATTTTAAAGTGCTATTCATGTTCAGGGTTGGGGAGGAATTACTTCTAATTATAATTATATTTTTTCACAAATATTTTCAAGTACCTATTACAATGCAGGCACCTGACTAAATTTTAGGGAAACAACAGGGAATAAAACATAGCCAAGGGGTTTGCTAGAGGCTAGTTAAGGTTATAAACACACACACACACACACACACACACACACACACACACACATAATCGCTGTAGAGAGTGATTTGTGTTAAGGATGAGTCAGCCCATAGAAGGAGCCCATAGGTCTTAGAGAGAGGAGGGCAGAGAAGATCTGTTGAAGGAAATAATAGATAAGATGGGACCTGAGAGAGGAGCAGGTATTAGACAGGTGAAGAAATGTAGGACAAGGAGGAATGTTCCAGGCAAAGCTTATAGCACAAGGAAAGACTGAGTACTGTAGGATCAAGGAATTAAAAATAGTTCATTATGGCTTGAGCATAGAATGTGAGGAGTATAAAAAAAGATGGGTTATGGGGGAGGAGGTAATGGAGCTAGCAAAATTTGGACCAAAGGGTGGAGGGAACGTAATTCAGAGAAAAGAACAGGGGAAAGTACCAGGGTGTGGCAGGGCAGCAGGCAATCTATCCTGGACATTGACTTTCTCCAAAGTTCATGGAGAATTTCTGAGCAAGGGATGGGCTGCCCATATCGGTGCTCAGGATGGTTGTTCTAAGCAGTGAGACTGGGAGTGTGTGAGTTTGGTTCCTGTCTCTGGTCTCTTTAAACCTGCCTCACCTGCATGCATACACAAGTATGGAGCCCTTAGAGATCACCGAATCCCATCCTCTGATTTAATAGATGAGAAAACTGAGCTATCCCTTTCCCCATTAGACCTATATTTTTACTTTTTCAGAGTTAGAAATCCCAGCCCCAACCAAAAAATCTGCACAGAATGAAAGCCTAAAGACACCAGGAATTGGGCCAAAAGGGAGTATGACATCCAGCTCTTCTCTGGGAATGGGTTTGACCAGGACTCAGATGGACAGAGCAGAATCAATAATCTATCATGTAAGAATAGAAGATGACCACTCATTTGAGGAATGGTAGGCAAAAAATAAGACCACTATGGGGTCTATTTAAAAGATTTGTATTGTATCATGCAGGGATCTTAGTTGTAAGAAGTGAATTAGACTCTGACAATATAAACAGAAAATACATTTATGAAATGGATGTTGAGGAACTTCCAGGGCCTACTTTCAGACTATACAACAGGTTCAGAGACTATACAGAGGAATGAAGCTATATAATGGTCCTGTTGTGACACCCCTAATACCACAGCTGGTGATGGACATTATTGCTTGTACCACCAACACCCCCAACACTTGGTGCTCTCTTTGGAACTGCCGCCATGCTGCTTCTAGAAATTGAATTAGCTACTTCTGCCCTGCTTCTTTGAACCACTCCTATTAGTCAATGCAGATACATCTAACTGGCAGAGCTGACTCTGTGTGCTCTAATTGTAAGGGAGACTGAGAAATTGAGTTTCTGGGATTTTCAGTTTCTATATGGAAGACAAGCTTTGCTTCATAAAATGGGAGATTCTCCAAGCATGGGAAGGGAGAAGGAGGAGATTCAGATGCTGAGAAACAAAAACAAGGACAAATGTTCATTACGGTACATACAGAACAAGGGAAAAGAGAACATTAGCCTGGAAATACAAAGGGAGAACAACGTTCTGGAAATGATTTGCTGGAAGAACCAGAAAAAAATGATAAAGAAGTTTTGGCATTCTCTAAAAGCTTAAAGGGGATGCCTTTTTGAAAGAACCGAAGTAATAAAGAAAGAGTCCACACGAAAAGACAACAACAGAAATGAAAATGGATAAAATGGGAAAATATTTTAGGAAATTTAAAAAGTATAACAGCAGAATTAACATCCATAATGGGGGCAGAACCAGGGCAGAAATGACCTGGAAAAGCCTAGTCTATGATATAGAGGATAAACCGGAATCTTTTTTAGATTATAGAGAAAAGCCTAAAGAGATCAAAATAAAAAGAGAAAATGATCTCCGTAAGACAGGAGTCAGAGATCCAACCTGAGAATCATTGAAGGTCCTTGGGGGAAAAGCAGGACTTAGGTCAAAACAATATTGATCAGAAACAATGATTAAGAGCATATCTAGAGGAAACTTTCCTGAGCTGCAGAGAGTTTACCTGAGTATGCCAACCAAAAAGTCCACTGCATTCAAGGCAAAGTCAAAGACAAGAGATTCACACTGAGACACATCAGAGTGAAATGTTTGAAGCATATGAGTAAAGCACAACAACGAATTCTTTAAACATCCAGGTGGTCAAAATAGTTTACCTAGAAAGGAATCAAAATCACATTTATCTCAGGGCACCTGGGTGGCTAAGTCTTTTAAGCATCCCACTCATGATTTCAGCTCAGGTCATGATCTCAGGGTTGTGGACTCAAGCCCCAAGTCAGGCTCTGCACTGGGTGTGGAGCCTGCTTAAGATTCTCTTTCTCTCTCTTCCTCTGACTCCCTGCCACCCTCCACCCCACCTGTTAGCCCTCTTTCTCTCTCTAAAAAAAAAAAAAAAAATCACATTGACCTCAGCTGTCTCGGCCACAATAAAAATGTCAAAAGTAAATAAAACAATATTTATCTGGGTTTGTGGGAGAAAGGTTTTGACCAAGTGAATTTGTTTTACTTGTATGAAAGCAACAAAGAGACATCTTAGGTATGAAAAAGAAAATACTCTAAGACCTTGCTTCTCAAAGTGTGGTCTGTGGACTGGTGGCATCGACATCATCTGGGAGCTTGTTAGAAAGGCAGAATCCTCAGCCCACCACAAACCTTCGGAATCACAATCTGCATTTTAACCAGATCCCCAGGTAATTCCTAGGCACATTACCATGTGAGAAACACTGGTTTAAGACACACTTTACAGAGCAAAAACAGAACCAAAGAGAAGAACTCAAGAATGGTGAAGTGATGGTTTAAATGATTGGCAAACTGCTCTTTGAGCCATCAACAGAGCCCCCCATCTTGTCGGGAGGTCCCTGAGGAGCAGAGCCTCTGCAACAACAAGGAGGACTTGTGCCCCCTCCCAGCAGCACCGGGAACCAAGTGGCCCCTTTATCCCTTTCATGTGGTTTCTTGTCTCTTGTGAGACTAATGCTATAGATAACTGAACATAAGAAATGTCTCTTAAGGGGCGCCTGGGTGGCTCAGTCAGTTAAGCGGCTGCCTTTGGCTCAGGTCATGATCCCGGAGTCCTGGGATCAAGCTCTGCTCCACATCAGGTTCCCTGCTCAGTGCGGAGTCCACTTCTCCCTCTCCCTCTAACCCTCCCTCCTGCTTGTGTTCTCGCTTGTGTGCACGCTCTCTCTCTCTCTCAAATGAATAAATAAAAAATCTTAAAAAAAAAGAAATGTCTCTTGAAGGATGGATCTCACATACAAGGTTTAACATAATTGAAAAGCCCAATAAAGTATGATTAGAACAATGCTTTAAAAAAAAAACCCAGCTGTCTGTGAAAAAAATGGAAGGAAATAGAGCAAATTATTAAATAATAAAAATTATTATTGCCTTTGAAATGTCTATATTTTCAAGTTTTCTTGAATGAACTGATTATATACATTATAAAAATAAAATATTTTCTGGCATTATGAGAATACCAAAGCAAGAGAGCAAATTGTATATTTTCTCTAAGCCTTCCTTTCCAGCATAATCTCTCACTGTTCCTTTCCTGAGCTCTGTGTTCTGACAAATCTACTTCATACTTCTCCATCTCAGTGTCTTTGCTTACTGTAGGAAATCCACTTCTCCCGGCCCACCAAAAATGTCTATGGGCACAAATCCTTTGGTCCTTCAAAGCCAGTTGAGGTGACGCCTCTCCATGAAAACCTCACTGATAGTTAGAACCATTGACATCCTGACTCCCTGTATGTCTCTTCAGGTCTTTAACACTTTGTATCTCATATTATCATATTAGTGTGTTGTTAGTACTAATAGTAGTAGTAATGGAATATTCTAATACCTTTGCTGTACTGGGAACTCTTCAAGCCCTTTTGGAGTTTTGAAAACACCTTGATTATAGTATTAAAAACAAAGACAACAGGCCCCAAATGGAGTCACTTACACTAAGCCCCACGTCACCAAACCAAGACTTAATACTTAACTCAATTACAGTTTTGGGTCTCCCAGAAATGGAATCCTAAACCAGTCAGTCAGGAATCACCAGGTCAGCACTAGTGAGGAAATCTGCCTGACAGACCTCTCTCATCCCCTAAAAGCAAGTGACCTTGCTACAAACAATCTGCTACTTGCCAATAAAATTTCGCCGTGCCTGCTCCTTCTGCCTATAAAAGTTTCCCATTTTGTATAGCTCCTTGGAGCTCCTTTCTATCTGCCATATGGGATGCTGCTTAATTCATGAATCATTGAATAAAGTCAATAAGATCCTTAAAATTTACTCGGTTGAACTTTTTTTTTTTTTAACAGTTCTGGAATCTGAAGAATTCTGGATCTGAAGGAAACTCCTGACTGCTTTGGGAATAATGAGAAACACAGGCTGATACCCATGAACACTTTGAGTTCTCTATCTTTCTAACCATTTCTGAGGGCCATGGGTACGTTCCTCTCATTTCTGAGCTCCATTCTTTTTGTGCTGGGCTCCTGATCTAATTGGCTGTCTAGTCCAGGGCGGGTCAGTTTGAGCTAGCAGATGGTTCCACCCAGAACCCCAGCCCCAGCCCTTGGTGCAGTGTGCAGTCCCCCATTTGATTAGAATCCCCATCTGCGGTCCCCATTCATTAGGATCTGCTGGTTCAGTGCTTTCCCCAGTCCCCAGTTCCACATCGGGGATTGCTGGTGGTGTACACAAAGCCTTCTCATGGCCTGGTCACTGTTGGTTTCTATTAATGTGCACATGAGGTAAAGGCTGTTGCTAATGGGAATCTCAGAAGCCAAAGCCACAAAATTAGTGGGTCAAGCACTTAAAAGCTTATAGAGCACTCACCACCTAACTCTAAGACTCCCATGTTAGGATAAGTTGGTCACAGAATGGGTTAGATTGACACTAGGTCACTTGCCAAAGTCAAGAAAATTTCCATGCAACAAGGTACACTGTAAACACCACACAATCCCAAACCCAGGGACATATCCCTCCTAGGTATTAATTTGGCTTCCAGAGACCCAAGGGAACCTTAAGTTCTGAAGAGTTGAGTGTGCCACCTTCCAACACACCTGCTTATTTTATGTCTAAGATATAAATATTTTATGTCTATAGATATCTACAAAAATGGAAAAATCTTACTAAAAGTAACCCCAAATTACAATGGCCTTTATGGGGAATGTTCCAATTAGACAAGATCATCCATTTAAAACATGCATTTGAAAACAGGGGTTCCCAGATCAAACAGAAGGCGATACATATTTTACTTGGTATGCAGAAGCTTCCAAAAGATTCAAGATTCCAAAATAGCTTCATTGAATGATTCACTGCAAAAGGCTAATGAAAAACTGAAGATACAAGAGGTACCTAAAACAAAAAAACAGTAAGACTGACATGACTTCTGCTCCCCTCTAATTTTTATGTGAGTACTCACATTCTACTGGTACTCTATCTAAATTGTCCCTCCCCTTGGAAGAGACTACCTAACAGTTACATTTTAAAAAATAAGAGCACCGAGGCTACAGGTATCTTTCATGCCTTGGTCAAAGACCAAACTAAGGGCCATAGTTAAAGAGTTTCCTAAACCCAGGGAGATTCCTCAAGAAGTTAAAAATAGAGCTACCCTATGTCCCAGCAATTGCACTACTGGGTATTTACCCCAAAGATACAAATGTAGAGATCCGAAGGGGCACCTGCACCCCAATGTTCATAGCAGCAATGTCCACAACAGCCAAACTGTAGAAGGAGCCCAGATGTCCACTGACAGATGAATGGATAAAGAAGATGTGGTATATATATATAATGGAATATTACCCATCCATCAAAAAGGATGAAACCTTACCATTTACATCTATATGGATGGAACTGGAGGGTATTATGCTGAGGGAATTAAATCAATCAGAGAAAGACAATTATCATATGGTTTCACTCATATGTTAAATATAAGGAATAGCGCAGAGGATCATATGGGAAGGGAGGGAAAACTGAATGGGAAGAAATCAGAGAGGGAGGCAAGCCATGAGAGACACTTAACTCTAGGGAACTGAGGGTTGCTGGAGGGGAGATGGGTTGGGGGATGGGGTAACTGGGGGATGGGCATTAAGGAGGGCACGTGATGTGATGAGCACTGGGTATTATATGCAACTGATGAATTACTAAACTCTACATCTGAAACTAACGATGTACAACATGTTGGCTAATTAAATTTAAATTAAAAAAAAAGAAAGTAAGAAAGATGCTTTCTACACAGGAAAAAAAAAAGAATTTAGAGTCCTTATCAGGGCCTGTGGCCTTGGGCTGCCAGATCTTTATCAGCTTGGACGCATGTTGATAGGACCTGGGGAAGCCTAAAAATAGATATAGGAAGCAGAATGGCATAACCCTGAGGGTGATACTGAAAATCCCCAGTCTTCAACATGGTCCCCTTATGGACCAGAAAAAGCTCGCAAAATAGCAACTGATCCTTTAAAGCCATTAGCAGAGTCTTCCCTGCCCACACTGGATTGACCTATTATTCAAACCTGCAAACAAAAGAAAGCTAAATCTGTGGCGGACTTGTGTGTGTGTGCGTGCGCGCGCGCGTGCGCGCGCATGCGCGCGCACGTGAGAGAGAGAGAGAGAGAGAGACTCTCAAGCCCATCTGGAAGCTCTCTTCCTATGGCATTCTGGGATCCATACAATAGATGATATCACCCAACCTGCTCCAGCTGCCCTATTTGTAAATGGATTCTCTCCTGAGATCAGTGATTGATGAAAGGCAGAAAACAGGATGGGAAGCCACCGGTCTGACTGGATTTGTGACCGTAGCTAAACACTTTGAAAGGACCTTAGAACAAGACCTACACAAGTCTGACAAGCTATTAACCTTACGGTTTCAACAGCTCTAAGACCAGCAACCTAAAATAACACCTGGGCCACCCCCATTGTCCAACATCAAAATGACGGCCCAGGGGGTCAGTGTCTCATTTGTAATCAATAGGACACTCAAAAAAAAAAAAAAAAAAAAAGGATTGTCCTCAAAGGTTTCATGCAAATCTTTCAGTATCACCTCAAATGTAGATTTGGGGATATCTATCCTCGAAGGAGGGCCCCCAGAGGACCCCCCCACGCCAGAGCTCACACAACTCTAAGAGATTGTCCAGCAAACTGCTACCAGCAACTCCCTAAAACAGCTCCAAGGGGAAACTAAAGTTAAAATGAATGCAAACCCTCGCCAAACTCTGGCAGGTAACTGGAGCTTCACCTTCTACTTTAAACCCCATCTCATATACCCTCGGAGTAAAGAAAGAAAGTTCTACAGTGGGACTATCTAATAAAATTCAGAGAGAGTTTCTATGTCAACCAGTATAAATGACTCTGGGACCTTTCGCTGAAGAACATTGCTTTTTGCTGTGTGATGCAGCTGGTGTCCTTGTGTTCGGCAGAGATCTGATTTACTAAAACAAGCTCGGGAAGAACTGCCTGCCCTTGGGCTACCGATCCTTCTGTGTGCTTGAAACAGATAACCAAGCCCTGGGATTGCTCCTTAGCGGATTTAACCCCGGGACTAACCTCCTGTGTGATCCTTCTGCTTTCATCACCTAATCTACATCTTAAATGGTGCCACTTCTGAGTCCTGCCACGGGTTCCTGCCCCGGCCTGAGAAGGGTCCACCCCGTGCCCGTAAAGTAGTAACATCCCATGTCATGACACTGCATCCTGATTTACGAGACATGCCTTTGACTGATTCCGAACTAACTTCGCTCATCTATGGGTCAGACTGTAAAAATGAAAAAGGGGATTTTCCAGGCTGGCTAGGCTGTCGTAACCCGGTATGAACTCCTTGAGAGGGCGAGCCTTGCACAAGTTCTACCAGCCCCAAAGGAGAGCTCCATGCCCTGACCAGAGCATGCCAGCTATCAGGAGGACAAACAGCCAGTATGCCTTTGGGGCCATCCATGATTTGGGGATGTTAGGGAAACAAAGGGGTTTTCTAGCTTGCCACATGGCAACAGTCTGCTCCTGTATGAGAGAAATCACTGTGGGTAAACAATGGTTGTAAATTCAACGAACACTTGGGAAAACCTGACACAGGCACTTGGTTCTTCCCAGCTTCTGGCCAAACTCTGTCTTTTAGGGTTTTTTTATATCCTTTCACCCACCTTGGTGTGGTTATGGTGACTCAGATGATGAACAAACATTGCTGAGGAGACTTCTATAAAATTGTAAAAAGTTTACCACTGATGTCTCACCTGTTAGGTCCATAATCCCAGGAAAACTCTATTTGTTTCCAGAGGCCTCAGACCTCCGCTCTTTGAGCCTTGGCCATGGGACTTCATACAGTTGCCACCTAGTATGCGTTACCAACATGTCCTTGTTGTCTGTGTGTTCTCTGGAAGCGTCGAAGCCTTCCTTTGCTTGCTTCCCTTGCTGCTGCCCTCACAGGGGCCAAGAAACTGTTAGAAAATGTGTTTCTCAATTGGGCTACACCTTCCACAATCTTCAGTGACTGAAGCACCCACTACACTGGGCAAATCATACAAGCCTTAACGAAAATTTTACAAATTTCTTGGAGTTATCACCCTCAATCATCAGGCAAGGCTGAGAAGACTAATGAGATCCTCAAACTCAAAACTCTGAACTTGCTGAAATGACTGGACTACCCTGGCCTAAGGTGTTCCGTCTGGTCCTTCTGACTGTTTGCAGCACCCCCGTTTGGAAACATAAACTCCCTCCCCATGAAATAGTAGCTGGTATGCCAACGTCTACTTGCATACAACCTTCTGCTGATCTCTCATTGTCACCAGCTACTATAAGTCTG
Source organism: Halichoerus grypus (assembly GCF_964656455.1). Lineage (NCBI taxonomy): Eukaryota > Metazoa > Chordata > Mammalia > Carnivora > Phocidae > Halichoerus > Halichoerus grypus. The sequence continues at coordinate 77,867,777 of NC_135712.1, forward strand.
TAAGCCTGGCCTCAACAAGTAAAGAAGCTTTCCCAGAAACCGATGCAAAGGATCCTCTTGGTTCTGGTCTGAAGCTTGGTGAGTAGGCATTCTGGAAATGTCACCAGAGGACGACAGCCCTCGAACTCCTTTAGAGGGGACTTTACCAAGTGCTCCTGACAAAAGACACTGCTGGGAAACTAGATGGCATTGGACCTTGAGTATACATCTCACAGCTGAAGAAGGCTTCTCCTGACATCTAGTCCTGTGCCAACACTGGAGAAGTCCAAATCAAACAGGCTAGGAAAATAAGTAGTTGGCATTAAGGAAGACCGCATCTACACAAGATGCCAGATCAAGACTTTATACTTTATACACAAAACTCTTTCTTCTTCTCTTTCTTTCCTTTAGTCTGGTATGGGCTTGGGAAGATAATGTCATCCTATGTATCTACCAGGCCATTGCTAAGGGGGATGACGTTTTAGACTGCCGGATTTGTCGTCAAAAACTCTAAAGTGTCCATGATGTTAGAGACCCCCTTGTCCTTTCTGTGACCAATTTTTCTTTTATTCCCGATGTCACAATAAACTACAATTGGCCCTTTTCAGAAATTACTTAGAGAGTCCAACTTTTACAGCCAGAACATCCAGTGTCTTGTTTTTACCTTACTCTAATTATAATTTTACTTGCCCGACTAGACACAAATACCTATGGAAATTGTAGTACATTTGCACCCCCACATTCTTGTGATTATCTAAATCAGATCTGCCTCCAACCTCCAATTGTGAAAAGATCTCACCAGCAGCATCCATCTCTGGAAGGAACATAAAACAACTTTTTATTTCAAGCTAGGGGATTTACTTCCCAAAAACCTAAACATCCCTGGTTTGAACAGGCAAGTGCAACAGTTTCTGGGAATGAATCCATTAACAGTGCCACCTTAGCAAGAGTGGTTTGTGCCCTGATAGGATTTATCTTTTTCTGTGTTGGTTTTCCTTCTCCTTGGGCCTGTAAATGCCTAGATGGCTGGTACATAACTGGGAAATGCCTCCTGGGTTATCTAATTGTGCCCCTAACTGTCCACAATCCAACTGAGACACCTCATTGATCAAGTCCCCTGGATTTACATCATCAAATTAGAAGGGGACTGCCGGGAGGCATTCACGACTCAGGATTTGCTTCCTTTGGCAGATCCATACTTCCTTGGCTAAGAGTAAGTATGAATGAGGCTATGATTAGGAGCCTTTTCTTAACTCAAAGATATCACAGAATCTACTGCTAAAGCAATAGCTGTTCAACAAAGATCCCTAGACTCTCTGACCAAAGAGTTGTTCTTGATGAAAGGATAGCCCTTAATAATCTCTTAGCTGAGCAAGGAAGTGTTTGTGCTATGGCCTACACCACTTGCTGCTCTTAGATTGGCACTTCTGGAGAAGATGAAACTCAGCTACATATCACCGAACAAGCCACTTGGCTTAAGAAAGTGACTCCTTCAACAGGGTCTTTCTTCAACTTTTTTGATTTTGATTGGTTTGGGTCTTGCGGCTATATGGCTCCGAAGTACACACCAGACAACGGGATTATCTTACTTATAACAAGCACAGTAGTCTCACTGTTGTGCTGTATTCTCTCAAAAGCTATAAATGCACGTTTGCAGCTGTTAACCACCAAGCAAATGATCTCCCTCAGACGTTCTCAGTCAGAGAACAAATGAAGAAAATAACCGACTTAAAGAATATGAGCCCAAAGTCATGATCTGTGAACACCATGGGGAAGATCAGCAAAAACTGTGAGAACTTCAGAGAAATAGCTGGGAGTAATGCTAATGCATTAAATTTGGATCGCATCTCTCAGGCTGAGTCTGACCAAAAGGGGGCAATTGTAAAAACAAAGACAACAGGCCCCAAATGGAGTCACTTACCTAAGCCCCACATCACCAAACCAAGACTTATACTTAACTCAATTACAGTTTTGGGTCTCCCAGAAATGGAATCTTAAACCAGTCAGTCAGGAAGCACCAGGTCAGCCCTAGTGAGAAAATCTGCCTGACAGACCCCTCTCATCCCCTAAAAGAAAGTGACCTTGCTACAGGAAATCCACTTCTTGCCGGTAAAACTTCGCTGTGCCCACTCCCTTCTGCCCATAAGAGTCTTTCATTTTGTACAGCTCCTTGGCGCTCCTTTCTATCTGCTGTAGAAGATGCTGCTTGATTCACGAATCATTGAATAAAGACAGTAAGATCTTTAAAATTTACTCCGTTGAATTTTTTTTTTTTAAACAATAGTAAGCGTCAATAGGTGATTAAGTGAATGATTAAAAATTTGTCCTAGGATCTGAATCAGGCCCGAAAGACTGTGAAACATCATACTATTTCTTCTTTTATCTTTTACCAGCTGTGTAGCATGGCTTTGAATTTAAATATAGCAACCCAGTGTTTTAAGTATCAATAGCTTTTTAGGCTTGACAAATAGAAATCCCAAGAAAATACTTAAGTGTTTCTTTTTAAAAAAAAACACCAAAAGAACATGTTGTATCTCTCTTTATTTAGAACAACTTTCTATTCTACCTTGGGCAACTTGTTTCCTCAGCTCCAGAGAAACTGTTTGCTCTAAAATTAGACAAAATGAGTTTGGATTAAGAGCTCTTTAAGGCCCTTTCCAAATCTAGCCTTCCACAATCCTAAAATGATGATAAGGCCAAGTTTGGCTGGTAGGGACTTCAGTTGCTGTGGTCCAAATACTATAATGTCAAAATACAATAATTTTCAATAATGCTTGATTATTTACAGAGTGCTCAATCTGCTTCTTTCTGGTTCCTCATATCATCCAGTCACTGCTATAGTATTATTTTTGTCTTTCTAGAACAACCTAAAGCCAAAGGCTTCCTCTCTGATCTGTTTGCCTTCCCAAGGGGAGGCATACCTTCTGCAGCCACAGCTGTCCCCAATTAACCTTTCTCCTAGCCACCAGAGCATGGATCCACATGACTCAGCAATCCCAGCCTCTGAAGGAGCCCATCATCATGACAAAAACTCAACAATTACATTTTCTCATACACTAGCCCTAAGTTAGGCAAATACTACTCTCTTCACAATGTATATTTTCAGCTCCAATGAAATGGCCAACTCTGAATAAATCAGGTGGAAATTTTATTGCTAATCTACTTAATACATAGTTACATTTTATAAGCTGTGGATGATATGTAACATGAAATCTACCATAACCCAGACCCTAACATTTATTTCCAATTTTTCAGTTAATGGATGGCTTCCACACGAGTGCTGTATTGTCTCCTACAATGAGATACCGTTAATGTAGGTTAATGATTGGTTACTCAATGATTGTTGAGTTGACTTTCAAATGTGTTACAGTTAAGAAGTCTCAAGAGAGGCATCTCCTGACACTTTGTTGTGGCCAAACCAGCTGCAGGATCCAGTAGTGAGGACTGCTGCATAGATACAGACGGAAACATTCTATTTTATTCATTCAACCCTAGGTGATCACTCAGGATATTCACATGCCAACTCAAGTTCAAATCAGATTTTTCTTCCTCTATAAGGTCCTTCTAGACCTTCACCTCTCCAGCCAGAAATATTTTCCCCCTTCTGAATACCTATAGCACCTTTCCTATTCCTCATCTATTATATTTTTATTTTTATTATTATTTTAAAAAATCGATGACATTGTTTTCTTCCTGTTCACATTTTATAGCCTCTACCACTCTATGAATATCTACTCTATACCTATTGAATCAGAACCTAAGGGGCATCTGTAATTATAAAAACCTCATGGTTCCTATATGGGGCCAGGGACATCTGTGTTAAGGGCAGGAACCATATGCATAAGTCACATATTTCTTGTGACAGTAGAAGATGGTGGTTAAGATCCCAGGCACCGGAGTGTCAGACTGCCTGCGTTCACATCCCAGCTCTGCCACTTACAAGTTAGGCCTTTGGCAAGTCACTTAAATACCATGAACTTAATGTGTGAATGGGGATATAATACTACCTGCTTCGGAGGCTTATTGTGAGCTTAAGTGAGTCAACATGTAGAAGCACTAGGAGTGCCTGGTACTCAGTATGTGCCACGTGTTTCACCTGTCATTGTCCCCTATGGTACTCTGTATGCAGGAGTTATTTTCTAATTGAATATATAAAACAATAGACACATAATCCTATTGATGTGAAGCACACTACATGCATGTACTTGTATTACATATTTCTCAGGGCACTTAGGGGAACTACTTGATTTAGGTTAATAAATCAGAGTCCTCTGTGATCTTTACAAAGCATCCATACTAGTCTATGCATTATTTCATTTTTCATGTTTTATAAGAACTGACTACTTTCTTCTTTCTGTGGCAAACTTCATAAACCACGTAATTGTTGTCAGCAAGCAAGTACAGGGCATTTCTGAAGACTTCACTGGCCCAGTCATGCCGTGGCATGGGTCGAGAGTCCCCCAGCAGAGGAACTTCCATGGTCATTTCCCAGTGACATGTGACAAACTGGAATCCTGACAGAAGCCTGAGATGAGTGAGACATGAGTGCTTAGGCCAGATATGAGGAACTTGTGGGCAGGAGATTAGGCTTCATAGTAGCACAGAAAAATTAAGGACTCAGATTATTTTCACTCTCTCTATAACTTGTATATATTTTGGTTACCAGACTACATTTTTTTATACTATACCTTATTGAAATATCAGAGAGTAAGAAAATCAAATGTGGTATCTTTAAGCAAAAACTAGCATTAGTTACAGCAGTAACAGGTTTGCAAAATTGCCACAATAATCTTACCAGTCCTGTATGTATACTTCTTTGCAATGTGACTTTGCCATTCCTCCCATTAAGAGGTTGAGTTTCATTACCCACCCTTTCAATCTAGGCTCACCTTGTGACTTTGGCCAAAGAAGACTAAGCAAGAAGCCTTACAACTTCTGCTCTAACCTTCTCTTGTGGTGTCTACAATTTGACTGTGTGTGGGAAAGACTGAGTTAGCCTGCTAGATTCTGGAGACATACAGCTTTGCTGAAAGGAGCACCAATCAGCTCCAAGCCACAATGCCAGTTGCAGCTGCATGAGCGTACCTGGTGGGTTCATTGGAATGACTGCTCAGCTGATCCCAGACAAAATTACTGGCCAAGAGAATTGTGAGCGAATAACTGACTATTTTACGTCACTAAGTTTTGGACTGGTTTGTTACACAGCAAAGGCTAGCCAATACACATAGTGCATCTCATTGAAAGAAAAATCTGCTCTTTAGTTCAGTGAAGGTATTTAGATGGTTAATAAGCCTTCCGGGCCTTTTAAAAGGGATCTGAAGTGAAAGTGGCAGATTATAAGAGTGTGGGCACAAGCGCACCTCAGAGAAAAAATATGTACTAGGACAGAGTTTTCATTGAAGAGGCACTGGCTTTTTGTGGGGATTAGGTAACTGCAAAACAGGATTTACAAAGAATCTCTCAAAATGATTCGTACTAATCTTTACAGTTAGAGTCCTGTTTATAATTTTCCACATACTTTTAGCTACAATATCTCTTATGGCTTGGAATAAAAAAAAAAAAAATTTTAAAGCTGAACAGGGTCATAAATTCCAACTTGTCATAATAGTTAGAAATGACCAGGGGCTGTCACCCCAACCTTCCATTTTATCAATTTTTAAATATTGAAGAACCAATTAAGACTTCATCTGAGGGAAGTCTACAAGCATGTGCAATGACACTTATATAACTCAAACAGTTCATTTACAGACAGAAACTGAGGTGAGTTAATGATCCCCACCCCCAACACACATGTGAACTCAGACATCCAGACTTCTTTACCACAGACTCTACCGCTCCACCGTAATCTCCATTTTCCCACAGTCGAGGAACATGGGCTCAGATGCCTGTTTGAGATCGTCTAGCCCGGGCAAGGCTCTAACACAAGTTTACTGATTCTAAACCCAGATATTTCATCCTGGCTGGTGATGTCTGGGAACTGGTAACTCTGGTGAGTCACAGCTCAGCCATCGGAAAATTATACACTACATATACACGATTGCCCACTTGTCATGGTCACCATAAACCAAGATTAATGATTAATTTTTATTTTTATTTATTTATTTATTTTTTTAAAAGATTTTATTTACTTATTTGACAGAGAGAGACATAGTGAGAGCAGAAACACAAGCAGGGGGAGTAGGAGAGGGAGAAGCAGGCTTCCCGCGGAGCAGGGAGCCCGATGTGGGACTCGATCCCAGGACCCTGGGATCATGACCTGAGCCGAAGGCAGACACTTAACGACTGAGCCACCCAGGCGCCCAATGATTAATTTTTAAAGAGTGAAATGGCCTATGTCTCAACATTGTTGTAGAAATCCTTGCACCCTAATGTTACAAAAGAAAAGGCATTCTTTCCTTACGCAAAGCACAGGAAAGAAACAAACTTGTCCTTGTTGACCCCTGAGGTACAGAAGTAGGATCAAAAGTTGGAAGTAGTAAGAGATAGATTGTAGTGTACGTTTTTTTTTTTGAATGTTTTAAAAAAAAACCCAACTGCCGTCATAAAATCAGCAGCTCCTGTCCCTGAAGGTGTCCAGAATGGTGCAGATGAGACTTTAGGACTCGTTCGGAGGCTGGATAATCTGACATCTGAGATTCCTGTCAGGAAGTTTATAAAAGCTCAGGTCCTTGGTCTCAAGTGAGGATTGCTGCTTTTATTGAGTCTCTGAAAAATCTTGTCCCCAGAGAAGAGGCCTGTTGCATCTGTTTCCCCAAACAAGGAGGAAGCCTTTATTTAGAAGTCTTAGAACATAAAGAACATTTACTCTGACGAGTGAGCCTGGCGCCTGAAATTCCTCAGCCCTTCCTATGGGCACCCTGCTTTATGGACAGTTTTTCTGCTGGGGTCTTCAGGGTTCTTGAATATCCTTGGCCAGATGTCATCTATACCAGGGAGACAAGCTTCAATAGGAGCAAACACTTGCTCGTGGTTTTGCTTATTTCAGTTCCCTCACATATGCCAAGGTGGGGAGCAGTGAGGTGAGGCGGGGGCAGGAAACAAAGGAACTTACACTGATCTTGAAGGTGTGCCAGGCAGTGGGCCTGGGGCTTTGCAAAAGTTACCTTCTTTAATCCTCTAGACAACCATAGAGACAGCCAGTTTAATGTCTTGATTTTGCAGAAACCTGAAGCTCTGAGAGCTTAACTGTCGGAAGTCACATTACTAAAAGGGGTAAGCTGGCCCCAAGCCCCACCCAACCCCCAACCCCGCCCCCCTGCCACCGGCCACCTTTCACTCCAGCCCTTTGACTGGAAAGGCTTTGGGGAAAGTAGCTCAGTTTCTTTACTGGAGTTCAAAAGAATGATGGATTCGTATTCTCTAGCCACATAATCTGTGTCATACACGCACACCCTCACCACCTCAGGAAGTCCCTGAGGAGGGGAAAACAGTGTTCTCATTTAGTGGAAAGCCCACTGGGCTGACCAAATGCCCTTCATTCTGAGCTCGGCTGTCCACTTGTAAATAAAGGGTTTTGGACTACGTGCTTTCTTAGGCCCTATTTCTAGCTCTAAAAAATTTCCATGGAATCAGTCAAAGCAAATATTACCTGACTAATGTGTGTTAAGGAATTTCTTTCAATGGCAGAGAATCCCTACCTCTGTGAGTTTTATTTTTAAACTCTTTTTTTTCTCACGTGCATTCTCTGTACGAGTAGAAGGTGTTAGACCAGGGACCTTTATTTATTCCCAGGGTGTTTGTGGCATAAGCAGGAACTGCGGTGAAAGCTTCCCCCACACAGCTGAGCATCACAGACACTTCTCCCAGGGGGTGCAAGCAGAGTCCTTCTCAGCCTTTGCTGAGAAGACAGCCGCCCACCAGGCAGGGCTGGAGTGATGGGAGACAGCCAAGAAGAGCATGAGCATTTTAGCATGAACCCCAGCTCAGAGCGTGATGGTGGGCAAGACATGATTCTTCTAGGCCTCTAGTTTCTCCGCTCTGAAAGAATGCACTTGGGCGTATGGGTGGCTAAGGAACCTAATAAGATGGCCTGTGCATGATCATGTAATTTTGTCCATTGGTTATAGACTTCAGTCCTGCAGGGTTGGATTTGAAAATGTGCCTTTTAGACCCTCTTCCAGTCTCCTAGATCACCTTGGCTAGTCTAGTCCACCTTGTAGAATATATACCTATGAATTAGCTACCTTGTATGTTATCTGATTAAAAATTCCAACCTCAGGAACAGAATAAGATTTTGCTCTTTACAGAGCAAAAAAAAAGCATTACTGAGAACCAATTGGAAAGCACCTCTATTTAGACAAATATGGCTCACAAACAAAACAAGAATGGGGCTCACAAGCAATCAAGCAATCAATAAGTTTAACTCGGTCTCAAGGAGACCAGAGAAAGATGCTCAGTTCAGCCTTTCCCACTGAGGCTCAGCCCAAGTCCTGGGAGCAAGTATGTGATTGACAAAACTCAAGTCATGTGCTTTAGGCTTAGCTCTTCTTCTATCGGGGTGACCATAAGCCTTTGTCACCAAACTCTCTGAGTACATACAGATGGCTTTCTTTTGTGTTCCCTAATTGTGCCTTCTGCCCACTGCGGTGTCTCCAGTAGGGACACACAGTTCTCTTACAGAAGACTCTTTTGGAAAGGTGAAAAAATTAATTCTGCCATCAAATCCAGTTGTACCTTCCAGCTTGTTAATGCCATGTATAACTTTACACTTTTATTACCTGCAATAAAACACACCAGTATCACTTAATGAACTTTTTAATTGGCTCTTTAAAATAGTAGTGCAATCAGGCTCCTCATTTGATTCATGCACAAAAATCTGCAGCCAGGCTGAAAGGCAAAATGTGAATCACAGTTTAAATAGATGCTTTTCAACTGCTCTGTAAGACAAACAGATGTATTAATTAGCACATATTTTAGGGCATGTTTTATACTTAAATGGAGGAAGGAGAACAGAATATCATTTCACCAGCGGCAATAAGAAAAATTTGAGCTCTGACCCCAGAAACAAAATGGCAACTTGTTTTCAGAAATGCCTATTTCTGAGAACAATGAATCAGGGGCTTAGAGTAGCCCTCCAAGGGCTTGAACAGCCAGAGGAATGATCTCTGGATTTATGTAACAAGGACACTCTTGTCTAAGAGGTATATAAGAAGTAGACCACAGCCTTAGTAATGTGGGGAAAAGCCTTTTAACATAGACACAGAAGAAGAAATCCAGTAGTCATAGAGCTAAGACATTTTAAAAAGCCTTTAGTAACACAATTGCGCTCTTATACGCCCAGAACTTAAGTATAAGGAGATTTAGGCTGAGGGTAGAGTGACATTCTGAGTGTGCATGATATTATGGTAAGTGTTATTGAGATAATAAAAGCGACAGGGTCCCTACCCGGCAGGAGATTTGATGGGATCCTTGGACACAGACATGAATTTAATGTAGCATGTTTTTTTCTTATGGCAAATTTGAGTGTGCTTTTTTAACTGAAAGAGGAGAACACCTTTCCTTAGAACAATGGTCATGTGAATCTTTCTTCCCTTGAGCTTTTCGTCACCCATCCCCACCCATCTTGAGTCATTATTTGTGGGTAGCTCTTCTCTTACTGGACTTCAGGCATGAGAAAAAGGACTATGTCTCATCCTTTTCTTTCTTTTATCCCCTCCCCAGTTTTTGCCGAGCCCATAGAGAATTCTCGGTATGTGTGTACTGAATGAGTGAATCCTGAACAGAATAAGGAAGACATAGGGCTCCTTGTATTCCAGGAAGAATTCTCCCAGATCACTTTAGACAAGGCGGTGTGAACTTGGCAAGTAAATTCATCTCTCTGGGGCTTTCCTATAAAATGAAGGGGTAAAGTGCTGGCCGGACTGAGGATGTGAATAAGTTTCAGTTTACATGTTTGCTCACATTGGTAGTGGCTGAATTGAGCTCCAGTTCGAGAAGGATTTGGAGGCCACACCTGGGCTTAGCCAAGTAAAGGACTGTGATTGATTAGCCATGTTTGTCATGGGCATTGGAGTAACAAGTAGCTGTGTGTTATCATCCCTCAGGCAGAAGACATATGCATCTGGACCTTTACCAGTTACTCAAACTGAGGGTGACAGTGAGAAAATAAGATGGAGATGGACCAAGGAAATGGCCAACTTCTCTGGGCCCTTAGATTGGATGCTCCTTTTGGCCAGATTGCACACTTCTGGTATGGGCAGGTAGGATGCTGCCTGATGGAAAAGAAACAGAACATTTTGAAGCTTCTATGTTCTGATAACCCATATGCTCTGCTCACCTATAGGTTGTTGTATCTACATGGTTTTATAGAAAGAGGAAGTAAGTGATTTACAAAAGAACAAACATAAACAAAATGTAAAAGGCATGAGAAAGTCATTGCCTGCCCTTCCATGTAGATATCTTCTTACCCTCCAGGCAGTTTCCTCCAAAAATCATATATATCAAGTGTGTAAGTGAAACTGAGCAGGGCAGTTTGTGGTATACCCTGGATTTCCAAATGCAGGTTGATGTGCTGACTAATAACCACCTAAGATGTGTGTTTTAGATATAGCTTCCAGGGTCCTACCAGAGAACAGATGAATCAAAATCTTGAGAATAGAGCTCAGGAGAAATATTCATGCTCAAAAAATTTCCGTGATGGTTTTAATATGAAGCCAGGATTGGAAAGCACTGTTATTGATGGCTGAATCATAGGCCGAAAGTGTCTGAAAAGAGTGAACCAACAAGATAAAATGTCAGAGACAAATGTAAATTCCTCAAGTTTACAATAACAAGAGCTGGAAAAACCTAGCCTGACAATGGCATGTGTAATAAATCTGTAGTATTTAGTTGTCTGTAAGCTCGGGATGAACTACCTCTGAGACATAGCCTCCCGAAATAGCTATGATGATATCAAGCTGAATGCATATGAATGCAGTATCTAGATCACAGGAGGAGATCCCTTTTTCCTATTCTCCTGTACTCTCAGAAGACAACTGGATTATGTTCTTGATTTACTAGGAGTAATTGTTATTTTTAGGAGTAATATCTAGTAGCAGTAATAATTTTTTATGTAGCACTTTATCACTTATAAGCTTGTTGTGTCCAATATTTTATTTGCCCTAAATAAAAACTTCATTTCCCTGCATTGATGGAATATGGCCCATTGGTGGATGCACAACTCCAAGCTAGGTCTTGTATCTCTCAAGTCTAGGTCATGCTTGAAAATTTGGAGAGTCTTTGGACCAGGAGAGTAGGATAGCTGAAAACTATGTTATTAGGAAAAATAAAGCCCCTTATCCCGGGGAAGACCTCATGAGGGCTTGCTCATTGTCTCCAAAGATTTAATGACTTTCCCTGGGAAAAGAGAGGACAGACTTGTCAGGGGAGGTCTCAGAGGGCAGACCCGACCAATGTAGGAGTTATAGGGAGACAGATCTTGACCCACACCTTGACCCAAGATATTTCTTAGAGTCAAAACCCCCTAAGATGGAATAGGCTGCCTTCAGGCAGAGGCTGGAAAACTATTTATCAGGAATGCACAGGCAAACGGTTTGGGGGGTTAGTGATCTCAGAGGTCCTAGAAGGGCCCCTGACTTGTGAATCCCAAGCCCACCAATCCTCTGACGAGCAGGGTTGCTAGAGCAGCAGATCCAGAAGTGGGGTTGTGGGGGACAGGGATGCCTTCAGAGGTGGAAAGCTTCCGCTCTGTGCCCACATGGCCAAGAGACTCACTCTTTCGCCTTGTGACCTGTATTGGAGAACCTCCTGCCTTAGGCTGAGCTAGAACACTGGGAGCAGCCTGACAGCCCTTATGCTTTTGGCAATTACAGCCTCTCTGCTTTGATATTTGCTCAGTGAGCCCTGATTTAGTCATAGAATCACAGATTCCTAGAGCTGGAGGGCACTTAGAGGTCATTTGGTCCAACTTGGCCACATTGCAGGTGAGAAAACAGTAAAATATGGGACTACAATCACAAACATCACTGTTAGGGTTGGGAGAGGCTCTCAGGGGCCATCTGGCCATGTCCCTTTATTTTCCCTGAGACCTGAAAAGGGCAGCAATTGCCTACAATAACACAATGAGTGATGGCGTGGCTGTGGTGGTGGCCACGGTGGTGGCCGAGATCCCAGCCCAGTCCCTTCTCTCTCCACATGGTGTTCTCCTTGGCTGCACATTTCACCTCCTATTTCTCACTGAAGTTACGTTCTGTCTGTCTGCCCCTCTAGGACACGACCCTGTGCCGTGGCATGGAGCTGAGCTTACAGGGGGCCAGCCCTGTCAGGCACAGTGCCACCCCCACTCCAAGCTGGGCTGGCACTGTCATGGCGCCATGCAAAGTTCCCCAAGCACACAGCAAAACGGGGGTGTTTTGTAAGCTGCAACTCACATCACTGAGGTTTGCACATAAACAGACTATACATTCCTTTGGGTGATTCTACATATCTATTCTGATCCCTCCTTGGGTTACTTTTAGGTGTATGTTTGTGTGTTGGAGACCAGAGTTAAGATTATGGGTAGAACATAGAGCTTATTCTTATAATAGTTGAGAATTTTTTGATGGGGTGAGGAGAGAAATAGCATTTGGTGATGCTCTTCTTCCTCCCCTCCCTTCCTGCCTCTCTTCCTGCCTCCCTCCCTTCCCCCTCCCTCCCTCCCTTCCTTCCCCCTCCCTCCCTCCCTTCCTTCTTCCTTCTTTCCTCTTGAATTTTCCAACTCAGGGCAGCAGGTGTTCATCAATTGCACAATGAGTGTCCTCACCCTGAGAGCTGGTATATATCCTCTAATTTAAGGATGCTCTATTATGCCTTTCAGCTTCTTTGCCCATCTAAGAACGCAACTCTAGAGAACTGGGCCATCAGACACTTTTCTTTGTGAAAGTCTATACCCAAAGCCAGTGCAAAATCCCTCTTAAGTCTGACTAACACACTCATTTGTTCTGAAGTTATTATCTCTGCAAGGCCTAGCATTTGCAGTAACAAATACCAAGAGGTTACCAAATGCCTGTCCTGTCTATTTCAAAATTCCTCTTTGCAATTGCTCACTGCTCTTTAAGAAATTTTCCTTTCTTCACTGGAATTTTCCATAGAGTACTCTACACTAAAGGTGAATTTTTCTAATGAGGAAATGTGAATATACCATTTACAGATTGTTTTGTATTAATCATGACTGTGCTTGCCATTTTAGCAGGAAAAAAAGTTCCCAAACCAGAAGACCCACCAGAAGACCCACCAGAAGACCCACATCTAATTGCCCTAAGACGAGACTCTCTAAGGTAGGAACCAGTTTCCCCAAATGTGCTCAAGAAAGAAGAGTTTGGAAACCTGCGAAGTTACCTCCTGAGAGAATGGAATGGATGTAAAAGAGCAGGGGCCTCTTTGGGATGGAAGACCCGGGCTCGTCTCTTGTTTCCATTCCTTACAACCTAGACTGGCAGCTCTACCATTTACAACCTGTGTGACCTTGAACAAGTGACTTAACCTCTCTCTACCTCACATGGGGATAAGACAGCTGCATCCCTCATGAGTTTGTTGCAGGGAATAAAATAGTTGCCCTGTCTAAAACACAGTGAGAGGGCTTCTCTGGTAACGAGTAAGAGTAAGAGCCAGAGTAAGGCCTGGAAGCTGGAGTGAGGTGCGTGCGTGGATGCCAGGGCCATGGGAGGAGAGGGGATCTGATGGGGCAGGGCTTCGGCAAACAGCAGTGAGGCAGCAGGAGGCCTGGGCTGGCCAGACTTGCTCCCTGGGGACCCTGGGAACATCAGGCTAACTGAGGATGCATCACGAAGCTGGGATTCCCTCTTCTCAAATGAAGAGATGGAATTCACAGCTGGGAGTAGAGAGTAGGGCCATGCATGATTTTAGAAATGAAACCATATAACAAATGACCAGAATTGGAAAGAGCATTGGCCTGGAAGGTAGAAGATCTCAACCCTGTCTCAGCACGCTAGGAACTTGCTCCTTGACTGTGGGCAGGTAACTTCGTCTTTCTGAGGCTCAGTTTCCCCGTTGCTCCTCTGGCCCTGATATTCAGTGATTTTTGATTTGTGAGCGTTCTCCTTAGTGTTTAACAAGGACCGAAAAGAGTATGCTGAATTATAATTTAAAAGCAAAAGGAAGAAAGAAAGGAAACTTTTAAGATTTAATAGAACCAGTGAACTGTGCACCATTTCTAGCAATCCCTGGCAAATGTTTCATAACAGTAGCAGCTTGCTCACCCCTTATGGAATATTTGTAGAAAAGGTGGTACAGATTGTAAGCAGGAAGACACCCGAGATGTTGAATATCTTTGAATGTCTGATAAGAAAAGGGAAAAGGGGAAATGGCACTGGATGTTAATTCTATTCATTCCATAAACATATGTCAAGTGCATGTTGTGAGCCCGTGCACCAGGCCCATGTGAATCCTGCTTGGTTTGGGTCCTCAAGAAGTCACAGTGTAAGAGACAGACATGTAACAGAAAATCCAGTCTACAGACTGAGTGAAGAAAGAGCTGAAGAAAGGAGGGATTCATCCCAATGGGGGTGGTGGGGGGGCAGTTAGGAAAGGCTTTATACAAGATGATGCTGAACTAGTCCTTAAATAATGAGTAAGATCTTACAGACTGAGAATGCAGAAAAGGGGGCATTCCAGGCTGAGCCACTTACATGAATAAAGGATTGCAAGTGGGAAAGTCTGGGTATTTTAGGGCAGACAGGTAGGCTGCTTTTCAGAAACACAGAAGCGTGGGAGATCTCAGAGAAGTGACTAGAAAAATAGGATGTTTGTTTAGTTTTTTAGTTGCTTTAGTTGTAACTGACTTCCTTTATGGTTTTTACTAGAGAATTTTACCCAATATTCATTTTAGGAGAAAAGAACCAGTAATGAGATGCTTGGGAATATGATGTCAATATTTAATAATCCAGCCAAGATGTGATCTGCATATCTATAGTACAGAGGCATACGGAAATGACTGACATTCTTAAGAAGTAGATCTTGGTTTTCATTCTTTGGCTTATTAATAGTAGGAAATCTGTGGTGCTCAGAGTGACAGATGGGGGACTCAGTGATTGTGGTCAGGGGACTTGGAGAATTTATAACTCCAGGTCTCTGTAGATGAATGACCTGGAGTGAGTTAACAAGTGATTTTCAAAAATAAAAATTCTGTGCCTACATTTCCTAAGCTGATCTGGCCCAGTCACAGATGACTTTAGGCCCAATCAACTGACCTTTTGTTCCTTTAGCTTCTTCCTCAGAAAACTGTGGCAATGCTACAGTGCCCTGAGTCACTGTGGGAGGCCCAGGCTGGGGGTGTGAGGAGTCCCAGAGCAGGTGTCAGGAGATGGGGCTTTGAGAGGGAGGCACAGCAAGTTACCTGGGCTGACCTCGAGCTCCCATAGCCCTGTGTGTAAGCCTGCTCTCCTCATTCTGAGAGCAGTGACAGCACTATCCATGGCATAGTCGTGCATGAGAATTAAATGAGATCATGAATATGTAATAAAAACTAAAATAAGACTACAAAAATGTGATTAGATATAATGACTTAAAAATAGCTAATTTATATAAATGTGATTATTAAAAATTAGTTAATAAACATACACTTGGAGTATATCCAATCAAATCACATGTTTGCTAGCCAAATCGATATATGTAGTATAAAATTCACCTATAGTGTAACAATCATAAAAATTTAAGATGGAAGATTGGAAAGAATGTGTAAGACTTCGCTTGAAGAATTTTTTGGGATAAAAAATGCAAGATACAAAAGCACTTGTTTGGGTCTAGTTTATGATCTGGGTTGGCAGATGCCTCAGAAATTGTCCCCTCCATGAGGAGGCTGAGCATCGTTGGCACAGGGCAGGCCAGTCCTCTGAGGAGATGCATCTCCCTTGGGGCAGCTTTCAAGTTTGACAAGTTCCTTCTTGGGTTTGCTCCCTTGACTCTAGAAATCTTAGAAACTCAGAAAAGGACATGCCCTTGACGTTCATCTGAGCCCACCCCCACAGAGGGCAGAGATATCTTCTATAATTCAGCTCCTTGGGCTGTGGGTTCCCTGGCTTTGACCAGCATATTTTCTCTGATGAGTTTCTCAGTTCTCCAAGAGAAAGCCATGCCACTATCGAGCAGGGCCTAATTGTTAAAGATGTCCCTCTTTCTTGACTGTGGTCCTGGTTCTCTGAGACCATTACTGACTTGGTGGCTGATTTGATATTCAGAATCTTAACTTCACAGAGCAAGTCCTACCTGCCTGTCATTGGATCATCCTTCAGAGACATGGAAACCTAGAACTGTCTTTTTTTTTCCAGTGAATTATTTCCAGTTCCTTTAGGCATTCCTCATTTCACCCCTCTGCCCAAATCTTTCCTCACTTTGGGACCTGGCGCTTAAACTCTGACTCAACTGCCTCTCCCCTAACATCTTCCTACTTGAGTCCTCCCATTCATGGAAGCCTGGGTCCTTTCTCCAAGACACTTTCCCTGACCTCCCTCAGAAACAATCACTCCTTGGTCCAGACTCCAGTCACGCTCTACTGTCTACCATCTGCATTTCTGCCTTACCTATGTGTCTGTGACTATATGGTAAAAGAAAAGGTGACATTTTCTTCTCATTGACCTACATTTTGGGGAGTGTTGGAGCTATCATTCATCTTCAACTTGAAGAGTATGTAACATCCTTTTTGGATCAGCCTTGGTTAATTATGCTACTTATTATTTATAGCCACGGTGGGGATAATGGAAAAGGAGCATCATTCCTTGACTTACTACTATAGGAAAAGTAGGTGGGATGGCTGACATTATATGAGATGTCATATGCTGTCATGAGCACAAACCCAAAGACTCAGGTGCCAGCAGATGGTCAATGTCACGTCTATAGCTTCACCTTCCTGTGCCACATTTTATTTCAACTCGAACATGTGAATAATAATAACCTCAAGAGAAGGCTGTTTTGAGGCTCAAATGAGGTCCTCTGTGACAGTTCCTGGCTTATAGGAGCTGCTCCATAAATGTTAGATGAAGCCAGGTAAAGTAGAATTACAATTCCGTCTGACCCCTTAAATTAGAGAAGTTGACATGGATGTGCAGGATTATGCTTAATTGAGGGAAAATGAGTTCTCTGACAGAAGAAGAGTAAACAACTATTACACAAGAAGGGGGGATGACTGCTTATGCTCAAAATAAATATCAGAGTACCATGCAAATATCAGGAGGTATTATGCGAAGAATGCAAAAATTAGAATTAGCATGAGTTAAATATTTAGTGATACATTATCATCAAAATTCTTTAGGCCTTGTTCATAGTTCTTTGTCACAACACTGTCGTCGTAACCTTAGGCAACACCACACCCATCAGAACCTCAACTTCTCTGTCTGCAAAATCTAGATGTTTGGAAGAAGTGATCTCTAAGACCTCATCCAGCTCTAAGATTCTCAGACTCTAGCATTTTTAACTCAGTGTAAAAAGTCTTAGGTTAAAAAAAAAATACCAAAACCCACTGCATTTATGTACAATAAGCATTAGGAAATGCTACAGAAAGACTATCTCAATACAAGCCATCAGGCATCAGAAAGGATATTACTGTAAGGCTGGCAGTGTAGGTGTGTGTGTGAATAGCTTTCTTTCCATTCCCATTGAAGACAGCCAAAGCAAACTCACTCAAATTGCGTAAGGGAAGTCTTTCCAACTATCCGGGGCGTGTAACCCAGAAACAGTTACCAAAGAGAGCTTGGGAAATCAGATCTTTAAGAATAGCAGAGCAAAGGGTTTTATCAAGGGGCTTCGTGAAGGCCTTTCCAACCTCTGGGCGCTCAGGCATGTCTCTGTGCTAGGTTGGCTGTTGGGCATCTCCTAGCTCTGTGTCCTGGCCTGGTTCTAGTTCCCTCACTTTCATTCAGAGTTAGTAGGGAGTGTGACTCAGAGCCAAATGTGTGAGCTAGATTCCTAGTTGCTCAACGTTTTATTATTAGCAGTTAGATTACACTGTGTATGGTGCTAATGTGCTTTACAATGAGTTTTATTAGCTGCTATTTGCAATTATTTTGAAGCACATTGGCTGTTTCCCATTTTTTAATATGGAAATGCTGACACCCAGAGAGATGAGGGCAAGTTGGAAATGACACTGGAACATATAACCTCCCAGGCCTGAGCCCTTAACTTGGACTTCTTATGGCCATGTTGCCCATTTAACAAATATGAGAAATGAAGCATGAAAGTGTGAGGGACAGGAAAATGGATAATTTATGCACCAGAGAACTTTGCTATGTACATTTAGAGATAGAAGAAGAATATAGAAAATCCAGCCAAATGTTATAAACATTTGGTGTTACTAGATTCACTGTGGCAGGGGTAAACATGGTCTTTGGCCTGTGCCAAAATTTGTGGCCTGGGTACTTGGGGCCATGGAGCTGTGGGAGTATGCCCAATATGTCCTTCCTTGAAAAACCCGGAGTGGCTCAAGGGAAATGATATGATGCAGAGGGGTATTCAGAGAGCTGGGTTCTAGTCCCGACAATGCCATGAACTTGCTG
Source organism: Halichoerus grypus (assembly GCF_964656455.1). Taxonomy (NCBI): domain Eukaryota; kingdom Metazoa; phylum Chordata; class Mammalia; order Carnivora; family Phocidae; genus Halichoerus; species Halichoerus grypus. The sequence goes on from NC_135712.1 coordinate 77,886,238, forward strand.
TGGGAATGCCTCTTCCTGGCTCTGGGCCTCAGTTTCCTTACCTGTGCTGAGGCAGGTCTGCAGATGTTGGGGGGCAGGAGCTGTGGTCAGGTGGTAGGTGAACAGCCTCTTTCTGCTTCTGTGGTAGTGAGTGACATCACTGTGGGCATGTGGGTGCTCCTGGGACCAGGTGCTACTGGGAGGTGGGTCTCACATTCTCTAGAAGATTGTGGATATCAGAATTATCCCAGGTTATCAGACCGCAGCTGGCACCACCATGGCACGGCAGCACCATATACAGAGTGGGTATTCAGTAAATGCCTGACGCAAGAATGCAATAGGTTCAGCTGTGGGCTGAACCCCCCCCCCCAACACACAAAAAACAGTGGTTTGGACAAGATAGAAGTTTGTCTCTCTACAACTGTGGTAGGCAGAATAATGGCCTCGTGAAGATGCCCATGTCCTAATCTCCAGAAAATGTGAATATATTAGGTTATATGGCAAAGGGGAGTCGAGGAGGCAGGTGAAATTAAGGTTGCTAATAAACCGACCTTAAAATATGGAGATAAGCCTGGATTATCTACGTAGGCCCAATGTACTCTCAAAAGTCCCTAAAAGTGGAAGAGGGGATCATAAGAAGGAACCAGAGTGAGGGTAGCATGAGGAGAATTGGCCTCATGATCCAATGAATGTAGGTAGATTCTAGAAGCTAGAAAAGACAAGGAAACAGATTTTCCCTTATCGCCTCCAGAAAGGAATGTACCTTATGACAACTTAATTGTAGCCCAGTGAGATCCCTATCAGACTTCTGACCTATTGAACAAGAAGATTAAAAAAAAATTATGTTGTTTTAAGCCACTGAAATTATGGTAATTTGTCAGAGCAGCAATAAGAACCTAAGAAAATCACCTAACAGACATCTAAGGTAGGAAGCCTGAGATAGGGACTTAATGGTCCCATGGATCAGGGACGAAATTTCCTTCTCTTTTGTTGCTCTACTGTGTGACTTCCATTCTCAAGGCAACGTTCAGGACAAAGATGGTTGTTGGAGCTCCAACCATTGCATCTGCAGTCCGAGTAGAAAAAAGGATTAAGAGTGAAGTTCTCTGTCTAAGAAGAGTTTCTGGAAGTCACACATACTTCTGCTGACTTCTCACTGACTAGGACTGAGGCATATGGGCACACCAAGGTGCAGGAGAGGTTGGGAAATCCAGCTGACTAATTTTGTGCTCAGTCGAAAACCAGAGTAATTACTGAAAAGGAGAGACTGGATGTTGAGAGGCAACCAGCAGACTCCACCACTATCATGATGGCATTTCTCTCCCTCTAATACAGATGTTTAAGGGTCTGAGTTCTACTCTCAAAACCTGCTCTTGATGCATAGTGAAGGAGCATGTAGACTCTCAGAGGATGTTTATTTGTCTTCCCACCCTTTCTTCTTGGCCTAACATGCTCTCAGCATTCCTCTTCACTTAGCTGCCTTTTATGGCTCTCTAACCTATTACCACAGTCTTTGTACAGGCAGAGGCTCATTGCCTCTTGTCTGGATTCTCTCTGAAACCTTTGGCACTCTCTCAAAGTAGACAGAGTAGTTGTGATTATCCCCTGTTTCCTCCAGATAAGGAAAGTGAAACCTAGGGAGGTAGAGGGACTTGCCCAAGGTCGCAGCTGGTGAATGGCAGGGAAGCAGTGTCAAGAGGTGCTGGGCTGGGTGTTGGCTGCTTAATTGTACCAGAGTCACTTTCCATTGCTAACCAGGCCTCTGGATGGGAAATGAATTTACTGATCATATTCTGGCATAAGTTTTCTAACTTATCAAAAATGGTGGCAACTTGCAACCAACAGAGTGCTGAGCACAGAGGGTAGGAGTGAGAGAAGAAGAGATAGAAAACAAGGGTAGGGGTTAGCCAGAAGGTGGGCTTCTTCATTCTGAGTGTCTGTGTTGATATGTCGGTATGCCCCAAATGGAATTTCTCCATAACACTACTTCCCCACCCCCACCTCTGTCACCAAAGTCGCTGTTTCCAGGGTAAGGATTATAAGTCAGCAAGGCTTCTTTTCTCAATTTCCTTCTTGCCATTTCCACTGCCACTGCTCTTCTATTTTATATTTTGGTAGCTTCCCAAGGGTCTACCTTTCTCCTGTCTGTCCCTCCCTTCTTTCCTGCAATGTTGTCAAATGAACTTTCTAAAATGTAGCAATCATTCCACCACTCAGAAAATTTCAGTGGCTCTCCCATTCCTCCAGAATGTAGCCCCAACCCTGCCCTTTCCAGCTTTGCTGCCTTCATTCACACTATGCCCTTAAATGAAGTCCCCTTCTCCTACCACCACTCAATATCCAAATCTTATACGATCTTCAAATCTGACACAAATGGCATTTTATCCAGGAAATCTTCTTTGCTACCCTTCTCCTAAGTGGGAGAAATTCCCCTACACATGTATGATCTTCTGGAATTTCATTTTTCTCTTTGTAATTGTATTTACTTGCATAATTATTTGGCTAAGCTCTACTTTCTCCAAACCTTGTTTAAGTTCCATGAAAATATGGTCCATGTCCTTTTTGGTCACCATTTTATGACCAAGACACAGTGCCTGGCATATTGTAAATACTCCAGAAATATTTCTTGAATGAACGAATGTATCACTTGGTTAGTTCCCATGGTTGCCTGGCCATATCAGTATTTGAATGTTTATATAAATATCTATATCTACATAGATATAGAACTATCTACTTTTATTATCTATGTATCTATCATCTATCTATCTATCTATCATCAATCAAGAGGCACTGAAGCTCCTCACACCTACCCACCTATCAACTAGCCAATCAGCCAACATAGAAATAAACAAAATCATTCTGATTAAGAACCTCAAGTGAAAAAGAGGTTCAACATATTCTGAAAATCTCTTTAAATGATTCCAAAAAAGAATTCTTCCTTACTCCCACCTCTTCTGCTACTGCCCCTGGTGAGGGCTACAACAATCACTTTCTACCTTGTATTAAAGTTATTTGTGTGTGTGCCTTTTTCTGCCCACCCAGACTAAACTCTTAAAGTACTGGATTGTGTCTAACTCACCTCTATGTCTCTACCTTCCAGCACCTTGGACATCTCCCACATTCAGGAAGGGAACGGCAAGGGAACTAGATGCTTCAGAGGAATTCATGCTGTAAATTTAGGAAACATCGTATTCTTTTTTTGCCCTGAGCAAAGGAATATTTAGAAAGCCCAACCTCTTGCCTCTGCCCAAGAAAGGCTTTTTGATAAAGAGAATGCTTGGTTATATATTAAAAAAAATTTTTAAACCAAAGGCCAAACATTTCAAAAAGCAAGCAGATGGGCCCTGCAGGTAGTATTCACCGCCTAACTGGGATGCTTTCAACTGCCCGTGCTAAAATTGGTGCTAGAGGCTAATGTCTGCTTGTCTTACTTCATTAGAAAGTCTTTCTCTTTCTAAGACATATTCCAGGAAAAGAGGAGAAATGAAGGAGAGGGACAAAAAAGGCAGCTGCTAGATTGCCACTGGAGGGAAACAAGGTCTAGAGATGAAGAATGAAGTTGAAGAGCGAACTGGTCTGTCTCACCTTTCATCTCTTTTTATTACTACTGCACACTCCCATGCCAAGCTTCATTTCCCATTAGCATCCTTCCAAAGAAAGAAGCCTGCCTTTCTCTTGCCTCCTCTAAGCTTCCAAAGGAATTTCTGATCTCTTTAGCTAGAACTAGCTGAGCAGGGCCACGACCTCTCTCTTGCCTGCCACTCTGAGGAGGAACAGAAAGCAGAGAAGGTGACGGGCAGGTGACCTACCTTCCAGTGGGAGTAGGGAGTGCCTTGCCCAAATTAGCATCCCAGAGAGAGTTCGAGGCTCTCCTTTCCGTTTCTGGCAGAAGAGTCTGGCTCACAGTGGCAGTCTGAAGTGGATGCTGTGGGGGTGCAGGAAAGAGAGGTAGAAATAGTATCATAGTTAATTTACCATTCGGCACACAGAGAGAGGGCAGAAGGAGGGTGGCAAAAATATAACAAGTGACAACAAATAGTGGATAATCCCCAATGCACATACATCAGCATCTACTGAAGCCAGGGCACAGAGCTGGCTTGGGATGGAAAAGAAACTGGCTTGGGAAGAAGCATTTGTCATTGATTTTCCACAAAGTGGACAAGTGAGAATTTATCCATTTGTTTGGGCAAAATATACTTGTATAATTATAATAATCTTCTTTATACTTTTTATTGTTGAAAGAACACTTAGTTGAGGGTTGCTTAGCTATTGATGCATTGATCTTAAACCCACTTTTGGAGGGAGTAACCCTGGACTAAAGGGCAGTTTAAAGCATACCAAGAAGAATTGTGATTGTCTGCTCTAGGAACCCTGGCCACACCATGAATTATTGGGCACCACAGACCTTTCTCTTTTGAGTCATTGACAGGTGGAGGAGATGTCTGGTTTAAAATTGTGGCTTAGTGAATATCATTCTCAATGGGGAAAAATTGAGAGCTTTTCCCTTAAGGTCAGGAACATGTCAGGGATGCCCACTCTCACCACTATTATTCAACATAGTACTAGAAGTCCTAGCCTCCGCAATTAGACAACTGAAAGAAATAAAAGGCACCCAAATTGGCAAAGAGGAAGCCAAACTCTCATTCTTCGCAGATGACATGATACTTTATGTGGAAAACCCAAAAGACCCACCCTAAAATTGCTAGAACTCATACAGCAATTCAGCAATGTGGCAGGATACAAAATCAATGCACAGAAATCAGTTGCATTTCTATACACTAACAATGTGACTGAAGAAAGAGAATTAAGTAATCGATCCCATTTACAGTTGCACCAAAAATCATAAGATACCTAGGAATAAACCTAACCAAAGAGGCAAATGATCTGTACTCTAGAAACTACAGAACACTTATGAAAGAAATTGAGGAAGACACAAAGACATAGAAAAACATTCCATGCTCATGGATTGGAAGAATAAACATTGTTAAAAATCTATGCTGCCCAGAGCAATCTATGCATTCAATGCAATCCCTATCAAAAATACCATTGACATTTTTCACAGAGCTGAAACAAACAATCCTAAAATTTGTATGGAACAAGAGAAGACCCCTTCTTGAAAAAGAAAACCAAAGCTGGGGGCATCACAATGCTTGACTTCAAGCTATATTACAAAGGTGTGATCATCAAGACAGCACGGTACTGGCACAAAAACAGACACATAGATCAATAGAACAGAACAGAGAGCCCAGAAATGGACCCTCAAGTCTATGGTCAACTAATCTTCGACAAAGCAGGAAAGAATATCCAATGGAAAAAAGAGAGTCTCTTCAATAAGTGGTGCTAGGAAAATTGGACAGCTACATACAGAAGAATGAAACTGGACCATTCTCTTACACCATACACAAAGATAGACTCAAAATGGATGAAAGACCTAAATATGAGACAGGAATCCATCAAAATCCCAGAGGAGAACACAGGCAATAACCTATTCGACGTTGGCAGCAGCAACTTTTTGCAAGACACATCTCTAAAGGCAAGGGAAACAAAAGCAAAAATGAGCTTTTGGACGTCATCAAGATAAAAAGCTTCTGCATGGCAAAGGAAACAGTCAAACTAAAAGGCAACCTATGGAGTAGGAGAAGATATTTGCAAATGATATAACAGATAAAGGGCTGGTATCCAAGATCTATAAAGAACTTATCAAACTCAATACCCAAAAAACAAATAATCTAGTCAAGAAATGGGCAGAAGACATGCACAGACACTTCTCCAAAGAAGACATACAAATGGCCAAGAGACACATGAAAAAATACTGCATATCACTTGCCATCAGGGAAATACAAATCAAAAGTGAGAAACCATCTTACACCAGTTAGAACGGCAAAAATTAACAAGACAGGGAGCAACAGATGTTAGCGAGGATATGGAGAAAGGGGAACCCTCTTATACTGTTGGTGGGAATGCAAGCTGGTATAGCCACTCTAAAAAACAGTGTGGAGGATCCTCAAGAAGTTAAAAATAGAGCTACTCTACAACCCAGCAATTGCACTACTGGGTATTTACCCCAAAGATACAGATGTAGTGAAAAGAAGGAGCACTTGCACCCCAATGTTCATAGCAGCAATGTCCACAACAGCCAAACTGTGGAAGGAGCCGAGATGCCCTTCTACAGATGAATGGATAAAGAAGATGTGGTCCATATATACAATGGAATATTACTCAGCCATCAGAAAGAATGAACACCTACCATTTACATTGACATGGATGGAACTGGAGGGTGTTATGCTAAGTGAAATAAGTCAAGCAGAGAAAGATAATTATCATACGGTTTCACTCATATGTGGAGTATAAGAAACAGTGTAGAGGGTCATAGGGGAAGGGAGGGAAAACTGAATGGAAAGAAATCAGAGAGGGAGCCAAACCATGAGAGACTCTTGACTCTGAGAAACAAACTGAAGGTTGTGGAAATGGAGGTGGGTGGGGCAATGGGGTAACTGGGTGATGGGCATTAGGGAGGGCACGTGATGTGATGAGCACTGGATGTTATATGCAACTAATGAATCATTGAACACTACATCAAAAACTAACGATGTACTATATGTTGACTAATTGAATTTAAATTAAAAAAACAACACAGGAGGGGTGCCTGGGTGGCTCAGTCTGTTAAGCGTCTGCCTCCGGCTCGGGTCATGATCCCAGGGTCCTGGGATCGAGCCCCGCATCAGGCTCCCTGCTCGGCGGGAAGCCTGCTTCTCCCTCTCCCACTCCCCCTGCTTGTGTTCCCTCTCTTGTTGTGTCTCTCTCTGTCAAATAAATAAATAAAATCTTTAAAAAAATACCACACAGGAAACAATAGGTGTTGGTGAGGGGAACCCTCTTGCACTGTTGGTGGGAATGCAAACTGGTACAGCCACTCTGGAAAATAATATGAAGTTTCCTTAAAAGATTAAAAATAGAACTACCCTATGATCCAGCAATTGCATTGTTGGGTATTTACCCAAAACATACAAAAATACTAATTCAAAGGGACACATGCACTCTGATGTTTATAGCAGTATTATCAACAATAGCTAGATTATGGAAAGAGTCCAAATGTCCATCAGTTGATGAATGGATAAAGAAGAAGTGGTATATATATGCAATGGAATAGGACGCAGCCATAGAAAAGAATGAAATCTTGCCATTTGCAATGACGTGGATGGAGCTAGAGTGAATGCTAAGTGAAATAAGTCAGTCAGAGAAATGCTAAGTGAAATAAGTCAGTCAGAGAAAGACAAATACCATATGATTTCACTCATATGTGGAATTTAAGAAGCAAAACAAATGAACATGGGGGAGAAAAGAGAGGCAAACCAAGAAACATAGACTTAACTACTGAGAACAAACTGATGGTTACTGGAGGGGAGGTGGGTGGGGGGATGGGTTAAATGGGTGATGGGGATTAAGGAGGGCACTTGTGATGAGCACTGGGTGTTGTATGTAAGTGATGAATCACTAGATTCTACACCTGAAACTTACACTGTATGTTAACTAACTGGAATTTAAATAGACACTTAAAAAAAAAAAAAAAGCAACAACTCTGGCTTAGACTCTGGCCAGTGAAGGCATGTAGACCATATCGGATTCACAACAACTATCTGCTCCTTTTCACGGGGAGTTGACTAGGTGGCAGAAACAGGAGTTTCCTTCTCAGAACACCACAGTGCCCATCCTAGAGAAAGAACTCAAAAGCAAGGCCAGGAGGTGTATACACACTGCACAGACACACGGCCCTCCAGCGAAGTTTCTGAGAGAAGAGTTCTAACCGAGGGCGAGACGATCAGAAGAACCTGAGGGAACACTCTACCCCATCCACGAATGCATACCAAACCTGAAATGACTACTCATTTGGAGATGGGGGAAAGAAAAAGAGGCACAACATGTGCTCTTTTAAAAAATTCGACCCTGTAAAAGAAGGAGTACATTGCAGTCCAGAGGCAGAGAGAAGACACATTTGGAAAGACTTACTGTGGGGCCCCGGTCTGCAGTCACTCCCGCTGTGCAGCCTTCTTACACGTAGCTGTGAAACCTGGAGCCAGCCCCTGCAGAGAGGCAAATGAAATCATTTAAGTTGGAATGCAGGCTGCTTTTGCTGGACTAGAGCCCTGCTCTCAGAGCTCTTGTGCCCTTTACCTTCAGTCTTGCCTCTCTGCCTTCGCTGAAGCATGGACCTTATACTCATGGTCTCAGATAGTGGCTAAAGTTCCAGCCATCACATTAATGTTCCAGGCATCAGGATAACAGAAAAGATAAAAGAGCACACTCACTATCTTTTAAGCCAGGTTACCAGGAACTGCTATACAATACTCCTGCTTCTATTCTATTGGTCAGATTTTATCACATAGACACCCTTAATTGCAAAGGATACACACTAGTATTATATTCGTTTAAAGTACATATCCTTATCTTATTTAAACAAGGGGGATCGATTGCTCTGCTATGCAATTTACATTCTTGCTCAAACCGCCTTGCACATGCAGACATTCTTAGTTGTTTCTAAAAGTTGAATGGATGTACATTTATTGAATTAATCATTTGACATTTAAATGATCTCCTCCTCCTCCTTGTTCTTCCTGCCACTCCAACCAATCCTGAAGTAAATATCCTCGACTATCCCTCTAGTGTACATGGTGAGCAGTACTTTTTCCTGTTGTAATCTTTGTCTTAGCCCACATTCCCCAAAAGTTAGAGCAATTATGTCATTTTACTTTATTAAGGAATCCCATCTCGGCCAACATGAGTGAAAAAGGGAGCAAAGCAGAGAAGAAGGGAGAGTCATTACAAAAATGGTTACTGGGGGGTGCCTGGGTGGCTCAGTCAGTTAAGCGGTTGCCTTCAGCTCAGGTCATGATCCCAGGGTCCTGGGATCGAGCCTCGCACCGGGCTCCCTGCTCGGCGGAGAGCCTGCTTCTCCCTCTCCCTCTGCCCGCCGCTTCCCCTGCTTGTGCTCTCTCTCTCACTATCTCTCTCTCTCTGTGTTAAATAAATAAATAAATAATCTTTAAAAAAAAATGGTTATTGAGTTGGTCATTACTAAGTGATACTGCTTGCTCAATAAGTGGGACCCTGCCCCTAAGAAGCCTTAGAAACTGCATCTGAACACTATTCATTAATGGTGGGGGGCAGGGGAGAAAAGAGAAGGAGTTTATCCCCTGGCTTCTGTCTTCCTTTGGACAAAGGTTTACACCACAGGGTGTTACCCCCATACTTCTAGGTCATGCATGCCTATTCAGGGTTAGGGACCTGGCCCTGCAGCTGTGTGAATAAGAAAGCCCCCGGGGGAGGAGATGAGCGGTGTGACTGGACAGGAGACTGTCAGTGTGCACCCAGAGAGTTCACCAGAATCAAGAAACATGTGGGGCCAAGGGGGTCTGCCCTAGTACAAGGGGTGCACTGTATTAGATATCTGCTAAGCACCCCCAGCAGATCTGGTCATTAGCCTCAGGATATTGGGTTCTCATATAGCAAGAGGGAATAATCTGTTTGAAAACAAGATGCCCTCACTTTTTTCTATGAGGGGAGATAAAAGTTCAGTCAGTCTTCTTCAAGATGGGCTTGAAGCCATAATTGAACTTCCTTACAGCTAGCTCTCTTGAGCCACTCGTTCTAGATTTCCCTCTGCTTGGCCAGCACTTGGCTGGTCTGGTTTGCCTGCCTGGTGGAATGACCGGTTACACATCTTCCTTTAACATCAAAATATATTCTCCAGTTGTACCTCCAGCCTTACTCATGCTACCACTGCCTTAGTTCAGACCTGCTTCACCTCTTGCCCCGCTTATCACAAAAACCTTGTCACCGATCTCCTCGGCCCACCATCCCATACGCACAGCTATTACCAGATGAACATTTATAAAACTATAGCTTAGTTTATATGTTTCTACCAACAAAAGGAGCTTCCCATTGCTCATGCAATGATGTCTGGACTCTTTAGCTACAAATGTAAAGCCCTGGTTAATTATGATCTGGCACCTGCTCAGTTCCCCAGCATTATTTCCTCCTTCCCCTGCCTTCCCCCCACCCCACATCTCACGTACTCCAGTCCCAGATAACCTCTCTGATTCTGTTCTTTCCTTTAGTCATGCCTTTTCTTATGCTATTCCCATTACATGTGTGCATATCCAAACCCTACGTATCTTCCAAGGCCCAATGTAATGAAGATACCTACTAAGCTGGGGGATGAGAGATACAGTCAGTGGGAAATTGAAGAGAAGGGCTGGGCACTATCACAAGGTAAACAGGGACCTCAGTCAATAGTCAGTTTAGGGACCCCTTCCTCTCTCTAACACACTACCTATAGTATTCTTCTTAGGAATTTTTGTTTTTAACTTGCTTCTCTGGTTTTGATACATCAGTCTTTGTTTAGGTCAAAGACTTCAGAACCTGAAACAGATTTAATGATGAAAATCAACATGTAATATTTTAGCCTACACAGGATAAAAATAATTTCTGTGAATTCTTTGATTAACAAGGGAAATGACCCTAATACACTCTAACGTTTCATTGATTATAGTACTTAAACAACTTTGGTTCTATTTTCCTTTTTTTTAGAAAGACCAATGCAAAAGAGGGATTTGAAGGGCTTTACATATATGTGTGTGCTGAGCAATAAGTCACTCATATTTTTTGGAATTTTTCTTGAGAATGTATTCAACAAATATAGTAACAATTATTTGTTGATTAACTAGTATATTCCAGGCACTGTGCTAGTGGTGAGTGGGACTTACCCTTTGCCACTAAGGGGATTAAACACTATCAATAAAATAGACATGTGAGTAGGAAGTTGAATATAGGAGGAAAAATGAAACTGTGGGACTAAGCTCGAGGGTTAGCAAGGGGGTGGAAATGTGTGGCACCTGCACAGGGGACCAGAAAAAAATGACTAGCAAGCTGAGTCAGTCTAAGAGAAGGTCTCTGGGTCAAACATTCATTTATCTGTTCCTCTAGTGATTATCCAATCATTTGCTTGTGTTCCTCCCTGTGGCGGACATTCTTGGTTGGTACAAGTTTCACTTCCAACCTTTTTTCCTAATGGCCCTCCCCATCAGGGTGGCTATTTGACCCATTTGTAGCCAATAAGGGAAAAGTGTAAAATTGCTGCAGGGGTCCTAGAAATCTTTTGATTTCTTGACAAAGATGTCACCATTTTCCTTTCTTCTTTCTTTTCACTGGATTATATATGTGATGGTTGTAGCTGCAGCGGTCAGAATGTAACCATGAGGAAAAAGCCCAGAGAATGTCAGCTTAATAGAATTGCCTTGAAACTAGCATTGGAAATCCTCTTCCTGTCTAAGTCTTACGTGAGAACAAGAAGCCTGCATTTGTGTGAGTCATTGTAGTTGTGTTTTCTGTTACTTGCCACTGGAGGTATTCTTAACAAAGCTGGGAGGGTGCTTTGGACCAGGCCTTTTGTTTGGTGAGCTCTTAATAATGCTGTCCGTTGCAAACAGCTGAAAAAAGAGAGCCCCCCCCCACCAAGGAGCAGGTGATAACATCTCTTCAGTAGCTCCTCTTCGGTGAGTGAGGAACTAAGATTTATAACTGGGAGAGTGGGACAAGAGTTATAGGTGTCTGGCCCCTTGTCTCAGCACCATCGTATATTTCTTTAATGAAGTGTGAGACCAGAACTCCATAAATTCACATAGTAGCCGAAGCAGGCAGCAGCTCGTCAGCTAGCTATTCAGGGAGCCCAGCATCACCCTTTACGTATTAGAGAAGTTCACAGCCAGTTAAAAATAGGCTTGGAGAGAAGTCGCTTTTAGACCACAGCTCATTTTGGATTTCTCTGGAGCCCCGTTCTGGGCCACAGTGTATTTCCTTTTTTCTTTCGCTTGAGTAGGAGCACCCAGGCGGTTCAGAGACAAGAGATGCATGGTTGTCTCTAGGTTTGTTGTCACCGAAAGCGGAACTAAAGAGAAACAACAGTAACCCCTTGGGCACGTGGAGGCCTGCAGCTTTGTAAGAAGTCCAACACTGAGCTTTGACTGTAGGCCAGGCTTTGGGCTTTACATTCTCAAAACAACCCGATGTTAAAAATACTATAAATTGTCTCCTTTCTCTGATGAGGAACCTGGGGTTCAGGGCAGATAAGCAACTTACTGAAGGTCATATAGCTAGTAAGTAGCAGGACTAGGATTTGAATCAAGGTCTCTCTGATTCCACTGAGAGTCTGTGCTCCTGACCTTCTACTCACGCTGGTTACGTGGGGTTTTCCACATCACTTCGTGTTGATTCTCTGGGCAGCCTTGCGAACGCAGTAGGCAGGACAGGGAGAGGACTCCAATCCTCAGAGGAGAAAACTGAGGACCAGAGAAGTGACATGATTTGCCAAGGTCAACCAGCCCATGCACAGTAAAACGAGGCCTTGAACCATACGTACCTTCTGACTTGGAGTCCTGTGCTGTTCCAGGACTCGCTGAGTGCTCAAGCCCTTCAGTTCTGAAAGAACATTCTGAATATCAGGGGGTTGAGTTCTGAGCTTCAACAGCAGGTCCCGTATCAAGGAACCAAATATCTCAGGGCTAACCTGATTTATTCGTTCTCTTGTAGATAAATTCCTACCTAGTACATCAGTTAAATGATGTTTGGCACTGACATTTAAATATCCAAATATAATATTATTTTCACTGTTAATTTAACAGTCCTTCGAATAATGGGAGGAGAGTGAGCTGGAAGGGATAGACATCTCTAACAGGGGACTGCCAATTTAGCTGATAAAGCTAGAATAATATCTCTTTGAACATTTAAATTATCTAGTGACAAGGAAGCTGAGAATTAGCTTATAAGGGGGAGAGGGTAGGTATTGTACATGTGAATATTTTTTTGAACACCTGAGTTTTGAAAAATAAAAGTGGTCTGCCCACATTTTCAAGCACAGTGGTAATCAAAAGAGAGCTCTGTGGAGGTAATAATACCTTGTATTTAAATACTGCTTGTCTCTGAGGAGCTCAAAGCACTCTGTAATCATTTCCTTATTATGATTCTCAACACTTCCTGGGTCAAAAAGTTACAAAGTTTATATCTTAGCTGTCTGGCCTCAGTTTCCTCTCTGGAAACCTGAGGTGAAAAAACAGGCTGCTCTCCAAGAACCCCATCGTGCCCAAACACGTCCCACTCTCTCTCTCTGCCTACCCCTCCCGCTGCCCCGGCCCCTGTCCTTATCATCCTACTTCCCGACTTCAACTACTTCTTTTTTTCCTGCATCTAACTGGTTCCTCTCATGACCTAGAACCATACAGTATTTTAGTTAGAAGAGTTTGATTCCAGTGAGCTGGAGGCTCAGCAAATAGATCTGGATGGGGATGGGGAAGGGTCCCTTCAGTCAGAGTGGTTCCATTTTTATCTGCTTTTATACATTAGAGAGCTGCATGACATTTTATCTTTGTTTTTTTAATTTTATTTTTTAAAAGATTTTATTTATTTATTAGAGAGAGGGAGAGAGCACGCATGAGCAGAGAGGGGGGCAGAGGGAGAAGCAGGCTCCCCGCTGAGCAGGGAGTCCAACGTGAGACTCGATGTGGGACTCGATCCCAGGACCCTGGGATCATGACCTGAGCTGAAGGCAGACGCTTAACCAACTGAGCCACCCAGATGCCCCCACATTTTATCTTTAAAAAGGATTTTGCTGTTAAAAATTTGATATCTGCTAATCCAGTCTAACACCTTCATTTTGCTGATGGAAACACTGAGGCCCTGAGCAGGGGAGTAACTTGTTCAAGGTTCCACTCCAACTCTTGTGTGGCCCACTCATCCCTGAACCTTGGTTTCTGGCGCCAGTCTGGGGCTCCTGGCAGGCCACCAGGTCATTTTCCTTCAGCTGTCGCTTTCACTGACATAACCCCAGTAACAAATGCAGACTGCAGCTGCGGGCTTCCACCTAGGGTGGTTTGAGTGTACCTGATAGCACAAATCAACTTCCTTTTTTAGAGTAAAGGGACTCGTTTTACCTGGGAATACCAGAGCAGATCATGCAGGAAGAAACAGGTAGAATTAGTATGTGCCATTTTCACCTAGTCCCAAAATGTTTTTCCACCTCAACTAGGTCATGAAGAAAAAAAGTGTAAGTACAAACATACACACATATATATGTAGTTACTGCCTTCCAGTGAGCTCAAAGCACACACACACACACACACATACTGAATGCACGCACACACACTTTACACACTTTGTTAGTTAGAGCAGTATTGGCAGCCTCTTTTTGCAGTGAGAAAAACAACACACACAAGAAACTGATCTTGACTCAAATCATAACCCGAATTGGTGATGTTGGCATAGAAGGCCTATACATTTGTTGTATCATAGTGTGCAATAGGAGCAAAATCTGGGAAGTTGGGGACCCAAGCTCTAGACTTGGGTTGGACTGTAACCCTGGGCTTCACCCTCTGAGCTTCAGGGTCCCCATATGGTGATGGATAGGGGAGGGGTGTTGGCCATTTTTTTTCTGTGGCTTGTTTCTCTGTACCAGAAGTTCTGTGGTGAGAGATTCAAAGGATCAGGGCTGAGCCTGGGCAGCCCATTTGGATGGGAGGTGGCGGCCCCTCACTTCCCTAACCTTGGGTATTCCAGCCTTTGCAGGGTGTGTGGTGTGCATCCTGTGGAATAGTTTTCTGGGGTCTTGGAACAGACCACATACCGAGGGTTGAGGCTGTCCTATAAAGGGAGTCCAATTCCCAGATGCTGTTATGTAATCCTTGGGCTGAACACGAGAATGGGGTGTTTTTATGTGTGTTGAGTAGGGGGAGCGTTCAGTGTGTTGTTACGGTGAGTAGTGTATAGTGGACCCAAACTCCAAGGCATGGGGGTAGCTGATTGCTTCTGTTGGTGTGAAGTTTGTCACCCTGGCCTTCAGGGGGCAGACTAGAAACAAGATGGGGGGCTGGCTCTGGTAGATACTCCAGAAGTAATCTGGGCATTAGTAGTAGTTTAACCTAGTCCTAGCTTTCTTCACTTTCCTTATCCTGAGAATGTTAGTTACCTCATTAAGTTATCCCTGATATTGCTCCAAAGAAGATATAGCCAATAAGCACTTGAGAAGATGCTCAATCATAGTCACTAGGGAAATACAAATCAAAACCACAATGTAATACCACCTCCCACCCACTAGAATGGCTAATATTTTTATAAAAGTAAAATAACAAGTGTTGGCAAGGATGTGGAGAAATGGAGCCCTTGTCTATTGCTGGTGGGAATGTAATATGGTGCAGCCACTTGTTTGCCAAACAGTTTGGCAAGCACTCAAAAGGTGAAACAAAGAAGTACCTTATGATCCAGGAATTTCACCCTTAGGTAATACCCCCAAATTTGAAAGTAGGGACTCAAGCAGATACTTGTACACCAATGAACATAGCCACATTATTCACAATAGTTAAAAGGTGGAAACACATTATTCACAATATTTAAAAGGTGGAAACAACCAAATATCCATCAGTGGATGAGTGGATAAACAAACTGTGGTATATACCTACAATGGAATATTATGCAGCCATAAAAAGGAAAGAAGTGCTGAGGCTTCAGAATGTGCTTTGGATTACAGTGGATAGGCGCTAGAAATGCAGAAGAGAGAGGGAATAAGGTCTGTCCCTAATGTTTGTGAGGTCCAAGGCAAGTGTACAGAATGAGGTCCCTGGCTCGTAGCTTGCCTTCTTTCCCTACCCCCATTTGCCAATGCACTCTCAGTGTCTGACACTCATGCATACGGGCTCCAGCCTCATGACAAAGATCCATCCATAACCCCATCCCCGCCCCAGCCCATCGCTACACGCTGCACACAGCTATCTCTTGGCCTAGAGATACATATACTAGCTTCGGGTTTTGTCCTCCACAGTTCAGTCCTGCGGAAGCAAGAGCCTTGGTGTGGGGTCAGAGCCACATGGGCAAGGAATTCTGGAGTCCTTGAAGCTGAACATGACTCTGGGTGGGTGTGTCCCCTAGGCCCTGTGGACTCCTCACCCAGGGGAGAGAAGATCTGGAGACAAACCAGCCTAGGGTTTTGAAAATGCAGAATCCTGCTATACCAACCAGGTCAGGGGCTTGTTCTCATCTAAGCAAGTCTAGAAGGAACTGTGATTTATTGAGCCAAACCATAGCAAGGCATTTTTTTTTCTGGTCATTTGATCCTTATCACAATCTGAGAAAGTATTATTTGCCCCATTTTACAGGAGAGACTCATGACGGTGAAGTGACTTATCTAGGGCTACACAATGAGTGACAGTGATTCTAAAGTCTATGTTCTTTTCAAGAGCTGTGGGACAACTGGAGAAGGCACCAGAATGTTCTAAGGATGCTTTCAAGACAGGTGGAGTTTTTTTGCCACCAGAAGCCAGTCAGCCTGCGCAGCAGGCTAGGTTGGCTTTTGTCTTCATGTTTGCTTGCTAAGGAGGGAGTGTCTTTTGCAGGCTTCCTCCGCTGCTCTGCTCGGGGCTGCCCAGTGCGTGTTGCATGGTGTTCCCAGCGGTTCAGGTTGAGAGTCTGACAGTGAGCCGTGGTGCAGCCACATCTGTCCAGGACCACACAGTCTTCTATCTAAACACTTCCACTCAGCACAGCTGTGCGAAAGGCACCCTTGAGTTCTCTGGTAAACAAGGCAGGGTGGTTGCCTTGGTGTCTTTCCATCCCTCTCAGTCTCTTAGGAGATTATCCACATCATAGTCCAGAAGCTGAGAAGCCTCTGAGCAGCACAGTGAGATAAATTAAACCAGAACTTTCCTTTGCTACTTAAGAGAAACGTTCTTTATTCTCTTAGGGTGCCTTCGTTTCCTTGTTTGGAAAGGAGACATGTAGGTACTAGCTTCACATGACGAAGGGCTTTTAAGCATGCTCTTATTGTTGCTTTTTAGATAATCCGAGCTGTTCAAGTTTAGAAATGTAGAATGGGCTGCGTGGGAGGCAGTGGGTTCTCCCAAACTGTGGAGTTTTAAACAGATGATGGAAGACTTGGCTGTGGTATGTGGAAGGTTTAAGAACTAGACGGTCTCTTAAGTCCCTTTTAGCCTCATGACTAAATTATAAATATTCTTCATTATAAAAGAAAAGAAATTGTGTTAAGTACCATAAAGAGGCACAGATTGGGCCCTGCCTGTTAAAGATATAGCACAGAGAAGGGGTTGCTTCTGGTTGGGAGGATTGTAGGAAGCTTCCTAGAAAGAATGTCTTTTGACTTTGGCCTGGAGAAACGGCTAGAACTTGATGGGAGGAACAGCAGGAGCAAAGGTGTGGAGTGCTGGGCCACGCAGTGCGAGGACCATCTGTGCAGTGAAATGTGAGCAGTTGCTTCCGTGTGAAATGCGTAGGAAGCGGGAGATGCTGCGGGTTTAGTAACCTGAGGTTAGATGAGAGGGTGGAAGATCTTAACGCCTAAGGCATTTTGACTTTGTCCTGAAAAACATGGGAAGTTATCAGCGTGCTTGCTTGCTTTTGAAGCAAAAGAGTAACACATTAGTGCTGCTCATTAAATGGTTCTGCATCCACATCTTCTGAACACATGATAGGATTGTACTTCCTGGCCACCTGTGGATGGGGCCATGAGACCAGTTCTGTTCATGAGTTGTGAGCAGAAGTGACTTTCGTCACCCCCAGGCAAACGTGTAACTATCGATGGGAGACCCTCTAGAACTCTCTCTTCTCTCTTCTATGGCCTCAGTAATGCATCAGAGAGTGGCTGGTCCCCCAGCCTTGGTCTCAGAAGATGGACAATAATGACAGGGAACTGAATGCCCAGCTGCCAAGTGATGGACATGAAGAGAGAGTGAGAAATAAGCCTTTACTGTTTGAAGCCACTGTACCACTGGGTTTGTGTGTTACTGCGGCACAGCTTAACCTATCCTGACTGATGCAAGTAACAAGGTCGGGGTTGTACTTCAGGAGTATCCAGCTTGGTGTGATGTGCAAGATAGATGTTTTTTTGGAGAGACTGGAGGCAGGAAGAGAGTGCAATAGGCCAAACAAGAGAGAACAAACACGAGGAAGGGAGTGGCCCGGAAGACGGGGTGGTATAGTATAATACAGATGCCGTGACTTTCAAAGGCAACTTTGAAAATGAAAGAGTCATAGGCCTGGCAAATGATTAGATTTTCTACTAATCCCACTCTGTGTCCCACCCTGGTGTAACAAGCAGGATTCCCTAAACGTGTCCCTGGGAACACATTCTGGATTACCTGGACAATTAATTCTTTGGGACCAGAAGCTTCCCTTTCTCCCAGCAGGAGGAGCTGCACCCAAATTCACCTTCCAGTGGGACCTGGCAAGAGGTTTCTTCTCCTGGGTAGGAGGGTCTGTTTCTGAACCCAAGTTCCTATGATCCCCAGGGCTTGCAGGTGCTAGATAGTTAGCTTTCATAGGTAATTCCTATAAACATCGAAACTCACTGGAATATAAAAGCCAGACAGCCTGGCACCCATGCAATCCACAGTTCCCCACCTGCTTAAGTATGCTCTCAAGTGTGACTTTTCAAAGGGAACATGCAGCTATTGGCAGATCCAGCAGCGTATCCTGGCCCCAGGATGCCTCTCCACGGAAAAGTAAGAGATTGGTTCACGTGCTTCCCACTGCTGAACTTCACTTTGTAAGTTTTCCAGGTAAACTCTGTTCTGTAACCCATACTATGTCCTGAGCCCTGTTTTATGACAGATGTCATAAACCCAAGGGACCCCTGGTGCACAACCAGCACAGACACGGATTTCCTGTTCACCACTCAGACTAGGGAGGTGGGAAGACAGGCATGCAGAGGGCCTGACAGATGTACCTTGGCCCCTGAGTCAAAAAGGAAGGCTGAGAACATCCCAGATCAGAGTGGAAGACAGTGGCTGGCATGACAATATAATGGTCCTCTAAGACATATACTCTACTCTACCCTGGTAAAAATTGTTTGAATTCAACAATTCACTGTTTTTAGAAAAAGGGTCAAAATTGTTCGGGATGATTAGTCTGCACGTTTTCATTTTGTGTCTCCATCACGGAACTCCTTGAGGAATTCTCTGAGGATCACAAAGCATGAGCAACTTACCTGTGACATGGTTCTTTGGGGCTCAGGGCATGCCTGTTGGATAATGCTTTAAATGGTAAACAGAGCCCCAGCCCATCTCTCTAAAGTCTCTGGGCCCCATAATAGAATTGAAGCATAGTACGTTCATGGTAAAAATAGTAAAACATATTTTAGTAATTTAAAATACAAGGTGGGAGTTTTGTTTGACTTTTTAGGTGGCACGTTGGTACCTGAGGAAAACAGAAGAAGAGGGTATTGATAGAGATTTTGGCAGAATTTCTCAAAGTAACTTCTCGACATTTTCAGGGACTTTGAGGGGCTGATGAAACAGGTTCTTTGTAATGCGAATTTCACTACGAAATGGAAGTCTTCCTTTGCCTTTAACTGGGGGTATCATTAGTCCTACTGGTAGGACCGTCAGTCTGAGAGTGGTTTAGGACTCACGCCAGAGTAGATGGAGAAGGAAGAAGGAAAAAGAGATTTTCCTGTGGCAAATGGGAGGGAGCTGAACAAGAGGCAGGAGATGGTCAGGTAGGCTGTGTTTGCACATGCAGAAGAGCTTGGCATGAGGGGCACCATCTCAGTAGGAAGTGGGGAAAGAGAAGAGGGGAAAGTTATGGTAAATATAAGATTCCCCTAAGGCGGGGAGAAACCTTGTGGGGAAGACAGCCCCTGCCAGTCCAGCCATATTGGTTTCTACAAGAGGGTGGGATGAACCAGGAGCCTCACATGGGTGGGAATGGGCCACAGGTGGCATGCTTGTGGTATTTGACAGATTGGAGCGTGTTTCCTGCTGATCACAGCAGCGAGTGGGGGGTGTAAGAGGCCAAAAATCAAAACAGTTCAGTTCTTGCCCTGACTTGTACTTTCGGTCACTAACTATATAATGAGAGCCCGCTCTGCATGCCAGGCCTGGCAGCAGGTGCTGGAGGATCAGGAGTGATGTTCACACCTTACGTAGCGGGAGCTCGGGTCTGATGAGACTGCTGCTCCCGCCTGCTGGGTTCCATGGTTGTGTCATTTCCCCTCCTTGGAAAGTCTGGTTTATGTCCATGGGCAAGTGGACTTTCTAATACCGAACCCAGGGTTATATTGACTTATCTGTCCTCCCCCCAGCAGTGCTGGACCAGCAGAGACCTCCCAGGTGTCCAAGGCCTTGATTGCTGCACGTACATCAGGACAAGAGCCATCAAGAACACGTGTTCTCTGAGGGCAGGTAAAGGAGAGCAACGTGGGAAGGTGCATAGGCCATGGCCCTACTTCCAAATGGCCCAGCACAGAATACTCTGTTTCTCTCTACCAGGTAAGGGTGTGAGGAGGCCGGGGGTATCCCACCTTTGCAGCTCCCTACACTGAAGGAACCATTAGAATAGAGAGTGGGGTAAAAGTCTCCCCCCAGCAAGAGACATATGGTAGGGAAATTTATTCTAGCCCACAACTGTCTTAGCAGTTCACACTGGGATAACAGTCCTCTAAACTTGATAGGACATGAGAGAGAAATGAGACCAAAACACATTATCAATCTCAACACATTCTAGTGGAAAAGAAAGAATTTAATGCTGATCAAAAGATTGCTCTAGTATCTACATGGTCTCAGATTATTATAAAAAAATATAAATGATACTCACTAATTTCATTTGAAATGCAATAGCTTACCTGTTTGCATGTCCAGTTCTATTTTTTTTTTTTTTTGCATACTATAGAACTGAGCAACAAAGTTCCTCTAAACTGAAATAGATTGGAGACTTGACATGATCAATAAATGAAACTTGGCTACAAAGTGTCCTCAAGCTGTTGGAGCATAAACCTGAACCGATATTGTGTGTCAGTTTCAATTTGTTTTTATTTATCCATCAGCATGCTCTCCAACTAAATATAAGTGTGTGTGAAGAGCAGTTGCAGATATAGACAGTCATCGATGTCTCTAGAATTATTAAGACTCGCTGACCTGTGAAATATCAGTGTTCAAAAGTTCTGATTTCTCCCGTGAGGTACTTTTCATATCTTATTTTGATAACGGAGTGCAAATAAGCCCCAGTAAACCCTTCCTCACCTGTGTTCTTTGCATGATGGTGCAACTGCATCTGTTCATTACAGACTATTAACAAATAGACAGCCCAGTTTAGATTTATACAAATCAACTACAATTGGGGAGTTACCAAAAAATATCTTAAGGCAAAAACAAGCCTATTCTTACTTGCAGCTCTGTTGATTTTTGGCTTTCTATAATTATTATGATTTGTAACAGTGTGTAGGTATGATCAATGCCAAGAACTCCAAACCAAGAATGGAGAGTTTGAGCCCACGCTTTCGACCACTTTTGAACTTTTGGATCTGGAGCAGTCACTTCCCTGTCTCATGTGGGGATAATTGGGATAAACTTCCCTTCTGGGCCTATCTCACAGGCTTTCTGAGGGGCTGAGATAACAGGATAGATGTGATAGCTTATGGTGAGATTATCCAAACAGGAAAGGAGGAGCATGACCCTGCTTAGGAGAGCATGGGAAAACAAGGGGTACATCAGCCTGGATCTTAGGCGATGCACAGTCACCAAAAGATCCTAGGAACAATTACTTTGCTGTTGTTGGTTTCAGTCATTTTCATTATTGAACAGCCAGGACCATAGGTAATAGGACTCCCACGTCTCCCTATCAGGTGCCTCATACATCTTACAAGTATTTAATTCGACAAGCACTGCCTGCCTCCTGTGCCCCTCCTGTTGCTGAGCATACAGAGCTGGGTCAGAAATGTTCTTACAGCACACGAGGGAGTCTAATGAAGGGCAGAAGTGCAAACAGACTCTTGCAGGGCATAGGACTGTTTGTTGAAGAAGAGTTTAATTCCCCTGGGGGGGGGGTGGCCATGGAGAAGTGCTCATAGAGAAGATGAGATTTACATAGGAGGTCCTTAAAAGGGCCCAACACAGGTGTCTACTAGATACTTCCTGGATGAGTGGACCAAAGAATCACTTTTAGCAGCATGGGTAGCTGAGTCTGGCCCTGGCTGGGAACATGGTGTGGTCTTTTTTCCTCTTCTTCATGTCTGAATGTCCAGGGTTTAACAGAGGACCAGCACATGGTGGGCACTCAGC
The DNA here is from genome assembly GCF_964656455.1 of Halichoerus grypus. NCBI lineage: Eukaryota > Metazoa > Chordata > Mammalia > Carnivora > Phocidae > Halichoerus > Halichoerus grypus. The sequence goes on from NC_135712.1 coordinate 77,908,326, forward strand.
AAACATCACGGAGAAAATTAAAGTCATGTTGTGTCTGGAGTCTAGTTGGGTGGGTCTGATACTGAAGAGAGGGAGTTCACCTTGGTGAACTCCAAGGTGGGTTCCTAAAGCAGCTGCCAGGTCACTTTCCTTCTTTTCTCCACGGGACAGGGGAGAGGCACATCTGATCTGCCTGACAGGCTTGTGAGCAGTTTGCTGCCTGGGAGGTCTCTGGAATTGATTGCCACATATTGAGAATAAAGCAACTTCTTGGAGGCATGCTGGGGACAATAATGACTATTATATGAGATTTGGGATGGTAAGAGCGTCACAGGGAGCGGCCATCACTGTCCTGTACAGGAGGACTAACCTGAACGCTAATACTAGAATAAAAGAAAAAGGTGATTAACAAAGGTAATTGTCTATTGTGTCGAGGAAAACTTCCTGGGGCACTTTCCTTTATGAAGGTTAATTATCTTTGTAGATAGCTAGAATATTAGGGTTATTAGAGGGCGAAAAACTGCTGATGTTTAATCTGTAATTACTGATGGCATGCTAATGAGTTGAGAAAAATAAAACAGATTGGCCCAAAGGCTTAGGATGGAGAGCTTATTGTGGAATAATACGGAGTGGGTTGGCCAGCCCTTGGGTTATCACCACGCAGTTATCAAGTGGTCAGTGCTTCCTGTTTTAACAGAGGCAGGGTCTGAAGAGTAGGCATGGGCTCGAGGGTGCAACGATTGTACTTTTGGAGGAGCCTCTGAAAGGTGCAGGCAGCACAGTGAAGAGTAGCCCATGCCTACATCCTCACCCACCTGCAAGACTAATTTTGTCTTTGTTTTGGCTGCTAGTGGAGTCTTTCAGCTGCAAGTCTCGCTTGCATAAAGCATGGTGTTTTATAAGTATGTAAAACACTTTTATATATTTGGATTCATTCTGTCCAGTTTGCAAGAGTCAGAGAAATGCTGTTTATCTCAGGTTATGGGACTTGAATATAATGGAGAAATCAGGAGTAAGGCTTCTTGGTGGCTCTGAGGCTGGGACTCAGACTATGAGAAAATGTTGGCGGCCATTCTGGAAGCGGCTGCCATGACATCTGGCCATCCCCCTGTCCATGGAGGCCCATCGCTGCTCCTCCTGTCATGGGCACTGCCTGCCTCAGCTTGTCCTTGTGGCCGGGACTTCCTTTTGCAGTGCCCGATGACCTCCCCTCTCTACCTTTCTCCTGTCCCACAGCTCTTCCTGTCTGCTGGTTTCAGCTCACTCCTGGGTCTCTGAGAGACTCTGTCTCTGCACCACTAATTGTCCCCACTTATGTTTACACCCCCCTCAAGAAAGAAACTATGCGACCCGCAGGATCTCTGTTGGCAAGACCGGCTTTGTGCAAACTGTGCCGTCCCATAGCGCCCTGTGCTCAGAAGCGGTCAGCGCTGGCTCGAATTTTCTCCTCTGGGAAGAGTCTCAGCAGTGTTACATCTCCATAAAAGTACACATCATATTGTAATGTTTTGGTCTGCTTGCTTGTCCGTCTTGTCTAATAAGACACTATTCATTCCTTGAGAGTGAGAAACCAATCTTTTTCATTTCTGTGCCCCTGACACCTAGCACAATATTTAACATATAGTGGGTTCTCATTAAATATCTGTGAAATGAAAATAAGGACCCACAGTTGGTTGGTGGCACCTGGACTATAACCGAAGTCTTGCATGTCTCTATCTCGGGCTTGGTCAACTGCACCAAAATATCCAAATGGATTTTTAAATGACAATTCTTATGAAGACTTTCTTCTTTTTAGTCTTTTTTTGAGTGGGTTCCTAAAGCAGCAAAATTGCACCTTCTGTTCAACCCTTCCTTGAAATTCAGATGAGCTCTGAATTTCCAGCTGGACAAACACTGCCCATAGGGTGATGAGGGCTTAAAAAGACCAAAAGTAGACCAGCATGGATGCTGCCGAGACACAGGTTGCAAGCATCAGAGGTGCACAAAGAAGAAACCACAAAGAAAAGTCCAGTTTTGGAAGGCCAGAAAGGGAAAGGAAGTTGTGGAATATAGAGAGTGGTCATTCTTCTCTTTCTCCAGGTTTCTTGGTTCCAACCTGGTTCTATTATTTAATAATTGTGTGACTGAGAGCAGACCACTTAACCTTGATAAAGTTGGTCAACAGAATAAGATAATGACCTTCCTATTGCCCACTGTATGCTGTCTTAATAGAACCAAATTTGAAAGTGCTTATAAAGTATTTTGTAAAAATTGTAAAGCAGGACACTCATATAAGGGTCTGCTTTTACCACATATGCTTTTCACACATCTGGCTTTCCATGAAGCTCCTTCACTGAATTTTGACCAGGCTTGAACCTCCCAACTGAATGTTGGCTCCTAGGGTAAAAACAGAGATTTTGGCAGTCATGAAAACCCAGAAGTGCCTTTATTCACATGAAAATATGGGTTGTAGGCAGGTCTTATTGTTGTCTCTGGGGAAAACAAATGTTATCAACTTTGGTCCTTGCACCTTGTAGAAGCTGTCTGTAGCTCTGACTTTTCCCCACCAACTGCACTTCAAATAAAGTAAAAAAATATTTACCTATTACCTTGTGCTATGTACCAAGCATAAGGGATAATGTAAGATCCTTGTCTGAAGTCTTAAGAGAAAAACCAGATGCCAACATAAATAATTATAACCCAAGGTAGAGCATAAAAAAAGTAACAACAATGGTTTTTGACAGCTTTGAAGAGGAGAAATGACATCCCCCTGGAAGGCTGAGGAATGATTCATGGAGTCTTGCGGTTCTTGGACCCAGTCCCTTTGACAAGGGAAAAGCCCTTCCAGGTTTCTACAGAGCTTGTGGAGCATTGTGGGGGAATGACTCTTTAGGGTCTTCCTTCTCAGAGCCTGGGAACAACATTGTCAGATTGTCTCAGTCTCTCTCTGTGAGACCCAGAGCTCTGCACAATTGAAGTTGGAAGCACTTGGCCTCCTAGAATCTTGGTTGAGTTGCCCCTGGCAAGCCCCTTAGACTCTCAGTTTTCTCATCTGGAAAATGGACCTAATAATACTTACTTCAAAGGAATGTTGTAACATTTAATTGATGTTTGCAAACCCTGTTGAGATCTACAGATGAAAGACCTTGGAGAAGAATACAACAAGATTATTATACAGGAGTTAATCCCTTCAACAGCCTTTGGGAATTCTTTGTTTGTTCAAATCAAGTTTACCCTCTGTGGGGGACAGTTGACTGCATTTCCAGATGCAAAACATTCTTACAGGAAGAAACAAGTGGTTCTTGATTTCCTGCTCACCCTCTGGGACTTTCTGAATTCACATCATCCCAAGACTACTACCTTCTCTCTTCTTTCTTTCCCACTCTTGGGGCAAAAGCCTTGCTCCACACCTGGTCGGTGGTCAGCATCATCTCACCCTGGAGCATGATGTGAGTGAGAAGAAGCTGATCCATTACTTCAAAGACTCAGTATTTTCTGCTTTTTGTCATGCCCAGTCTTGGATATCAATGGCAGCTTCTTAGCCCCTCAGAAAACATCTCTCTCTTGTCTGGGATCTGAAATTCTTCATCTCTTCATTCTGAGAATGAGACGAATGTTCTTGGCCTGTGATTCCGTAGTTGGAAGAGTGAGACCCCATCGAGGTCCGATAATTTCCTTTGATTTTGTCATTGATTTGCTTCTCTCAGCCTTTCCTTTCTTCAGATCCCTCAACTATTAAATGAGTGCAATAATTCTATTAATTTTCTCAAACATGTGTCCTGAGGAGTTACTGAGCTCATGCAATCGAAAGCACTGTCTAAACTCTAAAGATGTGTAGATAAAAAGAAGTGAAGTAGAGAATTATCTAATCTGTAATGCAGGAATCAATGGACACAACCAACACTCATAAAAACAGATTTGGAGTGAGAAGTAAAGTCATTAAGATTAGCCCCACTATTTCCAAGCTTGCTAAAAAAAAAATCTACTTTACAAATTCTCTGTTTGTTGATCATGTGACCTCCGAATACATCTTAGTAATGGGGAACACACTACCTATTGATACAGTCTATTTCATACTTGGAAGCTTCTCACTTAAAAAGTCCTTTCTCTGGCTGAGATGACATCAGTGATAGTCATCAGTGATGTTATCCATGAAAAATCTCTCTGTCACTTCCAGAACTGGTTTTTAATTCTGGTTCCTGGCTCCACATACACAAAATATCCAACCCTCCTTCCCTATGATGGTCCTTCAGATCTGTGAAATCAAGGATCATTTCTAGTGGTTTCTCTCATCACCAGCTAGACCTTCTCAGTTCCTTTAATTTTTCTCATGGCACTGTTTCCAGGCCTTTCACCATTCCAGAGATAGAATCAGTGTTCTGACCAACAAATAGGGGAAGTAGAGGTTTTGGGACTAGAGATAGAGCAGGGTGAGAATAGCTGGATCTCTGTGTACTCAAGTTTACAAGGAACAGCCTGAAAAGGACATTTTTATCACATAGACTAGAGCCAGTTAGCTCAATACCCAACACAGTTGGTGTCTTGCACACAAGATAGGTATATTTTACTCATATGTACTTGTATTTCTCAAGTATATTGATGCTCTTGTGATTAATCAAATATAATTTTTGAGACCATGCTACTAAAACCATGCTGTTGTCATCACGTGTTTTATCAATAATTAGAATTTTAAAATTAATATATAGTTTTTTAAAGCGGTTTTACATTTAGAGAAAAGTTGAGTGGAAAGCACAGAGTTCCCTTATATCCCCTTGTCCTCCCCCACCCCAAGTTTTCCCCTTATTTTTATTTCTCGTATTGATGTGGAATATTTGTTGTAGTTGATGAGCCAATATTGATACATTATTATTAAATAAAGTCCATAGTTCACATTAGGGATGACTCTTTGTGTTGTATATTCCACGGGTTTTGACAAATGTATATATATGAAAAAGAATTCTATAAACATCCATGTGCAGACTTTTGTGCGGACATAAGTTTTCAGATCATCTGAGAAAATACCAAGGAATGCAATTGCTGGAGTATGTGGCAAAGGCATGTTTATTTTTGTAAAAAATTGACAAACTGTCTTCCATAGTGGCTGTATCATTCTGCATTCCCACCAACAATGAATGAGAGTTCCTATTGCTCTACTTCCTCATCAGCATTTTGTTCTCAGTGTTCTGGATTTTGGTCATCCTAATAGGTTTGTAGTGGTATCTCATTGTTGCATTAATTTGAAATTCCCTATTACATATGTTGCTAAGCATCTTTTCACATACTTTTTTTGTGTGTGTGCGTGCCATATATGTATCTTCTTTGGTGCAGTGTCTGTTCAAATGTTTTGCTCATTTTTAAATTGGGTTGCTTGTTTCCTAACTTGAGTTTTAAGAGTTCTTCGTACACTTTGGATAACAGTCCTTTATCAGATATGTGTTTTGCAAATATTTTCTCCCAGTCTGTGGCTTATATTTTCACCTTCTTAACAGTGTCTTTCACAGAATAGGAGTTTTTAATTTTAATGAAGTCCAATTTTCAATTTTTTCTTTCAGGTATTGTGCTTTTGGTGTTTCTAATTAGTCATTGCCAGGGGCACCTGGGTGGCTCAGTCGCTAAGCATCTGCCTTCGGCTCAGGTCATGGTCCCAGGGTCCTGGGATCAAGACCCACATCGGGCTCCCTGCTCCACGGGAAGCCTGCTTCTCCCTCTCCCACTCCCCCTGCTTCTGTTCCCTCTCTCGCTGTGTCTCTCTCTGTCATATAAATAAAAAAATCTTAAAAAAAAAAAAAAAAGTTTAATTAGTCATTGCCAGACTCAAAGTCACCAAGATTTCTTCCTATGTTATCTGCTAGGAGTTGTATAGTTTGGGGTTATATTTAGGTCTTTTGTAAAAGGTATAAAGTTATGTCTCAATTTGCTTTTTTTTTTTTTTTTTGCAGGTGGAAGTCCAATTGTTCCAGCACCATTTGTTGAAAAGACTCTCCTTTCTCCATTGAATTGCTTTTGCTCCTTTGTCAAAGATCAGCTGGCTATATTTGTGTGAGCCTATTTCTGGGCTCTCTCTTCTGTTCCACTGTATATTTGTCTTTTTTTGCCAGTGCCACACTGTCTTCATTACTGTAACTTTATAGTAAGCTTCATTACAGTTGGGTAATGTCAATCTTCCAACTTGGTTCTTCTTTAATAGTGTTGGTTATTCTGGGTCTTTTGCTTTTCCATTGAAACTTTAGAATTACCTAGTTGATATACACAAAATAACTTTCTGGGATCACTACTCCCTTGATTGTGATTGCATTGACTTTATAGATCAAGTTGGGAAAATCTGATAGCTTGACAATATTGAGTTTTCAATCCATGTACATGGAATATTTCACCATTTATTTAGATTTTTTAAAAATTTCTCTCATCAGAGTTCTGTGGTTGTTCTTATAGAGACCTTGTACATATTTTGTTAAATTTTTACCTAAATAATTCAGGTTTTTTGGTACCAATATAAATGGGATTGTGTCATTAAATTTTAGAAGTATTAACTAATATCAAGTGGTAGTGGTATTTTTCAGGTTAAAATGTGGTCTGCATAATCCAAAGATGAAAAATTAGTGGCTTACGTGACTTCGGACATGAAGTAACTAACAGCAGGGCTCTGAGGTCCTGCTGCCAGAAGGGTGTCTAATGGTGTTACTGTGGCAATGTCACGGTACACTGGAAGGAGAAATCTCATTTGCAGCTGAGACTCTAAGAGTGAAATAACTTTTTCCATCCAAAAGAGTTTAAAACACTTCCACCTTGCCTCAGATCCCATAGAAATAAATGGGCAACAATAGCCTTTGCAGAGAGGGTGCAGGTTACAGAAATGGAGAGCTATGGCATCACCCAACAATTTTTCCCACTAGCAGAGTAAGTAACTCACATTGTTTGTAGATAAAGATAAAAATTCTTACCATAGGTTATAAGCCTAGAGTGGTCTGACCTCTATCAACCTCTTAAGCCATATGCTCCCTCCTCTGCTTGACTAGTCTGGGCTTACACATCCTTTTCTTTGCCACACTTCTTCCACAGGGCCTTTGCATATGTTATTTCTTCCCCTCTTTAGCCGGATCATGTATCACTTCCTTGATTCTCCCAAGCCAGGCCTTTGAAAGTACTATATACTTCTGAGCATTTGCCACATTGTGACTTTACATTTATTTATGTGATTAGCTGATTACAAGACTGTAAATTCCATGAGGGAAGGCACTGTGTCTGTTTTGTTCACCATTATGGTTCTAGTGCCATAATTGTTGAGTGAATAGATGATTGACTGGATATCCTATAGAATCATGAACTGTGTATCTATTTTCATTTTGGAGTATGGGGACCACTCAATGAATCATTTTTATTGTCCTGAAGGACTCCTCTAAGTATTATGGCACAAATAGATCCCTGGTATGGGTAGTTCCCCACCCAAACACTATAATCAATATTCTGGTTCCTAGACCAGTGGAAATGGAGTTAATAGACTCCTTTATAGAGTGTTAGCTTGGTGAGGCTTATAGTTGTTTGGGTAAACATTAATTTGATTTTTTTAAAGGTTCTTCAGCAAGCATTTATTAAATGTCCACTGTCTGTCACACATTGTGTTAAATGAGAACCATGTATGAAACCACTTAGCCATAGTGTCCATCTTGGAAGACTGGTGTTACAGTGTGGGCGAGATGCACATCAATTCCATGCCAAGCTGAATGGTCAAGGTGAAGTCATAGTAGGTACTACAACTGTTGGCTCTAGGGCCCAGGCTGCATGTTTTTTTGGCTGTACAGTTTCTGAACCTTTGGGAACTGAATGTCTTAGGTGGATCCTTCATGTTTTTTCCCCCCAGTCTCCTACCACTCCCTACTCTCTCATATCTGGCTTGGAATTTCTTCTGTTTTCATTGCCTGCCTGCTCCCTAAGTGCATCCAATTTGTGGCCCTTGGCTGTGTCCAACTTCCCCCTGGGGTCAGTGGCTGGCCAGAGAGAAGGGCTGCTTTTCTCATTCCTATTTCGTACAAAGAACTGTGGGGGCCACCAGCAGGATCACACAGGCCCTGATGAAGAACTCACAGTTCAGTCAAAGAAGTGACATGCACACAAACAGCCAGAACACTCTGTCTCAGAGTGTTTACAAAGGCGGCTGTGAGAAGGGCAGGGACCAGAACACATGTTCTGGCCCGTGTGTTTGTAGGTCCTGTTTATGGTAAAGGGGTGGCAGAAGGTGAGGTAAGAGTAGTCATGCAGGCCCTCCTCTTGTCCTCAGTTGGTGAAATTAACTGTGGCTCTGTGGCTGTGGGACCGTAGGCAAGTCACCTCGACTTCACCTCTTTGAGCTTCAGCTTTTGTCGCTATAAACTGCTGGTGCTATCAGGGTGCAGTAGGGTTGTTGTGAGGTTTAAAAAAGGATGACGGTGCAAATGCTTAGCATAATACTTCATATAGTACAGACAACCAACTATTGTTGACTATGAAGCCTGCTTTATAGGAACCTTTATAGAGATCGTTGCAGATTACGTGTTGGCAAATCTGGGGCCCACCTTTCATAGGAAGCCTCAGTAGGGGGTTGGGCACTCCTCTTCCTTGCCCAGCCATTGGCAGCAAAGAACATTCTGTGCCAGCAGGAGGCCTGCCCATGTGACCTCTTCTCCTTCTTGGCTGTTCCCACTGGCAAGCCATGAATAGCAAGAAACACCCTCCATCATGCTGAGAGCTTTTCCCAAGAAGCCCAGATGGAAGAATATTCTGTGGTTTTGCAAAGCCTGAGCCTCTTCTGGAGCCAGTTCTGGTGGAGATACAGAGGACCTAATTGTTTTATGTTCTTCAGTTCCCCTCCATTGGTGGCCACTTAAGCCCTCCTTTAACACAATGAATGGAAGGCTTCAAAGAGTCAGCATTTGACCATCTCAGCTTCCAATGGTCACAGGAACACCAAGAGTGGCAGGTTTACAGATTCAGAGAGTTTCAGAACAGGAAGGTGTCCCAAGTTTCTCTGTCCACCTCTCTCAATTTACAGCTATGGAAATTGCAGCCCAAAGAGACAAAGCCAGTGATAAACCTAGATCTCCTTACTTTCCAGGCCTGGGCTTCTACCATGACATCCAGCTGCTTTCCCCGTATGGAAAGAAGCATTGAGCATGAAAGTGTGCATATGGTTTCACTAGTGCCAGTTATTACAAATGACAGGACATCAGGTTCAGGAAAGAAAAAAAAAGGTTGTATGCCTGAAGGAGGTATTTATTAGCTTGTGTAACTGAGTGATCTAGGAGGATATCTGGCTTTGGCAACATTTGTAGGATCTGGTTTCACCCTCTCTATCACTAAGGTCCTCTTCCTTGGTATCACCTCCATTCCAAGACTCTGAAGGCTGCCAGAAGTTTCCAGGGCTAAATCCTTTCATGATCATGTGCCATGGGAAAATACAAAAGGTCTCTGTCTCAGCTTTCTCTGCAAAGATCCCAAGGATCCCTCTGACTGGGTTTCTGGTAGCACACGTTCGGATGTAAGCCAATCACTGGGGCTGGGGATCTCGAAGTTCTAATTGACATAGGCCCGAGCCTCATGCTCTGCCCCTGGGCTGGAGACCGGCTGCTCAGACCCTGGGGACTAAGAGTGGGATGCTACTAGGAAAGGGAAATGGGCTCAGTGGCCAAAAAATAAAAAATGTCCTCGGTGCCTCCATAGTGCTCCTAGGTGTGATTATGAATTTGAGTGTGTCTTTGGTTTATCAAATCTTCCATCTCCCTGAATTGGGGAGCACTTTGCTCTCTAGCAAGCTGGGTGCTTGTAACAGTAGAAATGAACTTGGAAGAGGGTGGAGCGTTTCCGCAGGTGAAGCCTAGGTCTGGGGTTTAGGTAACGTGATGCCCTCCTGGTCATCAGCCACCCCAGGTCTTGTTCTGCATGTGCTTCTGTTAAATAAAACATGAGATAAGCAAACAAACAAAAATCAAAACAAACCAACAGATAAACAAAAACTCAACAGCCCCATCTTTCTGACTGCTAACAAAGTCTGACTAAACATATTCCAGTATAAGACAGGGCTGTTGTAGCTATAAGAGGAGATTTCTTGATGCTTGGGAATATGCAACACACCTCACTGAGCATCAGTTTATTCACCTGATAAAAGTCAGGGAATATTTAATACTGGCCCAGAGCTAACCACTTATGGAGCACTTTCATGACAATCATTGCCCAACCTGGATGAAGGCAAAGTCCTACCTATCCCCATTCTACAGACAGAAAAGTGAAGCCCAGAAAAGCTGAACAACGTGACAGAGTTCCCCCCCAATGTGTCAGTGGCACTTTTATCTTTCAATATGTCATGTTTTCCCTGAAGAAGATGAACACATTTTAAGTGTTAACACTTTATTATTCCCCATTTTAAAGGGAAAGACATTTGAAATGCAAATTAACATCAACAATGTAATGCTACCAGATTGGCAAAAAAAAAAAAAAAAAAATTAAAAAGAGTGATGATATCAAGTTTTAGCAAGGGTGTAAGAAAATAGGTCCTCTCATACACCGTTGGTCCATCTGCAAATCAGTACAAATTTGGTAATTACCTTTTATAATGCAATATAAAGCATGTGTGTGTGCGGGGGGTGTTTCTAAAGAGGCACATAACAGACGTGTTCATTGTGCCGTTGTTTGTAATTGAGAAAAAGATAGAGACTACCAAAGGTCCATTCATAGAGAAACGGCTTAACTGTGGTATAGTGATATCCTGAAATATCAGGGAAGACAGTACATTTATGGCAGCTAACATAGCTAGATTTCTACCATGTGTTAAGTTAAAAAAACTGTAGAACAATATATATAACATTAGACCATTTATATGAAAAACAAAGTGCAAAATGAATCGAGGCATTTCTTTTTTTTTAAGATTGTATTTATTTATTTGAGAGAGAGAGAGAGAGAAAGAGAAAGCACGGGAGGGGAGAAGGTTAGAGGGAGAAGCAGGCTCCCCACTGAGCAGGGAGCCCCATGTAGGACTCGATCCCATGACCCTGTGATCATGACCTGAGCTGAAGGCAGATGCATAACTGGCGGAGCCACCCAGGTGTCCTGAATCGAGGCATTTCTATATGCACATATAATTAGTTACGTAGAGTGAAGTGCTAAAATGATATCATAAGCACTAAAAGCTAGAGTGCGGTGAGGACGAGGAGGAGAAGGGTTTGGAATTAGTAGGGAGTAGGGGTTGGGATCAGGAGGGACAATCAAAGGGATGCTTGCAATCAAAAAAATTTGAATTTTTTGCAGTAAAAATATATTCACGTTCTATTTGTATAATTTAAGATATTAAAATAGAAAATAACGTGAGGTTTTTACTAAAACGTGCTAAGTCATTTGAATTAAGAAATGTCTTATTGGTAGCTGAGTTTAAAGGGAAAAAGTGCTGACTCCTTTCAGTTTTCTTGGTACCAGGTAGCCTTCAACCCTTTGTTAAATGTGTAGATCCGCAGAACTTTAATGCTAGAAGGAAGTTAGAGATCATGGGAGTTCACCTGCACAGAGGCAGGCCACTGGGGACTAGAGTCTAGTTACCTCCCTAGTTCTTTTCCAGGAGACCCATCTGGGAGTCAGGTCGGGGCCACATGACAGCTCTCAAAGCCTCAGGGGAGAGAATCACAATGCTTCATTCCCTTCTTTCTCAGAAGGATGACATCAGCCAGTTGTCACGGAATTATTAGGGAGCTGTCAGACAACAGAAATGCTGGGGAGTGATGTCATTCCTCTTGTTTCCATTTTTCTGAAGCTCAAAGTTGAAATGGTTTGCCCAAGTCCCAGTGGCTGCGGGACACCTTGGGCTCAGTCTTTGTCACAGCCCTGGTAGGGCTTTGCCATACTGCTCATATCACATGGCCGCAAATCGTGACTATGCCTGTGGCCCCTGCTAGGTGGAGGGTTCTGTAGTGTCTAAGACCAGATCCCAGTCTACTTCTTAGCCCAGCTCTTATCTCATGTCCAGCTGGCCTTCAGGGAATGTGAATTATGTAAGAACCTTTCTGGACTCAGCTTCTTTTTCTCTAAGTAAAGGGTGTGTGCTGAATTGTTACTATTCTTTTCAGTTGGAAGGGTCTGTGATTTTAAGATTCAAGTCTTCACTTCATTGATGCTCCTCATCTTTAACCATATGGTCAACTCCTTCTACATCCTGCAGAGGTTGGGAATTTCAGCTGGATGAGAAGCCCAAGGACCAGGCAGTCCTTTCTTGTGTGGGGAGAGAGGAGGTTTCTGCAGGAACCTTCACTGTGATGTCCTTGGCTGATGCGGGCTAGGAAGTAATAACACCTTGTGTTTATGTAGCCTCTTGCCACGGAGGAACTCAAAGGGCTTCCCAGACATGATCTCACTGTTTCTCATTATCATTCCCTGGCATGCCTGGCACCAACGGGTTAAGTGGTTTTCCCACAACTATCCAGTGGCGGAGTTAGGACCGGGACTCAGGTCCCCAGACATCTGGGCTTCCAGCCTGCTCATTGCGTCCTGCGGCTTTCAGGATGGCAGATCTGCCTTCGCGGAGAAGAGACGATTTTCCATCACGGTTGTACACTTCGGGACATCTGCTGAGGAGCGCTGGGGAAAACGACTCCTCTCTCCTGCTCCAGGCTCATGAAGCTGATGATGTATGCACTGATGATAGAGAGAAATTTGAGCAAAGGGTGACTCATGCCCGGGAGGAATCTGGCAATGAATCAGGAAACATTTATCGAGGCCAGCATGGACTATGAGGGGACATTGGAAACCTGGAGCCATGGTCTTATAGCTTCAGTGGTTCAGTGGGTAATGTGCTTCAGGAACGCAATGTCAGAAACCTTAGTGGGCAGTCCAGTTCACGCCCTGATTATTTCCTAAATGATAATATTAACATTATGGAAGCTGGGAATAGGGCCCGACCTTCCAGTCAGGAGATCTGTGTTTCATTCAAGTATTATGCATTTGGGTGCCATGTGCTATTGGAAAAATTACTTAAACTCTCTGTTCTTCAATTTCCCCATTCATTAAAATGGGTAATGCCTCCCTCATCAGTTTATTATAAAGAACAGATAACAGAGAATATAAGCCAGCCCTGGTTTTCCAAATATTTGGGATACTTGATAACTCCAGAGAATACTCAAAGCCATAGTGATAGCAACGTTGGCAAAGATTTTGGGGAAATTGATTTCATATCAAAATAAGCACAAATTTTTTGTCAAGTAGCAAGTTCAAGTGAATACATTTTAAAGATAAATTTCACCTTGCCTCAGAGGTAGAAAGGGGCATGACTGACCCTCTATCTCCAAGTCCTACGGGGTAGAATTCCATTTTTCTCTTCACAGGATGAAGAAGTTTGAGAAGTGTTTGTCTAAATAGTCCATTGTTTTGATCTCTCTGAGTTCTGTGTCTGTGTCTATTTTGGTCAGTTAAATGGTATTAGCTCAGGTTCCTGTAGCAATGACTTCCCAATTTTTTTTTTCTAATATCATGGCCTCAGATTTTATCAAGTGTCAATATAACAAATGGTTGCATGCAGCATGATTCTGCATTTTGCCTGCAAAATCACTGCTGAAGATCTGGTCTCCGGTCTCCTATATAAGCCTGCAGGTGATAAACCTCTTCCTCAAATTTCCTGCCTGGGAAAAGTTTATCTCCTCTGAAAAATAGTTATTTGTACTTTTGATCACATCATAAATACCAGGTAGCACATCACTTTCTATTTTTGCCTTGGCAGTCAGGAGGCTCGGAGCTGTTTTATTCTCCTATTTAGTAAAAGTCATTCCTGGCATGATTAATTCCGTTCCTTCATACAGTGGCAGGTCTGTATATTTGACCCTCTGGTGTTTTACTATAAGCCTTCTTCAGTTTTTTGTTTTTGTTTTTTAGAAATAGGGTATCAGTGATAAGGAAGCTGATTGGGAGATAGCTTTATTCCAAAGCAAGTGGAAGAGATACTAAGACCCACGTTTTAAACGTGATTTAAAATCAAATTCCTCCAGAGGTGAGGCCCAAGGCAAGCTTGGAGGGAGCCTGGTTTGCCGGTCAGCCTGTGCGGTGTCCATTGGACAGCTCCGGCTTAGGCAAGGTGGCCACTGAGCACCCGCTCTTCTTCCCACCCCACTCCCCACATGGGTCCTTCTCAGCCTGTTTGTTACGGCAGCAGTCCCACCCCAGCATTTGCAGGGCAGGTAAGAGTACAAATGGAGGCTGTTGGTCCTCCCCCCACCCTCCTACTCTCTTCCCTCCTCGGCAATGCTACACACTGGATTGGCTGGCATTGGCACACCAATTACAATTGTCTCCCAAACTTTTCCACTGAAGTATTTCTGAGGGCAGGGAAGAGTAAGATGTGAAGGCTGAGCATCAGTCACACCCCCCGACCCTTGGAACAACCCTAGTCCTATGGGTGTGCATCTGGGACTGTGATAGGCTTTGGGGATAAAGACCCAGGGGAGAGATGAGGAGGGAAACAGACATTGGGCCATTTGTGTGGGAAATTTCAGGGTCCCAGGTACCTGGAGTTTGCTCTGGAAGGGAGATGTAGGCTCCAGGTACATATGCTCATGGGTACGCTGTAACGTTATAAATCTCTGTCCTTACTCTACCCCTCATCCTCGGAGGCTGGATGGGACTTCCCCACCCATGGTGAAGGCCCGAGCTGGGGCCCCTTAAGCATGAGTAGGACCAGTTGCCTGGTTCTGCTGTTACCTAGCAACCCTCATGCTTAGAAAGACTGCTCTCGTCTTCAAACTGACCTGTCCTATGTCCCCCTCCATCATGGGATCCTGAAGTATTGAAGCTGGGAGGGGATTGTGGAGGCCAACTGTCCTTTTTTTTTAATTTGGCTCCCTGAGATCAAGACCTGAGCTGAGATCAAGAGTCAGACATGTGAGCAACTGAGCCACCCAGTGCACCTGGAGGCCAACTGTCTAAGCCCTCATTTTACAGAAGGGAATACTGAGGACTTGAGAAGCAATTAACTGGTTCGAGTGCCTTAAGTTGTATTCTGAATATTTGTACCGAGTCCTCCGAGGATGAGGGGTAGAGTAAGGACAGAGACTTACAACGTTACAGCGTAGCCAGAGCCACGGGGTTTAAAACATTCCGAGAGGTTAGTGGATGAAGGATGTGAGAGAAAACGAAAGGTGGGAGGGGGGAAAATTTCATATCCAACTTCCACCATCAGAAAAAGTATTTTCCCCCCTTGGATATACTGTAGTCACTCAAATGTGCTATTGCACAGCAGAGATAAAAATTAATAGCTTTGTTTCCTGTGATCTCTTTATCAGCCGAAGTACAGGACTATGGCTCTCAGTTATTTTAATGGAAAAAACTGAGGTTGTATTATCAGGTGATAAGGCTGTGTCAGGGTTATTTTATTTTCTTATCTCCCTTGTTCAAGGTGAAGTGTTCCAGCCTTGATGGATGAGCCGGGCTACCGTGACTGTGATGTTCCTTGTGCCTTGATCTTACTCCATCTTTTAAGATAACTGCGGCAGGTGAGAGAGGACTCCGGGGCCAGATGATTCTGAGCACAGAACCCAGGGAAGTCTATGATTGCTGGGTCCTTGTCATAGGACAGGTGGCTTGAGAGCTTTGCAGACTCAGTCACATGGCCCGGGTCGCCTGCACTGCAGAATCTTTCACGACTCCTCCAGGAGAATTTATTTAGCAAGCTCTGACTGGTGATCTCGAATGTTCCCAGTGTAATGTCTGATAGGGATAGAAAGATGAGTCATGCTGGTCCCTGTTACCCTAGGGAAGCTCAAGCTGACAGAGGGTTGCAAGTCTGATCACACGGGAAGGATGCTTAGTCACATCTTCCTCCTCTGGGCTTCTAGAGTGCATCTACCTCTCTGCACTCTGGCTTCTGTCATGGTATGTCTGCGTGTCTGTCTCTTCCCGTACTAGAATGTATGTTTCCCTGGGCAGAGATCAAATCCTAGATGCAGTTTCAGGTCCAGCTTCAGTGCCCGGCTAAAACATAATCAATGTGTGTGCACTAAATTAATGTGTGAGCAAATTCATTAGTTTGTTCGTTCATTTATTCATTCATTCATCATCCAGTGTCTGTTGCTCATTTCCATTATATAACACTACCTCCTCAAGTCAGGTCTATTACTGATATCAGAGATTTAAAAAAGGAGTAGCTTTGGGCCCCCTGGGTGGCTCAGTGGGTTAAGCGTCTGCCTTGGGCTCGGGTCATGGTCCCAGGGTCCAAGGATCGAGTCCCGCATCGGGCTCCTTGCTTCGCAGAGAGCCTGCTTCTCTCTCTCCTGCTCCACCTGCTTGTGCTCTCTCTCTCTCTCTGTCAGATAAATAAATAAAATCTTTTTCTTTCTTTCTTTCTTTTTTTTTTTTTAAAGGAAGTAGCTTTGCTCTGTGTGTGAGGTGTGGCTCATGAAGCAGGACAAAGGAACCAGCCGTCTCAGCTCCCTCCCTTGTTACTCCTGCAAAGACTCTGTGTTTCTCATCCTTTGTCAGCCCTACTGGTGACTCAGACCTACCGTGGACCAGAAAGACTGCAGATGTTATAAAATGAGTACTGGCCACTCGTGGGTCAGGCTGGGTTCTAACCGCCCAGGTTCTGCCACTTCTTAGATAGGTGACAGGGAACAGGTTGCTTCTCCTCTCTGAGTCTGTCACTTCATCTGGGAAGTGGAGATCATATAATTCTGTCTTGCCTTCTTTTTTTTTTTTTTTTAAGATTTTATTTATTTATTTGAGAGAGAGAATGAGAGAGAGAGAGAGAGCACAAGAGGGGGAGAGCGGGAGAGGGAGAAGCAGACTCCCCACTGAGCAGGGATCCCGATGCGGGACTCGATCCCGGGACTCCAGGATCATGACCTGAGCCGAAGGCAGTCGCTTAACCAACTGAGCCACCCAGGGGCCCTCTGTCTTGCCTTCTTCACAAGGTTTTTAAAAGAGTCATATGAAAATGGGTGTGAATGGTAAAATGCGCATGGAAAGTAAAGATTATTAGATAATAAAGCAGCTCCCTCTTCACCCTACCCTAGGGCCCTTCATGTGCTTTGGTAAAAAGCCTTCCCATAGGCGTACCCTGCCTTCCTTTTTGTATTTAGAATAATAATTTCTTTGATGTATTATGTTCCAGAGACTCTGGAGGAGTGTCTTGGCAAGCAATGGGACCTGGTCCCCAAGCCGCTTTCATAGGAGGGCAGCCACATTTCTCTAGGAGCCCCCGTGGAGCTCGGGGAGGAGTACATCCCCAGCCGGGGTTTTCTAATGGGGATTTTACAGTGATTGGCTAAAAAGCCAATGAAACAACCATCATTGGCTAAAGGAGCCAGTGAAATTCCTCTAGGCCTGCATGACTCAGCCCCAGGAGAGGCTCGTTCCACGGGATAATCAAGGGCTGCGCTGAAGCAAGGCAAGGCCTAGGAAGCTCTCCGAGATAAAAGGCAGCGTCTATCAAAATTCAATTCCAGACTCCCCTTCTCACTGCTGCTAGGATGGAATTGAAATAATGATGATATCTCCTTTCAGCTGGTCAAAGTCCCAGAGCCCCAGGCCTAGGGATGACTCTGCAGGAGAGATCTTGGACAAGTTCTTGACCAATTCGGTTTTCCCACCTCTTATCTGTCAAATGAGCAGGCTGATTAATTCCTGAGGTCCCTTCTAGCTTTGACATTGTGTCATGCTGTGATATCCAACTCTCTGACAATTCCTGGATACTCCGAGGTGAATTTACAGGCATGCAGCCCTTGTCTTGTGATTCCCCCAGTGTACCTCTGGGTAGCCTGAGCCCCAGTCTCCACATGAGGTCCCTACATATCCATTAGCAGGGCCTGGAGGACAATAGGAGCAGCTCTTCTCCTCCAGGCGTGGCCCTGCATTAGGACTCACTCACCCCTGTTGCGTTTAAGTTGAATGTTGGACCGGGACGCAGAACGTTGAGTTCTAGTCTAGATCAACTGTGACTTGCTCAGTCCCTTCAAAGCTCAGCTCCAGTAAACTCTCTGGTTCTCCCAGATTCCCGTCTAGAAGATTCTGTCCCTCCCTGGTCCTCCTTGTAATTTTCTTACCAGCTTGTGAGGGGGCGTGGGGGCTGGCTGTCATCTGGCTGCCATAGATCCTGAGAGAGTTTTGTACATGGTAGGTGCTAATAAACATGAATCTGTGACCTGAGGAATTTGAGGTTGGGATTTGAATTAGATCTGGGTTTAGATTGTACAGCTATAACAAACACATTTCTATGATCTCCTTGGTGCTTGGTTAATGATTCTCAACCAGGGATTTCTGGAGCCCAGAGATCTATTTAGGTAGTAATGATGTGAGAGGGAAGTCGATAGAATTACTTGGTGGCAAGTGACAAAATCCCAACTCAAACACACTAAAGCAAAAAAAGGGGGGGTATTATTGGGGACAGAGCTTGCTTCTGGTTTGACAACCAAGATATCTGAGCTATTGTCCCTTCTGCCCCCCATCTCTCATCTTTGCTTTCTTCTTATTTTGGTGCTATGCTCAGGTGCACTCCATGTGGTGGCCGTATAGCTGGCAGCAATACCAGGGTAAATGAAGACCCATTTCTACTCTAACTTTTTCAAGAGTGCTGGGCTTATCTCGCAAAGGTCATTATTAGTTAACAGTTTAGGCAGCTGAAAGGGAAGTAGCCTCTGACTGACTTTGGTCCAAGCCCATTCCCGGAGCTGGTGGAGGTCTAGGAACTAGGGTGGGGAACGGTGTTGCTAAAGGAAAAGGGGTGGCGCTGTGACCAAAAGAAGGGGAATTGATGTCCATGGCAAAACCAACAAAGTGTGTCTTTAAAACATGTTCAGTTTCAAAAAGCCAAACAGAAAGAGTCCATTTACTAAATGTTAAAGCCAAAGAAGCTAAGAAACATGTCCAGGTGTTTTGTTTTGTTTGTTTTGTTTTGTTTTGTTTTTTGTTTGTTTTGTTTTTTTTGCCTTTGTCTGAAATTATATCAGCTCAGTTTGGGAACACTGGAGATGTTCCCACTCCTTGCCTCTTAAATCACGGAAAGGACAGTGAATTTCTGGTATACCCCATTTAACGATGCTGATTCATTTTAACCGTAATTTCTATGAGATTTTTTTCCTTGAAACATACCATATTATACATATCATATCATAAATATTTCTACCTGGGATTGGAGAGCTAGGGTATCCTCTCAACAAATAAGAGCTAAATAAACTTGACTATGCCCTTTCTGACCTACACTACAGGTGGCTTTCAGCCAATGGGCACTTCAACTGTACTTTGAGAATGGAGAGTCTTTGGCAACTTGTGTTTTTCCTCCCCAGGGCCCCCTCTTTCCGGAGCATATATATTGTGCTCTGGTCAAGAGCTTTACCATCTACACCTGAAAGTGTATGGGAGTAAAATATTGAGGGAAGATGAACAAAGTAAGTTGAGTAACTTACTGGAGCTAAAAATGCAAGACTCAAGAGACCTTCAAAAGAAGGGTCCAGAATGAAGATGCAGAAGTACTTAGGTGATTGTGGAAGTCTTTTGACCTTCAGGAGGGTCTGGTGAGCACACCTGAGCCCAGTGGGGAAGAACTTGTGATTATAGGTAGGAGAAGCCATGGCCAGGGAAACTCATAGCTTCAGGGTATTGGAAAGAACCGGAAGATCCATTTCCTAGGAGAGCCGGAGGCTGGGAACAACCTCTTGCTGGGGCCAAGCTGTGGTAGTTGTTTTTTTCAATTTTAAGTGTTTACAAACGTTAAAGAAAAATTTTTTCATTGCTTTATGGAATCATCAGAATATCTTAAGGGAAAAAAAAAGTCTCCTCTGCCTGGCATCCCTTGTCTTTAAAGAACTCACTCCCTTTTCAAGTTTTACTTTTTTTGTGTGTGTCATTCAATTTGGTTAATCTGGAGCATCATCTTTTGTAGTAGGCTTGAGGGGGTAGGTACAGTGGGTTCTAGATCTAAGGGGTTTAGAGAGCCAGGCACTTCCTAGATATTCCTGCCTGAGGACATACAGTGGCTTGGGGAGGTACCATCTGAGGGAGAGTCGGCAGTCACGAAGAAGGGAGCAAGTCACAGAGAGGGCAGTGTGGATGGCATGCCGTGGGGAGGAAGTCGCAGGGAGCCCCCGAGCCCCTTCACGGTTCACACCGAGCTCAGTGTGAATGAGCACCTGTACTGAGTTTAAAGCTGTGTAAGCATGTGGCCTGTTTGGGCTACCGGGGTAACCCAGAATAAGGCAAGGGCCCAGCTGCTTCCCCAAGTCATAAGATCTCCACCGTCTAAACCAGGAAGAGATCTTAGGCCTGTTGCTTGTTCCACACAAGGGGAATAGGGCTTAGAGAACAGAGGATGACTTGCCCGCAGCTGACAGAGTGTTGGTATGTTTGCTCCACCTCTAGTATCAGGATCAGCGAGGAGTACTGGTTAAAATTCTGATTCTTGGGAGCAATTCTGGACTTATGAGATTAGATGCTCTGGAAGTGGGCCCAGGAGTCCACATTTCAGAAAGCACCCCAGGCCATTCCTAGACACCTCAAGTTTGAGAAGCACTGGTCTGAGGGTCTGATGCTGATTCATATTCCACTTTGTGGATGGGCTCCTGACTCCAGGCTCAGCACTTTCTCTTTGATACCAGGGGCCCATGGGAGCTGGGGGTGTGGATAAGTCCGTTGCAGGACGGTGACTGAGGGGGCCAGGACACAGTAGGGGGGACTGTGAAGAGTGAGGTTGTGTTTCTAATTCTTCCTGCCATGTGAGAGGGCCTGCAAGCATCTTTTCAGACCAGGTGGAGGGAAACTGAACAAGAGATTCCTGTCTGCCCGTCAGGCACCAAGATGCTGAAGTGTATGTGTCTTGAAACTCTGTGACTCTTTAAAGTCCAGCTGCTCATCTGACAGATGAAAAAACTCACAGCAGCTCCTCTGTCTGTTCTTCAGCTAAAAGCTCCTCCACCATCTCCAGGACCCCATGTGTAACAGTTTCACAGGCTGCCATGTGTCCTTCCTGGCTTTCAATCTCCAACAAACCTGATGAAACCGCAAGAGATGGTCTCCGAATTTCAACGACAGAGGTTAAAATGAAAAGAATTGGTTCTTTCTGTTGTTTTTAAAATGATATAGTTCTTGGCTGATCATTAAACTAACATCTACTTCCTGCTATAAATTTGTGTGTATTGTCTTCTATATCATGATATGAAGACATCTTTTAGCATTTTAGGCCAGATTCCTTTGGGATGTCCGAGGACCCCAATATAACTAGAGGTCAGTTGTTACGATTTTATTTTTCAATTATAAATAGTCAATAGATTGTTCATCAAGTTACTAAGAATGGTTAAACAAAAGAATAAAATAGGTTTTCTCTTTAAAAGCTCGGCTTGTATTGGGGCGCCTGGGTGGCTCAGTCGGTGAAGCGGTCCAACTCTTGGTTTCGGCTCAGGTCGTGATCTCAGGGTCCTGAGATCTAGCCCTGCACCCAGCCCCGCATTTGGCTCTGCACTGGGCATGAAGCCTGCTTGGGATTCTCTCTCTCTCTCTTTCCTTCTGTCCCTCACCTCCTGACTCCTCTCTCATGTTCATTGGCTCTCTCAATCTTTAAACAAAACAAAACAAAACTCTGTTTGTAGGTACATATTTCTATAAGACATTTGACAGGGATTCAGGACAGGGATCTGATGCGTCCCTGCTCTAAATACGCTATGTGAACTTGGACAAGGCACCACTTTCTCTGGGCCTCAGTTTCCCCCATGGAGTAAGATGGTCAGACAGGTGATTTCTGAAGACCTCTCCAGCCCTGAAAGTATCAGGGTAAAGTACCAGGAGGTTATGAAATATCCCACAGTGTGGGAGGGAGCAAATATGTCATGATTTCGTTCCAGTTTAATCTGTTTCACATTTAGTATAGTCCAAACTGTGATAGGTCCTCCGTGGAACACAGATGACTCACTTCCTGTCCTAAGTGGGTCTTCTCTGAAGTGTGGAACAGATCCTTCCTTCAGATATCAAGCTAGCTAGGGGGGTCGAGTCTCATGTTCTTATCTGTGTCAAATTAAACCCAATAATCACACACACACACACATACATTAAAGACATGACAGTTTAGAAGTTAGGTGTTCCCGAAAAGTGTGTCCATCAAGTTTTTATAAACATGGTCACATTTGAAATAGAGTAGCTGGCAACTGAAAAAAGATTAGGGTGAAACTTTTTGTAAGGTGACGGATGTCTTTTATGTAAGTAATTATGAAGGCTGGAAAAGCCCAATGTATTTACCACTTCCTCCAGGGAGTCACCTCTGACTGCTGCTGATTGTGTTTATTTATCTGCCTCCCCACTAACTTCTGCTGTACTTTAAGAGCTGGACCCACATCAGAAGGTACAAAATTACAATCTTAAATCCACTGACTCCTAAAATGTTAGAGCCAAAAAGGAACTTTGAAATGTCAAATCTCCTCCCCTCCCCTTTATCATTCATTCATTTGCTTATTCATTCATTCACTTAACAAATATTTATTTAATGCCTACTGTGTGTTAAGCACTGTGCTAGGCAGAAGACATAGAGTAAAAACAAGGCATAAAAGGTTTCTACTCGCATAGCATTTACATTTTGTGTGTGTCAGGAAGGGGCAGGCCATAAACAAGTAAAGTATGTGCTAAATAAGAAGTTAATGGAATGGGGAATTACTGGTCAGGTAGGGAGAGCTACTTTAGATAGGCTAGGATTGGCAGAGAAGATTCCTGTAAAGAGGTGACATTCAAACAGCTCTCTGAAGAATGAGAAGGAGCTAACCATGGGGAGCGCTGAGGGATGGCAGGAAAGAAATAGCTGGTACCTGGGGCACCTGGGTGGTTCAGTCGTTAAGCGTCTGCCTTTGGCTCAGGTCATGATCCCAGGGTCCTGAGATCGAGCCCCACGTCGGGCTCCCTGCTCAGTGGGAAGCCTGCTTCTCCCTCTCCCACTCCCCCTGCTTGTGTTCCCTCTCTCTCAAATAAATAAATAAATAAAATCTTTAAAAAAAAGTAGCTGGCACAGGTGGATGGTGAGGGAGAGTGGAGAACTTGGAAACCTGGAGGCAGGAGAAGTATAAAAAAGAGGCTGGATGAGGGTTATTGCAGGGGGATGCCAGGAAGTGGATGGTTTAAGACAAATTTTGGAGGTGGACATACAAGACTTGTTTCTGGATTGGACAAGGGGGTTGAGAAATAGGAAGGCATCAAGGGTGACTCCTTATCTTTTAGCCTGAGAACTGGGTGGAAGTTATTTATTGAAGTGAGGAGATTGGGGAAATCCAATACAGCTTGGGGAGGAAATCCAAGAAAACTATTTTGGATTTGGTGAGTTTGATATTGTTATTGGATGTTCAGGCAGAGATTCTAGAGAAGGCATTGATTCTTCTTGAAAAACTCTCAAAGTGTTTCAAAGATGTTAGCTTTATCTCCTCAACTAGACCAAAATTCCCCTGAAGGCAGGCATGGCTCATATTTCCTATTTCTTCTGACTCCTCCATAGAGTTCAGACTAGAGGAAAGTAACAACACTGTCATGTTCCCATGTTCTAGAATTAGAGAGACCTGGTGTGCTGAGTTTGTTTATACTGGGTCAGAAGAGCCAATCGCTAAAATTTCAGAAATGTTGCAAGTCAACTGCATTTGGCCATGGTGGGAGTATTTCCACATGGAAATGGCAAACTACAGATCAGAACACTTTTCCTCAGAGAGCCAGGTCACCGATAGATCCAGAGTCACCAACTCAAATGCCCTTAGGGGAAAACAAGATAACATTTGTAAGTGATTTGTCTAGGTCTGGAAACGAAACACTTCTCCCAGTGAAATATCAAAGCATGCTGGGTCCTAGCTAGGCTAAATGGCTAGGCTAAAATTAATACCTAAAGTCCAGAAACTTATATTTATCAATCTAAAATATATTATTTCAGGTAATTACAAAACATTCAGTTCCCCTCTCAGACTCCCCCATAAACATCTTAAAATTCACATGATAGGAAAGCCGCCATCAAGGACATTTTCCCTGAATTCATACAGTCTGGCTAAAGATAAAGCCAAAGGTTCACCTCTAATTAGGGAGAGACGCATTCCCTCTGAAAAAGTAAAGCTCTAAGATGTCAGTTGCCATTGTAAAGATGCCAATCCAGTGTTGCTAGATCTTATACTTTTTCAAGAGAAGGCTGGGTTTTAATGAGAAACTTCCCAGCTGTTAAAAGTTGACTTAATTAAACAAACAAACAAACAAACAAACAAACAACAAACCACTTTGGGCCAAGCAAAACACTTGAAAGGCTTCATTGGGCCCAAGAGCCACCAGTGTGCAACTCTATTTGAGGCTCTTATACATGGTCATCTGTCTGGCAGAGGGGAGAGGGCCCCCCAGAATATGCCAGAAATCAACTTTCTTGTCAACCCTGGCATGTGGGAGCCACATCAGACTTATTTAAGAAACATTGTTCAAGTGACATGTGTCATACTGCAGCATGGTAGAGCAAGTGCACATCGTCTGTATTTGTTTTTCCCACTTAGCTGTGGGCCCCTCTAGGCGATCACCATGATGCCATGCATATAGTACTCAGGACTGCTCGCTATGGAAGGAGCTTTAGAAATGACCAACTGGTTTATGGAATACAATTCAAAGTATGAGGGGTGCCTGGGTGGCTCAGTGGATTAAGCGTCTAACTCTTGATTTTGGCTCAGGTCATGATCTCAGGGTCGTGAGATCGAGCCCCGCATTGGGCTCTCATGCTGGGGTGGAGCCTGCTTGAGATTCTCTTTCTCTCTCTCCCTCTGCTCACCCCCACCCTCAAAAAAGAACATGTAAGTTGGGACTTGGTTTTGGTTCTTCCACTGACTACTGTGTTGCCTTAGGCATGTCCTTTTTACTCTCTGGTCCTTGACTTTCTTATCTATAAGGTCTCTTGTTTCAAGAATCGTAAGCTAATAGTAACAGTCACAGTTATTGAGCCCTGTAAGGCAGCCATTGGGCTAAATGCTTTCCTTGAATTTTGCCAGTGCTTACACTAGATCTATGAAGTGAACACTATTTTTATCATCTCCATTTCAGAGATGAAGAAACAGATGCACAATGCTATAAGTAACCTGTCCACGTTCATACAATTTGTAAGTTATCAGTGGAGGCGATTTGAAGTGAGGCATTTCATTCTGGAAATGTAATAGCAATAAAAGTACTATGAAAAATAAAAGGATGACACAAATGTAGAATCAGAACATTTTGGGGAGGCTCAGGGCCCTGGCATTCCTAAGGCTCTTGAAAAGAATGATGCTTGAATTTGACATTCTTTTCTGCATTTCACACTGTCGAAATGACATTAGAATCAACGTGAAGATTAGACTCAGTGACCTCTGAGGGATGTTTTAGACTAATTCAGAGATCTAGTCCTATTACTTCTTCAGTAACCTCGAGCTAAATCTCTCAGTTTCTCTCTCCATACAACAGACTTGAACACATTAGCACTTCTTCCAGCTCCAAGAGTAAAAGGTTCTATGCAGAATTTAATACAAAGCTAACACGAGTCAGGATTCTTTTTGGTTGCAAACTACAGAAACCTAACTCAAACCAGCCTAAACCAAAGAGGGGATTTAGTACCTTAGTAATCAAAAAGCCTGTGAGTAGCCTTGCCTTAGGCTTAGCTGTATCCAGAGGCTCAGAGAGTATCATCAGGTTTTCATCTCTCCAGCTCCCTTCATATATGGGCAGAATAGTCACCTGTAAAACTTACATCCTATCAACTAAGTAAACCCAACAGGGAAAAATAATCATCTTCCCCGAAAGCAGAAAAGTCATCATGAGGAACTGGATTGACTTGCTTTAGTCTCATATTTACCTTTATTGTGGTCTTCATCTTTACATGGGGACCAGTCCCAGGACATATGTTTGCTTCTTTGGTTATGTGGGAAGAGTGTCTTGTACATAACACATGGGATGGGTTTTCCACTGTATCAGAACTTTCTGTATGAGAAGAGAGTAGGTGCCAGGCAAGTAGAAACACAGAAGTTGACTCCAAGCAGCTTCACCTCCCACTTAAAAGGAAGACTGGCAGAATGGGCATCCTGGCTCTGAACCTTCAGCTCAGAATCACAAGCTGTTTTGTCACTTGTCAGTATTAGAAACAAGTCTTGTCTGCTGGAAGTTTTCCTCCATCTTCAGGGACACTTGAACTCAAACAGTGACATCAATGAATGTCATGGAGTCATTATTTTGCCTTGTGGTTACCGTTCTTTAGAGAAATATATGCAGTGATGATCTCAACACAGGTAATAAATTAGGAAAGAAATGATCATTCTTGAGCAAAGTTTGCCAGAGCTGTATTAATTTATGAGGACCCAGCCAATTAGGCAACTTGGCTAAAGCGTCTGATTTAACTCAACACCCCTGGTTTGTACTGGAGAGGGTTACCAGCCCCTTTGCCTCTTTTAGCTGGCACAAGTAATTACTTGCATTGAGGTAAAAGGGCAGAGGGCAAAGGGGCAGGAAATACCAACCAGCAAGAAGTAATGACAAAACCTCTCCTGGGCAGTGACTCCTGTGAGGCTCATGGACAGAAAATAATTTGATCGGCCCTCCACTCCAAAACATCTACATTCACAGTTTGGATATTCACAGCTTGTTAGAGCTGGACGAATGTTTAGACATTACATAATCCAACTCTTTTATTTCACAGCTGAAGAGCTGAGGTCCAGAGAGGGGACATAACTTGGTCAAGGTAGTACGGCAAAGTCGTAGCTGAGCCGGAATTCAATCCCAAGCCTCCTTATTCATTTCCCAGGCGCTCTTCTCTGCCTGGCAAGCTCCCTTTGGTTTTGCCTTCAGGACTCCGGTAAACATTTTGAATCATGGAAGCTTTGCCCATGAAGAAGCTTCATTTAATTTGATCTTCACTGGAAATCCAGGGAAGAGAAATAAGTTACTGGTGCAATGCCGGAGACTTATATACTCATAACTCTCATTTCTCTAAGCTAGAGGAAGGAAGGGATAGCTGAGACTCTTCCACATTAGAAAATCTAAAGGTAACTCATGAGTCGTTGGAAGGTGGTGAAGGGACATAAGTTATGTTTACTTTCCAAAGCATATCTGCATTTAGTTAGTATGGAAAGAATGCTCAAGGAGGAGCGTAGGGATCTAAAATTCCATTTGGATGTGCGTTTTGATGGGTAATCGCGACAACTCATTCTCTCTGGGTTTTGGATTTCCCATTTGTAAATTTAGCTGATTCTTAATGTCAACCCTGTTGATCCATCTCAAGCTTGAGCGTGTCAAGGGAGAGGGCAGTCTAAATTTTACTGTGCTTTCAGTATCATTGTTATAGATAGAGAAGGAACTCTGGATGGAAGGTGGCCAAACTAAGCCAGTCCTTGTTTGCAGACGAAGTGCCCTCTTTGCTAACCTGGCCCAGTGGAACGAGCACAGGGCTAAGAGTCTAGGACACAGCTGTGCTTCCCTATGCTCCATGACCTTGAGCAAATCCTTGACGTTCTCTAGGGCTCTTTTTAAAAAATGGGATTGACATCTTTGCATGCTTGCTTCATAAGGCTGCTGCATGGAGAATAAAGGATACAGAAATGCTTTATGGCTTGCAGGCTCTTTTATATATGTGACTTCATACTGAGTTTGTCCTTCGTGATGGAGAACAATGTGAAAACAACCTGTAGAACTAGTCAGGAGTTCAATGTGGCCAAGACAGCACCAAAGGAACTGAAATTTCTTTTTCTTGAGGGCATTTTGTTTTCCTGATAATAGTGCAAGTTGAAACAAGGCTTAACAAAATATCTATACATCCAGTTTGCCTGGGGTAATCCTATTTGCTGTGGTCATCCTGGTATAATTATTAATAACACACTTTGTTCACTTTCAAAAGTCTTTCTTTTTTGGCAATAAATGACATCATTACCCCTAAACTTAATACCGTTCTATCCAGCCTCTTCATTTTACATACTGGGAAATAGAGGCTCAGAGAAGAGAAATGACTTCCCCAATTTACCCAGAGTTTGTCCAGAGCCTGGACTTGGCAAAGCCCTTCCCTTTGTACCTGGGAAGAAAGGGGAGGGGAATGCAGCAGTGAGAGAATGCCTCCCTTTGTCTGCTTTCCAGCTTCTTAAAGCAACTTCTTAGCAAGAACAGCCCCACCCCTCTCTTGATTTCCTGGAAAGTGATCAGCAGTAGTGTAGCTGCCAATGGCCATGAGGGAGCTGGGGAGTGGAGCAAACATTACCAGATCCTGGAAAAGGAAGTTGTTTTCTCCTTTCTACTCATAAGAACAACCTCAGGGGGAGAACCACTGCCTATTAATAACTGGCCCTTATTTAGATGCATCGTTTTTCTGTTATCATTCATAAAGCACTTTCATATTCATAATCTTAATTGATCTAATTTTCACTGCCTTTGGAAATGATCTTGGAGGCATCTTTACTCACATTTTGTAGTGAGAAATGTAAGACCTACGGAGACAGCTCACTTGATCTAGTTTTTGCAGGAAGTGCAGTTGGGAGCAGAGCTTGGTTTCCTGTCTCCTGGCCCCTGTATCCCTTGTACTCCTTGCTTCTGGCAGGGTCTACCCTTAGGCATCTTCTAGGAGAAACCTCGTTTTGGCAAGTTTTCTTAGTATTCAAGAAACTAAATCTTCTTGGATGAGCCCAGAGCAGACCATCTTATATCCTGAATTTAGCTCTGCGTCAAACAGTGTTAGAACACAGTCCGTGATCAACTGTGGGCTTCATTCTACAAACCCCATTTCTGAGAAAATGAGTGTGTGGATGGAGAACAGGGTATTTCATCCTGGGATAAGATTTTTTTCTCTTTAAAATTTTGCTGGGATCATGGGGAATAGAGTCTCACTACAGTACTTAATGGCGCTGTGCTTGCAAATCACTGACCCGATAATTTGCAGAATCCCCATTTCAGAAAGATTTGTTCTGGTTCAGACTGAAATTCTTTCTTTGGAACTTGACACATCCCAGACTTATAAGAACTCAGCCTGACAAGATTTGCAGCTTCCTTCCTCATCAGTCTGCCCTAAATAGGCACTTATGCAGGGGGCAAAGGCTTTGGTGGACCAGAGTCAGGGAACCCAGGTGTGGTCTGGATTATGTGCGTGACTCATGTGATGTCAGGAAAGCCACTTTTCTTTTAGGGAGCTTGGTTTCTTCAGCTGTGTTGAGATTGGATTAATCAGTGTACTTCTAACTTCTAAAGTCACTGGATTCCTTTTTCTGAGAATGCTGTGGGAACCTAGTATATATAAATGGTGAAAGGGGTGGGGCCGAGGGCTTGGAGCCCCTTCCTTTAATCCATTTGTGTGGCCAGGTGACATCTGTGTGGATGCTAGTGTAGAAACCACTGGATAATTTCCAAAGGCCCTTCCAGCCCCGACACTGACATGGAGAGACCAGTAATGTCTTAGTGACAGATGTTAAGCCCCTGAGGAGTTGCAGTGAGCATGGAATTCAGGATGTGGAACTGGGTAGCCAGGGAAAGGGGTTGTGATGGGGTAATAAAGAAGAGAATTTGGGGTGGAAGGTAGCAAGATACAGGCGCACTGCACTTTACAGTTTACAAAATATTTGCACATCGGTTGTCTCTTTTGCGCTTGCCCAACATTGTACATTTGGGCGTTTACACAACAATCTTGCATGCAGCCCTGATCATGGGCCTGGCGCACAGTAGAGCTCAGATAGAATATAAAGAGGACGAAGAGACCATTTGAGCCTCAAGGAGCTTATCATCAGGAAAAGGCACATAAACAAATCATTGTAATGGCCAAACAGCAAGCCTCTAAGAGAGTAGCATGCAGATGCTGAGGAGAGAAAGAAAGGACTCATTTCTCCTGGGAAAGGAGGAATGGGGTCATTCCCTGTGCACCGAGCTCTGAGCTCCGGCAGCCTGAGGAAACATGGTGCCCGTGGGGCCACGGGGAGGAGTCTGGGGAACCCAGCCCTGGGATAGCAAACAGAGGTGAGGCCGTGAAGGTAGCCTGACTGGGAAGGGCTTTCAATGCAAGGCAAAGAATCTAGAGCCTGTGGCACTTGGAATCTGTTTCTCAGATGAGGAAACAGGCTCAGAGAAGTCAGGACACTGGCTGGAGCCAGCCGCCGTGGTAAGGGAACTGTGGGGCCCGCTGAGCCCTGTGCCCCGGTGCTCCTTCTGCGACCCTGTGCTGCCTCCAGCAGGCCTGAGCTGAGGCAGGCCCTGCACGGGACAGGCCTCCGGGCTGTTTATCCTGTTCGGTGGGGCTGGCTCGGGCCGGCAATGGAAGTGGGTGGGGTGGGGGCCGTGGAGGAGAGGAGGGGCCTGACAACAAGGGCTACATTCAAGGCCTGCACTGGAGCCGGGCGAGGAGAATGGAAAGCTACAGTCTGTCGGAGCGGCCAGCCTTGGCAAGGCGGCCGGGGCCTTATAAGGAAATGTTGTTCTCTCTGAGCCAGTGGGGCTGGGACGGAGGCCTGGGCCCACAGGACAGAGCTGCCCTTGTGGTGGTAGGCTGGGGGTGCCACCCGCCCCTGCACAGTGAGCGGGAGCGCGCAGTGGGCCACTTCTGCGGGCTCAGCATTCCCTTGCCGCCCCCGGGGCGTGCGGCCCCCACCCCCTCCTCACCCTCCCCCTCCCCAGCGCCCTGGGCTGATTGGAGGAAAGGAAAAAAACAAAACAAAACAAAGACTTGGCAAGGTCCCAGGCCTCAGTGCTGTTCGATGCCGAATTACCCAGAAAGCAGGCTCAAGTCAAATTCTGTCCCTTTTCCCTGAAGGATGCTTCAGTAAAGGGATCGCTCTTTGCCCTCTTTCCCTTCCCTGCACCCTTGCCTTATGACCACAGAAGGCCCAGTGCTGGGCCCTGTCCCATGCAGAAAGGCAGGATCTGAGACAATGGAAAGGAAGAAGCCTTGTGTGGGGCCTTTTCCACCCCCCACCCCCCGCAGGAGGGCAAGAGCCGCTGGAGCACCCCTCGGAGAAGGGTGACCCTCTTCACCCTCGTTACCTGGGTCGGGCGGGCTGAAGGGCCTGAGAGACTCCGCAGAGCCAGAGGAAAAACACAGCCCGCCCAGAAAGCAACAACAGAAGAGAGTGTCAGCATTAGTCAGCTCCTGGAAGGAGCGCCTTTCCACAGCAGGCCATGAGGGCTGATTTAAAGCACTGATCCCTCAGGGATGTCTTCGAACCCGAGATTATGGTAGGAGGAGGAAAGATGCTTAGTGTGGGCTTTTGCTCTGCCTATTCATAGACTCATAGATACACGAAACCCTGGAGTTACAGGGAACAGGTCAGCCAGCCCAGCACTGCCCCTGGGACAAATGTGGCAGACCTTCAGCCAACCTGTGCTCTCCTAGCGACCATGAACTTGCTCCCTCCAGTCAGTCTCCAGAATCTACAGGTGACCCCCTGCGTGTAGCCGTGGGGAGCCACCCTGAGGGTACCGGCCAGGGCAAAGCTCTGAGAAGCACACAGTGAACCAAATGCACAGGAGAGAGTAATAAGTCGCAGCAAAAACTCAGAGAAGATGCTCTTAGAGTGCGGATGAGGGAGAAATTCCTCTTGACTAGATGTACAGAGCAGTGGACAAGCAAAGGTCTTGTCGAAGAGATGGCATTGGGGTGAAGAAAAGCTGAGTTCGCAGAGTGACATTTGAGGGCTGGGAAAATGGGGCAGTGGTAGGCACGAGCCAGCCCAGGATGGTGGCAAAGCTAGGGGCTTGTTGGGTGCCCGTGGAGAGATGGGCATGGCTAGGTGTGTACAGCTGGGCGTCAAGGGAGCACAGGTTGGCCGATGGGTTAGCACCAGAGTTTGGATGCTCTGGATGCCAGAGGGAAGAGGAGATTCAAGTGCAAGACAGCCAGGAGCCACCGAAGGTCCGAGCATCAGAGCGCTGTGACCAGTGCAGTGACTCAGGCAGTGGGACCTGGTAGCAGGTGCAGGAGGAAGGGGTGAGGGAGTGGCGGGGGGGAGAGGCATCCTTTTCCAGCTTCCTGGAAAATGCTCCTTCCCCAAGCAGAGCTCTGGGTGGGCCACATTCTCCTTCCCAGGGTCTGGAGGCCCAGCTCTCCAGGTGGCCACCTGGATCCCAGGATGTCAAGTGCTGTTGGGGCTTAGGGGTGCCTTCTGGAACAACCAATGACCCTTCCCCCAGGGGATGATCAGGCGTGGCGCTTTGGTTCATTTCTCTTTTTGAGTTGACGCTTTTTTTTCACAAAGTCATTCTGTTCAGATGGGGTTAAGAAACCTAATCTTCACTCTTTTTTGGCAGAAGTTTATCAAAAAACACCCTGGCTTAAAAGGCAAAGACACGGCGATGCCATCTCATCTCCAAGAGCCTGCCCTTCTTTGGGCAGCCACTGTTCACACACCTGTGCTTGTTTCAACACTGCTAACAGCCCTGGGGCTGCCTCCCTGTTCTCCCTTCTACTGCTTCCTTCCCTTCCTTTCGAGGCACCACTGCACCGAGGGAGACCGGGGCCTCTGTTGGGAGGAGAGCAGGAATCGCCCTGCTGGTGGGGGGCCTGAGGCGCTCTGGCTCTGGGCTCCAGTCAGTTAGGCTGCGCGGGCTCCGAGGCAGGACTGTGAAGGGCCTGAGCTCACTCGGGTGCTGGTTCCTGCCTCGTGGTCGAGGGCTGAACCAGAGGGGCCGATACTCTGAATCTCGGTAGCTTCCCACCAAGTTTTCCTTTGAGCCACAAGGCAGACACGGACCCGCGGGGCCACAGAGAGAGTGCCAGTCAGGGAGGAACTGGCTGCTCTCTCCATCCTCCAATAGATAGGGCAGGGCTCATTTCAAACTTGTGTTTGATGAGCAGGAATTGATTTCTTCCCTTTTAAGGGCACATGTGAGCATTTTATGGTGAGGTATTTTCTTGACTCCAAAAAGTGAATTTCAAATAACAAATGTAGATGACGGCGAGGGTCCTATTATACGAAGCAGGACTCTCCCTGTACCTTTTAATTTTTACCACTTCAATCATCGGCTAGGCTCAGTCTTCAATTCAGAGAAATGCCATGAGCAAATCTCCTCTGCAGATTTTCTTTTTATTTAATTTTACCTAACCATTCATTATTCGCCCATTTATTTGATTTGGTAATGAGTAGTTCAAAAACATAGGGAAGTATAAAGGGAATGCCGTGCAAGTTTTCCTCTGACTCTTTCCCCTGTTACCCTGCTGTCCACCCCTGAAGCAGCCTGAGTTACTATTTTCCTGTGTATCCTTCTCCTCTGCGATGCTTTTATGGAAATGATTATCAAGGACTTTCCTTGTCCAGGACGCATAGCTGATTCAGAAAGAGGCAAGCCTGTTCAAACAACATTCTCTAGGGGTAGTTGTTCTCCCAGTCTTGCTGGCTTGGGAGGCTGACCCTGATTCTAGATATCAGATAGACCTCATCTGATCCAGGTGTCTGTAGAGCGATCCCTTGAGCCCAGCCCTTTACGACGAGATGTGAAGGATGCCCCAGTATACTCTCTGGAATGAGATTTAAGTACCCTCCCATGCATGGTCTTATAGAAAATGGATCCTACAGGGACTGTATTCTGAGTTCAGAAGCCAGATGAGGAAGGCTCTAAGGTGGATATGGCACACACATTTCTAGGGCTAAAGAAAGAGTCTCTGTGGGGTTAGCATCCTCTTCTTTGGGCCATGCTTTTCTGATTCCTCATGGTCTGATTCTGAACTGAAATGCCCATCACTTGCTCTAGACCTCTGCTTACTGATCACAGAGCAATCTTAGTCTGCGTTTGCTCACCCTGGGGACTTACCGCTCCACTATGCTACAGCTGCTCACAGATCACTCCAGAGCACTGCCTGGCTCACTGATCACGCCGGAGCACTGCCCGGCTCACTGATCACGCCAGAGCACTGCCAGGCTCACTGATCATGCCGGAGCAGTACCTTGTTCACAGATCACGCGGGAGCACTGCCTGGCTGACTGATCATGCTGGAGCACTGCCTGGCTCACAGATCACTCCAGAACACTGCCCGTCTCATTGATCACACTGGAACACTGCCTTACTCACTGATCATGCTGGAGCATCACTTTGCTCACAGATCACACTGGAACATCACTTTGCTCACAGATCACGCTGGAGCAGTACCTTGCTCACAGATCACACTGGAGCATTGCCTTGCTCACAGATCACACAGGGACTCGGTCTTGTTCGCTTATCATGCAGGGACGCTATCTTGTTCACTGATGGTGCTGGAGCTGCATTTTTCCGGTGAGGATTCATCAGTTGTGGCAGCTCTGGTCTCTGCATGCTGGTTGCTGGGAAGGGTTTTAAAGCCTCTTTGGTGGGAAGAGTCTCTTTCTGATCAGAGTCCAAACTGAAAATGGATTCTGCATTTGCAAGCACAGTGACAATATCATTAAACATCGCCCAAGCCATGGCAGCCTGGAACATTATTGTTTGGCCACTTCTTGCCCAATATCATGTGGGTTTCACTTGCAGAAGGATCTACGTGGTAAGTGAGGTAGGAACAAGTCAGCACAAACAGAACCATAAATATCTTGATTTATGAAATCTAGCTGGGTGGGGAAAGCAGATATAGATAAACAGCTGGATAAGAATACAGGTTTGAACCTACCGAAATACTAAGAAGATAATCTATAAAATATAATATTAAAGAAAAAGTTACCTATGGTCCTTTTGTCTTTTGTAACCATTTTTATTTTCCATAGCCCCTCAATCTTCTTGTCCATGTTCAAAGCACATTTCTATGTAGCTGCAATCATATTGCAAATACTATTCACAATCTGTGCTTTTGTTTAATATTATAAGCACTTGCCATATTGCTCCAATCTTTATTTTATGGCTACAGAAATGCCATTGTGGTGATTCACAATACATTTCTTGCTTTTACCTATTGTTGCAATTTTATATCTCCAGCTGCTTAGTGTTATGGATAATTTTGTAAAGAATGTTTTAGGATATTTAGCTTTGTGCTTTTGTTGATTTCTTTAGAATCAAATGCAAGAAGGGGAATGACTTGGCCAAAGGGTATGGACCCCCTTATGAGGAGCAGCATTCCCTCAGGTACAAAGCCAAGTGCGTCAGACAGGGCTCTCTGCCTCATACAGATCTGACTGGCTTGGTGCTCTCAGCCAATAAATAGCATGTCACCTGGCAACTGAGCAGAAGAGCAGAGGTTTACTAGGCCCAGAGAATGATCTGTTACTGCAGAAGTTCTCTACTTTTGACGGCAGAATATACATGGGGGCCATTCAAGGGGTCTGCCTTATTTGCAAAGGTTGTTCATTTGTGGTGCCATCTAAGGACCTCTGAACTAACAATGGGGAGCAAAAGCAAACCAGTGCTGAGCTCCCAGTTCTTATCCTTGTGGCTGCAGCAGTGAGGGCTGCAGGAGATGCGAGGGTGCAAGTCACTCTATTCTTGGTGCAAGGACACCGTGGCCCTCATCAGTGGCACTGCCCCTGGGCACAGCCCTCATGGCAGGGGCCCAATTACGTGCAATGCTGTTGTCAGCCAAGGCCCTTGGGGATCTGATTAAACTTGACCCAAACCCCAGTGCCAAGCCTTGTGTGAGCCTTGAATTCAGAGCCCCATTTCCACGGGTGCCCAGAGATGTGTCATGGCGCCCCACTCCGTGGCCTCTCAGCTGAGTGTGCTGTCCATCTCTGCCCCAAACTATTCAAGGAGCAAAGCCCAGCTCCTTCCCTGGTCTTCACAAAAAGCCCCTGGCACCCAGGACTTTGTGAGCTTGATAACCTTACTCAAGACAGAAGGTTTTGAGGAGAAGTCTCATCATGGACTAGACAGCCTTTTGCTTTCTTGACACCCACTCACAACTCTTTCTCAGACTCATAGTCCTGAGCAATAAGCAAGTGATTTCTCCTGGTCCTTCTCAGGAAAGTGCCCCATATTCAAGCCCCTTCTGTGCCCATGCAGGTAAGTATCTTCTCCAAGTAAATACATATCCCTCCCTAAAAGAATTCCGGCAGATAGGTCTCCAGCCGCCATCATAACCGTGCCCTTACAGGAAGGCTGGTGGGGAGGGTTTTTTTTTTGTTTTTTCAGTGAGATAAAAGTTCACACAGTGAGCAGTCATGTACAGAGTACTTGCAGATATCTTACTTAGGCCTCCCAGTGACCCTGACAAATGAGCAGTTGGACAGGCATTATTATCCTGCCTTACAGGTAGGGAAACTGTGGCCCGGAGGGGCAAGAACCTGTCTTAGGACCCGCGGTTGATTATCTGATGAGCTCGAAACAGAACCTAGGTTGCTCCTGGGTTCCATGTATGATCCCTTTCCACGGCGCACTGCCAGACCATCTGTGCACAAATGCCCGATCAGTAGACACTAGGGAGCCCTCGCTCTGTGCCTGCCTTCCCAGAGTACAGCACGAGGGGCCTGTGACTAAACTGAAGGACTCCTTAGGACCCCAGTACCCAGCCCTCAGTCAAAACCAGAGCAAGCATGTGATAGGACCAGTGTGGTCCGTCTGCACACTGGAATATTACTCAGCCACCAAAAGGAACGGAATGCTGACTCACGGATCTCAAACACATTAAACTAAGTGAAAGAAGCCAGACCCCATGGGTCACACGCTCTATGATTCCATTTATATGCAATGTGCAGAAAAGACAAATCCATGGAGACAGAAAGCAGACTGGTGCTTGCCAGTCTGGGGGGTGGGGAGAGAGAAATGGGGATTGACTGCTTAATAGGTATGGGGTTTTCTTTTGGGGTGATGAAAATATCTCAGAACTGGATAGAGGTGATGGTGGCACCACGTTGTGAATGTACTAAATGCCACTAAAGTGTAGACTTTAAAAGGGTTCATTTTATGTTATGCGACTTACCCTTCAATTAAAAAAAAAGAAAGGAAAACCAAATCAACAAACATATCCCTGTGCGATATAGCGATATACGTCCTTGCCTGGTTCCAGGTCATGCTGTTCCCTCACTGGACAGGGAATGAAAATGTGCGGACTCAGCTCTCCATTCTGTCACATATTAGCTGTGCGGCCTTGAGTAGTTTCTGGCTCTTTCTGGATGTTAGCTTCCCAATCTGCAAGATGAGGAGATTGACCCAGATTTTAGCCAAAGTCCCTTCCAGCAAAGCCTTCTAGGATCTTGAGGACAGAAAGAGGCATGAAATTCGGTGAGGGTGGGGAGGTGCTCTCTGAGTTTCTTTTGAACCTTTCTCTTCTCAGCTAGCGGGCTGC
This sequence comes from Halichoerus grypus, assembly GCF_964656455.1. Classification (NCBI taxonomy): domain Eukaryota; kingdom Metazoa; phylum Chordata; class Mammalia; order Carnivora; family Phocidae; genus Halichoerus; species Halichoerus grypus. The sequence continues at coordinate 77,945,413 of NC_135712.1, forward strand.
AGTGACTTTTAATTTCTTCTGTCCCTGGGTACAAGAGAAGCAGTCACACAGATAACAGCTTTGGCTTCTGACCTGGCTGGCACCGCTGGGGCTCCCACCATGCTTCATTGAGCAATGTGAGCCCCTTGGTAATCCTGCTAAGCCCCCGGGGCAGTGAGTCATTTCAATACCACCCAAACACCTTCCTGTCATGTCCTGGCAAGGGGAGGAGCTCCAGCCAGAACATTAAGACTTGACCTGCAGCAACATTCTAAACTAAGTTGGAGCTTTTAATTGGGTTGTGACTTGGAAACTGATCATGCCTAAATCAGTGCTCAGAGAGCTCAAGCTGCACTCTTTTGTTCACTTATTACCCTTTTCTGAGCCCCTGGGATATCTAAGGCATTGTGCTAAGCTTCAGGAATGCATATATATGTCATAGCCTCTGTCTTCAAGGAATTCAGTGTCTCCTGGGAGAGACAGACTGGTAAACAGAAGGGAAATGTAACATTACAAGAGCAGCGAAATAAGAAGGTGACACAGGACAGTGGGCAGTCCCGAGGAGGGATGCTTTACTTCTGGGGGTGGAGAGTGCAGGCCTGGGGTGGAGGGTCAAGGAAATCTAAGGATGCAGTCACACCTAGGCTGGCTTTTGAAGGATGATGGAGGCTTCCATGTTCCAGTGGTGCTCCAACGGAGTGTGATGTTTCAAGTAGTCTGCCTGGGTGAGGACAAGTGTTCTATCCCTGTAGATGTTTGCTAGTTGCAAGGTGACAATAAAAAGAAGGCTAAATTTCAGTTAGTTTATTACTGATTTTAAATTCCTACAAACAATGTACCCCCTTATTGCCTAGTCTGGGCTAGATTGCCCCAACTACTACCTGGCATACAAAATGGGGAAGGGTCCTCAAAGCAGCAGGAACAGCATATGCAAAATCTTGCAAGTGTGAAATTTCAGAAAGTATTATTAGAACAGCAAGCAATCAGTCTGAAGGGGCATGGGATATTTGGAAGAGAACTGAAGAAGAAGTGAAAATGAAGCCTCATTCCTTGAGGGCCCACGATATTGTGTTAAGTCTGAGTTTTCTTCTAGAATGCAATGGAGAGCCAGAGAAGGCTGTAAGCAGGAGTGTGATGTAGTCAACCCTGTTGCTGAGGTAGCATTTGACAGCTGAGGATAGATGGAATGGGAAAGAGCAAGGAGGAAGGAGACTGGTCAGGAGGCCCTTGCTGTCACCTGGGAGAGCGGGGATGAGGATTCTAGCAAAGCTGGGCCATGAGGGTGGGAAGCAGAAGATGAGCTCAAGAGATACAGAGAAGTTAAACTCCAAAGGCTTCGAGTCTGACCAGAGGTATGGGAGGGAGAAGGAAGGTCTAATGGGTGACTTGTGCTTCTCATTCCCAGTAATGATGTCAGAGTTGGAGGGAAGTTTAAGACCACCCACCCAACTGTCTTTGTGGCCCAGAGAAGTGCAAGGTACTTACTATCCAAGCTGCTGAGTTGGGGGCAGAGTCAGTGCGTGGTCCCAGTTTCCTAAAGCCCCAGCCCACTAGGGCTGCCCCCCTCCTGCCTTGACCCTGCCCTGCATCCCCACCTCTGCTGGCGGCGCACAGCATTGGACAGAGGAGGCCCGAGTTCCTGCCCTCACACCGTCCTCAAAGCAGAGTGACCACCAGGGAGTCTTTGCCTTCTCATTCCCAAATGGAAGGGCTGCTGATGTGAGCTTCTCCATGTTCTCTTCCTGTCTGCTTTTTGACTTTTTATTTTGCCACGTTCCTTTGCCGGCTCCTCGATCTCCTCTGCAGCCTCTCTGTCTTGTTTCCAGCAGTCGGGGCTTGTCTGGGGAGAGCTGGGGTCTCTCAGAGCTGTACTCCCTGGCCTGGGCCACCACCCTTCCAGGGCTCAAAGCCTGCCTCTTCCTCATCCCTCCCTCTCCCTGGATTCTCTGCCCCTGGAGTGAAGTCACCCAATGTGGGTGTTGTGCATCTGTCACTGTGTCTGAAGGGCCCAGGCTTGGCTCTGGCCATATATTTTCAGAAGAAAACAGCTGTGGGGCCTATAATCGGGGAAGGCAGGGTCCTCGGCGTGGATGAGCCCACCTTGCCTGTTCTTTCGGGGTCTCACAGTGTCGTGGGTCAGGTGCCTCAGGGGCAGAGCTCCAGGAGGGGAAGCAGTTCAGGTAGGCTTCCCCATCAAACCCTCTCCCTCGCCTCCCTTCCCAAGTGGCAGGAGAGGAAGGAGACTCAGAACTGCAGGGGAGGAATTGGGGATCCTCAGAGGCCCTGGGGCCACCCTTACGGTCAACCCATCCCCGCCATGGCTTTCCTGCCCTTCAGTCTTTTAGCCTCATTTGAACACTTCGTGCGCTTCAGGTGTGACTGTGGAGGGCAGCTTGTCTTGCGTTAGCTCAGAACTGTCTTCCCCATGATGATGAAACCTGCCTTCTTGTAACTCCCGGGGACCGGCCTGCTCAGAAGGTGGTACCCCTTCTCTCCCCTGCAAGATGGTCTCCCGAGTACGAAGAAAACATCATCCTTTCTCCCCCATCCCGCTCCTTTCTTTTCTGCAGGTTATCACATCTCCTACATCTTATCGTTGCCATATCCTTAGGATGCAGTGCCTCCCAAAGGCAGAGAGAGAGTCCAGGTAATGGGTTCACTGACGTGTGGGACCAACAAACCAACTGGAAATGCCAGTGGCCTAACGCAAAGGAGGTTTCTTTCTCCCTCAAATAACCATTCCTGGCAAGTGGGTGGTCTTCTTTCACATGCTGACTCAGGGTCCCAGGTCCCAGCTCACCTGGATCTGCACCCTCTCCTAGGCAGTGAGTGGAGTCCATCCCCCGCTGCCGGCCGGCCCAGCATGGGAGGCTGGAAAAGGCAGAGAGCCCAGCTTGGAAGAGACACTTAGGCGCATCCTCATCCTGCTGGTGAGAACCAGGCCTGTCGCGTCATCCGACGCTAACACGACCTGGACAATCCAGTCCCTGTCTGGTCTGCTGCCCCTTGGGGACAACTACACAGGAAGGGGACATCTGGAAAGAAGCAGGCCGTCCCTGCCGACCAGCACAACTTCTTCGCCTCTCAAGTCTGAGCCGCCAGCATGGGGCAGATGTTAAAGCCTGGGAATAGGGCTCCCTCTTATTTCTAAAATTTCAGTGGTGTGGCCATCCCTTCTGAGTCTGTGGCCATAGCTGTATAACACCTGGATTATGATTGACTTAATATTCTCTTGGAATCAAATCCTTTTTTAATGTAGCTTCACCTGAATAATAATATCTGGAAATCATGGTTTTGATGTGCTAATTATATTTTTCCAATAGATTAATATACTCCAAAATAAATTTATAATTATTCCAATAAAAACATGTGTACTCAGACCCCCCCCCCCAAAAAAAATACTTGCACATGCTGGTGGTATGCATTGCACTTTGTAGAAAATACCATGACTGAGTAGGGATAACACCCTCCATGATGTGGCCTTTGCATTTCTCTCTGCCTCATGTTCTGCCCCTTCCCTGAGGCTCACAACCCTCCAGGTGCATGGACCTTTTTGTTCCTTAAACCTGCCAAAGCAATTCCTACCCCAGAGTCTTTGTGCTAGCTGCTCTCTCTGCCAGGAACACTTCCCCCATGTGGATGGCTCCTTCTGGACATTAATGTCTATCCACCTGATCTAGTGGACTTACATCCCACCCCACCCCACCCTGCACAGCCACTCCTCTCCATCCCTTGAAAGCAATTTCCAAGGTCTGACATAGTCTGTTTGTTTGCCTGCTGATTTATTGTTTCTATGTGCCCGGTAAAATGTAAGCTCTGTAAAACAGAGACTTTGCCTACACTGTTTCGACCACTTTCCCAGCACTTAGCACAGGGCCTGGCCCACAATACATGCTCCATAAATACTTGTTAAATGAACAAAAACTGTAGAAAACAGATACATAGGTCACTAGTCAAATGATTAAAAGACAGTTTTATCAGTTGCTTGGTCATTTCTAATATGCAACTGGTCAAGTGCTGAAGAAGGCAGCGTGGAAGAGGGGCTAATGTGGGGCATCCAGCTCCATCCCTGCAATTCACAGGTTCGTAGGCCGCATGAGGGGCCCACCCAGCCACAGAAGCTGGCCAAGGGAGAGCAGGAGGGCCAGACCCACCTCTAGAAGACACTTACAGCAAGGAGGCAAGAGGTGAGCAGACAACAGGCCAAGGACCAGTCATCCCAGCCTTCAGCCACAAGCAGCCATGCTGGCTCAGAGAGTCTGCCCACAGGGAACACGGCCTTTACCACATTGGCTCCTGCCTTTCCTCTTTGGGGGTGGTGGGAGCTGGAGGTGGGATGGAGTAAAAGTAAGGGATGTTGAAACACCTGAAAGTGTCCAACCCAGACCTTGAAATGGGAACCAGGAAGGGGGGGGTGAAAGCCCCCTCACTCATGAAGAGGGTGGACATGGTTTTCCTTACAAAAGGAATCGGTCCACAAAAGAAATCTAAGACAAGGTTAAAGGCCAATGTTCTGCATCTCCCCCTCTCTCCAGAAGTACCTCTGTAATGGATGCTGTGAGGTTCCTCCCTGACCCCCTTCCCCCCCTTTAGAACAGGGGGCACTCTTTCCAGCCTCTCAGTATTCCTGAGATCACAGCTAAGTCTCTTCCCAGGAATCGTCCTGCCTTACCCGGGGCAACACCTCCATCCTGGGGACAGTTCACATTCAATGTCTACATGATATGGGGTACAAAGGCCTGCCATTTGCCTCAGTCGAGGGCAGTTCTGAAGGTCCATGCCAGCTCCAGACCAACCTTGCCGACCATCTGACTTTCTTCTGCTGTCCAACCTGCTCCCTTCACATTCCCAGTCAACTCCCTGCTCACAACGTCCTCTCTCAGAGTCTGTTTCCCAGGGAAACCTAGGATGAGGTATGTAAAACCCTAGTTGGCTGTGTCCTCCACCATCAGTCGCCATATCACCTAGGTGAGAGCTGATTTCCTGCCAAAGACTTTTATTAGATTTGCTTCCTGTACTTGAAGTTGAGACAAATCATATCCAAATAAATATCATGGTGGTGCACCTGAAAGAATGGTGGATCATTCCTTTAAAACTACTCCCTTAAAAGTAAAGGAAGGCAATGAAAATAGCTACAATAAAGTAGTATTCGTGTGGCAGTTGACATTTTCCAAATCTGTTTCACATGAAGCACTTGACCCTGTTTCTGTGCTTCTCCATTTGCTTGGCCCCACCTGTCTCCCAGGGCCCTCAACATGCTCATGGCAGAGCCCCCACATCTCCGATCACTGCCAGTTTTCTCAGATATCCCCAGGCCCCCTCACACCAGGGCTGGGCTCTGGCTTGGTCTCCATCACACTCACTGCAGGGGAGTGCCCAATACCGTATAAGCTTGTCTCTTCTCACTGTTTCTAGGTTTAAAAGATGAGTCTGATCCCAGATCCCCAGTGGCTACCCAGAAGGGCAGGGTGATATCACCTGGAAGTTCAAGCGAGTTCATTCTCCACGGGTGAAGTTTGATCATTGAGGGGCTGGAGGTGGAAAGGAATTGACTATTGTACCCTCGCTCTTTCTCTCTCTGTCCCCATTCTGCCCCAACAGTGGACACATAACAAGGGTTCCATCAGGCCTATTCAAAGACATCTCACAAAACAGATCACTGACTGCATTTTGTGGTGATGCTGTCGCAAGAATGGTGCTCACCTTCTTGGACTTGTTTCCCTTCTTTCTCTTTTCCCTTCACTCTTACTACCCTGAGATTACACCTCCTCCCACCCCCAAGAAAGCATGCATCAGCACGTATGCTTAACGTGAGCTTTGCTTCATGTGTGGTTTTTCCTAGACAACCCAGGTGAAGAAACAGACATCAACTTATTCAATTCGTTTGCACAAAAAATCATTCTAGGGGGGTAGGAATTATGACCTCCACTTTCAGGCGAGTGAACTAGAGGTAAAATGAACTACCCAAGACCAAAGCTACCCAGGAAGTGGTAGATCAGGACTTGGTCTACCTGGTCTGACTTCAAAGTGGGTGTTTCTCTTACCTCGAATGTGAATTTTCACCAAGAGTTACAATTAAGAACCAATTAACATATTCTTTTCCAGTAAAGGCGGTATCTTGGCGTGGGGTGGGGGGCAACAATCACCAGAAAGGAGATTGAAAAACCTCCTGCAAGGAGGCCGATGCGTTGAGTTGATCCACCCATAGACTCTTACCAGCTTCCGCTCTCCACAGGCTCATCATCACATGCAGAGGTACTGTTAGGGCTGTGGAGAGAACATGGCTGCCAGGTGTATTCATTTCCTAGGACTGCCTTGAAAAATTGCCACAAACTGGGTGGCTTAAAACAACAGGAATGTAATCTTTCACAGTTCTAGAGGCCATAAGTCTTAAATCAAAGTCGCAGCCGGGCCGTACTCCTCTGGAGGTTCTAGGGGAGAATCTGTTCTTGCTTCTTCCAGCTTCTGGCAGTTGTCCACAATCCTTGATTTGTTGGCCACGTCTCTCTGATTAGTATTCACATGGCCTTTCTCCTGTGTGTCTGCCTTATCTTCCTTCGCCTGGCTCTTACAAGGCCACTTGTGAAGGCCTTCAGGGCTCTCTCAGATAATCCAGAGAGATCTCCTCGTCTCAGTATACTTAATTAAATTACATCTGCAAAGACTCTTTTTCCAAAAAGGTAACATTTATAAATTCCAGGCATTAGGACTTGATATATTTGGGCAGCCATTATTCCACCTAGGACACTATATAATAGGCCACTTTGCCCAGAGACGTTGGCGTGTCTTTCAACATTCATAAAAACAGTTTCCAGTGTTCCTTTACATGACACTATTTGCCTCATGGGTTGGCACTGAGGAGGAGTCTGCTTTGCAGAGGTGGCTGAAGACAATTTCTGCTCCTCGGGCAGTGAGCTAGGGGGGCACCAGAACTGAATTTACCCTCCAGGCCCTTCCAGCAGTAGGTATGGGAGAAGTCTGTCTCTCTGATGTTGCCTGGCTGGTGACTCCACGATTCCCCTGCTGCTGGGATCACAGAGGACGCTGGGCTGCTGTGCCTGTGTTTGAGTTTTCAGTTACTCAATCTGTCAATCACCATGATCTAATATTTATATTTTGCAGAACTGTCTCATAGCAAGTTTTGGAGGAAAGAATCCTCTGAGCCACAAATATTTGCAGTATTTGGCTTTGCTGCACTTTGGCCAGCAATGTTGAAAACGGGGTCAGGTGCAGCCCTGAGGTACCCGACAGACGTGCCTGTTAGAGCAGTCTCCTGGCACAGTCATCTTCCTCGGCCTCCTCTGGAGCTCACAGAAGTGCTGAAAGGAAAAGGAGAACAACTGGGCCTGACTAGGGGGCCAGATGCCCTTGGAAGAAAGGTGCAGCCAATACCAACGTCCTTCCTTTGTTTATTCTTCCTCCCCATTGTCCTCAAGGGCCTCGTCTATGTTTGTGAATTATCATCTTTTTCTTCAAGTTCCCTTCACAATTCCCATCTCCTTGTTTGCAGGAGTCAGCGTCCCTTCCAGTTTCTAGAAAATGGAAGCACTTGTATTCCCACCCCCACCACCTACCCCTGTAACCCGCCTTCACACCCGGCCTCCCCTCTGTCTCTGTCTTAGAGCCACTCAAAGGATGCTCCACATCCTTCCATTGACACAGAGGTTTAGCCTTTCCTATGTCCTTGGGGTCTTCTTCCCCAAATTAGTCCTCCCTCTTTTCAGTAACAGTGTCATTGAGATATATCTCACATACCATAAACTCCCCCTTTTGAGGTATAAAATCCAGTGTTTTTTAGTCTATCAATCAAGTTTTGCATTAATCAGCACTGTTTAATCCTGTAATATCTTTTTTTTTCTTTTTGAGAGAGAGAGAGAGAGAGAATCTCAAGTAGACTCCCTGCTGAGTGCAGAGCCAGTTGGGGGCTTGATCCTGCGGCCCTGAGATCATGACCTGAGTCAAAATCAACCGACTGAGCCACCCAGGCGCCCCTCATCCTATAATACCATTATCATCATAAGAAGAAACCCCACACCCATTGGTAGTCAACTGTCATTTGCATTCCCCACCCTTACCCTACACCCCCCACCTCTGGTAACCACCTACCTCCTTTCTGTCCCTATAGTGTTTCCTATTCTAGACATTTCATAGACTCCCACAATTAGTGATCTTTTCTAAGTGGCTTCTTTCAGTCAGCATGACATTTTCCAAGGTTTACTCAATGTTGCATGTAGCATGTATCAGATTTCATTCCTTTTTTTGGATGGATAATAGTCTACTATATTTGTTTATCCATGTATCAGTTCATGGCATTTGGGTTGTTTCCACTTTGGGCTGTTATAAATAACAATGCCATCAACATCCATGCACAAGTTTTTGTGTGGACATATGTTTTCAGTTCTCTTGGGGATATACCTAGGAGTGGAATTGTGGGGTCATATGGTAACCCTACATTTAACATTTTGTGGGACTGCTACACTGTTTCCCAAAGCAACTACACCATTTTACTTCCCTACTAGCAGTACATGAGGGTTTAAATTTCTCCACATGCTCACCAACATTTGTGATTATCTGTCTTTTTTATTTTTCCCATCCTGGTAGGTGAGTAATTGTATCTCACTATATTTGTTATTTGTGGTTCCCTAGTGACTAATTTTATCAGACATCTTTTTATGAGCTTATTTATTTTTAAGTCCGCTATGGAGAAATGTCTATTCAGATACTTTGCTCAATTTAAAGTTGGCCTTTATATTTTATTATTGAGTTGTGGGTATATATATAGTTCTGGATATATTATATTATATATTTTGGACTAGTCCTTTATTAGATAAATGATTTGCAAATATTTTCTCCCATTCTGTGGATTGTCTTTTTAATTTGTCTTTTCACTTTTGTTTTCTTGTGCTTCTAAAAGCACAGAAGTTTTAAAATTTGATGAAGTTTAATCTATCTATCTTTGTTGTTGTTGCTTGTGCTTTTGGTGTCCTGAGAAGTCATTGCTTAATCCACTATCACAAAAATTTACTTTTATATTTCTTCTAAGAGTTTTAGAGTTTTTCTCTTATCTTTAGGTACACGATCCATTTTGGTTTAATTTTTGAATATAATGTAAGTTAGGGGTCCAAAATTATTCTTTCACATGTGCATATCCAGTTGTCCCAGCCTTATTTGTTGAAAAGGCTATTCTTTCCCCATTTTAAATGTCCTGATACTCTTGTTAAAAATCAATTGATCGTAAATATAAGGCACTATTTCTAGATTCTCAAATTTAGTCCATTGATCTATATGTTTGGTAATATATACTATCTTGATTACTGTAGCTTTGTAGTGGGGTTTTGAAATCAGGATATATGAATTCTCCCACTTTGTTCTTTTTCAAAATTGTTTTGGTTATTCTGGGTTTCTTGCATTTCCATAGGAATGTTAGGATCAACTGCCAATTTGTGCAAAAAAGCTAGCTGGGATTTTGGTAGAGGTTGCATTGAGTCTGTAGATCAGTTTGGGAGGTATTTCCTTCTTAATATTCGGTCTTTGAATTCAATAATACGAGATGTCTTTTCATTTATTTAGTTCTTCTTTAATTTTTTAACAATGTTTAACAAGTCTTGCACTTTTGTTAAATTCTTTCCTAAGTATTTTATTCTTTTTAATATTATTAAAAATGGACTTGTTTTCTTAATATTTTATTTTTAGGTTTTTCATTGCTAGTCTATAAAAATATAACTGATTTTTGTATGTTGACTTAGTATCCTGCAACGTTGCTGAACTTGTTATTAGTTTTAACAGTATTTTGGTGGATTACTTAGGTTTTTCATTATACAAGATCATGTCATCAGTGACTAGAGATAGCTTTACTTCTTCCTTTTCAAACTGGATGTGTTTTATTTATTTTTTTGCCTAGTTTTCCCAGCTAAAATCTCTAGTATCACATTGAGTAGAAGTGATGAGTGGGTGTCCTTGTTTTATTCCTTAACTTAGGAAGGAAGCTTTTGGTCTTTGACCATAAAGTATGATGTTATTAGTTGTGGGTGTTCATAGATGCTCTTTATCAGGTTGGAGAAGTTCTCCTCTATTCCTAATTTGTTGAATGTTTTTATCGTGAAGTGGTGCTAGATTTTGCCAAGTGCTTTTTCTGTGTATATTATCCTTTCTTCCATTATGTTATGTTATGTTATGTTATAATGTTATGTTATGTTATTTATTTATTTTAGAGAGGGAGAGAGTGTGGGGGCAGGGCAGAGGGAGAGGGACAGAGAGAGATTCCCAAGCAGGCTCCACACCCAGCACAGAGCCCGATGAGGGGCTCCATCTCAGGACACTGAGATCATGACCTGAGCCAAAAATCAAGAGTCGGACACTTAACCTATCGGGACACCCAGGCAGTGCCCTTTGTGTTATTAATAAGGTACATTGCTACTTATATGCTGAACTGATCTTCCATTCCTGGCATAAATCCCACTTTGTCATGGTGTATGATTCTTTTTATATGTTTCTGGAGTCCTTCTGTCTTTTATATCTTCCATTTTTTCCTCTGTTGATTTCTTTTCTTTGGCTAATAAACATGTTCAAATTTTTTTCAATAATAACAGAGAACCAAATAAACTTGCTTCATGGGTCCTATGCCCCCAAGCCATTGCCCCATCTCTTTTCTTCCATTTTTATTCAAGTTTTGGAAAGAGTTGTCCTCTTGTTGGCTTAATACTGATTCATAACTTAACCATAAGGGAAACTTGTTGCATTAAGATCATGAAGGACTTTTCAACTTCCAAAGTCCATGAACACTTTTCAGTTCTTACTTTATTAGATTTATGTATCATTCTATAGTTTGTTTCCTGTTTCGTTCCTTTTTGAAACTTTCAAATCTCTGGTTTGATTTGTATCTTTTTTATTACAGTTTCTTGCTTTCCTTTGTGGGCATTTCCCCCCCTCCCCTGCCTAAAAAATACTGGTATTCCTCAATGTCCTGTCTTTGGTGTACTTCTCCTCTCACTTTAAACCTTGTCTGGGAAGTCTCATAGATGCTCATCATTTTTATTATCATCTGCATGCTGAGGAATAATGAATTGCTACCTTTTTTCAGATCCAGCCAGGTATATCTCAACACCTGGACATCACCATTTGAAAGTGCCACATGCTTGTTAAATCCAAGATGTCAAAATAAAACTCTGAAGCCTTTTTATCCTGCCCAACCTGTTCTTCTTCTAGCTTGAAACAAGTTTCTGGGATTTAGGAAAATTTAAGCAGCTTTCTAAGTGAGGTGAGAATTGCCTCAGTTTACCAAGGCAGGTGAGCAATCCTGCCTTTTCATTGCTGTGAGATGCTGTGTAGTAGGAAGAAATAATTCAACATTTTACCCTACCCTCAGAGAAATTTTAGCCTTAACTAAGAGACAGGAACAGGCACAGATGACTGTAATGCAAGGCAGTTGAGAAAAGCATGATAGGGGAAAAAGATAATGATGATAGGTACTCAAAGGAGAATGAACTTGATTCCGCTGGGGAAGATGGCATATGGGAGTGGGGAGACCTCCCAGAGATGATAACTTTTGAACTAGGACAGGAAGGTGAGTGAGACTTAGATGGGGCAGGATGGTAGAGAATTGGCTGAGCTGTCCGGGGGGTAAAGCCAGTATGTGCAGGGAGAAATGTATGGTTCAGTGTGTCTGGTGGGAGATTGGAGGGAAGTAACAGGTGTTCAGGTGGAGGCCAGAATTTGAAGTGCCTTGAATGCTACTATGGAGAATTCAAGATTTTATTCCATAGACAGAAGAGACTCTCTGAAGCTGTTAAGCAGAGTAGTGACAGGGTCCAAGCCACATCTTAGGAACACCTGAAGGGTCCTATGCATCTAGGGTTTACATGATTTTAAAATAATTATTCCTGGATGCCTCAGAGTCAGTGAAGTAGAAGAGGTCTTGAGAGATCACCTTGTCCTTGTTTTTGCTTTAGAAGTTGTGGTTCTTATATTTAAAAATAAAGAGACAATGAAGTAGCATCTGACATTAACCTGCTAAAGTTTGGCCACCTCTGTGCAGAGGCTCTTCTTCCCCACACTCCTCTGGCATTGTCTCTTGCCAAAACTGAAATGTGTGTCACTGTGTCCTGAAGGCAGAAGGAAAAAATATACATTAAACAAACAGGAAAAAAAAGGCACAAACAAAAACCCACCAACAGCCATCCATGACAGGTGTACAGACTCCTCCCCCCTCAATAGCCCTCCCCCACCCTGCCATCCTGCAACGTTGCTGAGGTCAGAGTCAAACATTGGCAAAGTGGGGCTTCCTTAGGGTACAGAACTTAAATTTCATGCCCTGCCCCATGGCTTCCTTTTTGCCCTCCTTTGCTTTCATAAGGTACTCTGGTTATCTGTGAAGTTCTCATGGCATCTGTTCCTAGGCTACCTGTGAAATCCAAGAGCAGGACTTTGTTATCCATTGCTGTATTCTTCATGGTGCCCAGTGCAGAACCCTGGGCATCTGGTGCCTTAGGGCAGTGATCTGCAAAATGTGTGCAGTCTGGGGGGATGTAAAAAACATTTTGGAGAGTGAGAAGAAAATATTAGAACTTCATTTATGCTTATATTTGTCAACATAAGAAATGAAGCTTTATTATTCTTGAATGTATAGACTGACAGGAGTATGTACATATAAAATATAAATAAATGTATCAGAATGAATGCTTAAAAATTTTTTTGGTGAGGTTTGATTAAAAATATTGCAGATCATGCTCTAAGTGCTGAATTAATGATTGTTGCATGAAGTAACTCTAAAGTATTTGGTGATAAATAGGAAAATTCATTACCAAAGAAAAAGCTGGATCATTAATTTATCCATTTATTCATGCCAACAAACAAATATGAATACTAAATAGTGTCTTGTATGTGCCAGGCAATGTGTTAAGCTCTGTGGGTTGTTTTGTTCAAAGATGAATATAATGTATGTGGAGGGAGGGACTTTGAAGAAGTTTTAACTCCACATAATATGAGCAAGGTTATAAGGGAGTATATGGGGAAATGGGCACCCTCATGCCTCTTGGGGGGTGGAGCGTTTAGGCACCACTTTTCTGAAGGACATTTTGAAAAACATGTCAAAGACTTTTAAAAGTTCATACCTTGACCCAACAAGTTGTCTTCTAAAAATTTATCTAAAGTATAATTAAGGATTTGTGCAAATATTTAACTGCAAGAATGATTATCACAGCATGATTTCCAGTACTGAAAATTCAGGAACAGCCCAAATTTTCAACAACATGGGATTGCTTACATAGTATGTGTTATTTCCATTCAATGGAGTACAACCCAACCATTAAAGACTGATATGCAGGTACACATTTAATTACATTGCAATTTATTTACAATGTTTTAAAATTAAAATGAGTGATACAGTATTATATAATATAGAATTATTCTATTAATATACACGCATATAGGAAAATAGATGCTAAGTGTGCTAACACTTTTCAGTATTAGTTTTTAAACCCACATTTTTTAAAGTACAGTTCTGTGGGTTTTAACTATGTATGCATTTGTGTAACCATTACAGCCATCAGGACAGATAGTTCTATAGCTTCAAAACAAACAAACAGAAACCCTTGTGCTGTTCTTCGCGGTTACACCCAAATCTCTGGCAACCACTAACGTGTTCTCTGTTGCAATAGTTTGGCCTTTTCCAGAATGTTATATAAATGGGATCATATAGGACATAACTTTTAAAAAAGGACTTCTTTCATTCAGCATAATGCCTTTAAGATGTGGTGCTAATAGTTCCTTTCTTAAATCGCTGAGTAGTATTCCACTGTATGGCTCTACCACAGTGGTTTCTTCATGCGTCCGTTGAAGAACATTGGGCTGTTTTCACTTTGACTGCACTATGAAGAGAGGTGCCATAAACATTTGTGTACAGATTTTTCTGTAAACATATGTTTTGCTAGGTCATATGGTAAGTGTATGTTCTTCTTTACAAGAACCTACCAAACTGTTTTACCTTTATATTTTCCCACCACCAAAGTATCAGTGGTGGCAAGTATGGGTTATTGTCAGATTGTTTTCTGTTTTGTTTTGTTTTGATCTATTTTAGCCATTCCAATAGGTATATAGTGGCATCTTAATCCTGATTTTCATTTTCATTTCCTAAGGGCTAATGATGTTGGATATTTCCTTATGTGTTTATTTGCCATCTGTATATCCTCTGTGATGAGGTGTCTATTCAAATCTTTTGTCCATTTTGAAAAATCGGATGGTGTGTTTTCTTATGGTTTACTACTGAGAGATCTTTATATATTCTACATACAAATCCTTTGTCAGATATATAATTTGCAACTATATTTTCTCAGTCTTTCCCTTGTCTTTTCATTCTCTTAATAGTATCTTTCATAGAAAAGAGTTTTTATTTTATGAAGTCTAATCAATGTATCATTTTTTTTCTTTTATGTGTTTTGTTTTTAGTGTCATTACTAAGAAATCTTTGCCTACCCCTAGGTCATGAAGATTCTATCTTATTTCACTTATAAAAGTATTACAACTTTATATTTTATATCTGAGATCCATTTTCAGTTAATTTTTTCCTATAAGATGTGAGGTTTAGGTTGAGTGATTCATATTTTTGCATATAGAAGTTCAGTGATTCCAGGGGCACCTGGGTGGCTCAGCTGTTAGGTGTCTGCCTTCGGCTCAGGTCATGATCCCAGGGTCCTGGGATTGAGCCCTACATCAGGCTCCCTGCTCCGGGGTAAGCCTGCTTCTCCCTCTCCCACTCACCCTGCTTGTGTTCCCTCTCTCGGTGTGACTCTCTCTGTCAAATAAATAAAATCTTTAAAAAAATTTAAAAAAAAAGAAGTTCAATGATTCCAACTTGAGTTTTTGAAAATAAATTACCTTTGTGTCTCTAAAAAAATCAATTAGCCATATTTGTGTGTGAGTCTATTTATGGCCTTCCTATTCTATTCCAATGATCTCTGTGTCTATCCTTTTGCCAACACCACACTGTCTGATTACTTTATAGTAGGTCTTGAAATCAAGTAGGGTGGGGGCACCTGGGTGGCTCAGTCGGTTAAGCATCTGCCTTCAGCTCAGGTCATGATCCCAGGGTCCTGCGATCGAGCCCCTTGGCAGGATCCCTGCTCAGCGGAGAGCCTGCTTCTCCTTCTCCCTCTGCCTACTGCTCTGCCTATCTGTGCTCTCTCTCTATGTGTCTGTCAAATAAATAAATAAAATCTTAAAAAAAAAAGGGAAATCAAGTAGGGTGAATTCCCTAATTTTATTCTTCTTTTTCAAATTGTTTTGGTTATTCTAGTTCCTTTGCCTTTCCGTATAAAATTTATAAGCTTCTTTTTTTTTTTTTAAGATTTTATTTATTTATTTATTTGAGAGAGAGAGAATGAGAGAGAGAGCATGAGATGGGGGAGGGTCAGAGGGAGAAGCAGACTCCCCGCCGAGCAGGGAGCCTGATGCAGGACTCGATCCCGGGACTCCAGGATCATGACCTGAGCCGAAGGCAGTCGCCCAACCAACTGAGCCACCCAGGCGCCCTATAAGCTTCTTTGTATCTACAAAAACAAACAAGCAAACAAACAAAAAACAACCTTGCTGGGATTTTGAGTGGAATTTTATTAACTTTGTATATCAGTTCATAAAGAATTGACATCTTAACTATATTGAGTCTTCCAATCCATGAATATGGTATATCTCCCTATTTACATTAAGATTTAACTAAATTTAGGGGTTAGACTATGGTTGTTTTCTTTTTGCTTATTTGCTTACTTGGATAGTGTCTCACCCTTAAAATTGTCGTTATTTTTAATTTAAAAATTGACAGGCCTTTCCATAGGCAATGGACAGGCAGATCAGAAGAATGGACTAGAGATTAGAGATGACAATCGTGTTGAGCTGGAGGCAGACCCAGCTATCAGTGGGTAAAGAATTTCAGTAGATAGACACAGACCCAGCTATCAGTGGGTAAGGAATTTCAGTAGATAGACATGGCATCAGGAGAGTATGGTGAAAGGTGGCTATAGTTCAGAATCAGGAAGGAGTAAGGAAAGATGGAGGTTCCAGCAGAAAATCTGCCAGTGATGAGACAATGTCTCATGTTGATTCAGGCAGGGTCTGAGCATTTTAAAAGGTCAGGAAGCATAGTCCTAGCTACTGGGATTCAGGAGGGGGACATCCCATCTCTAGTGGGAGTGGAGATAGTTAGCAGGGGCATGGGATAGATAGCAAGTGCCCCAGATACTAAAACTGGAGTTCACATGGGTCACTATGGGAGAGGATCAAGGCAGTGATCCAAATACGAGTTCACATCACTGTGGGAGGATTGGCCATGTATACTAAGTTCTGAGTCTTTTGAGAATCTGGACTAAGGCCCCTGAAATTCTACTTGACTAAGTCCTAAATTGGTCCTAGGAATGGTGTGGTGTTGATCCCAAAGGTGGAATTTGAGTGGCCTCAGTTGTGAAAAGAGGAGGAATGTTGGGCTTGGAAGCCAGGAGGAGCATTTCTCATTTGTTCACTTATTCACCCAACATTGACTACATGAAAGGCATTCTTATGTTATTGCTACAGTCCATGGTAATGCTGTCTACTTGTGGAATGAGTAGATAGTATGCCTACACACGCTTGAACACACACACTCATTCACACACGCATGTGCTCATGTGCACATGCATGGGTGGTTGCACAGGAGGAATGGCAGGCATTGGCTAAATGCCAGCTGGGAAACCCACGGTCCTGAGCCTCAGGCACTGGGAGCCCCATGGATCAGTTCACAAGCTAGCCGCTAACATCAAAGAGTGTCGGGATTGTTCCAGAACTGGGACAGAGGGTAGCTGTGACCCTGAGGTCTTGTGACACCAGAGAATAAGTTGATGCATTTCGTTGGGATTGAAAAAAATTCTAGATGGTATTTGAACAGCTGAGCCTAAGGACACAATGAATTGACCAAAGAGGGAAAGGGACCGATAAAAAAAATTAAATAGTTCTTGATTTAGGTAGCATCACTAGAGGGGGTATGTTTTTTTTTTCCAGCAGGAAAAGTGATTAGCAGCTTCTTTTTAGCATCTAAGAACAAAAAGACAGCCAGTCTCTCGAACTTGAACTTGCTTATTATAAGCCCTTATCATAAACCATCGCTCTCTGTGTATTGATTTCTAGCCAAAGATTAACCAGATGTGACCTTAGAGCCTTGATAATAGCTGGGGAACTTACTCAACAGAGGGAAGCCTGCTAATTTATGAACAAAGCAGGTATTTACAGACCCCCTCAGCTTTGGGTGAGTACTTTTCCATCCAGGTGGCGTAAGAAGTCACAAACACAGAGCTCTGATGGGTCCTTGAATGTGAGCTTGTGCTGACCATCTGGAAGGATGAAGTGGTCTAGACCTGACTGGAAATGATTTGATGCAAAAATCATGAAACCAGCCACCTGCTGTGGAGCGTTGAAATTCAGTGCCTATGTCCCCACATAATAGGATTACTACTAATAATACCACTCACTCTTGTATACATTACGCTTTACAAAATTTTTTATAGCCATTATCATGGCAATATCTTTCTGTATGATTCCATTTATATAAAGTTCAAAAATAAATTCAAGTAAACTATAGTGTTTAGAGATGCATACTTAGGTGGTAAAACCATACAGCAAATCAAGGAAATGATCACAATAAAATCAGGGGAGCAGTGACTCTAGAGGGAGAAAACAGGTGTGATAGGTGAGGTGTGATAGGGAAGGTGTGATAGGGAAGGCGCACGTGTAGTCCTTCTGGGTGTTGGTCATTTCTTCCCGTGAGTGGAACTTGCTCAAGGATTCACTTAGCAATAATTTGTTAAACTATATACTTATGACCTCTGTACTTTGTGCACTAATGAATGTTTTATTTTACACACATCAAACAAACAAAAAGTCAAGAAAGAGAAGAAGTCAGTTCCTTCCTTTGTGTCATTTGAACCATAATTGGTTGTTAGTTATTGAGAGTCTAGGTGAGAGATGGCTAAAGCTATGCAATATATAGGGTGGGACTGCCTTGGGAGTACTGTACATAAATTGACCATATTCCTTATTTAGAAAAATCTCTCCACTCCCACACTATATCTATACGCACATACATGTAGTTCCAGTCTGAGAGTCCCATGGAAGGACTAAGAGGCTTCCTCAAGGTCACCAGATAATGTTAGAGTTAGAATTGCATCTTAGGGTTTCTACATCTGATGCTCCACGTCTAATGCTCTCGGGTGAGGATAATATTCCACTTCCAGCTTAACAAATTCCCCACATCTGTTTATTTCAGATGGAATGGATTTGGGTATCTTGGCTAATGTGGAATTGTCTGCTGGTTTTCAAACTTGTTTTAAAAGATGAAGACTGTTTGGCTCTGTGCTAGTTTGACATGTCAAAGAGAGGTTCACTTGGCGCTGTGAGTTAAGCCAGTAGGAAAGATGTGCCTGATTTTCTAGTAACAACAGCATCTTGAAAAATTAGACTCTCTTTTACATATGAGATTCAATCTCATTATAGTATTTTTTGTACACCAAATGTATTATGTGTTCACTGTAAAACGTTTAGAAAAATTCAGGAGAGATAAAGAGGAAATAATAACCACCCATACTCCCAACTTGTGGACATAAGCATTGTTAAACTTTGGTATGTGTTTTGCTATGTTTGTTTAAAAAGTGTTTGTAAAACTGATATCCTAAAAATATGGTTTTGAAACTTGTATTAAAAAAAATCTTGTGTATTGTGATTCTGTCTTCATATTAATAGTTCTCCTATAAAACAGTTTTTAAGGCCCGTGTGATATAATGTTGTGTTTAAGTGAATATATCATGTTTCTTAAAAAGCCAGTTTCCTTTTGTTGGCTATTTGGGTTTTTTTTCAATTACTGCTATTGTAAATAATGTTGCAATAAGCATCTTTGTCAATAAATCTTTGCACAGGCCCAGTATTATTTCCTTAGAATAAATTCCTAGAAATGAAATCACTGGGTCTGGGTCAAAGGGTATGCACACTTTAAAGGCTTTTGTTATGTTTGCCAAATTGCCTTTCAGAAAGATTGTCTCAATTTATGCTCCCACAAGGAGTGTATAAAAGTGTTTTCCTCAGCCATGACAATGCTAGATATTCTCATTTAAAATGTAAAAAAAAAAAAAAAAGATTTTGTTTACTATAAGGTTCCAGTTTTTTCATATGTTTTTTTTAGCCCTCATGCTGCTTTAATTCCTTTTGATCTTCAAGTAAAAATTGTGTGCTATCTCTTCTATAAGAGTCCTGATGATCAAACATAAATTACAGGACGAAGAAACCTCATGTGTATGTACGCATTTAAAATTTTCCACTTAAACCATGGAAGGAATCCATTATTAACAAAAAGGAGAATAGATTTTTGTCTGTGTTAACACTACGGCTCTCAACTGAGTCGCTTATTTACCTAACTAATGCCCCATTAGGTGTTCCAAGCACATTCACATATTGTTAAAATACCTAAAGATCATTCATAGAAATGAAAAGTCAAACAAGCCCAGTGTACCAATTTGCCAAATCCAACAAGCTCCTTGGCAATGTGCTTACAAGACCCTACGGGAGACAACAGCCATGAGTAGGTTAGACAGCCCATTAGCTTATGAAAAGAGCTGTCCATACCATCGTAATCTATCTGCCTGCATTTCACTGATATTTTTTTCCTGAGCTTATGGTGATAGAAAGCTATTTCCCACATTCCTACTCAGGCACTCAGCAGAACGATGGACAGGTTAAGTCCCAATAAAACAAATATTGCTACGATCCAAATCTTTCTATAACTGAAAGAATGTTAGGCCCCAAGTGGAATTCCATTCATTTCAAATATTTTTTTGATGTCATAAAATCCTAACACAACAAAATAATTGGGACAATGCTTGGGCCTACATTCTATTGGGATTTGACTTATTAGTGATAGTTTGATTAACATGGCTTCTGGAAAGAAATCTCCTTTGATTAAAACAGCAGCCTGGGGGAGAGCAGCTTGGGAGAAGTATGGACTTGTTCTTAGTTATTGCAGAGCTCTAGAGGGTAGAACCGAGGTCAGTGGGTGGAAGTAACAGAGTCTGATTATAGATAATCTTAAAGAATAAATTTCTAACAGTCAGGGTTGTGCCAAGAATGGCTGCCTTGTGAGTTAGGAAATGCCCTTTTACCTGTCAGTGTCCAAGCTCCCACTGGAGGAATAGTCAGGAATGCCAAGGAGGTGTTTCTTTTATGGTGGGGCGCAGGGTCTGTGTTTTCAGAGCAAGTCACGTGGACATAGTTGGGGTGGGTTGTTCTACCAATGGCTGTTTCTTCATAACAAGAAACAGGAGACATTCCAAGCTAATATTTTTCAAATGGCTTATTCTCTATTTTGTTTTTGAATAGTATGCTAGTCAAATACAGATTGCCAAGGTGAAGGCCATCATCGTCTGAGTTAGGCCATAGTGCCATGTTAGATTATTCCCCCCAGATCTCAAAGGCATCAGAGCCTTTCTTTCTTTCTCTCTCACAGAAGCTTCACTGAAGGCCAGATGGTTCTCCAAGTCTGCTCCCTTTCAGTCAGTGCTCCACTTTAATTTTGTGCCTCCCTTGTCTCAAGAGGTGACGTCCAGGGCCTCCGTGGCGAGGGAAGACAAAGCCTGGAAGGCTCACAGAAACTCCTCTATGCCTTCACTTAGGCCACTTCTATTTACTACTGTCCATTGGTCAGAGTTACATAGTCACCCAGCCCGTCTGGGCTGCAAAAGTGTCCTCCCATGTCCCCAGGAAAAGATAAGTCCTTGTGAACCCATCGCACTATTTTTTGCCAAGGTGCCATAGATTTTCTTTACTTTTATATTTTACCTTGAAGGAAATATATTTTATTTACCCTATGGTAGAACAAACTGAAGCATGACTTCTACCTTTCCACACAGACAACTGATTTTATGTAGCGTTAGCAGTTAACTCGCTCCATTGTTGCAAAGAGTTTATCCTGTCTGAGAAGTTGGGGGTGTGTATTCTCCATGTATATCCATACCCTGGCTCCTGATGCTGTATTTATTTGGAGTAAAGTTACCAAAAATGGTTTCTGAGCTTCTTGTAGAATTCTCACATTTTTCTGACTTTCAGCTCTGTATCCCTCTGTGCTGGGTCTCCTGAACACTCACTGTTGAGGAAAAGGAGTGTGTTAGTTTGTTAGGGTCGTCTTAACAAGGCACCACAAACTGGGGGGTGGGGGGAGCTTAAACAACAGAAGCTTATTGTCTCACTGCTCTGAAGGTTGGGAGTCTGAGATCAGAGTGTTCCTTCTGAGGCTGTGAGGGAGAATCTGTTCTGTGCCTCTCTCCTAGCCTCTGGCAATTTGCTGGCAATCTTTGGCATTCCTTGGCTTGAAAAAGCATCTTCCTGATCTCTGCCCTCATCTTGACATGGCATTCTGCCTGTGTGTGTGTGTTTCTCTCCATGTCCAAATTTCTCCTTTTATAAGGACACCCATAATACTGGTTGTGGACCACCCTAATGACCTAACTTCAACTTGATGACCTCTGTCAAGACCCTATCTCCAAATAAGGTCACATTTTGAGGCAAGAGACCTGAGTTTCGACCCACTTCCCTTTTTTGAGCCTCTGTGCTTTGATCTTTTAGAAGAGGGGGTTGGGCTGGTGAACTTTGAGGTTCTAACCTGCTCTGAGACTCTGTTATACTGTTGGTGACACTGTAAGGTGTAAAGGCATCATCTTAGAAGAACCCACTGCTAGAAGGGCCTATGTGGCTTTCTGGGTCCCTAATCTACTATGGCATGGCTTAGGTGCAAGGAAGAGAGACCACACATTGTAGCTTATGTGCTGAGGGTCTTATTTTGGCAGGCAGGTGTGAATGCAGGCTCTCTTCTCTTTGACACACATATACGTATATGCACACAGCTTTGTTGTTGGATAGGGGAGGGAGATATTTTTAATAGCAGTCTTTTATCCCTTCTTTTTTTTTTT
The DNA here is from genome assembly GCF_964656455.1 of Halichoerus grypus. Taxonomy (NCBI): domain Eukaryota; kingdom Metazoa; phylum Chordata; class Mammalia; order Carnivora; family Phocidae; genus Halichoerus; species Halichoerus grypus. Next base: position 77,967,357 of record NC_135712.1, read on the forward strand.
TTCCTGGAAAAAGATGAAATCATCCATTTATTCTGGACCAATTACAAGCACTAGAAAGCACAGGAGGAACAGAGAGCCTGATCACAAATAAATATACACTGGGGGAGGGGGCAACAGAGGAAACTGTTATTGATTGGCCTTGTAAAATCTGCTGCTGAATCGATAGCAATTTCTGGAAATGCCAGACATTTATTTTGTGTGGCTTGAACAGTGGAGATAATAATAAACGTACTTATGAAGTGAGTCTCTTGACACCATTTCCTTGAGCCCCTTATAATAACACACATACATAATGGGTACGATAGCTCTACAAGCCATAGTAAACGGACTTCAGACTTACGGCCCCATTGCCCACTACTAACCTCCCCTCTGTGCTGGACATAGCATTCAAATAAGTCTCTTAAAAAAGCACAGATGACTGAGCTGCATGAAGAGATGGGAGAGATGGCCTCATCAGCTGTGGAAAGGCAGGCCAGGGCTTGTTCTGAGGCTCAGGGAAGAAAACCAGACACTGAAGCTGCTGGACCCTGCCTGGCCATTAGGAATTTCTGGACCTGCCCTCTCACCTGTGCTATACACAGCCCTCTCTGAGCTCTGTTTATCGTTTCTTTCTAACAATGGGCAGCTTACCTTGGGTGGATGTTCCCTCATCCCAATCCATCATCTGTAGCCAGTCCCTTCTCCCTACTCCATGTCAAGGGCATTTGATAACCTTGTCAGGGCCATTACGTCTGAGAGAAGGCTCAGGCGTGTTACAGGAATCGGGAAGTTGCTCAGTGTGCTTCAGCGTAGTCAAAAATTGCCATTTACCGAGTACCTATTACGTGCTAGGTACTTCACACTCATGGCCTCATTTATTTCTCACCACAACCTTTTGAGTTACTATTATTCTTTTAACAATTTTTTTTTTTTTTTGGTAAGAAACTGGGGCTCATCAAGTTTAAATAAGTTACCTCAGCTCATGAAGCTATTATAAAACCGCTAGATTTGAACTCAGATCTGACTCTAGATTCTGTATTCTTTCCATTCTGCTTTTGCCTGCTTCATGTGAGCTGGGATGCTGGGAGATGGAATGATAACATTTGGAGGGCCTTGAATGGCTGGTGAAGGCATGTCACATTATTCCTGTGCATTAGGGATTGTATGAAGGTTTCTTGGAAAATATAAATAGTACAATCAGAGCTAAGTTTTAGGGAGGTCCTATTCAGGACAGATTGATGCAGGGAAACAGGCTAAGAGATCATATGAAAGGATACAAGAGCAGACGTGATAAGGAGGACTAGGAGAGGGGCAATGGAATGACCAAGAGATGGATCTCGACAGTCACAAGAGTGGAAAATGTTTCCCCTTCTCTCCACTTTGTCTCATCCCTGCCTCTGCCTCCCTTCCCAGCCACTTCACCTGTTCCTATTTTGGGATGGTAGGAGGTTTCCCTGGAGAATATTCATTCCCAGCCTGGGCCTCTTGATGCAAAGTCATTCTCAATGATACCATTGGATACAGATGCCTGCTGAGCTGGTAATAGACGGAGATCACTTTTCCATCTCACTTCCTTAATACATCTCCATTTAGTATGGTGCTGTAAAGGAGAATTTGAGCTACTAATTTGGATGGCAGGAGAAGCTGTTCTTTTTGTAAATTGGTAGATTTGCGGATCTCTGGCTATGTCCCATCTCTTCATAATGAACCTGTAGTTTTGTGAGACAGTCTTCATGACTCTGGAAAACACAGGGTGTCTTTCCCTTGAGATTTGAACTGGTGTTGAGAGTGACTCTTTCCCTTCAAATACTCAAGGACCTGGCTCTCTTCAGATGTTAAGTCAGTCCCTGTTTCAGAAAAAATAGCTGGAAGGGGCACCTGACTGGCTCAGTCGGTAGAGCATGTGACTCTTGATCTAGGGGTTGTGAGTTCAAGCCCCAGGTTGGGTGTAGAGATTACCAAAATAATAATAATAATAATAATAATAATAATAATAATAATAATAATAAAATAAATAAATAAATAAATAAATAAAAACCTCAGAAAAATAGCCAGGAAAGAGCTCTCTGAAAACTTGAAAGTAAAAGAGACTTCTTGGGTGACTATCATGTGAGGATCCACATGAGTTAATTCTTCAGATGTCTTTTGTGTATGTATTTTGTGCCATACCCCATGACAGGGCCTATGGAGGAAGCCAAAAAGAATTGTACAGGGTTCCATCCTTCAAAGAGCTCACAGCCTATTAGGAGACATAAGTTCATGTTCACAAATAACATCTATACAGGCAGTCTCTGGTCCACATCACAAAACTGCCACAGATAATAGGGGCCAGGAAAGTTCAAAGGGAAATAGAAAGATAGGTTGTAGTTTTTTAGTGGTCCTTGAATAAGAATAGAAAAAAATGAAACTATGGGGTATTCTAGGTGTAGAGAATGACAATGGCAAAAGCAGCAATGAGAAAACACAGAGCGTGTGAGGCATCCCAGAGAAGAATCCAATTCGCTGAGATCCCAATTCATGGAGATCCACTGGGCCTCAGTGGAAGGGAGGGGTAGAAGATTGAGAAGGTGGATTAGAGGAAACTAAATACCAGGCAGAGGCAACAACTCTACACACAAAAATCTGACAATTTAGATGAAATGGACCAATTCGTCAACAACTACCACAACTTAAACAATATGATACAGATAACTTGAATAACCCTATAATTAATAAGAAATTGCACTCATAATTTTGAAACTCTCAGAAAGGAAATAGCCAGTGTCAGATGGTTTCACTGAAGAGTTCTTCCAAACATTTAAAGAAGAGTTAACACCAATTCTACACATCTCCTAGAAAATAGAAGAGAAAGGAATAATCCCCAACTCATTTTATGAAGGTAGCATTACCCTGATACCAAAATGACACAAACAGTGCCAATAATGACAACGACAGACTAATGGCTCTCCTGAATATAGAGGAAAAAATATTTATAAAAAAATACAAAATATGGGGTGCCTGGGTGGCTCAGTCATTAAGCGGCTGCCTTCGGCTCAGGTCATGACCCCAGGGTCCTGGGATCGAGTCTCACATCGGGCTCCCTGCTCAGCAGGAAGCCTGCTTCTCCCTCTCCCACTCCCCCTGCTTGTGTTCTTTCTCTCGCTGTGTCTCTCTCTGTGAAATAAATAAATAAAATCTTTTAAAAAATACAAAACATGATATAGAATTCAACAATTATGAAAAAATTATATGCTATGATGAAGTAAGGTTTATTCCAGAGATACCAGACTGGCTCCAATATTAAAAAAATAGATTAATGCTAATCCACCATATTCACTGTCTAAAGAAGAAAGAACAAATGATCATCTCAGTCAATACAGAAAGAACACATAACAAAATTCAATAATCATTCATGATAAAAACTTTCAGAAATCTATGATTAGAGGAAAATATCAACTTGATAAAGAGTATCTGCAAAACCCTACAACTACTATTATACTTAATGATGAAAGGCTGAATTCTTTGTCCCTTAGATCAAGACTGAGGCAAGAATGTTCACTCTCGCCTCTTTTATTCGTATTTTTGGAAGTTCCAGCAAATGCAAGGCATCAAGAAAAGGAAATGAAAGGAATAAAGTTCAGAAAGAAAAAAAATCATCCCTATTTATAGATGACATGATTAGCTACATAGAAAATTGCAAGGATATGAAAACAAAACAAAACCACCCCTTTTAGAACTAATAAGTGAGTTCATCAGGGTTGCAGGATACAAAATAAACAAACAAAAATCAATTGTATTTTTCTATACTAGCAACAAACACACAGACATTGAAATTCAAAATATAACGTCACTTACCATCACTCAAAAAACAAAATATTTATATGTAAATGTAATAAAACATGTACAGGACTTGTATGCTGAAAAGTATAAGATGCTGAAGAAAGAATCAAAGGAGATCTACATAAATGGAGAGACATACTATTTCTGTTCATTAATTAGAAGACTCAACATAGCTGTACTAGTTTTCTATTTCTTCTATAAAAAAAAAAATTACCACAGACCTAGTGGCTTAAAACAATGAAATTTATTTTCTTATAGTTTTGGATTTCTGAAGTCTGAGATTGGGTCTTATGAGGCTAACATCAAAGTATTGTCAGGGTTGGTTCCTTCCAGAGGCTCTGGGGGAAGAATCTACTTCCTTACCTCTTCAGCTTCTAGAAGACATCGGCATTCCTTGGTTTATGGCTCCTTCCTCTACCTTCAAAGCCAGCAGCATAGTACCTTCTAAGCTCTTTCTGTCCCCTGCTTACATCATCACATGTCCCTTCCTCTGCCTCGGATCCTTCTACCTCCTTTGTATAGGGACCTTGTGATTACATTGAGCCCATCTGGATAATTCAAAAGAACCTTCCCACCTCCAGGTCTTTAATCACATTGGCAAAGCCCTTTTTGTCATATAAAATAACATACTTATAGTTTCCAGGGATTGAGATGTAGAAATCTTTGAGGGTACATTATTCTGTCTACCATACAAGTAAAGCCATCAATTTCCTCCAAACTGATGTACAGATTTATCACAATTCTTCTGAAAATTACAGTAAGATTTTTGGTATGTATCAACAAGATTATTCTAAAAATTTATATGGGAAGGTAAAGAAACTTGAATAGCTAAAACAATTTTGAAAAAGAAGTATCAAGTCAGAGGAATCTGTCCACCCCATTTCAAGACATATTATACAGCTATAGTAAGCAAGACTGAGTGGTATTTGCAAAGGGATGGACACACGGATCAATAGAACAGAATAGAGAGCCCAGAAATAGACTCACACAAATATGACCATCTGTTTTTTGACAAAGGTACAAAAACAATCCAATGAGGAAAAGATAGGCTTTTCAACAAATGGTGCTTGAGTGATTAGACATCCACAGGCAAAAACAGACAAACAAACAAAAGCAAACAAAGGAACAGACCTCAACCTATGTCTCACATCTTATATAAAAATTAACTCAAAATAGACCATGGATTTAAATGTAAAACATGTAATGTCATTTGCAAATATCTTCTCCCATTCGGTGGGTTGCCTCTTAGTTTTGTTGACTGTTTCCTTTGCTGTGCAGAAGCTTTTTATCCCCAATGTTCATAACAGCAATGTCCACAATAGCCAAACTGTGGAAGGAGGCGAGATGCCCTTCAACAGATGCATGGATAAAGAAGGTGTGGTACTTACATACAATGGGATATTAATCAGCCTTCAGAAAGGATGAATACCCACCATTTGCATCGACATGGATGGGACTGGAGGAGATTATGCTAAGTGAAATAAGTCAAGCAGAGAAAGACAATTATCATATGGTTTCACTCATATGTGGAACATAAGGAATAGCATGGAGGACATTAGGGGAAGGAAGGGAAAACTGAAGGAAGGGAAATCAGAGGGGGACACGAACCATGAGAGACTATGGACTCCGGGAAATAATCTGAGGGTTTCAGAGGGGAGTGGAGTGGGGGGATGGGGTAACCCGGTGATGGGTATTAAGGAGGGCATGTATTGCATGGAGCACTGGGTGTTATACGCAAACAATGAATCATGGAACACTACATCAAAAACTAATGATGTACCATACAGGGACTAACATAACATAATAAAAAACAAAAACCAAAAAAACCAGAAAAAAATAAATGTAAAACATGAAACTATAACACCTTTAGGAAAAAAAATAGAAAATCTCCTGGATCTAGAGCTAGTATCTAGAACTATATCTAGAACTAAGCAGAGTTCTTAGACTTGACACCAAAAGCATAATCCATAAAAGAAAAAAAAAATGGATAAATAAGACTTCATCACAATTAAAAAAAAACTTGCTCCATAAAAAGTCCTATTAGATGAAAAGACAAACTATTCACTGGGAAGACAATATTTGTCAGATATTGAAAAATACCTGTCAAAAAATTAATATCTAGAATATATATATATATAGGACTCTCAAAACTCAAAGGTTAAAAAACAAACAATCTAATGTGAAAACAAGAGACATGAAGAGACATTCTACCAAAGAGTATGTACAAATGGCATGTAAATGCATAGAAACATATTCGACAGCATTCGGGTTCAGGAAAATGAAAATTAAAAACCCATGAGATATCACTATACACCTATCAGAATGGCTGGGATAACAAAAAGTAATGACAACATGACGAGCTAGCAAGTACGCAGAGAAACTGGTTCACTCATAAATTGCTGGCGGGAATGTAAAGTGATACAGTCTTTCTGGAAAATAGTTTGGCAGTGTCTTAAAAAATTAAAAAAAATTAACATGTAACCCTGTACTTCCCAGCAACTGCACTCCTGAGCATTTATTCCAGAGAAATGAAGATTTATGTTCACACAAAATCCTGTCCACAAGTATTTATAGCAACTTGTTCATGATAGCCCCAAGCTTGAAACAACTCAAGGTTCTTTCGATGGGTGAATAAACTGTGTTCTAGTCATACATGGACTCGTACTCAGTAATAAAAAGGAGCTAACTTGATACATACACAACCTGGGTGAATCTCCTCATAAGAATTATCCTGATAGGAAAAAAACAATCTTAGCAGGTTACATATGACAGGATTCCATTTATATTATGTTCTTGAATTGACAAGATTTTAGAAATGGCTAACGGAGTGGTGGTTGCCAAGGATTAAGGAGGAGATGGGAGAGGGAGTGAGGTGGGTTTGGCTATAAAGGGCAACATCAGAGATCCTTGGGGTAATGGAAATATTCTCTGTCTTGACTGGATAAATACCAATATATTCGTTATGATATTGTGCTATGGGTTTGCAAGATGTTAACATTGGACAAAGGGTACACAGGCTCTCTGTATTATGTCTTACAACTCCATATGAATCTACAAGTACCTCTAGATAAACATTTGATTAAAAATAAGCCAGAGGAGACTCAAACTAGGATGCCGAGAGTTTTGGAGGAAGGTGATGTAGAAAGGCATGAATGAGAGCAACAATTCAGGGAGCTGTTTTAGCTCTTTACCCCTGCCCCTGATCATGATATGCCTGGATTGACTGAGGTTGTTGGCATGTCTCTGAGTAATAGCATCACTCTAGTTTGTTCACTTACTTGATAAGCATGGGGAGGGACTTCTCCACCTAGTGTCCTTGGGTGACTTGAAGTATTGTCCTAGTCTGATCTGCTTCAGTGGCTTCTGGAGGGAAGTCAAGGAGACATTTATAAAAGACTTTGCGGGACTGAACTATGTCTCATTGGTCCCAGTGATAAAGTTTGGAGAAGTCACACCAAGAAATCTTCTAAAATTCTCCAGAGCAGTGGGGAGGTGGTAGTGGAGCATTATGGGCATGAGTTGCATATGAGCTTACCTACTAAGCCTACAGGACTAATCAAGAGAAAGAATAAAAAGTGAAAGAACATTGGCTTCTAGAGTGAGGGTGAGGCCATTCTCTCCCCTACTTCATGCCCCCCTCTATGGCCACATGTACACACCACCCTCAAGGATGAGCCAGGGTCAAAAGCGAGTGTATGATGGACTCCTGAGTTAGAAAGGGAGCTTTTGCAGGGCTGAGCTGATAGCTTGGATGGTCTGTCCCTGCTGCTTGGGAGGGGCCTCTACTTGGAAGCCTGGGGAGGAGAGGCTCAGGAGAGTTTGGTTCTGCTTTCAGCCTATAGCCTGAGCAAGAGGAGGCCTGTTGAGTGTTAGCTGCCCAGCTCAATAAGAATCTAACTGAGATCTGGGGCCCGGGCCCAAGCTTGTGGTAATAACGTTGCTCTTCTGCCTGACCTTGCCACTGCCTGGCTCCCTCGGGTAGTGGCCATGGCAGTTGGCTTGTTTGTTTGGTTGGTTGGCTTGGTTTGGGTTTTGAGTAAATGATAGCCAATTCTCTCAGCCAGTTCCAAGTCTGAATAATGTCATGCAGGACTCTCCCCAGCCTCCACTCCCTGCTTCTTCCTCCTTCTCCCTCTCTCCCTCAGGTTCAGCCACACCTGACTCCTCACTGTCCCCTGCACATGCCAAGGAGGAACCACCTCAGGGCCTTGGCATGTACTCTTTCTTTTGCAGGCTTCTCCACCCCACAGATCTGTCCACAGGGCCTGTTTGCTCACCCCTTCAGGTCTTAACTTAAATGTCACATTTTCAGGGAGATTTTCGCAGAACATCTTACATAAAATTGTGTCACCCCTATTTCCAACACTTGTTGCCCTCTTCTCGGCTTTCTTTGTTCTTCAAAGCGTATATGACTCTCCAACACTCTGTATTTTACTTTTATCTCATTCCATGTCTGAGTTCCTCAGTTCAATGTTAGCTTTATGAAAAGAGGGCTTTTTGACTGTTGTGTTCACTATGGAATGTGTCTAGAATAGAGCCTGGCAGAGAGTAGGCAGTATCAATAAATATTTGATAAATGAATGAGTGGAATGAGGGAGTGAATAAAATTCTTTCAGGTGTAAGGTAGAACATACACCATATATTTTTAATATTTTAAATTAAGTATACTATTAATTAACTTAATTATTAAGTATATTTTAAATATACTGTATTACTTATATTAAATAATATAAATTAATTATTTAAAAATATACTATAGTAAAAGATATATTGAATTGAGAATATATATTTTAAATAAATACGCTGTGTATCTGTTTATCTAAGTAATATATAATATTATAAGCTTTATTTGTTTTAAGTCTATGACCTTGAAAATAACCCTGGACTGGAGTTTGAAGGGTTGGTGTCAGTTCTGGCTTCTTCAAAGCAGATCTCATGGGAAGAAACATTTCATCTCCCTGCCTTGGTATTTGTACTTGTGAAATAGGCGTAATATTCCCTGTGTGCCTCACAGGATTATTATGGGAATCAAATAAAATATTGGACAGGGATTTGTAAAAACTAAAAGGCAAATCACACACACACACTCTAATCTCTGCGAGGATGAAGCGCTGTTATAGCAATGTTTAGTTATGAAACTAAAGAATTCAGCCTGTGCCCTTCCTTGTCCTAGTGATTCTAGAAACACAAACTATGACAGGAGAGTTGGGTATTCTGTGGGCCTTAATTTTCCCGTGATCCTATGAGGTTGTCTGAGAGACTGATCTGAAACCCGAGTGTGATTTGGGAACTTCTCAGGAGTGTTTCGTGAGGGGAAAGGAGAGCAGAGCCCAGCGTGTCATGGAATATTCCTTCCTTTCTTCCATTCGCCCCAAGCCCTGTGCTGTTGCATTTCTTGCTGTGTATTATTGACAGAGGAAATGCTGATTCATGGTCTGAGTTACAGGAAACCTTGTTTCCTGGTGAAGAAACAAGCCGGGTGGTGCTGCCAGCCTGCTCGTCTGCCAGTTTCTGCCACATGCCCTTCTCCTGGGCCTGCACCCAGAGCGACTGAGGAGGGGTAGGGCCAACTCGGGCTTAAGCAGTGAGGTCACTTTCCCTTGGAACTGAATCCAGCACAGGCTCCTCACTGTGCCTCTGGAGGCCCTTCTGGCTCTGACCCCACGATACCTTTCCATCCCATCTCCCACCACTCCCTCCTTGCACCCTGTGCTGCGGCCACACATGACTACTCCCAGTTCTCTGTGAACACCTTGTATTTTCCAGTCGCTGTGCCTTGGCTCGCGATGTGCCCTGCCTGGAATGGCCCCTGACCCAGTGTCGGCTCATTGAAATCCTACCCATGCTTCACCTTTGCTCAGGGCTACCTGCTATGTGAAGTCTGCTAGGTTGCCCTCTATTATTTTTGTTCTCTTTTTTAGTAGGGGGTATTTTCAAATATGCACAAAAATAGACAGAGCTGTTGGGCCAGCGTCCACATACCCACTTCCCGGCCTCAACAATGAACTGATTTCTCTTCATTTGCACTCGATCCCTCTGTCTCTGAGCTCCGCTAGGAACCCTTATGTTCTTTGCTTCACTCATATTTGCAGAATTGCGCGGGAAGAAAGTGAGTCAGTGGATTTAGAATGCTGTTTACCCACCTCCCACAATGGGGAAACTGAGGACCCAAGAAGTGAAGTGAGTTGCCCAATGTCATGAGACAGGTAGTGGCAAGCCGAGACGGATTCTTCAGAAGGGCCTCACAGTCTAATTGGGAGGCGTGGGTAATATACTCATAACAAGTACATGCTATTGGATCTCGAGTACTACACGGGTTCAGGTTAAGTGATTAATAAGTATGTGTTGAATGAATAAGTTAAGCTTCTTTCCAATCGATTAATAAGGTGACCCCTTAAGCTTGGCCCCAAGCTGCTCCCTGGTCCTCTCCATGCTGTAATCTGATGTCAAGGCTCTGGAGATACCTGATTTTTGTAGAGAGAAAAGCCAGGTACTTGCAAAGCCCAGTGAGAGTTAATGAAAAGTTTAAAACGATAAATAGTTTCAAATAAGTTCTGTGTTACTCCAACATGGGTTAGAGAGTAGGTGTTCTGTATCTGAAGAACTAAATGCTGCTGAGTTAATTTGGACTAGAAAGTAGGAAGAGAAATTAAGAGAGCCTTACCCTCTGTGACTGGGAGTACATGTGTGTCAGATCATCTGGGAGGAAGGCATGGGAGAAGGTGTGGAAAGATAAAGTAAGCAATAAAAAGCCAGCAGGGGCAAAATGGTAATTTTTTCCTCTCGATCCATATTTGGCTCAAACCTCGATTTTGGAAGTACAACAAGAGGTCATCTGCTGTCCAGTCTGCCACACCCTGATTTACTATGTCAAAAAGAAAGGAGAGATCTGGTCATCAGCCAAGAAGCTGTTGTCAATGGGGTGAAAAACACAATGTGTGTGGATTTTCCTCATAAATAGGGTTAAAACATAATTTGAGAATGCTTTCCTTGAAAAAAAATCTCTTGAATCAAATTCTTTTTAAGGGTCACATATAATCAGTGCCTAATCACTGTATTTCTTTGTGGGGCAACTAGATGGGGGGGGAGGGAGATGTAGGGGGCAGGACCAGGCCTCCATCAGGCACTCTGTCTATACTGTCTCACTGACCCATTAAAATGGTGGCACTCACTCCAACGCCTAGGTTGCAAGGAGGTTGTGAGGTTCACCAAAATAGTGAACAGAAAGTGCTTTGTAAGCTGGGAAGTGCTTCAGTGAGGTCATGACATCTGCCATTTCTAGAAGCATGCTGGTAGTAATTTGATGGCACAGGAGGCATTGCCCTGAAGGCAAGAGGGGAGAAGAAGAAAGAGACAAAGAAGCGTTATTAGAATGATGGACTCACATTTCACATTTTAGTGTGGGCCAGAGACCTGGGTAAAGAGAATGTAGGAGAAAATTCTGGAACTTTTGTTCCTCCCTCACATTTGCCACTCTCTGTTAGTATCCCTGTGAAGATCATCATTAAAGACATCAGCATGAAAGCATGGTCCCTGTGTCTATTTTGGAGGCAGCAAGTGAAGGGGTGGGTATATGGAGGAAGTGGGGTAGTGAGAACTGTTTTGCATTCAGTAGGTAGTCTGGAATTGTGAAGAGAGGGAAATGGATAGAATTTAGGAATCCTGTGAGGAGAAAAGAAAATTTAAGATTTAATGGACAGATGGATGGGGTGTATTCCCATTTGGGCTGTGAGAATACTTCTGAGGGCAGGCAGGAACAAAATATTGCTAAAAGGAGACCCATGACAGTCACCAAGATAGATAGGGTTCCACTACAGCAGATGATGATTTGCTTTCTAAGAAAACATTTCCTTCTTTTTTTTAAAAAAAAAAGATCTTATTTATTTATTAGAGAGGGAGATCACAAGCAGTGGGGAGGGGTAGTGGGAGAAGCAGACTCCCCGCCGAGCAGGGAGCCCGACGCGGGGCTCGATCCCAGGACCCTGGGATCATGACCTGAGCCAAAGGCACATGTTTAACCGACTGAGCCACCCAGGCATCCCAAAAACATTTCCTTCTAAAAGAAAAGAAAAATCCCTCCTCCTCCCCATCACACATGCTCACCCGCCTGTTTATTTTCTTAAAGAGTCTTTCTTCAAGGGCATATACAGAAAGGTGTGGTCTGGCATTAAGTAACCATTACAAACTCCAAAAGTAGTCCTAGGTACAGCAAATCGGAATTTAACACCGCCAAGGGCAGGGCACTTGCTCAGGCCTCTGAGGGACACAAATGGGAATAGGTTTGAGCCCTCAAAATGCTTACACCTTAGCAAACACGTGTGTGGTTTCGAACCTTCAAAACAAGAAGGAAAGGCAGGGCTTACTTTTTTAGCTGCACAGGATTCATCTTCTGCCACCACTGTCTTTGCGACAGGACAGCACTGTTTCCAAGACAGAAGCATTCAAGGAGTGGCGGGAAGGGCATGGTCATCTAGGGCCTGGAAGATTTCCATCGGAGAGCTCAGGTGAAGGTCTGGGCCCCTGGAGCCTGCATCACCAGGAGGGAGCCCAGCAGGAAGAAAACGCTTTGGCTGTGCTGAGCAGAACTCATTAGTGGTGGGGTCAATCCTGAGGTTAATGTATATTTGGTAGGCTTTTTTAGTTTCCTGGTGTCATGTTTCCATGCCTAAGACCAGAGTTGCTCTGTAGACTTTGGCATGGATTTAGCGGCCCTCTCATTGAAACGGGAGGCCAGTCTATGTATGCAAGAAAACTTCCGAGGTCTGCCCTTAAAAGGACTACACGTGATCATTCAGATCAGACAATCAGGCCTCGAGAAGGTACAGAAAGAATGAAGGGTCCATGCTAGTGTGCTTCCAATGTTTCACAAGAGACTCTCCAGGGGAAAGAGTCCGATTGGAGGGTTCGCTGATTTCAGTGGTGTAGATAGTCCACCTCCGGCCAAGTTCAAGCTACCAGCATGATGGTCCCTGAGTGTGGAGTGTGGAAGAGTCGTCAAAGACCAGCACACCACCGGTCAGCCGTCAGAGCAGACACAGAGGGACTCACTCAGAGGAGCAGGAAGAATTGGAACGCAGGGACCAGACGAAGCTGTTAGGTAGGTGTGGGTGTGGGCAGTGCCAGCAGCATATGAGGACAGGCAGGAGGTGACAGGCCAGGTGGCAGTCAGCACCGAGCCAGCTATGATAGGTAGTCTTCCGAAAGAAAAACAGCTACTGTTCACTGAGCAAGACTGTGTGATCAGGCCTGTGCATGGTCACAAACTGTCTCCCAGCATCTCTGCCTGGGTATTTTTATTTCTATTTTGCAGATGGGGAGATTGAGGCCCAGAGAGATCACACGGCTGGTCACGTAAGACATGGTGGAGGGAGAATTCAGATCTGGAGTCTGTTTCCACTACACCATCAAGCCAGGGAGAGGCTGGGAGCAAGTCCTGTTCCCAAATGTCTAGGACAGGATGTGTGGCTGCTGGTGGCCGATGGTAATTCCTGGGAGTCTTGACAGCTCTGTGGGAATGAGGACACCAGTGGATTATGGAATCAGGGATTCAGTATCGGGGATAAGATGAGTCACGGGACCTAGGACGTGAGGTCAGAAAGGACAGACTTGAGGCTGGGTCACAGTAACGGCCCTTTAACCTGGAGCAGAGCTGAACACCAGTAAGTTGACAGTTCTCAGAACATCAACTGGGCAGGTTGTCAATCAGTCAATCCTGGTTGTGGCACTTGGGTCCCCGAGAAAGGGCCCTACATGGGATGACTATGGACATCTGTGTTTTATATCAATATGATGTCTACAATACTTCAAAACTGTATTACAGACTATGGAAGCTCATTTGAAAATGCAAATGTGCATTTAATTAATATATTACTTGTGACCCTACATGACTCACAGGCAGAGTAGAGGCTGTTGCGAGCTGTGAGCTGTGGAAGGCATGAAGGCTGGGTGAAGGGAGCCGTGTGACCACTGTGGGCATGGAGGTCCAGGTGAGTGAGCTGTTGTGGGAGGGGTACAGCAAAGTGTCCAGATGTTGGTGAGATAAGGGATAAGATCCAGAAGGAGAGAGGGAAGAAATTGTGTTAAAGAAAACCAGAACTGTGTTAAAGAAAACCAGAGGAAAACCACCTTCCATTTGGAGGATCAAGAAGGTCCAGTTCTGGAAGAACCTAAAGGGCCTCCAGGGACTTAAGTTGGGGCTAGCTTGAAAGGGAAGCCTGACTGGTGATAGGTGACTGAGGAATCAGACTTAACTTCACCAGTATTTCTTATCTGCAGATAGTTTAGGTTCTGATGCTCCTTTCCCAAGTAGGAGAGTTTACTTGTATCTCTTAGCCCTAGGATTTGTGTGTTAAACTGCAGTGGCACGAAGTAGGAAATGAGGGTGAAATATAAAGAAACCCCGTGGGAGACTGAGGTAGGCTGCTGTCATTATGGATGTCCCGTCTCTGAGAGACAAACCTCCCTCTTCACTCTTGGGTACTGGTAGCCCAAATCCGTGCCATTCCATGGGTGATTTCATTTCACCCTGCTAATAAGTGGAAAGGGGGGGGGATCTGACCCTTGGTCACTCTTCAGAGCCATAACCTATATTATGAGGGGAAACCCTATGAAATGGTCTTTCTTTTACATCCTTCAGATTGAATATTGGTAATTCTATCTCCAGCTATTTTGACCTCCTGGTGCTGAGAGTGTCCTAAGAGTAAACAGATCTTGCTCTTCCAGTGAACAGACCCAGTAATCAATCTCAGCTGCAATGTGATGTCTTGCTCCTTGTGTCCCATATCATACCAACAGTAGGAAAGAACTTCTTCAGAAACAACGGTGATGAATGTGGGAGATTTTTCAAACCCGCGGAAGTTCCTGGAATGGATTCCCTTCAGGTACTGGACATTGGTTAGAGACCCAGAAAGGGAGGGCCCAGATGGTGAGCTTCTTGAGAACCAGCATGGTTTCTGGCACATAGTGTCGAGTAAACGGAGAACAAAGAACTTACGCTTGTGGAAGATTTCGCACTGAGGTTACATAATCATACAGCTCTCCCCTGGTGAGTACACTCACCACTCACCAACTCAGCCTCCTGGCACATGGTTGAAACTCTGGACCAGAGCAAATTTTGGCAGAGCAAGTGGTGCTGAGGTGGAAGCATCAGCATTTGCCTAAATTGTTCTTCCATTGGCTGAGCCAGGTGACTTCAGGAATATTGTTTACACTTCCTAGGGCCTCTGTTAAATGGGAAAGCTTATTCTTTCCAGCTTTCTCTCTGGATTGTTGGGAGGATCTTAACAGCTTAGAGAAAGTAAGTCTTTGTGAGCTTAGGGGAAAAAAGCAAAACAAAATGCTCGAGGTGGGCAACAGAAGGTTTCACCTTGTAGGCAAAAGGGGGACAACATGGCGGCTGGTTTGGAAGTCTGGGAAGGCTCACCATTAGTGAGATCGTAGATGGGTCAAAGGGGAGAGTGATAAAGCATTTCCTGACACTTTGCCCAAACCTGGCTCAGTGCCTGAATTTCTACTGAAGCCACATGGCTGGTGCCTGTGGACTCTGACTCAGGAAGTTCACCTGCTGCGGAGGGCGATTAGCAGCAGTGCCCACCACACAGCTGTGGGCTTCCTGCCCCTGCCTGCCCCCGGGCCCCTCTCAGCCTCATTCCTCTAGACCTCCCTCCCCCTTTCTCCTTTTTGGAACAACTGTGCATAATCCCGTCTCCCCTTCCTGCCCCTTCGCCAGTGCCCCCACCTGCCCTTTCTGATTCTGTACCAGCAGCTGGTCGGTGAGCAGTGCCAAATCAAACAGATGTGTGAGGTATTGGCCGGCACGTGTGACCAGCCTCTCCGTCCAGCCCCGTCCCTGAGCAGGGCTCTCTCTCGATGGTCGAGGGCTGGGCACCCCCTCCCCCATCAGGGGCACTGCAGGGCCTGAGCAGAGAGGTGGCTGGACTCTGTGGCCTCCTGACCGCCTTTGTCTCTCTCCTCCTCTTGGCAATGTTTTTTATTTCTCTCAGTGTAGCACCTCTTCCCCTTCTTTGTTGCTTGTCTTGTATTTTTGTTTCTTATTTAAAAAAAAAAAAAATTCTTCCTCATTAATCAAACTCATGAGACTTCTATACATTGCATTAGAAAAGAAGGCAAAACAGGGTCTTTTAAAACAGGTTTTAAAGTTCAAGTTCTCCTAGGTGAATCAAAGACATCACAACAGGCCAGAAACCAGCCAGAAGAAGAATAACAGCTGGTCGGCTTCACCGCAGTCCGCCCAAACCGGGGGCCTTCAAGATGTCACTTCCTTCCTTCCTTTCTTAGTCAGTGGCATGCAAAATTCATGGTAATTCTCAGAAGTAGGTACCCTTGTGAGCAAGTATCTTTGGTTTTTCTGTACAATGGGCTACATTCTACTCACTCCCACCTATCTAAGTGGGCATGACTGTCTAAGTGGGCAGCAATTAAGCCAAGAGAGCCCTGTGACTCATCAAAGCCCTCTGGCATAGCGAAATCTCATTGAAAATAAAATTGGCAGGTCTAGCATCATGATACATGTTTTAAAGTATATATATATATTATATATATATAATATATATATATAATATATATATTATATATATATATAATATATATATTATATATATATATTATATATATAATATATATATATAATATATATATAATATATATATAACATATATATATAATATATATATATAATATATATATATAATATATATATATTCCTTATAACCCAATGAAGTGAAATAGCTTGCATTCAGCATAGTTGGTAACCGAGAAACAGTCCCAACAGAAATGAAAAACAACAACAGAAAAATAGTAATTCATACTCCAAATCATAGTCTTAAGTGTTGGTAATGATTAGTGGCTTAATGAAAGTCTCAAAATTCCACAGACATGCATGCCTTTGGCATTCACCAATTGAATAGAAGTATAAGATTATTGAATTAGGCCTTGCGTAGGTTTCTGTGTATTGCTTGAGAGAGTGGCTGCATTGAAGAAATAATAAACTATAAGTAGGAGTTTCCCATTTTGCCCTGACTTGCAGGAAGCTCAAAGCCGAGGCTGAATCTGATGCCTAACCCAACAATTACATTAACCTGGCCATTTCTTTCTTTTTTTTTTTTTTAAAGATTTTATTTATTTATTTGAGAGAGAGAGAATGAGAGACAGAGAGCATGAGAGGGAGGAGGGTCAGAGGGAGAAGCAGACTCCCTGTCGAGCAGGGAGCCCGATGCGGGACTCGATCCTGGGACTCCAGGATCATGACCTGAGCCGAAGGCAGTCGCTTAACCAACTGAGCCACCCAGGCGCCCCAGCCTGGCCATTTCTTTTTGCTTCAATCCAAGTTTCTTGTTCTAGTTTTGTATATCGCTCAGTGTACGTCTTCTTTTGTGTCATAAATCGCCCCAAATTCTCTTTGGAAAAAAGGATGGTATACCAAGTACAGGGAATCCCATAAAAACGACTTCTAATGATGATGATAATGATTCATGACACTTCACTTTCTACCTTTAATTAGTTATTTATGTACTTGTTGTAAGGTTCTCATTAGATTGCAGAGTCCCTGAGGGCTGAGCCGGGCTTTGGGGTGCGGCATCTCCCCTGGGGTGGGTGTTTAGCAAGATTCTGCTGAAAAAATACAGCCTTCAGGCGAATTTTAGAGGAAATAGATTGAGGTTTTCTTCCCCTTTGGTTTCCATTCCTTTCCTCTCCCTTTTCTCTTTCTTCAGAGAAGACTCTATTGATGTAACTTCTGCAGACAGGCAGCTCTGAGCTAATATATGGGGCCGCTACCACGGTGCTGGGTGAGAAGTGATTTTCTTCTCTTTCCCCTTTGAAGACCGTCATAAATTTTTCCTTTCTCTGCATTGTTCTCTCCCTCTTCCTGAATAAGACTTAGTAATGTTCTCCTACATAAATAATAACCACTTACATTTACATAAGCACCGATAACATTGGCACATCCCTTCCAGAAAGGATTTGAGATGGGATTTTAAATTTTACAACGTACTCTCAGCTGCGGTGGCGGCCATTGGTAGCTAATATTTATTGCGTGCTCACCACGTGCCAGGCACTTGGCAAGGGCTTTTTGGACACTCATTGAGTCCTTACAGTGATCCTATGGAGGAGCTACTGATGTCCGCACTTGCCATAAGAACGGACAGTGAGGCTCCGGAACTTGCCCAGGGTTGCACGGGTAGGAGGGAGCAGGACTGGGGTTTTGAGCCCTGACTTCTGAGTACAAAACCCAGGCTCCTACCCTCTCACATATACTCCCTTCGGGTCATTGCTCCAACCCAGTGGAACAGGCAAAGTGGGGGCAATGAACCCTGTTGTACAGATGAGAGGAAAGAGGAAGAGCAGTGTTTGAGAGCCGATGACATCCAGGGCGTTGTGCTTCGCTCACAATAGTTCATTTGCTGCCTCTGGTCAGCCCACAAGGCAAGCAGCGATGTCTGTGTCACAAAGGAGGGGGCCAGAAGCTGCGAGCGCTGAGTTACCTGGCACAGGCACCTGGACGGGAAGGGAGGATTTGATCCTGGGTCTGTTTGGCTCTAAAGTCCATGTTTTCCCCTGGGACATGTGGAAAAACTGGCCCAAGTTCACATCGTGGGGTTACGAAAACAACACCAAGTTTGGTTTCAACGAGCGTTCTTTTAAGTGCCCTTTTCAGGTTCTGGTGTCCTGCTGGGGTCAAAAAGTGCAGCGTCTGTCTGGCTGCTGAGTGTCTTTCCCCATGTGACCTTGGGTGGGGGGGAGCATCTTATTATGACTTGACAAGGCGGATGCAATTGAATTTCCATCTCATTCAGAGCAGAGAGAGAATAGCTTTGGGAACGAGGCTAGTTTGAAACAAGGGCTCCTGAAGCTAATTAAAAGCTAGGCTGGAGCTGTGCTTTTCATTCTTTAAGAATGTTCGACCTCATTAAATAGGGAAAAGCAAGTGGAATTTTCTGATTTTTTTTTTTTTCAGGTTCTGCAGGGGGTGGGGACTCGGAGCAAGTGAGACGTACTTCCACGGCTTCTAGCTTGCACAGTATCTACGACGAGATCACTGTTGTGATGAAGACTTAACCCTTCTTGAGTGCTTAGCGCCCTGGGAGAGGGCAGCTTGGCAAAGCAGACACAGAAGGACATCCTAGGCCCTGCTTCAGGCTCTCGGTCCCTTCCCACCCCCCTCAATTGCAAGGGATGGAGAAAGCGTTTGCAGGCTCCAGCACCGTGGAGAAAATGGCTGGCCTTTGGAAAACCCTCTCTTTCGGACACTTGGAGCTAGGCTGCAGTCATGGCCACAAGGTTCTAGCCAAAGGAAACAGAAAACTTTGCAGGCTTTCCATGCGGCCTCTGGATGGAATAGAAGAGCCTAAAACACTGTTCTGATGTTTGGACTTGAGACTCCCAGTTCCCAGCAGTATGTCAGGGGCCGTGTGCTTAAGCCACCAAGATGCCTGGGACCACTAAGACAGAGGTCAGGCTGGTGGAGGCTTATCCCGGAAATCTTTAGGTTTTGATTTAAAAACCTCCATGTATGGGACGCCTGAGGGGTGCCAGGCATTGTGTTAGCGGCTTTGCATATATTATATCTAATCTTTCCAGCCACCTTGCATAGTAGGTGTTATTACCCTCATTTTAGAAGTGAGGAAGGAGAGGTGCCAGCTATGATCTTCTTCATAGCTCTTGGCCCTGCTAATAGGGCACAGTTGGAAGAGTCCTAGTTTTGTGAAGTATCTGAAATGGAAGGGATATTAGAGGTCATGTCTACTTTCCAAGGATTATGATGAAAAGAGATCCAGAGCCAGAAATGTAAATCAATCTGCTCAAGGACACCCAGCAGAGCTGACACCTTCATGTCCGTCTCTTCTTTCCCATGTAGTAGCAGGAGAACAGAGAGATGTGGTTGCCACCTGGGATGAATGGAACAAATGTCAAGACCTGCTCTGGCTTTGGCTCTAAGCAATGATCACCACAGACATAGTGATCTTTTCAAAAGTCTTCGCACTCGATATGGTCGACCTCTCTTAAAAATGAGGGAAGAGGAAGCTCTGCAGTTCTGGAAGGATAAAGTAACTCGCCGATGATAAAAATGGACATCCATGTCCGTAAAACGTTTTCAGCCTCTCACAAGAAAAGTGCAGGAGTGGAGTGGACAGTTTTAGAATTTTCTTTTTTTCCATCATCTTGTAATCTTCGGTGTCACACACTGCTAAATCTTTGCTTCCACGGGCTGACAAGTTTGCTTCTCTCTCTTTGGTTTGCTCCAAATTGCTCGGGGTTCCAGCAGAAAGTTCTTCTAGAAATGTCCCTGCATTATCTCACAAAGTCTCTAGGGAATGTATAGTCTACATTCAGTGCCATAATATAAACACCAGTCTCCTTGAGCCACATGTGGGATTGCCCAGACCCTGGCATCTCGGAACTCATCAATGGTCTATGTACTGGGGTCTGGCTGCAGCACCATGTACAGAATAGTTAAGAAGCATTAGGGCTGACAGGGAACTTGGAGGCTATTTCAGACTCCCATTCTCTGAATCAAATCATACCTATTTTTCATCTGACCAGTGAGTGGCCTTCAGAAATTCTCAGATAGTCAACCTGTTGGTTTAGTGATAGGGTCATTTGCAAGGGCACAGAATAAGTAGTTTAGGTGATTGGTTCTATTTTTCATTTTGAATGTTCTTTAAGAGCCAGTTTTAATTATCTGGTAAGTGAAAATAATAATGGGTAAACCTGTTTCTAAATTGAATGAAATACAAAATCCACACACATTCAAGAGTCTCTCCAGGCTAGCCTTAGCCATGCTCCCTACACTTCAGCCACTGGATGGCTTGCTAGTGCCTGAATATGTCATGACAGTGTCCACGGGAAATAGTAGTAATACCTTCTTCAGTTTGTTATCTATGATTTACTCTCTTATCAAAAAGGATTTGACACTTGGGAGTTAACCTTTCACATATATTTTCCTACTTAACCCTCGAAAGGACCCCGTGAAAAGGATCTCTGTTCCCATTTTGCAGATGCCAAACCCAGGCACAGACAGATGAAACACCCAGCTCAAGGTCACATAGTGGGTTAGTTGCAGGAACAATGGGTCTCCTGAATTCCAATCCAGAATTCTTTCCTCTGTATTGCATGGGATAAGGGCTTAATTCTCCCAGATTTGGAGTAGATGTTTGGCCACTAATGCAAGATGGGAAAAACACCTGGAAGTTCCTTTGCTATAGCACAGCAATGACCACATACCTCATGTGCACAGAAGCTTCCCTGCTTTGATTCATCCTGTCCCCTCTGCTGGGAATGCCCTCCCTTCCCCTTCTCCAAATGACCAACTCTTCCTAATTCCTTTTAAGGCCACGTGTTCTCTGATTAATTTCCTTTTCTATGTCCCATGGTGCTTTGCATGCCTCCACTACAGCATGTCAGTGGGCAGTACGCCATAGCCAGGTGTGTCCCCTGGAGTCACAGAGGGGACAGGACCCAGTGACCAACTAGAGGGAAAGCTTGTTCAGAAGCAGGATCAACTCTTCGTTTTTACATTTTCATCACAGTGCCTGGAACATAGTGGATATTTGGTAGATATTTGACCAGAAGTTGCTCAGAGCCTGAACATCAGCCTGCTCCTAGAAAGAAGCAAGGTGACAGGCAAGGAGTAATGTAGTAAAAATGGAAACCAGGATCTCAGCCTTCAGATTTCAAAGTGAATTTCTTGCAGCTACGGATAACATCCTGCAGTGCCTGTGCATTTCAGATGGTTACAAACACTTTAGAGGGACTCTTGGAACCGTTTGGGAGATGGGTCTACCAGCAGTTTCTGTTTTGAATGAGCGTTAGCTCCCTTAACTAATGTCTTGAGGGCTGACTGCTGGTGTGCCACATACTGTTGCCTTAGCCTGGATTTTTCCTTCTAAGTGTCAAAAACAACATTAGATAGAGCAAATGAATTGGGGGGGGCAGCCCACAAGTCCCAGAATAACCTCCAGTTTGGTAATGATTGATCCTATTTCACTGTTAATTTTGCAATTAAGCAGGAGTACTTTATATGCCTGAATGACCCCTGGATTGTATCTTAATCAAATTAATGTGTCTGTAACATAAGACTGATTCAGTGTTCAACTGTTAGAATGACAAATGATGCACAGCCTAAATTTTCTCCTTCCTTTCTCTCTCCTCTCCCCACAAAACCCTCTATCACGAAAGGTCAACTGACTGAAAAGCTGTTGTTTTGATGGCTGACATGAGAACCTATTGGTTAAAAATGCGAGAAGCCTGGCTACCTCCCCTCACCCCACTTCAAACCAACTGTATGTGTGTGTGATAGTGTGTTTGTAAGTTTGGATGAAAAAAAAATTGTGGTTAATTCTTCTTGTTGTGTACTTCCTGCCCCTGACATTTGTTGCTGCTGCTGTGTAATGTAGTTGAGGCTGAGTAGGAGAATCCGATGCAAATGACCTATACATGTATTTCTTAATGATGCCTGCCCTCCTCAACCTCTGTTCTTGGAAAACCTGGGAAGTAGAAAAAGGTGGCCAAGGAAGCCAGCTAAATGTTGCATTGCAACATTGAAGCAACCCCTTAGGACGTTAGGTCATTTTAGTTGATAAGCAATTTGAAAAACATACAATTCTGTTTAATAGAATTACATATATATTTTGAGACTGTAAATCACAAATAATAGGTTTTTTTAAAAAAAATATTTTATTTATTTATTTGTCAGAGAGGGAGAGAGCACAAGCAGGGGGAGCAGCAGGCTCCTCACTGAGCAAGGAGCCCAGTGCAGGATTCGATCCCAGGACCCTGGGATCATGACCTGAGCTGAAGGCAGACGCTTAACTGACTGAGCCACCCACGAATAATGGTTTCTTAAAGAAGACTTTGAGTCAAGGACTAGGACTTAGGTTTTCCTGGACTTGATTCATCAGCTCTTAGAGGGACTTCAACAATCGTTTCCCATCCTTATCCGATCCATTTTCCATGATTAGTAGAGTGTTTTTTAATGCTAGTCAGGTCACATGTCTTCCCTGTTTAAAATCCCTTCCTGGCTTCCAATTGCACTAAATTCAAAGTGTTTGGGCACCTGGGTGGCTCAGTCGTTAAGCGTCTGCCTTCAGCTCAGGTCATGATCCCAGGGTCCTGGGATCGAGTCCCACATCGGGCTCCCTGCTTGGCAGGAAGCCTGCTTCTCCCTCTCCCACTCCCCCTGCTTGTGTTCCTGCTCTCGCTATTCTCTCTGTCAAATAAATAAATAAAATCTTTTAAAAATAAATAAATAAATAAATAAATAAATAAATAAATAAATAAATTCAAAGTGTTTGCCATGCTTACAAGGCCTACACAATATGTCTCTTCCTTGCCCTCTGACCTTCTCCTTCCCCCCTTGCTACACTGGCCAGTTGCTTTCCAGCCCCAGAACCTTTGCAAAGGCTGTTTCTACTATCTGTTTTGCCCCTCTGCTCCTTTCCTGGCTCACAACATAACGGCCACCTCTACAGACAGGACTTTCCTGACCCACCGATGAAAACTATGTCTCTTCACACTTCCTGACGTGTTCCCTTTCATGAATGTATCATAATTTGCAACTTTACATTTATTTCTGTACTGAATTTTTATTTAATGACTGTTTACTCACTACTCTATAAGCTTTATGTCTGCTTGGTTTGCCACTGTATCCAGTTCTGAGCATATAGTAGGAGCTTAATTAATATTTATTGAAAAAAAGAATAGGCAACCCATTGACTTTCATAATACTTAAAATTCCTTAGCCTCAGAATGGGAATAGTCATCTTTATTCTACAGTTAGCCATGGAATTCAACTTGTACTTGTTTTACACAGAACTTCGAGATGTTAGGATATTGGTTGGCCATGGAAGGAATGTGAGACCGGGAGTTTTGTCTTTGGTTTTTTCCCTCTATTCAGAGCTCAGTGGCTCATATAGTAGGGATTAGACACAGCCCCTGTTCTTCGTCCCATGCCAGGCCAAGCTCGCTGCACCTCTGCTGCGTCTCCTTTCCTTTAGCCCCTCCAGTCATTGTCTCTGCCTTTAACCAACCCTGGGAAATCATAAAGAACACATATGTCAACAGCTCAAGGCTCATTCCTCACCAGTCCCCCTTTCTTTAGGAATTTCTTTTTGTCTAAATAATCTTGGAGACTTCAAAAAAGATGCTCAGAGATTGCTGAAGAAGATACTAAGCACCAAATGCCACTGTTCTTCCAATTCCTTCTCAGCAAGCTCCAGGTCCTGTCCTACTTTCTGCTCGGCCTCACCTTCCCTTTGTTCTTCCCAGTCCTTAGATGCCAGAGCCTAGAGTTTTTCCAGGTGTGTACCTACGAAACCTATGGCTCTGATTTCTTTTCAGCCCAAAAATTTCTTCCAGGGTGGGTACAGAAACCTGAGAGGAGGTGAGAATAAAAGGAATCATGTCTTTCAGCAAGCCAGTGAATATCTCCGAACTTTGATTTATCTATGAAATGGTAGCTAAAACCATCAATCTGAAGGGGCTTTTAAGACTAAATTAAATCACATATGTAATAGTATTTTTACAATGTCAGATACTCAATGCTCAGTAAATGTCCACTGATGATTCATCTACCACTTTCACTTCTCCCACCCTTCTTTGGTCACTCCAGAATCCTTGAGATTCCTTTAGCCCAGGATGGGAGGAGAGTATCATTACAGTTGGTCCACCTGTTTGTCAAGAAAGTGGGAAAGTGTGTTGTGTTTAGAAGATGAATCATGGAGGAGCATTGACCTCACATAGGATTTTCCATCTCAGCTCTGTGCATGTGCTGGATTACAGCCTCTAGAATTCCAGTATGCGGAGGGGTTTTAATGGTAAGCAAATTCAATCTCCCCCACTCATTCATAACTAGCGGTCTAGTGAACAAAGCAGTCTTTGGTAGAACCACCCCACTGTCTGATTTTGCAAACATGCTTCATTTCCACTTCCTAAGGGAGAAAATCCTAGAAAGAATGTGAGATGACCAGAAGGGGAACAAGACACAACCTAACTACTGGCAAATCCTACCATCAAACTAGAATTTTAAGCTTGCTATGTTGGCTTAAAGAAAAACAAAATGGTTGGGTTCTCAATCATGGAGGTTTTTGTTTGTTTGCTTTGTTTTGTTTTGTTTTGCCAGTTATCTTAAAGCAGTAAGGTCCTTAACCCCCAAGAAGCTAAGAGGATGAGGGATGTGGAGAGACACTTATAGAAGACCAATGATCTGCCTTGGACAGTATGATGCCTGCCTAGGAGATATGACGAGGCTGGCAACATCTGAGAAGGTGAGAGAGCCTCCTGGTTTCCAGCCTGTTCTCTCCGATTCGGTGTGACCTCCAGGAGAACTAGTTTTTGGCCCTGCTGCCTTTGTTCTTTCCCATGTCTGCTAAGTGGGGTTCTGCTAAGGTTCTCAGGCTGGGAGAGAACTTACGGCTCTGTGCCAGACTCCTCTTCTGGGATTTCTACTCCTTGCAAGGTGCCAGCCTAGAATCGAAGAGGTGGCTAATTTGAGTTGGCGGATCTGAGTTCACGTCCCAGCTCTGCCATTTACAGCAGTATGACCACAGCCAATCGCTTTGCCTTCTGGGCCACAGTTTCCATATTGGTGGATGGAGGAGGATGGTGTGTACCTCACGGAGCTGCTAGGAGAGAGCATAGAAGGCGTCAAAGAGTGCCTGGCACTTGGTCAATAGTCAAGGCTAGTTGGCTCCCTTCCTTGCCCCTCCCCCCCCATATTCCACTGTGTTCCTTGCTATGGAAGGAGCCTGGCAAGCATCAGGGACTATGAGGAAGATGAAAAAGAAAAACTTCAGGAGGAAATGGTCTTAGAGACTTCAAAAGGGAGGTAAGGAGATCCCTTTACCTGGCTCATTTTGTCCATGAAATAGTCTCATCTTTGGAACTTGGCATCAAATTTTGGTTGTGCAGGAATGGGGTCTGGAAATGAAATTGAAGCTGTAGACAACCTTCTTACTCTGGATTTAAGGTGCTATTTTGAAATACACCTAAAATCCCAGGGGAAGAATTCCATTGCAAATACATATATATAATTTTACCTTTTGTAGAAAGTGGTCTTTTTAGCAATGCTGCAGGAACATTGAAGCTTATCAGTTAATATTTGAGAAAATAAGAGTGATACCCACTCCATGGCTGCTGAGTTTTCAGCGGAGAAGACAAATATTGAATAAGTAATAACAATACATTGAGCAAATGCTCTGAGAAGGGTAGCACACAGGGCCAAGAACACTTAGTAGGGGCACCAACGTAGTTTGGTGATTGGGGGGTGGGGTGGGCAGATGTGGTCAGGGAAAGCTTCCTGGAGGAGTGGCATTTAAATTGAGATCTGAAGTTTGAGTGGAGGAAATCTACAGATAGAGTCAGAGGGTGTTTTAGGTAGAAAAACCGGCACGTGCAAAGGCCCCAGGTGAGAGAGCATGAAGCAAGGTCGAGGACTTGAAGAAGTTTGGTTGGGCTGGGATAGAGGGCAGTAGGTGTGGATTAGTCAGAGAGGTAGGCAGGGACCAGCTTGTGAACTTTCTGGGAAGCCAAGCTGAGGGATTTAAACCCTATCCAAGAACTATAAAGTGTTTTGCTTGAGGAGTGATCATAATCAACAAGGCTGGCCCCTGGGTGGGGCACGTTTTGACACATGTTAAGCAAGAGACAAAGGTGGCCTGGACTCAGGCAGTGACAATGGAGCAGAGACAAGAGGAGGGATCAGAGATGTTTTGGGGAAACATTGACAGGACTTGGCCACGGGTAGGGTGCGGCATGCTTGTGGAAGAAGGAGGTGTCAAGGAATCCAGGAATTTGGGGCTGGGTAAGGTTCAGTGAACAAGAAGCAGGTGTTGACAGAAAGGGTGAAGTTCAATGTGTGAGCTGGGTTGGAGGGTTTAGTTTGTAGACAAGAGCTAAGATGGAGATCAAGATTTCGGGGTTATCAGCATGTAGATCACCGTTTCCCAAACTCTGTTCCAGGTACCACCTGCATCAGACCCACCTGCCCTATTTGATAGACAAAGACTACCGGAGAAGGCTGGGATAACGACTAAAGTGTTGTGAAATATTTTGCGCATGAAATGCTCACTGAGAACAGAAATTTGAACGTCTTCCAAAATAAGTGGCACTTAAAGGAATGGTGTCTGCATATTCCTGGTGTGGAGTGAAGGCAAAACTGCTGGAGAAGTGGGAAGGGTCTCTTTCATTTGCCCTTGTCTCTCCTCTTCTTATCCATTCAGCACCCCTTTGCCCCCCGCATAGACTCATTTTGTTTGTTTTGTTTTGGGGGGGGGGAGGAATGGTAAAAATGAGGCCCAGCCCCTTTCAATTTTTCTTTTCTTCTTTTTTTAGTCTAATTCAGGACCAAAAAAGCTTTCATCGAAAGAACAGATGTCATCTGCTTTGGTCTTTTGTGGTGGTTTTATTTTATTTTATTTTTTAAAAAAATGCTCCTGCAGATGAGGCTCATTTAAACATAATGACGAGGCAACAAAAGCCCTCGCACAGAGGCGCTTCAGATTCAGTTTGACTCAAGGGAGGGAGAGCAGACAAGGAGATGTCCTGTCCACTTGGCTCCCCTCCTTAGGGCCCCAGCAGCTGCATTTCAGATGCAAATGGAAGCCAAGGGTGGGGGGCAGAGGAGGGGAGTGGAAATGCCCAGGAAGCTGACGTGCAGGTGTCCGGGATTCCAGACATGGCTACAACAACAGGCTCTGCAAACACAGAGCTCACAGAGAGCGGCTTGAGGGCGCTAGCTCGGAGGGCTCAAGTGGACCCGCAGCTGCGCTGGACATTCCTTTTCCTAGCCATCAATGGGCTCTGTATTGAAAATATGAGAGCCAACAAATGGCATGTTCGGAGAAAGGAAACACTTTGGAAATGGAGGAAACATCAGACTGAAGGGGCTTCCCCTGGGCCGCGCTCATTATTTAAACCCACGTGCTTGCGTAAAGTAGTTATTTGATATACGACATTGGCATCCCGAGGCTGGAAGGAATCCATGGAATTGTCACATTTATCCCTCTCCTTCTATAGATGAGAAATATGTGCGGGGTCTGAGTGACTTGCCCCAGGTCATGGAGCGCCTGAGTGAAATGCAAGCATTCTGGGGGTAGTGACATTTCTTGAGCCCTCTCTGTGCTAGACACAGTTCAATATTTTGTGTGCACGATTTTATTTAATTTGCAGAGCAGACCTATGAGAGAGTTTTCCTCATTTCCATTTGTAATGTGGAGAAATTGAGGCTTCAGTGAATTCAAAACTTTTCCTGAGTCAAAAAGCTGGTAAGTCATAGTCAGGATTTGAACTTGGATATGGATGTCTTATTCTAGAACTCATGCTTTTTTTCATTATCCTCATTCCTAACTCCTGGGAAAGTATTCTTTTCTCTCAAATGTGTGCATGTGCGCGCGCACACACACGCACATCTATACTTATTTAAATATTGTTTCTATTCCCTTATATGTAAAATGTGTGAACATGCATAAAACCTCAAAACAAACATGGGATTTCAGCTATACAAGTATGAAACTAAAACGCTATCAAATTCAGCTATGGGATAGGTTGGCGACAATCCCTTGCATAGCATCTAGCACAGAATATGCACTCAATAAATATCTGGATTTGAATTGTGCCCTTATGTCTGACAAGGTGCTTTTCCTTAGAGGCAGAACCTAGTGTCTACCACTGTCATGCCTCCTGTGAATCTTACATGTTTGCATTGTGCCTGTGTTCATGAAGCACCTGCCCATGTGTTAGTTGATTGCATCTTGGTAATACCAATGTAAGGAAGGTAAGCAGGGCCACTAGTCCCATTCTATAAGTCAGAAAACTGAGGCTCAGGGAGATAAACTAATGTTCCCAGACAAAGCTGGAAGGTGAATGCAGATCTGCTCAGGCCAGCACACTGGCAGAAGCTCTTTACTAAGGGGCAAGGTGCCGATGAAGGTCAGAGGAAGAGTCATCAGCATACAGGTTCACCTGCCTCCACCTGCTTAAAGACGTTGTGGTCCAATGTGTAAAACTCCAGATTTGCAGACAGACAACCCAGAACCCTGTGGGTATGTGAGTGTGTAGGCGGTGCTGGAGGTGTGGGGATCATGGGGACGGTGACCTGGGGGAGGTGAGACTTTGTGGGTGGTTCCTTTGCACAGATGCGTCACCCTCTGTGCCTCCCGAGGACTGTAACAATGTCTGTGTGAGTGCCCACGAACAAGAACCCATGTGGGTGGACAATAACCACGAGTGTGCTAGGGACATGGCCAGAGTCCCGGTCTGTGGCAGCGTGGGTCCTGGGTTTCTGGGTCCCTGTGTGGAACCCTGTCTTTGAGCAGTTCTGTGACTTCAATTGGAGCTACTGAGACCAGCCATTTTGCTGTGTGGGTGGACCACAGTCCCACTCCTTCCTTGGGAAAAATAACTCAGCAAAATCTCCTACTACTGAGTGGGCCAAGGATGTGAGCTGTATACTTGAAGGATGATGCAGTATGAAATCTGAGGCTAGTAGCGTTGTAAGGTATCTGGTTCAGATACCTATTTTATGGATGGAAACACTGAGGATCAAGGGACAAAAGTAGTTTATTTATTACTTCATACCTGTCTCTGATATTTCATTTACTAAAAAAAAAAAAAAAAAAATTGTTGAGTAGGCATTCTGTGGAAGAACTCACCTTTGAGGATTTCCCAGTCTAGTGGAGAGAGACATGTAAAAACAAGAAGTCGCAATGCCAATGGGTGCTTACTGGGAGTGACTGTGTTTTGACAGAACTCACAGAAGGAGCTACCAACTCATTTCTGGGTGTCTAAGAGGGCCACACATCAGAGATGACATTTGAGCCAAATCTGGTAAGAAAAATTTTTTTCCAAAGACACAGAAGCGCTTACCTATGAGAAGGTAACATGTTCAAAGACCCAGAGGTGAGAAAAGCATGGTGTGATACAGGGCTCGGGGCTGGCTGGAATCTAGGGTGTGTCTCTGTACACATGAGTTTGTAGGGTGGGGTCAGCAGGCAAAGTTAGAAGGTGGCGAGGGGGTGCTGCATCGAGAAGGGCTTTATATGCCAGACCCAACAGTCTGGATTATTTCCCGCAGGAACTGGGAAAACATCGAAGGATGTTAAGCAGGGGGATAACAAGATTTGAAAGAAGGTTTAAGCATATCATTCTGCAGACAGTCTAGAAAGTGGACTGGAGAGAGACTGGAGGCAGGGAGACCAGTTGGAAGATGCCAGAAAGAGTCATAGTGCATGATGATGAGGGCCTGGCCAGTTCCAGCTGCGGTGGGGAAGGCAAGGCGGAAGTGGATGCAGGGACATGAGTCCTGGAGCGATGTGGAGTATGGGTGGAGGAGGGGCACAGGATGTCTCAGCGCCTAGGTTGGTGATCGGGTAGATGGCGGTACAGTCAACCAGGAGAGGAGCTGAGGGAGGCAGGTGCGGAGGCCATTGTGTGTATGGTTTTAAACTTATTTCTTGTTCAATGCTTGGGGACGTCAAAGTGGTGATGTGGATGGAGGAAGCAGTCTGGAGCTCAGGAGAGAGGCCAAGGTTGGAAGTCAGGTAGCTGTCAGGATTAGAACGCATGCACATTGATTTCGGTGAGGCAGAACACTATCTCAAAACCAATTCATCAAAAGTGGTATTTAGATGTGTCTTAGCGCGTGGGCTGAAAAGCTCCACAGGGCAGAAAGATGCCCAGCATTTGCTCTGGAAGGTCCCCCTGGGCCAGCAGGGAGTTTGTTTGCCAAGAGGTGGAATGGCGGATGCCCTGGGAAGGCACTCAGGCCCCTACTTGTCTGCTCTGTGTCAGAGTCAGGAGCCCAGCAGGGCCAAACCCCTTTATCTTGGAGTCCTCCTTCATCAGATGGAGTGTTCATTTATTTCCTCTTCAGCCCCCGTGCCCTACCTACCACCACCACCTCCTCGCCTTAGTCACAGGAGCTGAGTCATCTATCCTTTCAGCCTATTCCTACCACCTTCCCCTCCATCAGGGAGGGGAGGGTTTGGGCAGGAGCTGCTGGGCGTAGGGGACCAAATGGGGACAAGAGGAAGGGTCTCGGACTCTGGGTTCCAAATTCCTTTACCGCTGTTTCTTCCCAGGAGACAGAAGGAGGAGCGAGGCTGGCCAGTCTCAGTGACTCTCAGGAAGGAAGGGGGGGCAAAGGAGCAACTCCAGGGTGCCAGAGAAATGCCAAATGTGTTAATATCCATTCTCCATTACAGTGGGGAGCGGCATTATCCTCAGATGAACATGAGGCTTTTGAACTGAAGCCATTTCTCCAAGGTCACAGAGCAGGTATATCTGAATTATTTTAAAGCTTATACCATTTCTTCTACATTGCTCTGCTTTCTGTGTTGTCTTTGGGAGAGGGTGACATTGAAGTAAACTTGTCGGTGAGTGCCTACTATGTGCAAAATACTCCACTGGAGGCATTCTTCTCTCAAGAACACAACATCTCATGTTGGAAACCCTTGATCCTTTGATTCATTCATTCAATATTTTCTAAGTACCACCTATGAGAAGGGCCTGCGCAGGGCCTATGGAGATAGGTAACTCAGCGTCTCAGCCCTGGCACACTGTAACACTGATCACGGGATGCAAGAATCAAACAGTGAAAGGGTGTTTCATATTCTATGAAGAGTTCAAGGAAGATTTCTCAGAGTTACTTTGAGACTGACACCGAAGGCTGACTCTGGGGAAGGGAAGCCAGGACTGCAGGAACTGTAAGCACACGGTGGGAGCAAGTACAGGAAAGAGGAGGTATAAAAGGAGAGTAGCACGGGCTCACAGATGCTGGGTCGTTGTTGGGTTGTCGAGACAAGCTTATATATTTTTTAAGATTTTATTTATTTATTTGTCAGAGAGAGAGAGAGCACAAGCAGGGGGAGCAGGAGAGGGAAAAGCAGGGAGCCCCCTGAGCAGGGAGCCCAATGCCGGGCTCAATCCCAGGACCCTGGGATCATGACCTGAGCCGAAGGCAGATGCGTAACCGACTGAGCCACCCAGGCGTCCCCGAGACAAGCTTTTAAAGTACTACTAACGAGAGATGAATTACTGAAGATTTGATTATGCTTATATTCTTTTGTTGACCCATCAGCTCTTTACTGCATTCACCCCTTTTTTTGCTTCCTCAGTACCAGGTGCTGGGCAAGAATGTGGGGGTACGATGGAGAGCAAAATTCAGGGACAATGCCTGAGTGCCTGACATGAAGGTTAGAGACTCAGAGCAGATGGTCACAATCCTGTGGATGTTTGAAGAGTGTTAAAAAGGAAAAGAAGATGATGTGAGAGACCATAGATTAGGGGGACCTGTTTTTGGGGGGTGGTAAAGAAGGGCCTCATTGAAGAAATGTCACTGAAGCTGAATCTGAAAAAAACGAATACAAGTAATTAGATTGTGTGTGTGAATGTGTATGTGTTAAGGGTATGGTGGAGGGTGTGGGGGTAGGGGGCAAGGCATATTGTCCCAGAAAGAAGGCATTAATAAAGAGAAGACAAGCATTCTAGTAAAATAACAAGCATTCTACCAATGCTTGTTATAACAAGCATTCTAGCAAAATAACAGTGCAGGATGGTCTGGAAGCTGGTGGCACCTTGTTGGGGGTGATCGAACGCACGGCCTTGTGCCCATCCTGGGAAGCTGCCGCTGAGCTTGGACTTGGATCTTTCAGCCACTTCCACTTCTGGGTTTGCTCTGTGACTAGGAGCTCTGTGTCTTGACATCTTCATCTGTGATGTGGAAGAGCACACACCTACGTACCTTTCAGAATACTAATACTAACAAGAAATGGCGAAATACAAGTCATCTGCAGACATTCTCTCAAGGACTAACAATTTGAAGTTGAGGTAAAAGGTCAGCAAAGAGCTGTGGAGTGTTCATTAAACACACACCCAGACACACACATGCAGCCCAGGATCTTGCATGGTCAGCCGCTAGTGGACAGTGGTGGCTTCCCATTCCCATATCTACCCCTCTCTAAATGAAGAGGAGGGCTTTGACTAGACAGACGCAGGGTACTGACCCCAGCGCTGTCCTTCTCGGGGTGCCCCTGAGAAGAGACAGCTCCCTTCCTTTTCCTTATTTCTGGTACCCTTTTTCTTCCTGAGCAACGACGGGGCTTTGGTCTGGAGCCAAAGCACATCAGACACGAGGATTCCTGTCTGAGTGGGGCATAGAATCCCGATTTCTGCAACACTGAGCTGCTACTTTCTGAGAGCTGAAGGCCTGGCAGAGTTTTTTGGTTTGTCATACAAGAGGTTAAGAACACTCAGACTCCGCAATCTTCAGAGGGAAATTAGGAAATGTGTCTATGCTGTTTAATAAGTTCCCATCTCTGCGACCTTGGAGGGGAGGCACAGTCTTCAGAATGTCAGTGGGCATTTTGGCCTCTAACCTCCGTTCTGCCACATTTTGGCTGTATGACCTCGGGCACAGTCATTTCCCGGGTTCCTCACCTCTAATACAAGGTGGTTGGTCCAAGATTTCTGGGTCTTTGCAGTCTGACATGCTGTATTTCTGGAACATGAAGCCCTCACGGGAAAACCCTGGGTAGTACTTAACCTGGTTTTGGATCACAGTTTGCCTATGTTTGTGGTCTGGAAGGGCCCTCTCTCTCTCTTGTTGTTGTCCTGTCACCCAATCCCAAGCTGCAGGTAAGTTTTCTCCGCAACACTTTCAGTACAAGCATTTTATGGATGGCTTCTACATCATTTCAAGATTTTCTGTTGATGAGGGCCCAGTGAGTCTGAACTGATGCCAAATTAAGTTTGATTTATAATGCAGGTAGTGCAGTGATCAATCAGGGTAGGCCAAATGGAGAGTGATGGATAGCATGATCAGAATAGTCAGGGTAGGGATGGGCATGTTGGTTTTCTCCAAACAACCAGTAATTAAAGCTTTCCCCTTCACCCCCACGATCCAATGCTCTCCTTCCCTGTTCCTGATTGAACATGAATTTCCCTGACAGTTAAGAGTTTGCTTGTTAAATGTGGTAAGTTTTTAAAAAATACATTTACAATTGTGTGTGTGTGTGTGTGTGTGTGTGTGTGTGTGTGTGTGTATGCATGAATATATTCTGTGATTTGGTTCCTGTGTATTCCTTGATTCTGATGCATCTTTGATTCCTGGGGTTCGTGAAGATGAGGAAAGGAGAGTGGCAAGAGCCTTAATGCTGTAAGAAAGCCTAGTTATGGGGAACTTTCTCAACTCTCCTCTGTGAAGGACATTTAGAAAATAAGACAGTAGATTTGTTCTCCCAATGTGAGTCAGGGCAACCCCCAACCCTTCTCGTTTTCTTTGGATGAGCATGATGACTCTGGGAGGTGGGTGGGCCTGGACAAGGAAAGAGAGGCCCAGAAAGTCACTCAGCCAGCAAGTTTCAGTGCTTGGATTCAACTGCTACCTTAAAAAAAGAGTAATATGTAATTGCCTGTGTCTCTCATGATGCACATGTGAAGCCAGCCTTGTGGATGAGGAAACAGAGGCTCCAGAGCTCATCTCCAGAGCATTCTCTGGTCTGTGACTGGGTCTGGCTCTCCCCAGGACTTGGGCAGAATCCCATCATATGGTGGTGCTTCTTTTTGCTCCATGATGAGCGTTACCACTCTGGTGAGACAGTTTTAGTCACGACTTGCATGTCTGTCATTCTCTGTCCCTTTGAAAACTCATTTCATGGTCCAGTAGAGCAGAGTTTCATCCAATAGCACTCTGACTTGGTGGCTTCAAAGTGTGGTGCCTGCCCCAGCGGCCCGGTTTGGGGCAGTAATGCTTAACAGTTTGATAGTTAAAGTAGAAGCAACAATAACACGACAGTCAGGTTTGGCCCGACACCCTGGCAATTCCCAACCCTCATGCTGCCAGTGGAATGGTTGGGTTTGTGATTCTTTCATCTAATTCCTGCCTTGTCCTCTACAGCAAGACAGAACAAGAAAACTCACTTAGCCATGGACCAAAATAGGATCTTATGGTTCAGAAAACTTGTGCTGTGTAGACCACCTCTCAAGGCTCAATGCTAACAGGCTAGAAATAAACAGGAACAATTAATTCTAAAATTATCCCAAGGGCAAACCTTTTCTCCAAAGGTCTAAGTTGGTTTAATGTGTGGAGTATGTGTTGAGTTTTTTTTTCAAACATTAATACAACTATATATCCAGCTCTGGCCTCCAGAGCTCCGGGGTCCCCAGAAATGGAGTGTCCTAACTTGCGTCTGTCCCCTTTCCAGGGTAGCCCTTGCATGAGTGCACCACTGTGACGAGACAGTGGACTTTCAGAGTTCAGTACCCTCAGAGGCTCCCACCATAGCAGCTTGGATCCTGGTTCAGCTCAGGACAATGCAAACTGAGCTATGCATTTACTGTAATTCTAATCAGATGACTCTATAATTGGAAGAACACCAGTGGCATTCTGTCTTTGCAGTCTTCTCCATTAAGCGACTGAACGAGGGCCAGGGGACCTTTGCTTGTCCCAAATGCGGTCCTGATAGAGACTTTGGGATCTGGGTACTATGTTCCATTCTGTAATAGGATCAAGTTCTTTCTTCTCTTTTGGTAAGACTCTAAATCACTCTAGAATTGGCACATCAGGTGTAGAGAAGTCATTTCCCTGCTACCTCGATAAATTCTAGCCGATTGCTCTTCTCATGGTAAAGAACAAATGAAATAGTAAACAAAGTATATGTGCATTTGGCGGGGGGGGGGAGGTGGTGGTGTCTGTGTTCATGCTTGGTGACAGTAACTGAATATTTTAGGTAAACTTTTCCAAGCCTAGATCATAATCCTATGTGGGAAAGATTGTCTAAATAACAAGAAGAGTAATGTGAATTTCTTAATTGCTCTGGACACCTCAATTAGAGACAGAAAGAAACAGTAAGGATGAATGTATTGAAGAACCAGTTTGTGGTAGAAACTTCGCAAAGTAACGTGTGGCTTTGGGAAATATAGAAATGAATCAGACCAGATCTTGACTTTGAAGGGCACATAATTTAGAGAGGGAGGTAAATTATGCTCATAAAAATTATAATCCAAGATAGAAAGTGCATGGCCTGGGATATTGGGATCCAGAAAGAGGAAAGATCACCCCTGGAGGGAAGACCAGGTTTGGCTTCTTGGAGGATGTGGCTTTTGAGCCAGACTTCAAAGGATGGGAAGAATTTGGTTCAGGGGAACACCACAGGAAGAGATCATTGCAGGAGCCAAGGTGAGAGGGCAAGTGTGAGGGTGTGAACCGGTGAGTGTTGCCTTCAGGCAGCCAGGATGAGTAAGGACTTCACCCCTGGGGTCAGTGATCTGGGTCATATTCTCTACATCAGTGTTTCTCAACAATTATGTGCAGACCTGTAGGGATCTTATTATAATACAGTTTCTGATGCAGTAAGTCTGGGGTGCGGGCCTGAAGTTACACATTTCTAATAAACTCTCAGATGATGCTGATGTAGCTGGTCCCTGGACCACTCTGAGCAACAGGGAATCATCGAGGATTTTAAGCAGTAGGGAAGGAGTTCTTGCTACACCCAACCTTACACATCCCTTTGACATTCTGAGGTTACGTGCGCGCGCACACACACACACACACACACCCCACTGGTACTACAAGCTTCGCATCATCCTTTCCTCAGTTGTACTGACTCAAATAAAAATCCAGGTAGCAGGTGAAAGTGGACAAGGGGCAGAAACAGACTAAAGACCTGGCTTCTAGAAACCAGATACAGCACAAACCACAATGTAAATGCATTTTGGTTTCACAAATGGTTTCTCCCCCTGAACTGTTTATTGGAGGGCAGGAGCGAGCCGATGAGTGCCTTTATATTTGAAAGTGATTTAAATACTGGCCCTCCGGCTTGGTCATTAATAGAATGTTATAACAAAATGATAATGCTTTAATTGTACTACAAAGAAAGAATCAGACTTGGAGTCAAAAGATCTGACCTTAAGTCCTTCAACCTCTCTGGACCTCACATGAGCTTCCTTATCGAGAACACAGGAGAATAATCCTTTCTCTAGCTGACTTTCAGTTCTTCATAAAAATCAAATGAGCTAATGGGTGTGAAAGTGCTCCGTAGACTGAGAAGTGCCTCGCAGGTGAAGTGTCTTGCAGGTGTAATAGCCACCTTTTATGCCTACAGATGGAGACAGTAGTCTTTTCTCCGGTCCTGAGAATTGCAGGCAGAATGACTTAGCGACTACGGAGAGGGGCCTGTGATGGCCTCAGGCAAGGTCCCAGGTAATGTGGTGGGAGAGATCCTCCTGTGGAGTTTGCTGCACTCTCAGAGCAGGATGCACCTGCTGCAGGGTCAGACTTACCCTTGCATCTGGCTGTGTAGCTTCCTGTGATCTCTGGGGAAGCGTTATCAGCAGCAATATTGGTGTGCAAAGCATCCTCTGGGAGTGACTTCTGGGGCCAGACTCAGGTGCCCACGAGCTGTTTCCTGAGTTGTGTCCTGTGTTCTCTGCTGCTCAAGGTTTTTCTGACCCTATCCGCAGAGCCAGCAACACAAGCAAGTAGGGATATTTATTAGGTAAGGGTAGAATCAAGAGCATCAGGGCTCTAAGGTTTAACAGAAAACAGGTAAGACACCAAGAAGGAGTCCTTCAGGAAGATAGGGAGGAGGGCCAATAGGTGGCATTCAGGGTGCGGGGGGAGACAAGGAGATAACTCCTATAAGCCCGGCCTGCAAAGTCAATAACTAGGATCAGAGAGCTCACTTTTAGGGAGAATTATACTGCATTTCATATGTGATAGAACTGGATGTTCTTAAAACAACAGACATTAGAAATAACTGTGGAGGTTTAGGTTTGTGTGTCATTTTGCACATAAGGGACTTGCCCTGGTTACTCTGAGTTAATTGAAGACCCCAGGTGAATGTCAGCTCTCTTGACTCTCTATTGCTGTCAGAAAAGGGTCATCCTTTTTGCCCTCCTGACCTCAGTTTCCTTTTTTGGAAAATGAGGGGATTGAAAGAGCCGTTCTTTCCTTCCTATACTCTTCTAGCTCAAATATTCAATGAGTCTCAGGGGCCCAGGCTTCCATCTAGGCCTAGAACCTCTCCCCCTCCAGGCTGTGCTCGTAGGAATCATACCCTCCCCCTGACTTTCCCCAGGGAATCTGCAATAATGCTTAATCCCTGTTCCCACACTCACTTTCACAAGAGGAAATCAATAGATTCTTTAAGCGGTTGGACCACAGGATGATGCTTAGGCCCATTTTGTCAACCAGGTGGCTCTAGTGAGGGAAGTTGTATGAGTCATTGTCGGCCAGAAATGTAAATCTGGCCTGAGGCTTCCCTTGCAGCAAAATTTAGGTCATTAATAATAGTGAACGTCTGCACAGCACGTTACAGTTACAACACACTTTACATACCTCATTTGCTTATCACAGCTATTCAAAGATGTATGTGTTATTGTTATGCCCATTTTACAGATGAGGAAAATAGACCCTGGAAGTATGGTAACTTGCCCAGGGTGACAGGAAGTGTGTGAGTGGCAGACCCGGTACTTAGTTAAGACATTGGACTTTACCATCCACACACGATGCACTCCATCTCTTTGTATCAGGCTTCCTGTCACCTACACAACCTCCATGGAAATAAACAAAAGCAAGGAAGGTCAACCTGCTCAGG
Organism: Halichoerus grypus; assembly: GCF_964656455.1. Lineage (NCBI taxonomy): Eukaryota > Metazoa > Chordata > Mammalia > Carnivora > Phocidae > Halichoerus > Halichoerus grypus. The sequence continues at coordinate 78,005,762 of NC_135712.1, forward strand.
GTCATTTATGTGGAGGTCCTTTTCTGAATAAGGGATAATTGCAGCATCAGTGTGGGTATGCTAATCACCAATCACGTCGAATGGTCTGGGAACATGGAGCTGACAGTCATATTGTCTCTGTCCCCCCACCTTGCCTCTTTCACCTTCTCTTCCTCACTCCGAAGCCCATGCCTCTTGATGCCCAAACCAAAGCTTTCCCCCAACCCCAATTTTGTAAAATATGAAACATAACTCAAACACGTAAAAAAAGATGATAAGTACTATACAAACCACCTGTTACAAAAAAACTTTCTCGTCATTAGCCAAAAAATTTCCCATTATTCCCACTTCTGGGCTTATTGTGGAATTATACTTCCTGGTCTCCTTGGGCAGGGTAGAACCATATAACTAGTTCTGGCCAATTGGTGAGAGGAGGTGACTTGGGCCATGTCTAGGCTGGACCATGTAATTGCTCTTTGTTTCCCTCTGGTACAGCCAATAGTAAGGAGGTAGTGGCCACTCTCAGTCTTGGTTCCTGAGTGACAACAATAAGCAGAGCCCCTCTGCCAACCCACCATGTATGAGCAAAAAAGAAATCTTTGTTGTTTAAAGTCACTGAGATTCAGGGGTTTTGTTACTGTAGCAAAACCTAACCTCTCCTGACCTTTACATTCATATTCCCATTACCCTGACTTTTAAGAATACTAACACGTCCTTGCACCTTCAGCTTTTCATTTATTTATTTTAATTTTAATTTTTTTGTTTTATTTAAATTCAAGTTAGTTAACATATGGTGTATTATTAATTTCGGGGTAGAATTTAGTGCTTCACCAATTGCAGGTAACACCCAGTGCTCATTTCATCAAGTGCTTTCCTTAATGCCCATCACTCAGTTACCCCATCTCCCCCACCTCCCCTCCAGCAGCCCTATTTGTTCTCTACAGTTAAGGGTCTCTTATGGTTTATCTCCCTCTCTGTTTTTATCCTATTTTATTTTTTCTTCCCTTCCCCTATGTTCATCGGTTTTCTTTCTTAAATTTCACATATGAAATCATATGGTATTTGTCTTTCTCTGACTGACTTATTTCACTTAGCATAATACCCTCTAGTTCCATCTACGTTGTTGCAAATGGCAAGATTTCATTCTTTTGATGGCTGAATAATATTCCTTTGTGTGTGTGTGTATATGTGTGTGTGTGTGTGTGTGTGTATGTGTGTGTATATATATATATATACCACATCTTTTTTATCCATTCATCAGTTGGTGGACATTTGAGTTCTGTCCATAGTTTGGCTATTGTGGACATTGTTGCTATAAACACTGAGGTGCATGTGCCCCTTCAAATGCTTTTTAAAGAAACAAACATTATCAAAAACAACTGAGTCCTTTCAGAGCTCGTCTTTTCCCAGCCTTTTTCCTTTTCCCCCAGAACAACTACCACTCCAAAGATGGTATGTCTCTGTCCTGTCCATGGTTGGTACATAAGTATGTGTCCAAGACAATATATAGTACAGTTGTCTAAAATTTGCATAAATGGGACATTGGGGAGGGTATGAGCTATGGTGAGTGCTGTTAATTGTGTAAATGTTAATTGATGAATCACAGAGCTGTACCCCTGAAACAAATAATACATTTTATGTTACTAAAAAATAAAAAATAAAATATAAAATGTGCATAAATGACAATACCAGTTTATTCTGCAAATTGTTTTCATCTTTCAATATTATTGTTTTAGATGTACGTCAGTTTTATTTCATTCACTTTAACTTCAATGTCATATAACTTTTTTATGAATGTGTTATAACTTATTAAGCATTTCCCTACTAACGAAGTCCTAAATTTCTTTTCTCTCCTATAAACAATGATGTAGTGAACATCCTTGTATAAAGCTCTTTGTGTATAGGGCAACAGTTTCTCTCAGTTGTATACCTGAGTGGAATAGATGTGAGACAAGGTATATGTAGCCTCAAACTTAGTAGATAATTGCCAAATTTCTCTGTGGTTCTATCATCAGTGTTTTGTGTTTTGCTGTTGTTCTATACCTTCATATAAACACTTCATATTGTCACGCTTTAAAAATTTTAGCCAATCTGATGGGTGTGAAATGGCATCTCTTAATCTTTAAATTTGTGTTGCTTTGATTATTAGTGAAGCTGAACATCTTTCCATATGCTAAGGATCATTTCGGTTTTTTGTGATGCACACGCTCATATAGTCTGCCAACCTATTTCTGTTGTTTTTTTCTTCTTCTAATGGATATGTAGGATCCCCCTTTCTCCCCATATTCTGGGTATTAATCCTTTATCAGTTACATAAGTTGTAAACATTAATTTTGTTCATTGCCCAGTTCTCATTCTCTTGCAAGCTATTGGCTGCCTGCTTTTGCGCATGCTTGATTTTTGAGATCACAGCAACTACATGGTGAAAATGGCTTGGGGATGTATTTTGAAAAGCTTATGTGAATGGATGTTCCTTGACTCTAAATTATCTGTCATAGGCTAAGGAATGTGTCTGTGAGAGGCCTATTTTGCTTACTCAAGGATCTCATTTGCTAATATAATTGTGCGGTGAAAGCAGAAGAATCCAGTGTAAGTGGAAAAAAACCTTAGTCACTACAAGTTGTTTGGGTGGCTCAGGGCTGAATATCAGGGGTGACTCGTTGCCCACTGCCATGATGAATCCTGGCATGATTTGCCTGGCTATTTTGACATTTTGTAGACCCAACATATTAGGAAGGACACCTTAGAGAAATTTATGCTCAAGTGGTCTTTTCTCTGCCCCCACACACCTCAGAGAGTCTGCACAAGGGCGTACTCATGGGAAGGCTAGATGCATTCATCAGAAGGTAGGGCAAAGCAGTGTCTTGGAGTGCTTTTAGTTTTCCAATGGGGAGAGTTCCTTTAAAGCTTTGTTTATCTCTCAGTGCCTTGCTAACCCCAAGAGAAAGAACCTTAGCTCAGGACAGGAAGCTCAGAGCACCCAAAAGGATGACTACACAGCTCAGGACTATTTATGTCTGCCTCTTACATGTCCCTCCATGCTATCCTCAGGAGGCCAGGAGGTGCTGACGCTCTAAGGGGGCCTAAATATACCATCACTCCCTAGGAAACCAATGAGTATGGCAGAAACCGAGCTCTGGGATCAATTATGTTGGTAAAACTACAAATGCAAGGGGGAGCCAAAAGTGTTGTGGCTTAGGAACTACTTGCTGAAGAAAAAAAGAAAAAACAAAAAACAAACCTTGATGTTCCCTAGTAGAACCCCACGGCCCCAAGGGAGGTAACCCTGGCTGTCTGGTCGACTAGCCAGAGAGCTGGGCCTGAGTGGCTGGACACACCTTCCGTTCCAGTTGACTCACTTGAGTGGCAAATTCTTCTCTCCCTCACAGTCCTCTCATCTTCAAAGGGAATTCATTAAGCCCCACAATGCCATCGGCACTTGGCCAGGTGTTGTACTGGCCCATTAGGTAGACACAGGCCATGGCCTCAGGAGTGTGCCAAATGAGGTGCAGGATGGCAGCTGAGAGCTGTTGACATCCCCCAAGATGGCCCTGAAGCACTTTCTATAAACCCTCCAGCTGTTTCAAACTATTTGTGTGTGGCTCTCAGCACATGCTGTATTCTTCCTGCAGCCCCTTGCTTTAGCTCACTCTGTTCCCTTTGCACAGAATGCTCTTCTACTCAATACTCAACTGCCAACTCCTGTGTGGGGCCTTCTCTGATAACCGCAGGCAGAACTGACTGCTCTGAATTCTGTGTCCTCATAGCACTCTGGATCATTGTTAATATTGCACATACCTTTTTGGGCCAGAATCAGCTGCTCAATGTTTATCTCCCCTAATGGATGCAATTTCTTGGAAGTGGATTCTCTGGCTTATTCATCTTTGTTCCCCTAGCAAAAATTTAGTAATTTAGTAGATCCTTATAAATGTATGCTGGATTAAATGCAGCAAGGGACACTACTCATGCTCCTATCTGATTCTATCCTCAGAGTATGACTGGAAGCAAGTGATGTCTCTCTGAGTTTTACTTTCCTTCTCTGTGAAATGGGTGGGGGAGGATAAATGAGAAAAATGGCCTCTAAGGTTTTCTGGCACTATTATCTGTGATTTTTAAGCTCTGATCTCCTTGTAGAAAACTGAGAGTTCCTCATAACTCTTTAAAAACCAGGGTGATGTTTTCATTTATGTGTATTAGTGGGCCTAGTGTTTTCTCCCCACCTCTAGTCTGTCATGTTTTAAAAATGTGTATTATTTAGCATCTTGCAAGTTCTCTGACTAAAGTTTCAAGAGGTTTCTGGGATTGGTTGATTGTAGGAAGTATATAGCTTCTATCTCCCCTGTCTAATAAAATGGTTGAACTAATTGATTCTTTTTTTAAAAATTTTTTAAAGATTTTATTTATTTATCTGAGAGAGAAAGAAAGAGAGAGAGCATAAGCAGGGGGAGCGGCAGTGGAAGAGGGAGAAACAGGTTCCCTGCTGAACTGGGAACCGGATGTGGGGCTCGATACCAGGACCCTGGGATCATGACCTGAGCCAAAGACAGACACTTAACTTACTAAAGCCACCCAGGTGCCCCTGAACTAATTGAGTCTTTGAAAGGAATTTCTGACTATATTTTCTAATGACTGTTGTCAGCTTGGATGTGTGTGGAAAGGGGTCACTGTGTCTCTGTGTGTGTCATCCCAGTGTCTCTCTTCTCACTAATGTAGCCATGTTGCTCATGCCATGCTCAACAGCATGTGATCAATGAGACCCATGCTACCCACTTCCTATGCTATGTCTCTGCCCCATGAGTTGCAGGTTTGGAACTTCCTTCATGGAGAGGATTCAGTAGCCCTCATATTCCTATTTTATGTATAGCTATGATCTTCATAACCAGCTTATGAGCTGAGGAAGGACAGAGGTTATTATTGACCCATTTTACAGGTGGAACTAAGGCTCAAAGAGGTTAAGTGACTTGCCCTAAAGCCAAGTAGCTAAGAAGACCTTCTAAGCCTGGCCCAGTGAGACCTATTTATTTGCCACGGTTCTGATTTCCATTGACTCCTTGAAAATCCCTTAGATTGCTGCTATATTGTCTGACCACTCTGAGGCTTGTTATCTGGTGAAACCAGAGGCAGGTGATTCTATCCAAAGGAAATAAGGGGTCCTAACCCACTACTAATTTTGTGGGACCAAGTGGCTGTACTTATTAGTGAAGAGGGAATTCAAATGAGCTAGAACTGTCCATTTGGTGGTTTCTATCATTAGTATCTTACTATACCAGTAAATGAGTTGTTGAAGCCTGAAAGCTTCAGAGGACTGGTGGTGGGGGACCATCTCAGGAGCACAGGATCTTACTGCCCTCCCCTGAATGCTACAAATCCAGCTCAGAGGGAGCACGACTTACTAATGCACCTCTCTGAGACTCAGCTTCTGTATCTATGAAGCAGGAACAATAAGCCCCTCCCAGCTTACCTTGGGTTGGTTGTGAGGGTCACCTCTTCTGATGGAGGTGGCCGTGCTCTGGAAGCTGAAAGTGCTGGGTGGAAATTCAGGGAGCATCATGGTTACTCTTGTTATTATCCTGCCTTAACTGTGAATGGTCTCAGTGGAGGGAAGTAAGCCCAGCCCTGTGTTATTTTCCTAAAAGTGGCTCCAAGAAACATTATGCAAGAGGACACATAGCTGTAAAAGTGTGAATAACCACAGTTCCTGCCCTACCTGCCTGTCAGAACACCAAAGAGGATTAAGTTCAATAATGATGTTAAGAGCATTTAAAAAATATAACAGTTGCTATTATCATGACATATTCTTTTTCCTCAAAGGCTAAAGGTAGCCCTTAATAACCTGAAAGGAATTTGTCCAAACCCTCTATGATGCTATTTCTGTTGTGGCCCTGCCTCATGTTGGTGTAGAGAGTGCTACTTAGCTGAAAAGCTGCGGGGGGTGGGGGGTGGGGGGGGAGGGCTAAGCTGGAATTCATCTGCTGAGATTTTGCTCCTCATACCTTTTGGATGCTCTTTTTTTTTTTATTTTTAAAGATTTCATTTACTTATTTGAGAGAAAGAATGAGCATGAGCCAGGGTTAGGGGCAGAGGGAAGGGGAGAAGCAGACTCTCCCACTGAGCAGGGAGCCCGCTGCGGGGCTCGACCCCAGGACCCCAGGATCATGACCTGAGCCAAAGGCAGACGCTTAACCGACTGAGCCACCCAGGCACCCCTGGGATGCTCTTTTTGAATCAATGGCTCTAGTTTTCTGTAATGATCTGTAAGCTTCTGGCCCCCTTGGCTCTAACTGGTCCCTGAGGATCAATTCCCTTTCTGAAGAGGGCTTTTTTGTTGTTGTTTTCTTTCTTGTGCCTGGGGAAAAATAGTTACTCTCATAGACTGTAAAGAAAAACTCCTATTCAGGAGCTTAAAACATGTTTGGGAAGTAGATAAGGCCCAACCTTGGTGAAAACATACTTTTTACTTCCAAGGAGAAGTAGAGGCAACTTATAATATGGGACATACACTGAGAATGGTATATTGTAAATAAAAAATGAAAGCCGTAAGAATGGTAAGAAAGCAAATCTTTATAAGACTTTGTATAGTTATCACAGTTGAACATTAATAGAACTCTGAGCTTCCTGGCAGGCAGGACAAAAAAGTAAACATGATGACTTATATAATTTTATTTTTCTGATTGAAGGGGGTGCCCTGATGGAATTTTTTCTTCTGGTACCAATTTCGAAAAGGAATTTAATACTGGGTGACCCTCAGGGGTAATGAATATGTCTATAGCAAGAGTTTTACAACAAATGCAGGAAAAGTTCTTAAAGTTCCATCTCATTTCCCCTTTTGAACTCCAGGCTCATCATAAATACTGATGAAATTTCTTCACCTAGATATTCCAGAGTCACCTGAACATATTGCATACTGAACTTGCTAACTTCTTTCTGAAATTAGTTCATCCCCCTGTGTTCATTACCTCTGTTAAAGCGTCACAGATACAAGCTGCCCTTGCCAGACAAATGGCAGCTTGTTTAGATTACTCTCCCTCAACCTCTAGCCCTTGCCCAGTCAATCCTGGGGACTCTGTGTCCTTGATTTTATTGAAGTCCCTCCCTTTCTCCCCACTTCCAACACCACTACTTTGGGCCAAGGCGCCCCATCTCTCACCTGAGCTGTTGCAATGGCTTCTTAACTTGCCTTCTTATTATTCCAACCTGTTCTCCACACTGCCTGTCTGGAGACTGATGTATAAAAAATGCAAACCTAATCTTTCTCAAAGCCTTGCCAAGGCTGCACCTTGTCTTCAAGGTGAAGCCTAAACTCCTGACATGGCAGAGGAGGCCTTTCACATGCTGCTTACTTTCCAGCCCCAGCTGCTGCCACACCTCGTACACAGTCTCTAAGACAGGCTGCTTGTTCCCTCAGGACACCACCCCCCATTCCCGTCTCTATGCTTGGCACAGGCTCTTCCTTCTTCCCAGAAATCCCCCCTTCTTTGAAAACCTGGTGTCCTCCGTTCTGGAAAGCTTTTCTGATCCCCTCTTAATACTCCCCATGGTTAGGTTCTGCCCCCTCTGCATCCCTCAGTACCTGGGATATCTCACTTATACTTACCACGCATGCTATCACTGCTTAGTTCCTGAGTCCTCTAAGAATATCAGCTCCTTAAAGACAGAAATGGAATCCCACTCATCCTAGATTACCTAGGTTCTGTACATGTGCCTGATATAGTTGGAGTCTGATGAGTAGTTGTTGACCAAAAGGGTGGACGGAAAAATAGAACCCTGAGGTAGAGTCTGGGATATGTTGACTAGTGATGCAGGGATCATCGGAACTTCCTGTAAGATATCTGGAGGAGCAGGTCCATAGACTGAGCTTTAGATAAATCTCTCTGAGATCATCTGTCTCTCTGCGGTAATCTTTGGTAGGATCTGGAGGCAGACGATGAATGATTTTGCTGTTGCAAAGTCCTCAGTGGATGACCTACTGTGTGCCTGACCTGGCGACCTGCATATCTTGACCATCCTGTGTGTGTGTGTGTGTGTGTGTGTGTGTGGACAATAATATTATATTAAGGGAAGGAAGAAGCCTAACCAAGAAATGGATTATAAGGGTGTTTCCCTGCACACCCAGGGCTTCCTTTAAGAGAGATTGCTTTCTATCAAGCACCTGGCACGCCATCAATGGAGAACTCTTTCTTTGCGTCCCTCCATCAAGTTTCACATCATAGAGAGTTTTTGTCAAGTGCACCTGAATTAATGGGGGCACTTGTTTAAAATGCAGATTCCTCAGCACCCCCTCCCCTCAAAATACCCCTGCCTCAAAGATGTTCTCAAAGTTGGCTGGGGAAATTTTTCCAGCAGGCCCTGTTGCCTAGCTCCTCGGTGGTACTATGACAGCTCTACATTGGCAGAACCTGGGCTCGATCTTGCATTTAACCTCCATAGGCCATTTGGTGTGGAGCTTTGTGGGCACAACATGTTTCCAATGCTCCTGGGCTTGGTGCCATAGAGCGAGAGACCCCGGGGGGGGGGGGGCATTCTCATGCCACACAGGCCCCACCTGAGCGTGGCTCTCCTTGGCAAAGACACCGAGAGGGTGTCCAGATGGATGGTGCTAGTTCCCGTGCAGGACTTGGCCAACACAACATAGGTTGGTAATTATTATGAATAATAATGTCTAGCCATCACTATTTGAAATAAATAATAATCATTCATGGCCAAGTAGGATTTTGCTGTTCTCAAAACTCTTGAATTGCATTATCTCCTGTGATCTCACAATAGTCCTGTGAAGCAGAGTTATTCCCATTTTACAGATGCAGAAACTGAGACTCAGAGAAGGCAGCAAGGTGACTTGTCCAAGTTCACACAGATGGAATTGCTACCACTTGAAGTCAGGTTTTCTCACTCTGTTTTAGGCTGTGTTCCATTCCGCCTTGCTTGCTGATCTCTTATGCTATCAGATTTGAAAGTTGAGGAACATTACTAAGAATGATACAACCATATTTGAGGGCTCAACAATGTCCATAAAGAAATTTATGATTATGATTTGCTATAAAAATGCCAAGTACGAATTTAAATAAAATAAGAATTCCCATTTTTTAAATTATTGTTGGAGCAGACTCTGTGGCTCTGTTAAAACTTTAGTCCCGTGGGTCAAGAAGGCTTCCCAAGTTCATCGTACTGATCTAAGCAGTCAGCAACGTTTCTGTGCTGTGCGGCAGCTGGCTCGAGCCCATTAGTGAAAGCCAGTTGTGGGCAGCTCTTCTTTACTCCGTGGCTTAGTGATGGCACCTTGCTAGCTTGAAATTAGCCATGGTGCAAGAATTTACACCATGGAAATCAGCAAACGCTACAATTCAGGGCTTTTCCATCCCAGAGAACCAGTCATTAAACATTTACCAGCACATCACTGCTTACAGCTAACAGTGACTTGACTCAAACTAGAAGTTCGAAAGTTCTCCTCTGTCATCTGCGTGGTGCGTGGGACCATCTTCAGTGTTGATTTTTCTTCTAACCACAAGTCATACCCCATTCATGGGATCATGACATTCCTTAAATAAGAGGCTCTTTCTGTCTGAGCTTGCAAAATCAGATGAATGGGTTTCTACTAATAGGTTCTCAGATTTGTATAGTTTGCAAAGTGTTTTCACATCCCTAATCATGTCTGCGCTCTGTGTGGTCTAGGGGACAGCTGCCTTCTCCTCTTGTTAGAGAGGAAGAGCCTGAAGATCTGACAGATGATGTGACTGCTCCCAGAATCATAGGCCTAGCAAGTGGCAGCCAGGGGTTTGGACTGGGTCTTCTGCCTCCTTATTTTGTGATCTTTCCCCTTGTACTAGGTCCCTCCTTCACTCTTTTAACACTTATAATACTTCCAGCTCAGGTTACTGTCTGGGGCAAAGAGAAGGATGCCTAGCAGCAGCCTGGAGTATAACCTTTGTCCTAACCCTTCACAGAAAAGGACAGACACGTTAGCTTGGGAGGGTCTGAAAATAATTGCTAGCTTCACTTTACTGATCCCGTGAAAGGAAAGGAGTCTACTTTCACTCCCCTTTAGTCCTTGGTTCTGCCTTTGGTTCCTTTAAAAATGTTTATGGGGACTTTGTGTCTTTGGGTCCTGCTGTAAGTCCTGCCCTCAGCAGGACTTTGGGGCCTCCTAAGTGACTGGCATTAATGCCCTGCTTCCCCTGTTGCACAACTCCCAGCTTCTCCACTGCCCAGTGATGGAATTATTGATTGGTAAGCATTTCACAACACATTTTCAAAACATGCTGAAGGTCAAGAATGAATGACTCATGGGCAGTCACATTTCTTTCTGCCTCAGCCCCTCTCTATTATATTGGTGAGGCTAGTTAATGGAAGTCACTGAAGAAACTGAGGTGAAAGTTGACTGTTCCAACCCTGACCTGTAGGACTCTTAAGTGACTTGAAAACATGATTCTTGATCTTCTATTTGGTGATTAATCTGCTGAATCACTTTGATCTTCAATACCAAAGACTCTAAGATGGGAATGAAAGGATTTCAGTGCTGATTTTGCCGCAACTTGTCCCAGAGTATTAGAGGGCTGGAGTACCAGAGAGGTACTCAGCTGAAGAAAAAGGCTTGGGTGATATGCAGGGGGAACTTTGCTCTGATACTTGTGATTCTGTATCAGCCCTTTGGAGAACAAAGCCAAATCCCTGCTCCAGGCTTGTAGATAATTACTCACCTCTGTGCTTGAGGCCAGAAAGAGCTCCGTGTGGGACAGTGTGGAAGAATGTCTTAGAGCATGGTAGCAGAGAGAATTCCACATCAGGAGGCAGGGGATCTGGGTTAACTCTCAACTTTGCCACCTAGGATTTGAATACACCAACAAGTTGCTAGACCTGTTAGGGCCTCAGTTTCTTCACCTATAAAATGGAGACAGTGACAAATGCTTTCTTTCAGCAGGCTCTTTCAAAGGTCAAGTGATATAATGCATGTGAACTTTTTTCGGTACAAACTATAATGTGTGGAAAGACGTACAGTATAGTTCTACATGGGCTAGTTGAAAGTTTTGGGAGAATGAGTGTCAAGGGCACATTGTTTTTCTTCTTGATGTGAAAACTTGTCTTCACCACCCCCACCCCCCTGCCAGAATATAATCCAATTTGCAGAATTAGTTCCTAAATGCCTTTTCAGGAGCAATCGTGGGATTGCAAATTTCTTAAGAGTTCTCCTGTAGGTTGTTAGAGTTTAAGTACACTGAAGGTCCTATAATTCTAATATAATATGATCCCAGAACTAAGAAGTGTGATGAAGTGAAAGTATTAGTGATGTCTGCACCCCCCTGACTCAGCAGCATAGCCCCCTCCCCACCTGTATTCCCACACGTTCGACCTCTCCAAGCTGTGTGGGCAGCGTTTCTCCCCTATTCCTGACTAGAGAATGAGCCAGTAAAAAAGGAAGCAAATTCAGTTATGTAAAGCATATCCTGGGTGAGGAAAGGCAAGTATGTGTTTCAACTTGATTGAAATGGCTTTTTCCCCCCCACCACTTTGTCCTCTTGTCAGGACAGGTCAGAACTTACCAAGACCTTGGCAGTCCCTGCTCTCACCCCCTCATTGTACTGAAGAGCAACCCAAGGCTTAGAGCCTAGAGGTGACTTCATCAGGGTCATAGAGCCAGCTTGGGGCAGAATCAGGATTCAAGCACCCGTTTCCGGACTTCTCCTGTCTCCTATCTCCATTACAACATGTGTGTAGAGAACACGGAGAATCTAAAAGAAGAAATAAAAAAGCATAGATCCTTATGGAATATCTTGGGTTACTGGTTTTCAAGGACAGTTTTATGGCTATAAAGACAGTGGTGGTGCCTTAAGAGCAATGGTAGCTAGCGTGAATGAACTTATATAATAAACATTTATCACAGAACAAGTGTCATCCAACACCTGCTAGATTTGAGCATTGGAGCCAAAGTTGCTTTTATTGTCAAAGAAAGGAAGGGGAAAGGAACTTGGCTGAACAAAGCTGGAAGACTTTTTACTAGAAAATTCAGAGGCAATTTCTGGAGGAATGGGAACACATTTCCAAAGACTTCTAAAATTTATTTAAATGTGATTGGGTGAATTTAGTCGTTAAAGAAGTGAAGGGCACTAAGGATCGTTTGGTTCCTGAGGCCTCTTCCAAACAGGTCTCTTCTGTCTGCCTTGGTCACCAGGCCCTAGGAGCCTCAAGGTGGGCAGGCCCAGAGGTTTCCCAGAGCAATGTCTGAGGTTGATGGTTTCCATTTAGGCTCCCATGCAAACACATACCAAAACACTCGTGGTTCTCACTGAGATCTCTTCTTATTAGCAGAACATGACCAAAGTCAAAGAGACATGGACCATTTGTCTTTCCAACTGAGTCCATCCAGGCAAAGTGGATTCTTCGGCCTATTTTGGAGGTCAGCCTACATCAACAGAATGGGACATTTGCCACATACATGGTCACTTCCCTTTGGCTACCCACAAATTTTTGAACTGCAAGAGCTGTTCATTTATTTTCTCACCTAATAGTTATGATTAAGGGAGCACTGACCTAGAAATTCTCCGCAGGTATAACGAGCTCTCCACAACTCAGTTTTCCCACCCGTATGAGACTATCCATTATCTGCCTGGTGGACCTCACCTAGATGCTGTGAGCATCCAGTGAATGACGTGCAGAAGTGCTGTTTCAACTCTAAAGCCTGCCATGAGGGTAAAAGTTTGTTGCTACCACTCTGTTCCCAACAGTGTGTTAGGCTCCAGGTGGGTTACAGAAGAAATATAAGAAATGGTCCTTCCCCTCCTGGGTTGGGGAACGAGGACACACCCAAACAAAACAGAGATGCAAGGTTGTATTTACTACTTCAGTGGTTGCTAATGACTCTGATACCTCTAGGAGAGTAGAGAAGAGGGAAATCATGAATAGGCTGCAGAATTGGGAATGCCTCTTGGAGGAGGTGAGGCTTGAGTTGGGTGATGAAGTAGACAGAGAAGACGGAGAAGGTCTTTATGGGTGTGGTGCCACTGAGTCACCTAGTGGAGGGTTTTCTTGGTAGATCAATCTACTTGGAGTTGGAACTCCCAGTCAAGCTGGAGTTATGGATTTAAGAATTTGAGCAGAGCTATGGGAAAGGGAAAGTCAGAGCAATTTGCAGACCAACTATAGGTTATGATGACTGGGGAGGCCTCACATGTGAAGGATGGACTTGTGAGGAGACAGAGGAGGCAAGAGGGCTACAGCAGGGGGATGGTGTGCTTCTGCACCAGACCAATGGAAATGGTAAGAGGAAAAAAAATGCATGTAAGTGAAAGGTACTTCTGTTTGTAGAGGGGGGACAAGTCATGTTATTAACCCTTTCTCTTCTCTTGACGTCTAAACGTTAGGATTTGAGTTAAATTGGGCAAGGAGGGGCAAAAAATGGGAGTGTCTTTATACGTACACTGGAAGATTTTTGAAAACCCAAACTGGTCTCACAGTGTCTATTTGTATACCTATCAAAAAGGATGTGAAGTTGCTGGCTAATCCATAGAATGACAGGTTTTCAGAGTCGGAGAGGACCTTAAAGGTTAGCTGGTCACATGGTGGTCAATGTCAGAATTTCTGCTCCAGTATCCCCAGAAAATGCTCATTTCTCTTCTTCTCAAACCTGTCTATTAAGGGAGTTCATTACTACTTGAAGAAGACCTTCCCAGGACTGGATATGTCTTGAGCTTCACAATATTTTTATTTGGAACTTTTATGAATTTCCCTGACTGGCTTTCTCATTGGGCCCCAGGGTCACACAGAACATTTAAAAGTCTTTTTACATCTTCTGGATTCAGCCATTTAATTGAAGATGCAGGCCCTCTCTTCCCAAATGCATCTCATCAACCTCATTTATAAATTACCTTTTACATTGGCTAACTAAAGTGCTGTAAAATTTCATCATTTCCATTTTTATTTATCACTCTCCCCAAAGACAACAGAGTAGGATTCTGGATCTTACAGGAAAAAAAAAATTAATTAATTAATTAATTAATAAGACTCAATTGTGGGATCCTTCTTATCCTTCTTTTTTTACTTTAAGAAAGTAAATTGTGGGATTTTTGGGGGGGGGCACCTTGCACAAAAGTCAGGTCCCATGAACTTGTGAAATAGGTATTTTCATCTCTTTCCTTTTTGAACTCATCAGCTGGATATCTTCCAGGGATTTGGTGTCAGAAATCAAATCTGATGAGTGAGAAGTTTGACCAGACTCAGAACAGCCTTGCCAAATTGCAAATAGAGCAGGCGGAGTCGGGTCTGTTAGAGGGGTTGGCAAAAATGAAGCTTATGATGGACAGAGTGTGTATCTGAGGCACACAAGGGCTTCAGTCAGTAGAGGTTGATATTAATAAGATACAAAGCCACCAGAAATAACAATAGTAATCAACAACCAGGCAGACCCTGAAACTTCTTAACTGATCCCAAGGGAAGGAGATCTGTATAAACACACCATTGTCTTAGGATGGTCTTCCTTGTTGCCTAAGCGATTTATATGGCCATGCCTGTTTCAGGCTGTGTTATAGCAAAACTTTAGCACCCGCTTTAAAAGTTCAGAGTAGAAAAGAGAGTCTTAACCAGAACATAGAAAATGCTCCATCATGTCAAAACACACAAGCAAACAAACAAGAAGCAGGTCAGTTTTCTCTTTTTGGCACTGTGTGGGACCATATGCTTCCAGAGATGAGGATTTAAAAATAGCCTGTCACACAGCTCACAGTGTAGCCCTGGGACACACTGGGGGTGGGAAGGATTGCCTCACACTTAATAATAGTGACACTTCACATTTATACCAACCTAAGTAACTGAGAGTACTTTCCAGTTATTTGATTTCTTTCTTTCTTTCTTTCTTTCAAAAAATCAAATCTTCCTGATGTCCCTGTAAGCTGAGTGGGGGGTGGTACAATTCTTCCCACTGTACAGAGAAGGTGACTGAGTTATCAAAAGGTTAAGTCACTAACTCGGGATCATAGACTGACTCAGGAATTAGTGCTGTGCGGTTCTGAACACACTGGGCTGGGGGCCACAGCAACATCCTGAGCTGTGAGAGCCACGAGTTCATAGGATGTTGCACAAAAAAGAAAGAGGGTTGCTTCCCATTGCTTCTGTTTTGAAACACACTTGCCTTTCATTGTAAGCGTTTCGTCAGTTTCCAGTTCTAAGGCAAATTGCTTACAAGCCATGGTGACCTATATTTGCAGACCAATTTACAGATCTTAGTAACAGTGTGATTTCTCTTGTCTCCAGAATTCCTTACACTCGAGATGGTCTTACACTTACCATCTCATCAGTCATTTAGGCAAGGCTAGCGTTCTGATGAGCGGGATCAGAGGCTCAGAGTGGGCGGGGGGAGCCTTTTCACCTGGTAGGGGGGACAGACGCTGACCAACAAGCAGATCTTCTGTCTGCAGGTCTGAGCTGGTTTCCCGCTGACCACACTGTACCCTAGGTCTAAGCACTGCCGAGAGACTTGGTTACCAGGGAATATGTCTTCCTTTGTGCTTGGGAGTGCCTCTGCCACCCAATTTGGCGCCCAACACTCAACATCACCCGAAAGGGGGGATTCTAGATGTGGCAAAAACAAGTCAGTGACAAGCTCCCTTTCTGGAGGAAGGGCCATTCTTGTTCTGATCATTCTGGCAGATGATTTGGAGTTAGGTGGAGTCTGGTGAGGTTGTGTTACTGACCAGCCTTAGCGCCTAATCTGACCCTACCTCCCGCTGCTTTACCAGAGCTATTCTCTTGCCAATACGCTAAATTCTCTTGCTGCTTTCCCCTTCATTGGGCCAAGCCCCAGTCCTGGTGAAATGTAACCACCCTCTCCTCCTTTGCTTGTATCTAAGCAGCAAAATGTTGTTAAACATTGTACACCACGCTGGAAGCCGCTTACTTTAAATTTAAGACTGCAGCACTCAAATGGGCCCCCCTGAAGGGCCCTGTAACACTTCAGCAAATTTGCTTTTTCAATCTCTGAATCAACCCTTTTACACCTTTCCCTCCCTCCCTAAATCTCCACTATGATTTACCCTTTCCATCTTCCAGGATGATGACTCTCCTTGTTATTCGAGGACAGTTATTCCATCTTTCCACCACCGACTTCTTTACCTACGTGCATCTGTACTTGCATATACTGCCTCCCACAGGTAGTGTTGCTGTTTCTAAATAAAGGTGATTCTTCCATTTGTCTTCTGGATTCTACCTCCTTTTACTTACTTCTCTCCAGCAACATCATTTTCCCTTGTCCTGTTACATCCATCTCATCAACCTACAAAGATGCCTGTATAGTAACCATTAAAAAACAACTCTCCCTTGGTCCTGCTTGTCTCCCTTGATCCTCCAGCTTCCACCCCTTTCTTTGATGCCTTTATAAAAACTTCAAAAATAAGATCTACTTTCCCTGTCTCCTCTTCTTCAGCTCCCATCCTCTCCTCAACTCTGTTTCCATTTTTTTTTTTTTTTCCCAGATCCTATCACTCCACTTAAGCAGCCCTTATCAAGGTCACCAATGATCTACCTGTTTCTAAAACTCACATGGACTCAACTCACTGGACTGTTTAGAATTGGACATGGTCGATCCCTGGTATGTTTTTGAACATTTCTTTCTCTGGGCTTTTGTGATTCCACTCTCCCCTGGTTTGACCTTACCCTCCTGTCTCCTTGTCTGGCTCTTCCTCCTCTACATCAAATTTTGGAGTGCTCTGAGGTTCTTGTCTCTGTTCTGTCTAAACTCTTCCCAGATGAACTCATTGGGTCTCATGGCTTTAATACACCATCTCTATGCAGATAACTCCAAATCTCTATCTCCACCTGACTTCTCCCTTGAGTTCCAGACTTGATAACTATGATTGTATATCTAACAGGCATTTCACACAAACTACCATCCAAACCAAACAACTGATGTACCCCTCCCCCACGTTCAATTCCTCCTTCCCAAGTCTTCCCTTGAGTAAGTTGTCCTGAACCACCCACATATTTGTTCAGAGAATATACCCACGTCATTCTAATTTATTTTTATTTCCCTTAAACCCCATGTTTAATCCATCAGCAAGTCCTATTGACCTTACATCTAAAATATATGCCAATTTAGATTATTTTTCATCATCTCTACTGCTAGCCATTTTATTTCAAGCTATCATCACATTGTTCGTGTCCAGATTTTTTTTCCCTATACTCACCTTTCACGTAGTAGCCAGAATAATGTTTCTAAGACCATAAGTTATAATGTCACCTGTCTGCTAAACTCTCTTACCATGAGTATAAAACTCTATAGGGCCTGGCCCTTCACTACTTGTCCAGCATCATCTCCCTTCACTCTGGGCTTCATCCACAATGTTTACATTTTGTGAATATTTCATCCACAACGTTCACATTTTGTGGCTTGTTTTCCTCCCTCAAATCTGCCAATACTTTCCAATCTGAGGAACTTTGCACTTGCTTTTCCTTCTGTTTGGATGATCTTCTTCCAGATCTCCAATGGCTACTTCATCTTGTCATTCTGGCCTCAGAACAAATGTCATTCCAGTAGACAAATTCACCTGACTGATGTTGCTAAGGTATTCTTCTCTAGAACCAAGTAAATGAGTATTCTACCTCTATCCCTGCCCCCCGCCAAGAGGAGAGTTTTCCTTTAGTTAAATCCTAGTGAATTATACCCTCAACTTTAGTGGTGAATCAGTATAAAAATTGACATTGAAATTTGTGACTACATTGTCCCTTGGGGTTTCTGAAGACATCATTTGCTCTGTCACTCAGTAATCTTTTCTATATGGCCCTCTATGAGGAATTCTTTTATGTCTAAGAGCTAAAAAAGCTTTGCTTCCCTTGAGAAACTGGGCATGACACAACTGGCTTTTCTTTGGTTTCTCTCTCTCTTTCTCTCTCCCTCTCTCTCTTTTGGCTTAATAGCACAAAGCTTAGAGCCAAAATTTTACCTTAATTATTGCAAACGTGTAGGACTGTAGGACCTGGTTACCTATCTAGATAAGTTTGTCCAACAGAACTTTCTACAAACATGGCAATATTCTGTATCTGCAATGTCCAATAAGTAACCACTAACCACATGTGGCTGTTGAGCCCTTGAAATGTGGCCAGTGACACTGAGGAAATAAATTTTTATTGTATTTATTTTTTTCTTAATTCAAACTTAAATAGACACACGTGCCTGCTGGCTACTACATTGGACAGCACAGGCCTGGATATCCTGGTCTAAGATACTAGAATTTATTTTTATGCACACTTCATTATTCATTATTGTATTTCCGATAAGTTGCCTCAATCCTTTGTGGCTGGTAGGAGAAAAAGAAAGGAAGAAAACACATCTAAATGAGTAATTGACTTTGCAGGGCAAGTCAGCATGTTTATAGGTTTGGGTGACATGATCAGTGCATGCAGACAATGAGTCTTAAATCCTATTTCCCTTTGTGAGCTCTGTGGAAAGGGCACCTGCAGCAAGTCTGAGATCCAAGTTCTAGTCTTCGTTTTGCTGTTGAACATGATGTGTGGGTCTGAGTGAAGCAGAGATTCAGTATGTTCACATGTAAAATGGGACTTCTGGATTGATGACCTGGTGCCTTCGGCATTGCCAGATGTGTAGCCAGGCCCATTCCCGTTACTTCTGAAGTCCAGGAACCTGGCCCTTGGCTACTCACTTGGAATATGAGGCAAACCTTTAGAAGGTCATCTCATTCATGCCTGCTCCTAAGGCAGGGTCACTCGTAAATGAATTTAAAACAAATATGAATAGTCCAGTCTTTAAAATGTCATCAGGGAAGGAGAACCCACCCTAAATACTTGGAAGTTGGATGCTTTTTAACACAGAGATAGATCATTCCCTTTACTATATGAAAGCATAGGACTGAAATCAGAAGACATGGACTCTAGTGTCAGCTCAGCTACTAACAAGCTGCATGATTTTGGTCAAGTCAAAGTTTCCTTTTCTTTCAAAGGAGAGGATTAGACCAGATGACTTTTAATTTCCTGTCTTGTGCTAGCCATAATAATAATAGGTAACATTTATTGAATCTTTAGAACATGCTGAGGTGCATTACCTTATTTAGTCCTATAGAGGTTGAGGATATTATTATTTCCATTTCCAAGACAGAGAAACTGAGCTTCAGTGTATCCCAAGGGAACAGAGTTGGCAAATGTGGGATTCTCTACCTGAGTCCCATGATCTACTTTCAGAAGTCACCTTCCTACCTGTTCGTCCTTCCCTAGAATTTTGTGTTTTCTCTATAGGCCAGAACACCATTGTTTTTCTGGTTAAACAAAGAGTTGTCGCAATCCTTTCAACCAGAGTGTCCCAAATCTGGGCCCAAATATTGTCTCCCCAGACTTTGGAAGGCCAGGAAAGGCCGAGTACAGCCAAGATTAATGGGGGGTTACCACCAGGCAAGAGCAGCCTTATTCATTTGCCCAGTATGCTGTACAAATAATAACCATTTTCTAAGTATGCTGTGATATGAAAAATGCTGGGAAGCATGTGGGCTTAGGCATATGTAATGACCCACTGGCAGGGTTTAGCTTGGGCTTCTCACAAGTCATATCACACACATTTCACAAGACCTTATCATGAGGGGATGCTCTATCCCACAAACCTCAACCATCACTCCCTGAGAGTAGGATATCTCAGTCATCCCTGTATCTCCCAACATGTCCTTCTTGGAACCTGGCCCTAAGCTGATCCTCAATAAAGAGCTTATTTTGTTAGTTGATAGAGCAGTATCCTGATGTTGGTTAGAATCCTCCAAAGTTAGAGCCAGAAGGAGCTTTAGAAATGTTAAGTCAACCCTGAAGAGGGTAGAGGATTTTCTCAAGGTCACTTCAAAGTTGGAACTAAAATTCTGCTCTCCCTCATGCCCAGTCCAGGCCCCGTCCTTATCAGACTAGTAGTCAGAACTATGTCCTTAGGAAATGAGGCAGGGACAACATAACTGAAATTTCATCCTGCCTCTGCAGATGTCAGGAGCAATGGAGCGCCAGCAGGAGAACCGACCTCCCCTGCCTCCATCAAAGGCCACAGACACATGAGAACCATCCAGCTTAGCCTGAGCCACACGCCCTGAGGCTATAGCAGTGCACAGGAAAGTGAGAGGAAGTGGAAACGTGCGAGTGGAGGGCTCAAAGCAACGGGCTCACCACCGGAAAAAAAAAAATAAAAATAAACACGCTCAGAAATAGTGTAACTGATATGCAAAGAAGATCAAAACAAGGGTTTTAAAATATCTTGGCTTCTTTAGAGGAGGTGGGGATGGTAAATGAAGCGAGGTTGCAAATGTGTGTTAAGGGAGGGGAAAGGTTATGTGGAAGGTTCACGGCAGCCTGCCGGGCCACCGGATCCTGAAAGCCAAGGGTATTCAGATGAGAATGTGGGATGTATACCTTCCCATGGGTAACTTGGAGGGAGGGATGGACTTAGGAGCAAAATCCCTTGAACCCCTCAGCCCCAAACTCCTCCCTCCCCTAATCTTGTTGCTGTTCCTTGAAAATCTGCCCCTTTTGGAGTCATGGCCATTTGTCCCAGGGCAGGGCATTGAAGCTCAGACAAGCCGGCAGTGAAGGCACCCTGAAGTCAACCCAACTTGGCTGAACTTCAAGGCTTAAGTAGCAGTTTGGAACAAATGTTCCGGCGTTAAGGACTGAGGCTGAACAAACTCACGGGAGACAAATTCCCTAATCTTGCAAAGTATAATTCCCTTTCCTTTCAGTCTGTTGGGAAGAGCTACCGAAATACGCTCTCTTTTAAAGGAAAGGTTTTATTTTGAAACTGGTTCCTGAAATGAGAAACCAGAAGTTTGGTGATGGCTGTGCTGCCTGTTTATAGTCTCCCTTTG